>NC_064645.1:55373092-55983450 GCF_023864345.2 Schistocerca serialis cubense | reverse complement strand
GATTGCGTCTGGGAAAGGCTGTTCGGATGGCAGACTCTAAGGAAACAAGGTTGTCAGTGGCAGAGCGACCCTGGCAGAAGCCACCCTGACATGGAGCCAGAAGGTCACGTGACCCAGGACCCAACTACTGACCACACGATACGTTCGAGCAGCAACTACTGACCACACGATACGTTCGAGCAGCGTGCAGAGAGCGTTTGTGAGGCTGATGGGCCAATAGCTATCCATATCAAGTGGCTTTTTACCGGGTTTGAGCACTGGAATGATAGCGCTTGTACGAGGGCAGTTCAATAAGTAATGAAACACATTTTTTTCTGAAACAGGGGTTGTTTTATTCAGCATTGAAATACACCAGGTTATTCCCCAATCTTTTAGCTACACAACACTATTTTTCAATGTAATCTCCATTCAATGCTACGGCCTTACGCCACCTTGAAATGAGGGCCTGTATGCCTGCACGGTACCATTCCACTGGTTGATGTTGGAGCCAACGTCGTACTGCATCAATAACTTCTTCATCATCCACGTAGTGCCTCCCACGGATTGCGTCCTTCATTGGGCCAAACATATGGAAATCCGACGGTGTGAGATCGGGGCTGTAGGGTGCATGAGGAAGAACAGTCCACTGAAGTTTTGTGAGCTCCTCTCGGGTGCAAAGACTTGTGTGAGGTCTTGCGTTGTCATGAAGAAGGAGAAGTTCGTTCAGATTTTTGTGCCTACGAACATGCTGAAGTCGTTTCTTCAATTTCTGACGAGTAGCACAATACACTTCAGAGTTGATCGTTTGACCATGGGGAAGGACATCGAACAGAATAACCCCTTCAGCGTCCCAGAAGACTGTAACCATGACTTTACCGGCTGAGGGTATGGCTTTAAACTTTTTCCTGGTAGGGGAGTGGGTGTGGCGCCACTCCATTGATTGCCGTTTTGTTTCAGGTTCGAAGTGATGAACCCATGTTTCATCGCCTGTAACAATCTTTGACAAGAAATTGTCACCCTCAGCCACATGACGAGCAAGCAATTCCGCACAGATGGTTCTCCTTTGCTCTTTATAGTGTTCGGTTAGACAACGAGGGACCCAGCAGGAACAAACCTTTGAATATCCCAACTGGTGAACAATTGTGACAGCACTACCAACAGAGATGTCAAGTTGAGCACTGAGTTGTTTGATGGTGATCCGTCGATCATCTCGAACGAGTGTGTTCGCATGCTCCGCCATTGCAGGAGTCACAGCTGTGCACGGCCGGCCCGCACGCGGGAGATCAGACAGTCTTGCTTGGCCTTGCGGCGATGATGACACACGCTTTGCCCAACGACTCACCGTGCTTTTGTCCACTGCCAGATCACCGTAGACATTCTGCAAGCGCCTATGAATATCTGAGATGCCCTGGTTTTCCGCCAAAAGAAACTCGATCACTGCCCGTTGTTTGCAACGCACATCCGTTACAGACGCCATTTTAACAGCTCCGTATAGCGCTGCCACCTGTCGGAAGTCAATGAAACTATACGAGACGAATTGGGAATGTTTGAAAAATTCCACAAGAAATTTCCGGTTTTTTCAACCAAAATTGGCCGAGAAAAAAAATGTGTTGCATTACTTATTGAACTGCCCTCGTAATATTATTCGATTTCAGCTACTTTGCATGCGAGATATTTGTCACAAGAGAAAAGGACAACCAACGACGTGTAGTTCGTAAAGATGCTAAGCATCACAGGGCGAGAGTAATTTTTTTTTAATGTGCGCCTATACCAAAACGCGCGTCCACCGTTCAAATACTCTAAATAAACACTATGACCCCTGGGCGCAGATATTCAAAATCATTGCCGCAGCGCTTGATGCCAAGAAGCTGCGAAACATAAGAAAGAACGATCTATCTTTTGTTAAGAAATACTCTAGAGACTTCATTATCCCTTGTACTTTTGGTCGCCGACATGTTAAGACGTACTATATGGCATTGCTACAAGATGTATTTTTATTTTTTGTAAAAACTATGTAAAACGAAGAACAAACATTTCGGTAACTCGAGTATGGATACAGTGTGTTTACGCACACGCAAGGAGATTTAATTTTAAGAAGGAACGGACTAACAAAGCAGCGATTATTGAACTGCGCCATTTACAAAAGAAGTATCAGATTAAGTCATGCATTTATTGTGTATTTGTCAATGTGTAGAAGTTTAAAGCCAATTTGTTCAAAATATATTAATATAGTACGATGCAGTAATTTTCTTCTTATTCTTTTCTTTCACTAACCAATAATGACGTTCAAATTGTATTAGCTTTGTTACAGGTTCGCACTTTATCGCGGTGTCTCGATTGTATTTGGGAGACCACTAATGTGTTCAACTTCTGGTCTGTTAATCTTTCCCTTACGAAATTCCACTAATTTGCTTTCGTTTCCATTTGATATTCAAATAGGTCCCTTAAGCATTTTCATCGAAGATTCTGATTGCGTGAAGGCAATCCGGGGCAAAAGGTCAATTATTCGATTAATCAATCCATACGTCTCCTGAACACAATCGAGAACCGACGCATCGGTGATCAATTAATAATCTCTCTCTCTTTTCAAGTCGTACTAAAAAGACGGCTGCACAGGATAGCTATAAGTACGCAATTTAGGATCTATGCTCCCGAATTGCGTGAAAATTTAATCACATGTCATTTGTAGTATAATATATTTGTCCAATTTATACCCGTTTATCGTCTGCCTTTCTTCTTGGTGTAGCAATTTTAATGGCCAGTAGTGTAGTACTGATCTTACCAGTTCTCTAACGAATTGCTTTTTAACGATCTATACAAAATCTCGTGTCTCAGCAATCTGCAAAATGTATGTATCCAGCACCAGTTCAAGTTGCGGAAGCTGTTCGCTTTGTTAAAAAAGGACGCACGTAGGACGCTCGACTTCTCTTCCTTTTAACTTTTTTTCCATGTGGAATGTACATGCAAGAGAGCTGCACACACACACACACACACACACACACACAGCGGCATTATCGTGACCCGTGTGAACACTTCTGGCCTAAAAGTGTATTGCCACCAACATTGTCGGGCAACAGTGACCGACCATGTTGTCGAAATTGTGACCTTCTTTTTTGGCGACAGTGTTGCCTTGCAATATTTCCGAGACACATTTTCGGCAGTATGCTACTTTTATTGCCTGTATAAGCGCACCTCAAGAAATTCTTAGCGTGAGCCTGCGATTGTCGGAACAGTGGCTTTGTTTGTCCGACAATAACGTGTACTGCTGCCAGTCACGATTTTTGGGAAATAATTCCCCATTGTCAAGTGTGTGTCTCGTGTACTGTGGCATTTACGCATGATGATTCGGATGTGTGGTCTGCTGCATTACTCCGCTGCCTTTACTATGACGCATAAACACGCGCAGTTAAATGAAAACTGTATCGTCAGTTGTGTAAGTGCTGCTTAAAATCCACAAAAGGAAGTATTTTTCCAAATTCTCCATTTTCTATAGAGAACTATACATAGTAATTACTAATGTTTGTATTGAAGCCATCAGAATGATGCGGCAGCTCACATGTGTTGTTGTTGTTGTGGTCTTCAGTCCTGAGACTGGTTTGATGCAGCTCTCCATGCTACTCTATCCTGTGCAAGCTTCTTCATCTCCCAGCTCACATATCGCAACTGAAATGCCATAATGAAACGAAAAATGGGAATTATTTTCCAAAACGTGAAAATCGTGGCTGGCAAGAGCAAGCGTTATTTGACATTAAAAAATCACTGAGAGCTGCTTGTCTGGCGCCGCTCCCATTTCTGACAATCGAGGTCTAATGGAAGCTACAGCACTGAAGTACACATTCGCCTGTTTCTTAACGTTGTTTGAGTACGCTGATTCTTAAGGATTGTTGGTAGTTTTTTACTGTCTTATTAATAAATATTTCGCGCTAAGTGAGGGTACGTAGTCATGCAGGATAAAAATAAAAATAAAACTTTCAAAACCCCAAAGGAATATTACAAAGATATTTACATTGAAGTTTGTGAAACGATGCAATCTTGCATTACTGAGCGGTTTGCTTCAACTGGACTCACACAGGTCATTGCAGTTGAGCAAGAGTGATTGCTTTTAGTAAACAGAAGTGAAACAAATTTGGAAAAATCGACTGAGTGTTTCAAAAATGAGCTAGACATTTAGAGACTGCGCTTACACTTGAATATGTTAACCGATATCGCTAATAAAAAAACAACTGGTCTTAAAAAACATGCGTGGTGGGAGGAAGTACATTACACAAGAGCCTGCAGCTGGAAAAATATTATGTGAAGTAGTGAAGTGCATTATGTTTCTCGAGGTAGTTCCAATCACGACAGCAACAGCAGAAATGTCATTTAGCGCCCTTAGACGTCTGAAGTCGTATCTCCGATCAACAATGGGACAGAAGCGATTTAACAACTTGGCTGTTCTTCATGCCCACCTAGATGTTTCGGAGGAACTGGATATCCGACCAGTCATCAACGACATCGTATTCAGTAATGCAGTCAGACGGTCGACATTTGCACCTTTTTAAAGACACTCTAGCCCTAATAATGGCATTTAGAGCAATATTAAAAATCCTTATAAAATAGATAATTAAAAACATACATAAAACTTTATGAGAATAGAGTTGTCGTGGTTCACACGAAACGTGAAAGTAACAGTGCTATATTCGACGACGAGGTCGTCGTCGTTGCACGCCTTGTCCGCCAACTGCACTAGGAACGCACGCGTCTAGAGTTGCAGCAAACGGTCCTGCTGTCTGGCTGATTGATCACCCCAACCCATTACGTGTAAGTGGCTTTCACATTGCATGTTTGTAAGTCTTTCGGTTTTTCCTTGTTATAGGGTCATATGCTTATAGATAAGGTATAACGTAAGACTAGCACATACTTGGGCTGAAAATGAAAGATTGGTAAGAGCCTCTCTATCACAATTCAACATACATGCTCCGCAAACTACTCTACAGCGCTTTGTCGTACGAATAACAGCCACTAGCTGTCCTACTCCATTCGCGTAACACCTCCGCAGCCGATGTTCCACTCTGTACGAACTCTGCTGATGGAAGAAATTTTCGGCCCTCGTACTTTCACTGGAAAAGGGGCGGGAAGATGATACCGTAAAATTCCTGATAACCAAACCTCAATTTACGTCCTGGATTAAATTCCGAAATGGCCTGCGGTGTCTCATGGAAAGAGTATATGATACCTGTTTGACTGTGATCCATCTATGGATGGGGACGTTACGCTCGACGCTCGCCTTTAAGTTGCTTTAAGGCGGCAGGCCGCGTGCGAGTCCGCACTACACCCTCCCCTTTGTCCCGTCTTGACGCAACAAAACATAACGACACATTATACACACGTCGACAAGGGATTTAAAATTGATTCCGTTCTTCTAAATATTCAGAAGGCTTTTGACACTGTACCTCACAAACGCCTTGTAGTCGAATTGGGCGCTTATGGAATATCGTCTCAGTTACGCGACTGGGTTCGTGATTTCCGGTCGGAGAGGTCACAGTTCATAGTAACTGTGAAAGTCAGCGAGTAAAACAAGTGATTTCTCGCGTTCCTTGAGGTAATTTTATACGCCCTCTCCTGTTCATTATCTAGATAAACGATTTAGGAGACAATCTGAGCAGCCGTCTTAGGTTGTTTACACCTAGTAAAGTCATTAGATCAAAACAAATAGCAAGACGATCTAGAAAAGATATCTGTATGATGAGAAAAATGGCAATGTACCATAAATAAGAGAAATGTTAAGTTATCCACATGAGTGCTAAAAGGAATCCGTTAAACTTCAGTTAACTGATAAAATCAATCAAATCCGTGGCCGTAAATTCAATTAAATACATAGCAATTACAATTTCCAACAACTTAATTTGTAAAGAACACGTACAAAAAAGTTATGGGGAAGGCGAACCAAAAATTGTGTTTTATTGGGAGAACAACACATTATGCTTGTCCGTCCCCTTTTGGTGTACTGCTGCGCGGTGTGCGATCCTTACCAGATAGGATTAACGGAGTACATCGAGAAAGTTGTAAGAGAGTCAGTTCGTTTTGTATTATCGAGAAATAGGGGAGTGCGTGTTACGGAGATGATACGGGATTTGGGATGACTCATTTCTCGTTGCACCTGCAACTTCTCACGAAATTGCAATCACCGACTTTCTCCTCCGAATGCGAAAATATTTTGTTGACTCGGACGTACATAGGAAGAAAAGATCATAATAAAATGAGGGAAATCAGAGGTCGCACGGAAGGATATAGGCGTTCGTTTTTTCCGCGCGCTGTTCGAGGGTGGAATAATAAACTGTCATTGTTAAGGTGGTTCGATCTGTGTGTGTGTTAACAGGTTTAAGGACAGGATTCGGTTAGGATCCAGCGTTTCAGGTAGCTCAGATTTTTCACTGGAAGGATCACTAGTGGCTTCTCTGGCTATTGAAACTATGGATGCATAATTTTGACCTAGTTTCCTCTGACATGAAACATCTGCTGTTATATCACAGGCTGTCCCATTAGTAATTAATTATTCCATACTCAAGCAGATACAAACGTTCAGCTCAAGAGCTTACCTTGCTTGTAGCAGTTTGCTACTGCCACTTCGCTACTGTTTACAGAAAACACCCAGTGCAAAACTGCTTGCTGAAAACAGGGTCACAGTTCCAGTATGTCACCTTCCGCTTTACCTAAGTACAACTGTATCTCTCATGCGCCAGTCCCAATACGCACCACTCACGTCAGGCAAACAACAACATTTTCCATTCGACAATGTTCAAGTTTGGTTAGTGACATCACCGTGTAACTACCACCATATTCCATGATCAGCAATAACTTCCTGTGTACTTACATGGACGAATTTCCCCAAAGTTCAGATTCAGCTTTAGTGCCCAATGATGGCTTGCGAGTACCACACCCTCTCGCCTTATAAAAGTTTTCTGGTTGCCAAAGCTGGTACCACAGTGCACACACTGCACTCCTGCTAAAGAGGTGCAACACAGCTAAGATAATAACTCAGTCTTTTACATTGACATGCAGCAGTCTGAGAACAGCGAACTGCTATCCCTTCCCTCCCCCTTCAAGAAGTTTGCTGTTACATGCACATACAAAAAAATGCATCCCTAAAATACCTAACTTACATGCATATTAACTTAAAAGTACATCCTTACTATAAAATGAACAAAACCTCTTCCTCCTACCGTCGTCTTCTACTGACATGCTGACTTCTACATAACACGCAAACTAATCTAAATTTAAACTATTCCCTCTTACTTCCTTGGTCTTAATCCATACAGAATCTCCTGCACTGTCCATGAAAGGTTACCATACTTCCTCTTTTTCTACTGCCCATATTCCTACCCTCAAAAGATGACTAAACCTGCGTAAACGCACCTCTAAAGGGTTTCCAACACCCCACATGCACAGTAGTTGTACGATTCGTTAACTGAAACTTGACTCTTACTGGTAACTGTCTCAAACTACCTGAAACAGCTCTTGATAATGAGTTACAAATTCCTTTGTCTTACCTTTCGAAATATAATAACATTGCCCAATGACCGATTTTATACTATGGTAATTTGCTCACATGATCCCCAACTCCTTTTTATGTTCAGGGGCTCTGGTGTTTTGTCCCTGAATATGCTCCAAACTTTCCTCACTTTCTTAGCAAAATACTTAATAGACTCCCTTTCCTTGCCAGCTCTTTGCCTTATTATGTCAAGCAATGACAGTATGTGCATCCTGTAAACTACCTCATATGATAACCTTGTCACAGAATGGACTTTTGAATTACAAGCACTCTTAACAGAAGATAAACACACATCCTAATCATTACTGCATATGACCACATCATGACAACATCCATCCGATTGTGCAATGTACTCTGTGTCCTATCATTAGCCTGAGTGTGCAATGAACTCTGCCTTAACTACTTAACCTCTAGCAAACTGCGTGGCACCTGTAACAAATTGGACAGAGATTGGCCCTTGTTCAGTGATGATAGTTTCCGGCATTCCAAATGTGAGCACCAAGATGCTGACCAATTGTTGTGTTACTGTTGCCACCTGTTAGAGATTGCAATTATTTCTACATATCTGAAAAAATGATCAGTAGCAGTTAACACAAACTGATTCCCAGCCGGAGTCCTGTTGAATGGCCCAAGGACTTCCAACCCAATCATTTTAAAAGGCTTTGTTCCGTCTGGTAACCTCTGCAAAGATATAACTTAATGGCTCATATCCACCCACTACACACATTACACGTAACATCTTGCATACTGATCCATATCTTTCCTAGACTTCCACCACTCACCTAGTGATTGACTTTTGTTTTACTTTAGGGCACAAAAATCAACTGGGAGCATACGTGCCCAAGTCGAAGCTATAGAACACGATCACAGAGATGAGTTAAACGACTACACTCCACTCCCAATAGACACAATAGGAGACAGCTGAAAAACAGGCACATGGGGAAAGGGCTAAAATAAAACACCATGCAGAAATGGAGGTCCAAAACCAAAAATTAAATGGCCTTCACTATATTGCTTCGGTGGATAAAAAGTAAAACACAGTCTACAGCCCACGCGTCATTCACTAAAACAGCTGATAAATCAGATGACAAACCCAATCTGGAACATGAATCGTTAAAAAAGGGCATTCAGCAGAAAGTGATTGACAGTTAAAATTTGGGCGAGATGTGTACAAAGTGGTGCGGTAGCGCCACTTAGCAAATGACGATGGCTAAAAAGGCAGTGCCCGATACGCAACCAAGTTAAAATGATCTCCTCCTGCCAGGAGGGCCAAGAGGAGGTCGTCCAAGGCTCTGGGAGAGGCTTAATGAGTCAAAGCTTATTCCCGTCAAGGGAGGACCATTGACGTTGGCGAAGGGACACCACCTCCTGACTGACGGCAATGCAGAGATCATCGGAGGTAATGTAGCTACTCCCAGGCTGAGGTATGATGACTGCAGCCTTGGCAGCTGCATCAGCAGCCTCGTTTCCTGGCAGACCGACACGACCAGGGACCACTGAAACATCACACTGGCTCCACAAAGAGTGAGCAAGTGACAGTTTTTATGGACTCGCTGCACTAAGGGATGAACAGTGTACAGTGCACATAGACTTTGAGGGCAGTGTGTGAGTCTGAGCAGAGGACAATTGGAAAGGATGTGTCGCTGGATGTACCCGGTGGCATGATACAAGGCGAAGAGCTCGGCTGTAACTGAGCAGTGTGCTGGAAGCCAATGACAAAGGCACACCCTACCCCGCAGTCAGTCCGAGAGCCATCAGTGTAGACAAAGGTACTATGGCAAAGTTCGATGTGAATGTCGTGAAACTGGAGGCAATAGTCTGAGGCTGGAGTAGTGTCCTTAGGAAGCGAATTAAGACCAAGGTTAACATGGGCCACTGCACGAAGCCAAGGTGGTGCAGGGTTCACACCCACTGGGTAAGTTGCAGGTAGTGTGAAGTTAAGCCACCGTAGCAAATGCCAAAGGTGGACTCCCGGAGGTCACAGAAGAGGGACGTGGCACGTTCTGGTGATCAAAGGAATCATCGAAGGTGGAGGCATATGATAGGTGCCCATGCATGGCAGGCAAATCGCATGCATACCTGCTGAGGAGAAAGTCATAGCGATAGGACAGTAGGAGTTCAGCAGCTTCAGCATACAAACTCCCAACTGGGCTAGTATAAAAGGCGCCCATGACCAAATGGATGGCACGATGGTGGACAGTGTTGAGATGGCATAAGATGGATGGACATGTACCAATAGTCGAGTTTCGAATGGACTAGGGACTGGAGAAGGGTGGTTCGGTCGGCACACCAGGAAGTACCATTGAGGACATGTATGACATTGACAAGCTGTGTACAGTGGTCTGCCAGGTAAGACATGAGAGGACCAAGAGTGTTTCCTATCTAGCGTGAGCCCCAAAAATTTCGTTGTTTCAACGAATGGAAGAGCAACAGGCCCAAGATGTAGCGATGGTGGGAGAAACAATCTGCACCGCCAGAAATTCATACAGACGGGTTTATCAGTGGAAAAGCGAAAGCCATTGTCGATGCTCCAGGAGTAAACACGATCAAGACAGCGCTGAAGATGCCACTCAGTGAGGTATGTCTGTGGAGATGGCAAAATCGTCTACAAAAAGAGAACACCAGTTCTCCAGCAGACGTCGTAGGCCTTCTCCATATCGAAAAACACGGCCACAGTCTGGAATTTTCCGCAGAAAACCATTCATGACATTGGTGGACAAAGCAACGAGATGGTGAACTGCAGAACACTGGGTTCGAAATCCACACTGTGCATTCATTAGTAAATGTCGAGACTCTAGCCACCACACCAGCCAGGCACCAACCATATGTTCCATCACCTTGCAAACGCAGATGGTAAGAGAGATGAGGCTGTAGCTAGAAGGAAGGTTTTTGTCCTTGCTTGGCTTAGGTATGGGTACAACAGTGGCTTCACGCCAGTGTCTGGGAAATGTGCCCTCAGTGCAGATGCGATTATATGTGTTAAGCAGGATGTGCTTGCCCCCCAAGAGAAAGGAGCTGCACCATCTGAATGTGGATGGTGTCTAGCCATGGGGGCAGAGGATCTGGATGAATTGAAGGCATGATCGAGCTCTCTCATAGTGAAGGCCGCATTATAGCACTCACGATTCAGAGAAGAGAAGGGTATTGCCCGAGCCTCCTCCATTCGTTTGCGATGGAGGAAGGCAGGTTGAAAGGGTGAAGAGGTCAAAACTCCAACAAAATGGTGGCCCAAGGTGTTGGAGATAGCAATAGGGTCCACAATAACACCATCTGCTACGGTCAGGCCGGAAATTGGGGAATGGATCTTGGTCCCATGGAGCCATCTGAAGTTGTCCCACATGACGGAGGAAAGAGTGGAACTGTTACAAGGACTAGTGAATGAAAGCCAGCTAGCTCATTTGCTATCCCGGAGGACACTACGACACTTTGCACACATCTGTTTATAATGAATGCAGATTTTCATCATAGGATGACGGTTAAAAACGTGGAGAGTACGTCTCCATGCGCGAATTGCATCGCTTCATTCCTCAGTCCAGCAAGGGATTGGAACACGAAGTGGTAAAGATTAAGTGCAAGGAATGGAACGTTCTGCAGTAGTAAGGATAACGTTGGTGAGATAGTCCACCTCGTCATCACAACTGGGGAAATCTTGTTGCCAGGGAGGAGTAAAGCTGCCAGTCAGCCTTAGTAAGCTGCCATTTGGGCGTGCACGCGGATGGGGTAGGAGTCAACAAACGGCGAGAACACGAGAAATGGTTGCTCGAGTAGGTGTCAGAAAGAACGGACCACTCAAGATGATGGGCAAGCTGGGGAGTGCAAAAGGATAGCTCCAAATGGAAATAGGTGTGCGAGGAGTCAAAGGAAAGTGGGTGCTCCAGTGTTAAGGCAGAAGAGGTTGAGTTGGTTAAGGTCAGCCAAGAGGGCACCTGTCTGACAGGTCCTGGGAGATGATGTGCATTAAAGTCAGTGAGTAGCAAAAACGGGGTAGATAGCTGCCCAATACGCTGAAGGAAGTCTGCCCTGGTGACATCGAAGGACAGAGGTACATAAACAGTACACAGGGAGAAAGTCAGGTGGAGAAGGAAAAGGCGAACCGCAACAGCTTGAAGACGGGTAGTCGGGGAGGTTTGTCGACTATGAAGGTCATCCCGTATGAGCAGCAGGACGCTCCCATGAAACAGAATGCGTATATCAAGGGGAAGGTCAAAACAAATTGGTAAGTAACGTGAAAGCTCAAAGTGGTCATGAGGGCGCAATTTCGTTTCCTGAAGGCAGAGTACAAGAGGATGTTGCAATGCTAAAAGCAGCCGTAAATCCTCTTTGTGGGGCCAAAGGCCACAAACGTTCCATTGGAGGACAGTCATGAGGAGGAAGAGATGGAGAGGTGTCAACTCGGCGGCCGCCGAGTGACAGCTGGTGTGGAGTCACTACTACAGGGCACAGGAGCAGAAGCACCGGCTTGCTGTGCAGTCGGTCCGTGGAGTCCAACTCTGAAAAGCGGTTGGTGGTGTGCATTGGCGAGACAGAGACCAGCCAGGCTAAGGTAGCACGTGTCGACACCATTTAACAGGATCTTAGAGTTGGCGAAGGAGGAGACCATTTGCCTTTAGCGAATTTCTTCGAGCCTTCCCAGTTAGAGGAAGACTCTGGTGTTGTTTGGCTGGAGGGATGGAGGAAGTCATCACGGGGGTACTACTACTGTCCTTTCCTGCCTACTGGTTGAGTAGTCGGTGCTTCGCACCTTGAGGCGAGAGTTTGACTGTTTGTTGTACAGCCGGACTGGAGGATGGCGATGCTACCTTGACACCAGGCGAATTTGAGGTCGCGTATCTGCGTGGCCATATCCTTCATGGAGCGAGGGGTAACAAGAACAAAAATATAGGTACCAGACGGGAGAACACAGGGTTTGCGAGTAGCCAGCAACTTGCGAGCTACTGGGTAAGGCACTTTCTCCTTTCCCCGAATTTCTTGGATGGCCCGCTCATCTAGATACACAGGACAATCCCGAGAGGAGGCGGCATGGCCGCCATTGCAGTTGATACAGCGGGGAGGAGGAGGCAGACAATCGCCCTCATGTGCATCCCTGCCGCTGGTTACACATTTGGCTGCATGTCGATAAGATGTTCTAGGGTGGTTAAAACAATGAAATTGGAAGCAGCGCATCGGGTTCGGACTGTACAGCCAGACTGACAATTTCATAGCCTTCGTTGAGCTTTGATGGTAGCACCAACCTATCAAGGGTGAGGAAAAGAGTGTGGGTGGGCACTAAGGAGGAATATACCTTTTTGAGTAGATGATGAATGGCAACGACATCCTGATCAGAGAGGTAAGATTGTATTTCGGCCTCAGAGCGTCAAGCAGCCTGGTGTGAATTACTCCACTGGAATAATTCAAAGTTGTGTGGGCCTTGACACAAACATGGTAGCCATGGAGAAGTGAGGCAGCAAGCAGGTGTTGTGTTTGAGAATCAGAAGATGTCTCCAAAAATAAAGTGCCATTCTGTAAACGAGAGCAGGATTTCACAGGGCCAGCAATTGCATCAACACCTTTCTGAATAATAAACTGATTGACTGTGGCGAAGGACTGACTTTCTTCAGTACGTGAGACCACAAGGAACTGTGGTGTAGTGGGAAGGGTCTTTGAATCAATAGCCTCATTACGTTTACGTTTTGTAGAAGTAGAAGTGACTCATTGCGAGAAAATTCCCCACGATTGCCATCATATCCGATGGCGCACCCCTTCAAACTGGGGGCTCCCTTCACAAGGGGGCACACCCGCCATAGGTGATTGTTCAGACCTCAGGTCACACCTCCCGAACACCTGACAGAGGGACCAATCGGCAATATGAGAAGGTTGCAGCTCAGGCAATCAGCGCCCCCTGGGCCTGGCCTGTACCAGGGGGTACGTGCGGACCCTACCTTTCGACACAGGGCTGGGAATTACATGTTACCTATTCACCTGTTGCATGTCAGACACGTGGACCGGCCTTCAGGAGCGCACAGGGAGGAAGAAGAAAAAAAGAGTATCCTCAAACGCCGAAGAGGAGGAACGAGAGGAGAAGGGAAACAAAGAAAGGAAAAGGGAGCCAAAAATAAAGGTGAGACTGTTCGTACGTCAACGAAAGAATGCAGAATATTCCCAATAAATCTTCAGACATGTTCCCCAAGGGAGGGGAAAAAGAACAGCAAGAGGACAGACATGCAACTCGGAAGGGAAAAATGCTGCAAAGGCTGTGGCTCCGTGGTAGCCAAGCACGAACCCACCAAAGAGTGGCGAGCCTGCTGGGGGGCGCCTAGTGATTCTTCTACAATCTCAATATCCTCACAATATGCGAACATGCGCTTCTTTCAGAACTTCTTCTTTTAGCTTTGATGGTACTATTACCCACAGTCCCAACCTCTTTGTATTACACTATAATCTATCCCACACAGTGAATTGCAGCCGAAATTCTTACTGCTTACATTCCAAATCTGCCCATTGCGCTGCTTGCTTTTGTGTAAGGTCATGGCCCAGTGTTCATATCACTGCTAATTTATGGCTGAAACTACCCACTTTTTTGCGTCTAACCAGGCTTGGGTATAGCTTTGTACTTTAATTTACTTAACCTCAGTGCCCATCTAGGCTGCCTTCTAGAAGCGTGCTTAACCCAAAAAATGCACTTAAGGGCTGCATGGTCCATTACTACTTTAAATATCTTTCTATATAAATAACGCCAGAAATATGCGATTCCGTGTGTCACAATAAACCTCTCTTTTCCTGCTGAGTAGCTTTTCTCTGTTCCGTTCAACTGCCTACAGGTATATGCTACCGGCTACTCCTCTCCATTTACCACTTGATTGAGGACACGTGACAGCCTGACTGGAAGCATCAGTTGACAAAGTATTTCTTTTAGCCCAGAAAAATTAATGCTAGACTTTACGTCAATGCTTTCTAACTTCTTGAATGCATCTCGACAATCCTTTGTCCATACAAATATGATCTTTTTTTAAATATTTATGTAAGTGATCCTGCTATATCTGCAACCCCTTTTACGTACTTTCTATAATAATTCCCTAAACCCAAGAAAGACTGTAGCTTCTTGGTATTACCAGCAATCTGCAATTCCTGTACTCCCTGTAGAAACCTCCGATCGGTCTGAACACTGTCATTGCTATTAACATGCCCTAAATATGTCAATTCTTCTAAAAGCCTCTCGCAAATGTTGCATATACTCTGCCGTATCCTTCGCAAAAATGATTACATCATTCAGGCACAACATGCACTGGTGAGGTTTCAACCCCCTCGGCACTCCATCCAGCAAATGCTGAAATGATGTTGGTACATTTTCAACGGTATTATGCGATATTGAAATGGTCCCAGAGGAACCAGAATGCTGTTTTCAGACAGTCCTTGAGGTGTACTTGTACGTTATGGTACCCACTCCTCAGATCTAAGGTAGAAGAGTACATACACTGCCCCAAATTATCAAGATTTTCAGTAATATTTGCGATTGGGTATGCATCAGTTACACAACAGAATCTATATCTTTTGGTCCCCTATGGGGACTTTTTCAGTACATACTATGACAGTTGCACTCCACATAGAAGTACTTTCTTGCATTGCTCCATCCGCTGGCTATTGCTCAATTAATTCCTCCAGTATTGGTTGCATACATCGCGGTATGCAGTAAGATCTACGATATATTGGTGATTGAATTCCTGTACGGTTATGAGGATGTGTTATAGGTTTTGGTGGTAAAGAAACAACAAAAAATGCTCAAATTCAAACGATTTCTCCGTTTACCTTTAAGTTGCACGAACTTCCTACACAAGGCAATTCTATCGGCGGTTCAGAGATTATCCTGGTGCACACTGCGTCCCTACCCACATTCTCCATGACTTACAAATTAGCTATCTACATTTCCTTGGTGAACTGTACTCCATGAGCGCCAAAATTATCTAAATTCACGGGCACTCCCTTCCCACACCTGTTCCTCCCATATGTGTACTAATCTTCTACTTATGAATCAATGTGATGAGTCTAATGTATCATTTTCATTTTCTACCAGAGTTTCTAACAAACACAATGCATTAATGGGTCACTCTGGTTCCACATTTACCTATACCAACTTCTCAGCGCTTTGCAGCACAATAACGTGTGAATGAACTCTTAGTACTGTTGACTGCAGTTTAAGTGATTCACCTTGGTGCACTTTGCATTTGTACTTCAATGGTGACCATCTCTCCTCGCTGGTAGTTGTCTGAAGTTCAGCTATACGTTGCGTAAGGTCGGTTTTGCCAGAAAGTCTAATCCTATCATCATATAGTAGCCATCACTTACGTGGTGCGCGATTTCTACACATTGCCTAAAATGGTATCACCACCTGAAGATCAATTATGGCTGAACCCGAAGATTGCACATAAATTACATCACAGAGGGTCCAATTGCCTCTGATCCACGAGGTCCACACTTGCTACCAACCCATGTCCTTGTGTCTAATAGAAATTTTTGCTTTCTATCCTTCAGTATTCCCGTTATACTACATTCCGTTTCTGCTTCAAAATTTATCGAGAACTCCGTTCTGCAGGCCTGTGGCTCCCTTTTGCGTTTAACAACTGTTTATTCGAATCTGTTTCCACTTACCATTCGTACAACCATTGGTTGTGCCCAAGCATACCACATGTACTACAATGATGTTGCGACATTGCCTGTCTGGACATGTCCCGTCCTCCCAGATGTACGACACATGACGCTGGCTAAAAAGACTCTCCTATCCTGTATTCCTGTTTCTACGTCAATTTGTTAAAACTCATTGATAAGTCTGACCATAGAATATGAAACTTTTGGTGTGCCCATTCTCACTCCTCTTAACACATCAGACAGTAAATCCCTCAAAAATGCATCTAATTTTCTCTGTTCTGATTCATTGTGTGTGACTATTTGCCTCGTCACTTTTCTCTAGGTCATATGCCTGCACACTAACTTCCTGTATTCTGTCTGCAAAATTCTTTACCGGCTCATTGTGCTTCATTGACACACTACGCAACAGCAAGGGAAAATACCACGCGCTGTTTTGCTTCTTGTGCTTTTGTAGCAGGCCTTTTTTCAGTTTGTGAGACGTCTGTGTGCCTGGTAGTCCCTCTGTACATCTGGGCTTTCCCAACTAACCATAACTCTGTCATCTTTAATCACTGATCCTGTGACACCACCACCACCACCACCACCACCACCACCACCACCACAACGTGTGGCCGAGCGGTTCTAGGAGCTCCAGTCTGGAACCGCGCGACCGCTACGGTGGCAGGTTGAAATCCTGCTTCGGGCATGGATGTGTGTGATGTCCTTAGGTTAGTTAGGCTTAAGTAGTTCCAAGTTCTAGGGGACTGATGACCCCAGATGTTAAGTTCCATAGTGCTCAGAGCCATTTGAACCATTTTGCAGGTCACCCAAGGAAAACAGTAGGTCGTCAGTCGACTTTCCAGAGGAGGGCACCATCAAACTGTCTGTAGATGGATCCTATTGCTCAGCTAATTCCAATTCCTCCTCCCTAGCTGCCAGTCTAACACATCTCCATTATCTGCTTTCCATTGCACCATTTCATTATTCAGTGCTTTAATCTCCTGCCAACAAGTGATACCATGCACTTAAGACCACCACTGAACCCTAATCTCCATTATACACAAATACATAAAAATTCACTTAACAGACCATTTAACACTGTACGTCCTACCATGCACCCCAACTCTGTGCATTACTAACCATATGCTAAAAGCGATGAGAATTAACAAATCACTCTGACTCACTCCATATACAATGGAAAATGCTCTCAAGTCACACTGACCGCAAGTCGTAACTAGTGCTCCTCTGTATTATCACAAAATTGCGAAAGATGAACTGGTTCCCTTGGCTCTACGAAAGTATCCCTCAAATGCCTAAGCATTATTCGCTTAGCCTTCTTGTCCCCTACACATAAAACAGGACAGGAAAGAGCAATCACAAAAACCAGTAGTGTACCCACACACGCCACTGTGACCAGACTGAGTGCTGCGGTTGCGAAGTGGTGCTACACGGAGGTCGACTGTGCTGGCACCAGTTGCTAAATGAAGCTCGTAAGTGCTTCTGACACCACTCCATAGCAAGGCTGAGCGAGTGGCACCACTACGGTGTAGACGTGGTGGAGTGGCGGGTTGTGGAGCAGTGGTACTGGCCGGGGTTGGGTAGGAAAACTCCTCTGCTAGGTACAACACATTACGGATTACAGTGCCAGGCTGCTGCGACGCCCCCGGATTCGCCCGCTGAAAGTGCGTGGTCCACTGGTGATGCCTGTGACGTCAGAAGGCCGTGGCAGTGGGGCGGCCGTTTGACATCTGCGTCCTGCTTTGCCGACTCTCTCTGCCTCACTCAGTAGCGAGAACTCGGCTGTAGCAATATGTGGTCTCGAGTGAGCAGTGCCAGCGACGCGCGTATCCACAGAATTCCCGTAGGCAGCCACAGCTACTGGGCCAGCATCCCACCCTGGTGCCGAGGACTGGGGGAAGACGTGCCCTGGCTGTGAAGTGCTGCCCTCCGAGGCACAGGCCTGGTGCCGCTGTGGTGCCTGGGGGACAGCTCCTCGTCGTGTGGCCCAAAGCCTCGGGGCGGACTGACAGTCGCTCGCTGGTCTGGTGGAGCTGCTGGCTTCCAGACCGGTATCGGCTGCTGCATTGCGTGTTGGAGACCGCCGCTGACCCGATGGCGTGGAGGACGCTGCCAGACTGCGCATAACTGTGCTCCAAATAGCGTCCTAGCACCCTCGTTGTGCCGTTCCACTGCTTCCAGGCACATGGAGAGCAACACCTGTTTGTCCTGACAGTGTGGAAATATACCGCCGGCCAGCCCGTCGTTGCATGGCCTCGCTGTGTCACCACGACTGCGCGGCTTAACCTGGCCACGTTGCGCCGTACAAATAGGCTCGCTTGCGAAATTAGATATCAACGCCTCTGTGCCTACCCACATACTTCTCATACGGCTGCAGTGGAGTTGCTTCAATTCAGAAGTGCTAAAATTTAACGACGTCGTTACACATATGAAACCAGGGTTGCTACAAGTTTCCCAAAGTGTAATTCCCTGATATTTCCCTGATTTTCAGACGTTTGAACATTTTTCTCTGACAAATTTTGAGATCTCAAAGTTAAGACGTGAGTTGACAACCTGTCTCTGTTGCTACGGTACAAGAAACAATAGTGCAAACGAGGAACCACCCAAAAAAACCTTGCATACGGTTGGTGTTTCCTGATGTAAGCAAAAATGTTAATAGTTAACATTAACGTCTTTTGCAATGAACTATTTTTAGATCGAGAAAGAAAGGCGAATGGTGTGTGTGTTAAGACCACTGATATTTTATTTCAATACAACGAAACACATTTAGTGGCAAAAATGCGCTGGAGTTGCGAAACAGATCTAAAATTCCTTCACTAGCTTCAGAAATAATCTCAAAAATAAGTAGGCCTCTTGGAAGAAGGCGGGGAAGAATTGTGTAAACCAACACTAAGTGACCGCCATTAAAATGTTGGTTCTACTGTGTTCGTTATTGTCGGTTATTACCCACTGTGGTATTTTATAGGTATTTTGTGATTTTTATTTCGAGAAATATAGGGGTAAATAGCGTACAAACCACCAGCGACTGACAATTTTCTTCTTATCGTCCATACTTTCTAATATATAAACGACTTTTGAAGTGCCAAAATGTACTAGAACAAATAAAACGCCACGCTGTACGATGTACTTGTGGTGAGACAGTCTCAATTCCTTAACCCCATCGGCCATGGCCTCTTGCCTGCTGAGGCGCACCGCAGTCCTCGGTCCACGGATAAACCATGAAAATCCTTCGCATTACACCACACACAAACAGACCCGGCCTGAGGGCAGGTCAGCGAGACCAGATGCTTCGAGCAGGAGCTGCACATTAGAGGGAAACGAATGGCCTCAGATCGGCACGTCAGATCCACTACAGATTCCCGCAGAAACGGCCTGCGGTTTTGGACCGTCGCGGAAATCCACTCGTGTGACAAGCTATTCACGAGCCACAGACAAATTGATGAAATGAGACCACGGTGATCAATCCGTGCAACAGATTATTCAAATACTCTGATAATCAATAATAATGATGAGAGGTAGCACCTCTCTGTAAAGATGATCACTGAGCCGCAGGCAGGCAGTTAGAAAAGACCATCACACTATCGGATCTAAATTTTTGGCCACAGCTCTTGTCAGCAAACGAGAGCGCGCACGCAATCTCAGACAACTCGCGCTCACACGACCGCTGTCTCTGGCCGCTGCAACGATCTCTGAGAATCAGATCCAAACAAACCACTCCTCACGCCTTCCTGCCTCTCGTCTTCAGCTGATAGGCTAGGCTAGCGGCAAGAAGTGGAGGCCGCACCGACCTGCAAACTGAGGGGAGTGGTAGGAAGGGGAGAAGCAGTAGGCATGAGGGAGTAGGGAAGCGGCGCACGCACTCAGCTGCACCCAGCCAGCGACGATGCATGCACCTCAGAAAAAACATTTCATCTACTGAGATGAAATCGAGATTTTTTCAGTGTTTTATTTCTTCAAATTTCCCTGATATTTCCCCGATCTCCCTGAGGTGTGTGAAATTCCTTTATTTCCAGAACCTGTGGCAACACTGGAAACTTGCGGCTTGCCGAGGCCTTGCACGGGTAGCACTTTACCTCTTAGCGTCAAATAATCCTCACCTAATAACGAGGGTCTAAATGGAGGCAGGGATTTGTGAACATAGGGTTTCCGTTGCGAGACTGTAAAAAAAAAAAAAATTGTTCAAATGGCTCTGAGCACTATGGGACTCAACTGCTGAGGTCATAAGTCCCCTAGAACTTAGAACTACTTAAACCTAACTAACCTAAGGACAACACACACATCCATGCCCGAGGCAGGATTCGAACCTGCGACCGGAGCGGTCGCGCGGTTCCAGACTGTAGCGCCAGAACCGCTCGGCCACCAGCGGCCGGCCGAGACTGAATACCGTAACTCCCAAATCCTCCAAAAACAAACGAAAAATATACCTATTCAAAAAGCAGATAAAATCCTTCTTGACGCGTTTCTGAGAGAATCTCCACTCCTTCCGAATTAAAGTGTAAACTAGCAGTGGCTTGAATTCAAAGAAATAGTATCGACAGCAGTTGAGAGATTTATACCAAACAAATTAACGCAGCTGGCTCCCTTGGTACACAAAACGGTTTAGAACACTGTTTTAGAAACAACAAAAAACATGCCAAATTTAAAAGAACGCAAAATCCCTTGGATTTCCGATCTTTTACAGAAACTCGAAATTTAGCGCAGACTTCAATGAGAGATACTTAGTTTCCACAACGAAACTTTATCTCGAAACCTGGCAGAAAATCCAGAAAGATTGGTCGTATGTAAAGTGTGCTAGCAGCAAGACACAATGCCTCCTCTGTACGATACCAATGGAAACACTATCGATGACAGTGCTACTAAACACAGACTTCCGAAACTCTTTCACCAAAGACGACGAAGTAAATATTCCAGAATTCGAATCAAGAACAGCTGCCAACATGAGTAACTTAGAAGTAGGTATCATCGGAGTAGTGAAGCAGCTTATATCACTTCATAAAACCAAGTCTTCCAGTCCAGACTGTTTACCAGTTAGGTTTCTTTCAGAGTATGCTGATGCAATAGCCCATACTTACATAGCAACTACTCGCTCAACGAAAGATTCGTACCCAAAGATTGGAAAGTTGCACAGGTCTCACCAATATTCAAGAAAGGCAGTAGGAGTAATCTGTTGAATTACAGGTCCATATCATTAACGATGACATGCAGCAGAAATATTGGGACATATGTTGTGTTCGAACATTATGAATTACCTCGAAGAGAGCGGTCCATTGACATTCAATACGGACTTAGAAAACATCGTTGTTGTAAAACACAACCAGCTCTTTACTCACACGAACTGCTGAGTGCCGTCGACAAGCGATTTCAAATTTATTCCGCACTTCTAGATTTCCAGAAGGCTTTTGACACCGTACCTCACAAGAGCCTTGTAATGAAATTGCGTCCTTATGGAATACTGCACAGTTATGCTACTGGATTCGTGATTTCTTGCCAGAGGAATCACAGTAGTAACTGGTGGAAAGTCGTAGAGATGTCTGGCTTTGTGTAGACAAGTCTACAGAGTGCATCCGAGCGGGTTGACCCGTCAGTTCCTCGCATATTGGCAAAAGAGGAAGGTCAAGCCACCATGGCTGGTGGAAGCGACGTAAGATCTGCAGGGACTGGCAGGTACAGAAGGAAACGTAAAAGGCCGGAGATCTCTTAGGTGAATGCCTAAGCAACTGAGATTCCTGGACAAACCACAATGAAAGAAGGCAGGTGCCCTCTGGACAAACGAGAGGGAGGAACAATACAGCAATTACTGGACGAACTTCACAACCCACCCCAAACACAGTAGTGTAAAGTCATACTCTTTAGCTGGCCTACACGAAAGCAGAAGTAGTGTAAATACTCTAACGAGCCACCAAAGATGACAGCTTCTTCATACCAAAACATTCAAAAAGTATCTTAACAACCTCAGAGATTTTGTCTGAGTGCACGTTTAGCCTATGGACTACAGCACGGTCCTCGAAAAACATTTAGGAGATTTTGAAGCTATCCACTAGATCATTTACATACACTCTAAGACGAGAAAAAGGAGACACTACAGAAGAATTATATGAATGGGACGAAAATCTATACACGTGTTGTACATGTAAAGACAAACAAATTATTACAATTTCTGCAAAATCTAATCATTTAGTCAAGAAAAAGAGCTTCGCAAAGTCAGCAAGTCAATAACGTGTTGATCAACCTCTGGCTCTTATGGCTTGGCACCGATTGACAGTTGTTGGATACCCTGAGGGATATCGTGCCAAATTCTGTCCAACTGGCGCGTCAGATCGTTAAAATCCCTAGCTGGTTGGAATGTCCTGCCCAGGACGCTCCAAACGTTCGCAATTGGCGAGAGACGAGGCGATCTTGCTGGCCTTGGTAGGGTTTGGGAAGCACGAAGACAAGCAACAGAAACTCTCGCCTTGAGCAGGCAGGTAGGCAGCCATTATCTTGCTAAAATGAAAGCCCATGCCAGGTTAGTATCCCACTGCTCTGTGGGGTGCCTGCAGGCACGTCTCATTGACTGGAATGGAACTGTCTCCAGTAATGAGTCGCCCATCGAATTGAGCTCCCACGACCAGTGAAGACTTGTCTGGAGACGGCCCAGAGAGACTGTGGCCTGCCGTACAGCCCGATAACCAGCAGTGATGATCTGGGTTGCCATTTGTTTTTATACCAGCACCCCTTTGGCTATCATCCGCGGCAGCCTTACAGCACAGCGGTACGTCGACGATATTCTAAACCCCCTTCCGTTGCCCTTCATGGCAAGCCAACACGTGCTTGCATTTCAGCTAGATAATGCCACAAAGCGAAGGTTTCTACTGCTTGTCAAACTCTGCCTTGTTCAGAAGGATCGCTGGAGAATTATGTGCAGGGCCCTGCAACCAGCTTGGAATTTAACGTTCGAACGCCCCAGTTGGATAATTTTGCACGATATCACTGAGCAGGACATGCAACAACTATCAAGCAATGTCAAGGCGAATAACTGGTTGCATAAGGGCCAGAGGCGCACCAACAAGTTATTGGCTTGCTCAATTTCTGACGTTCTCTTACGTAATTACATCTTCCATTTTTTGTGGAATTGTAATCTCGTTTCGGTCTATACATGCCCATCACATTACCGTTTTGTGTCCCATTCTGATAATTCCTTCGCTGTGCGCTTTTTTTAGCTGTAAATACTAGTAGTCATTCAGCAGTCCAGTCGCCAAAAATTATCTTCACATCTGTCAATTATTTCCTGTTAAAAAGCACATGAGTTCTATCTACAAGGAATGAACCCAGTCACTAATCTGGTCCAGTATTCGATAAACTTATTTAGTCCACGACACTGAAGGAGTGTCGGAAACCCCCGTAAAGTCAAGGAACATTGCATCAGCTTGGCCGCCGTTGTCTACACCTCTCTAAATCACAAGGGTAAACATAACGAACCGAAATGCACAATTTTGTCAGTTAATTTTCTTGATTCAATTTCTTTATGTGCGTCTTTTTGTCCATGGAGTTTCGTGGCTGAGGTCGCCGAGGGCAGCTTAAGCGGAGGCGCCCTACTCTGAAGTGCGTGGTTCACATCTTTGTAGCGGAAGAAATATTCGTCATTATTATCCTGTGCGATGCGAAACCATGTTTGCGACCGGACGCAATGAGAACGAGACATTCAAGCAGTGTGTGGCACAAGGGAGTGTGATATGTTTTTAACTACTTGTTGGTCTTACACAATGATTTAGTGGATAGTAATACACTGAGGTTACAAAAGTCGTGGGATAATGACATACACATAAAGATGGCGGTAGTATCGGCGCACAGAATGTATAAAAGGCCAGTGCATTGGCGGAACTGTCGTTTGTACTTAAGTTTCCGACGTGATTACGCCGCACGTCGCGAATTGACAGATTTTTAACGCGGAATCGTAGTTGAAGCATGCAAGCATGCATGCATGCATGCATGGGACATTCCTTTTCGGAAATCGTTAGGGAATTCAGTATTTCGAGATCCACAGCATCAAGAGTGTGCCGTGAATACCACATTTCAGACATGGACAATGCAGTGGACGACGACCTTCACCTAACGCCCGAGAGCAGCGGGGTGTGTGTTGAGCTGTCGGTGCTAACAGACAAGCAACACTGCGTGAAGTAACAGCAGAAGTCAATGTGGGACGTACGGCGAACGTATGCGTTAGGACAGTGCGGCGAAAGTTTGCGTTAGTGGGCTATGGCAGCAGACGACCGAAGCGGGTGCCTTTGCGAAGAGCACGACAACACCGACAGCGCCTCTCCTGGGCTCGAGACTGTCGGTTCGACCCCAGACAACTGGAGGTTGTGGATTGGTCAGATGAGACCCGATTGCAGTTGGTGGGAGCTGATGGAAGGGCTCGAGTGTGGCGCAAACTCCTCGAATCCAAGGACCCAAGTTGTCAACAAGGCACTGTCGAAACTGGTGGTGGCTCCATAAAGGTGTGGACTGTGTTTACATGGAATGGTCTGTGTCCTCTGGTCCAACTCAAGCGAACATTGACTGAAAGTGTTTGTGTTTGCTACTTTGAGCGTGTATGGAAGTGAAACATGGACAATAAATAGTTTGGACAAGAAGAGAATAGAAGCTTTCGAAATGTGGTGCTACAGAAGAATGTTGAAGATTAGGTGGGTAGATCACGTAACTGATGAGGAGGTATTGAATAGGATTGGGGAGAAGAGAAGTTTGTGGCACAACTTGACTAGAAGAAGGGATCGGTTGGTAGGACATGTCCTGAGCCATCAATGGATCACAAATTTAGCATTGGAGGGCAGCGTGGAGGGTAAAAATCTTAAAGGGAGACCAAGAGATGAATACACTAAGCAGATTCAGAAGGATGTAGGTTGCGGTAGGTACTGGGAGATGAAGGAGCTTGCACGGAATAGATTAGCATTGAGAGCTGCATCAAACCTGTCTCAGGACTGAAGACCACAACAACAACAACAACAACTTTGAGACCACTTGCGGTCATTGATTCATGTTCCCAAACAACGTTGTCACCGGGCCACACTTTTTCACGATTGGTTTGAAGAACATTCTGGACAATTCGAGCGAAAGATTTTGCCTTTCAGATCGCCCGACATGAATCCCATTGAACATTCACGGGACATAATATAGAGGTTAATACGTGCACAAAATCCTGCATCGGCAACACCTTCGCAATTATGGACGGCTCTAAAGGCAGCATAGGTCAGTATTTCTACGAGACTGCCAGCGACTTGTTGACTCTGCGCCACATCGAGTTGCTGTATCACGCCGGTTAGGAAGAGGACCGACACCATATTAGGAGATATCCCATTACTTTTCATCTCAGTCTAGTTCCACCCACGGCTTTTGCAGAGGGTGTACTAACAATCAGTTATATCACGACAAAATATTAGTCTAATACAGACATTGGCAAATACTTCTTGATGTAGACAAATGGACGGCAAATCCAAGGTATCGTCTAACTATTAAAACAATGAGTCACATCGAGATTCAGTGAGGTCAAATATTTGGGAGTAACAGCGACCTGAAATGTGTAGTGAAGCAACCACATACTCACAAGGGAACCTCCCCATCGCACCCCCCTCAGATTTAGTTATAAGTTGGCACAGTGGCTAGGCCTTAAAAAACTGAACACAGATCAATCGAGAAAACAGGAAGAAGTTATGTGGAACTAAGGAAAAAATAAGCAAAATATACAAACTGAGTAGTCCATGTGCAAGATAAGCAACATCAAGGAGAGTGTGAGCCCAGGAGCGCCGTGGTCCCGTGGTTAGCGTGAGCAGCTGCGGAACGAGAGGTCCTTGGTTCAAGTGTTCCCACGAGTGAAAAGTTTGCTTTCTTCATTTTCGCAAAGTTATGATCTGTCCGTTCGTTCATTGACGTCTCTGTTCACTGTAATAAGTTTAGTGTCTGTGTTTTGCGACCGCACCGTAAAACCGTGCGATTAGTAAACGAAAGGACGTGCCTCTCCAATGGGAACCGAAAACATTCGACAGACGGACGGATAGATAATAATTGTCTGAAAATAAAAAATTGAACTTTCCTCTCGAGGGAGGACTTTAACGAAGGACCTCTTGTTCCGCAGCTGCTCACGCTAACCACGGGACCCAGCGCTCCTGTGTTCACATTATCCTTGATGTTCCTTATGTTCAACATGGACTACTCAGTTTGTATATTTTGCTTATTTTTTTCATAGTTCCACACAACTTCTTCCTGTTTTCTCGATTGATCTGTGTTCAGTTTTTCAAGGCCTATCCACTGTGCCAACTTATAACTAAATCTGAGGGGGGTGCGATGGGGAGGTTCCCTTGTCAGTTGTTCATTGAGAAACTGAAGCTCGACTATAAGAGATTGTACACGAACACTTACTTGCACGATGTGTACCTCAAGACTGCTCTCCCATATCACGGGATACTTACAGAAGGCCATCGAAAGTATACGAAGACATGCGGCCAAAGGTCGTCAGCTGATGGTTGCAGAGCAGTACATACCACACTGCGCCAGTATTCCTCTGGGTGGTCAACTTCTTCAATAAAAATAATTGTTTTTTTTTACCATTTAATGCTATTTTATGACGACACTTGCCTGATGTAAAGATTCTTGGTCAAATATGTGCTTCTTAGTGATATCAACCGTATTCAAGTGATCAAATTCAACGTGTCTAAATAGAAATGCTGTTTTGCTTTTAAAGTTTTATTATAGTGGGCACTATTTTATTACGCAATTTCTTAATTTCATATTTTATGATATTTTTTGATATATTTTACATTCAGACTGTTTAAGAGGTGAAAATGCAACTGTATACACGGGAAAGCGGTATCACTGCTGACCGCGATTTATATCTATTTAAAACTCAGAATTAATCTTTACTTTCTATTGTTTGACGCACCTACTTAGGAGGTGGGTGCGACGACTCCGTGCCAGAGGTAAGGGACTATCTGTACACTACATACCATGCGTTTGCTTCTATAAAGAAAAATAGATCTTAAGTTTCTCTTGCATTATTATTCGGACTATGTACTGGAACTTTTTGATCGTAGAACGACTTTAGGATGGTACTGTGTACCAATAGCGACAGCCAGTAGGCAATGAAAGAAGACTGTAGGCAAAAATAAATTTGTCTAGTGTATTGGTCGCTGTTGCAACAGACAGTATGTACAGACTGTTATAAGAAGAGGGATCAGAGGCTAGTTTGACTGGCGGGAGAGTAACATGTAGATCTATACTCTAGGAACCGTGAAGTGCATGGCGGAAGGTACTACCCATTGTGGCTGTTATTAAGGCTTCTTCCCGTATCACTCATGCTTGGGGCGTACGCAGGATGACTGCTTTGCTGCAGTTAGCGTAATCTCGCGGGAGCAATACGTGGCAGGTTTCACCCACGATACTGGTTCTCTAAGCTTTGTAAGTGGGCTTTCGCGATTTCAGTTTCTTCAGCATCGCAGTGAGACCCTTCCGTGTGTAAAACACAGCTGTGATGCTTCGTGTTGACCTTTGTGTACATTCAGCCACCCCTGAGATAAACACCAGAAACTGACCATAAACCATTCCAGCTCTAAATTTTGTTACCAGTTTCTGGTAAATACCAATCTTCACACTAAAATGTCCATGGCGAGGAGGCAGAGTTGACAGCTTTGATGTGTAGAGTCAACAACTTTTTATTAATAAAGTCGCTATAATCCCATAGACGATAACATATACAACACACACACACACACACACACACACACACACACACACAAACACACACAAACACACACACACACACACACACACACAAACACACACACACACACACACACAAACACACACACAAACACACGTCAGAATTATGCCGTTTATTAGAATCAAATCGGAAAATTCCAGAAACTGTCATTAATGGCAGAAACTATGAATATGTGCTGCACACTATTCAATCAGTATGGAATGAGAATAAAGAAGAAAAAGCCTGAAGTGATCGTATGCAGTACAGGAGGAGAATACGAACCTCTGAGAATGAGCATTGGAAGAGAGGAGCTGGGAGTGATAGAGGAATTTACTTACCTGGGAACCAAAATCACAAGAGATTGTAGAAGCCGGGAAGAAATTGCGACCAGACTACAAAATGCCAAAATTGCATTTAATCGGAGAAGTAACTTACTCACTAGCAACAACATCAGTCTGAAATAAGGAAACGTATCATGAAAGCTTTCGTTTGGAGTGTGGCTCTATACGGATGTGAAACGTGGACGATTTTAAGAGAAGAGAGAAGACGGCTAGAGGCCCTGGAGATGTGGTGCTATCGAAGGATTAATGAAGATCAGCTGGAGAGACAAAGTAACAAATGAAGAGGTGCTTAGTAGAGTGCAGGAAACCAGATCTCTGTGGAGGCACATCTAAACAAGAAGAGAGAAACTTTTAGGGCACATCCTACGACACAACATCATTGGAACAATAGCAGCAGGAATCGGCGGGGGCGACCAAGGATATCATACATGCAACAGATCATGAATGACGTTGGATGTAACACATACGTGGAAATGAAAGGGAGGCAGACAGAAGAGAGGAGTGGCGCTCTGCTGCAAACCAACCTCAGGGTTGAACATTAAAAGAAGAGAAGCTATTTATTGAACCAACATATCCTGCGTATCTAAACTTAGGCAGGTGAGAGCTCACACAGAGGTGTGTACCAGGCTAGCAGAACTGTTCCACGCTTCACCAGCGACAGGACTTGAGGATAACCTAAATAGGTAACACAGCAAAAATTATTCGCGGAGTAGTGATGTACGAAGGTGGTTTGAAAAGTTCTCGGAACGGAATAGAAAAAAATTTACATCACAAACTTCTTTCATTTTTCAATGTAGTCTCCTTGTAGATGAATGCACTTGGTCTAACGATGTTCCAGTGCCTTGATCCCATCTCTAAAATGAGTTTCCTCCAGACCCGCAAAATAGATGTCAACTCCAGTTAATTCTTCGTTTGAAGTGAACCTTCGTCCACCAAGAAGAATTTTCAGTTTTGGGAAGAGACGGAAGTCTGACGGCCCTACATCAGGTCAATAAGGTGGGTGTGGCAACAATTCATATCTTAGTTCGTGCAATTTTGCCATGGCAACGGCACATGTGTGCGGCGCGCGTCAAGAGTCGCGGCACCCATCCTGCAGATAATTTTTTCATTTCTAAATCTTCAGTTAAAATGTGATGTACCCTTTCAGATTACATCTGGCAAGCGTGGGCAATTTAACTCAATTTCAATCGGCGATCCTCCATGACCATTTTGTGCACTTTTGCTATGATTTCTGGAGTAATGACACATCTTGGCCGAACACTGCGCGGATCATCATCGAAGCTCTCCCGACCGAATTTAAATTCATTTGTCCACTTGGCAACAGGACTCTGCTCCTTCATATTCACCTCAGTGTATTATGGAAATCGGCATGAATGTCCTTTGCTTTCATAGTTTTCTTTACGAAGTACTTAATCACTGCTCGAATCTCGATTTTTCCATTTTCGCAAATCACTCTGAGGGAACAACAGAACCACATCACCGCCACAGCTCTCTTCCAAGAGCACTGACGTGGCACATGGTTACAGGCAACAGTCCAATGAATATCACGTGAACCACTCGCGATAGCGCTGACTAATCATGGTGGTACCGAGAACTTTCCAAATCACCCTCGTATTGCGGCGGCGCGGTTCTTCCCGTCCCTTTACGACTGACCTGCACCTGTCTGTGAACATTGTCTCAGTAGATCATCAGTAGGAAAGCCGAGTGAAACGTACTGTACTTCGACGTGAACCAGGCTGCAATTTGAGTCACTAATCTACGTTTCGGGAGAAAGTTTTCACACAAATGAAAGATTGGAAATTTGTCCCCAATTAATATATTCTGAAACTTACGTGAACAAGTATCACTGCCAAGCCCGTGCTAGTCTTAACACAGTCTCTCACAATCCCTTTCACTCACGTTAGCAAGTTTATAGTGTTGCATTTCCCGAAAACGTAATAGCTACAAAAATACTGATTGTTTTTGATTGAGATTGCTCGCCAAATATTAAGTCTGTCGGTACCTAATGCAGTCACAGTTTTTAGCCACCGACCTGCTCAATACGCCACGCGGAATATATGTCTTTTCTCGTCACAAAATTCACTTAAAAATTCTGAAATTTCTACACATACATAAGAATAATTATGCCGTCACTTTCCAACATTTTTGATGTATGAATCACTGCTACTACACACGTCCGATCTGATTCATGGATAGGCCTCGACTCCTCTGTGAAATACTCTAAGTATTCTCTAGCAGCAGAGAAAGGCGCGCGAAGAATATTGGTTTACCATTGGTCAGTTTACTCAACAGCCAATAGCAAAACAACATTCTCCCGCGTCAGTCCGCGCTTTTCCTCAATAACCAATCGCAAATAGTAAACCTGACGACTGCACTTTGTACCGACGTAATTATCTAATATGCTGAAGCTTTGCTTATGCATAAAGTTATTTACTATTGTTATTTATACCTGAATTAACTTTTCCTTTACCATAAACTTACTTTACAAATCTATTCTACAGAAATCCCCTTTTTCCACATCCATACTTCGAAATGTTCCCACACTAAATCCTACTACATAACTCGTTAAACAATTATCTTAATATTAACCTTAAACCACACTCACGCATCATTGTTACTGCTAAAATACATTTATAACATTTTACATACACAAAAAGAAATAATTACTTTATGAAAATACTGGAACAGTTTATGAAAAACATTCTATTACTTTAGTGCACTCTAGTGGGCACAATTGAAACTAAAATCACAGTCCCCCTATCCAATATTGTCCTCTATCGGCTGATACATAAACTACGTGAGCGTCCAGCTCTGCCAAGGGAACCTCCCCACCGCACCCCCCTCAGATTTAGTTACAAGTTGCACAGTGGATAGGCCTTGAAAAACTGAACACAGATCAATCGTGAAAACAGGAAGAAGTTGTGTGGAACTATGAAAAAATAAGCAAAATATGCAAACTGAGTAGTCCATGCGCAAGATAGGCAACATCAAGGGCAGCTTGAACTCAGGAGCGCCGTGGTCCCGTGGTTACCGTGAGCAGCTGCGGAATGAGAGGTCCTTGATTCAAGTCTTTCTTCGAGCGAAAAGTTTAATTTTTATTTTCAGTCAATTATCAAAGTTCAGGCACTCACACATAATCAACTTCGCTCTCCAAAATTCCAGGACATGTTCAGATTTGCTTGGACATATGTAGGATTTGACGGTCTACACATGGAAAAATTTGAAAACGTTAGAAACATATGTTTTGACAGAGCACAGGGAAAAGTGTGCGACTGTGAAACTGTTTGATTCATTTGTTGCAGTTTGTGTGACAAACTCTTATGTTTTCATCTCTTTTTTGGGAGTAATTATCACATCCACAAGAAAACTTAAACTGGGCAACGTAGAAGAATCTTTTTACCCATTCGCCAAGTGTACAAGTTAGGTGGGTCGACAACATATTCCTGTCATGTGACGCACATGCCGTCACCAGTGGCGTATAGAATATATCAGACAAGTTTTCCTGTGGAGGAATCGGTTGACCTATGACCTTGCGATCAAATGTTTTCGGTTCCCATTGGAGAGGCACGTCCTTTCGTCTACTAATCGCACGGTTTTGCGGTGCGGTCGCAAAACGCAGACACTAAACTTATTACAGTGAACAGAGACGTTAATGAACGAATGGACAGATCATAACTTTGCGAAAATAAAGAAATTAAAATTTTCACATAAGGGAGGACTCGAACCAAGGACCTCTCGCTCCGCAGCTGTTCACGCTAACCACGGAACCACGACGTTCCTGAGCTAAGAAGCTCCTTGATGTTGCATATCTTCGCATGGACTACTCAGTTTGTATATTTTGCTTTTTTTTCATAGTTCTACTCAATTTCTTCCTGTTTTCTCGATTGATCTGTGTTCAGTTTTTCAAGGCCTATCCACTGTGCCAACTTATAACTAAATCCGAGGGGGGTGCGATGGGGAGGTTCCCTTGTGAGACATCTCCCACTTAACCGCCTCCAAGGCAGGATCGGTATACGGCGCTACACCTCACAAGGGAACCTCCCCATCGCACCGCCCTCAGATTTAGTTGTAAGTTGGCACAATGGATAGGCCTTGATAAACTGAACACGGATCAATTGAGAAAATAGGAAGAAGTTGTGTGGAACTGTGAAAAAGTAAGCAAAATATACAAAATGAGTAGTCCATGGGCCACAAAAGCAACATAATGGATATTGTAAGCTTAGCAGCGTCGAGGTCCCGTGGTAGCGTGAGCATCTGCTGAATGAGAGGTCCTTAGTTCAAGTCTACCCTCGACTGAAAATTTTACTTTCTTTATTTTTGCATATTATCTGTCCTTTCGTTCATTGACATCTCTGGTGACTGTAATAAGTTTAGTGTCTGTGTTTTGCGACCGCATCGCAAAACCGTGCGATTAGTAGACGAAAGGACGTGCCTCTCCAATGGGAACAGAAAACATTTGATCGCAAGGTCATAGGCCAACCGATTCCTCCACAGGAAAACACATCCGATATATTCTATACGACACTGGTGACGGCATGTGCGTCACGTGACAGGAATATGTTGTCGACCCACCTAACTTGTACACTTGGCGAATGGGTAAAAAGATTCTTCTACCTTGCCCGATTTAGGTTTTCTTGTGGATGTGATAATCACTCTCAAAAAAATGATGAAAACGTAAGAGTTTGTCACATAAACTGAAAATAAAAAATTAAAATTTCCACTCGATGGAAGATTTGAACCACGGACCTTTCGTTCCGCAGCTGCTCATGTTACCAAGAGACCACGGCGCTCCCGCACTTCCAGCGCCCTAATGTTGCATATCTATCCTTGAACTACTCAGTTTGTATATTTTGCTTATTTTTTCATAGTTCCACACAACTTCTTCCTGTTTTCGCAATTGATCTGTGTTCAGTTTTTCAAGGCCTATCCACTGTGCCAACTTATAACTAAATCTGAGGGGGGTGCGATGGGGAGGTTCCCTTGTCAGTATATCCAGCTACTGGCATCAACAAACCGGGAGCTGCGATTGTACCAGTTGAATGGTTGATTAATGAAAACAATGTTCACTGTATTGACAACAGTTACTGGATAAATAAACTAGCTGATCAAAGTATCTAGACACCCCTACGTAATGCGAAATCGACCGCTAGATGTCAGGAGCGTCAGACCCGCCAGTATAAAAGCGAGACGGAAATATCGCAACTAGTAAGCCACTACTGTTCTTACTACCCATCCCACTGTCGCAGAGGTTTTTTTCCCACGGCACGAGCCTTGGCACATTTTTCCCCTCTGCTCTTCAAATTGCTACCCTCATTCGCGTTTCGTCCACTATCTATCACCCGATGGACCGTGTTAATGCGTAGTCTTACCCAGACTCACGGATAACATCACAGCCCAGCATCCTATGATCCACTTATTAGATAACTAACATGTTGACGGAGGTGACAGTAGAACTTTTGGTCTGGTTACCACGCTGGTGCGGCGTGGAGGGGTCCCATCTCTTATTTAAAGTTGCGATGTCAGTGGAGAAGGAGTAACAGCAGAATGAGTCTGTCAGCAGGAGTCACTGACTCCTGTCGTGTTCCAGTTATTGTCATCTGAGCAACAGAGCCTCCAAGGAGGTTTCAACTCTCTTAAAGCTGCCCATGTCGGCTCTTTACTGATGTCAATGTGAAATGGAAAGGCGGACGAACGACCTCAGCTAAACCGAGCCCAGGCAGACGCCGTGTACTAATGGTCAGGGATCGTCGAACTTTGCGAAGCGGGGTTTTAAGAAGTCTTGACATCGGCGGGAGTGTGTCTCAAGCAGCTATGAGTAGCCCAGCTAGCACAATGGCTGCGCATAGGGAGGTAAAAAAGAATGAGGTGGAATGGTCGAGGAGCTCCTCATAAGGCACACATTTCTGTAGTCAGTGTTAACCAACCCTTGAGGTGGTGTAAAGAGCGACTCCGCTGGACAGTGGATGACTGGAAATGATTCAGTTGGACTGACGAACTACACTATACCCTGTGGCAACCCGATGGAAGGGTTTGGGTTTGGCGAGCGCCTGGAGAATGGTACCTGCCGTAACGTGCAGTGCCAACAGTGATGGACAGACGTAGGAATGCTACGGTAAGGGAGTGTCTTTCTCGATTAGGGCGTGGTCCCCTTATTGTGCTGTAGACAGTTACATTTGGCAGCTACTGTGTACAGTAGGGGAATATTTCGCAGACACTGATTGCATCAGCATCCAGTCAGGTGTCAAAGCAGCATCTGCCGGACAAAGCAGTCATATGGATTGGCCCAAATGTCCAGCATCACTGCCTTTTCTGGTTTTGGCTCTTGAGGAAGAATGGGCTGCAATTCCTACACAGACGTTCAGACAGCTCACAGAGCGTCCAGAACAGGTTAAACACGTCATAAAGGCAAAGGGTGCAGGCAACCCGTAATAATGTCCGCTATTAGTTGTCTGGATGCTCTTTCGACCACAGTGTAAATGCAAAGTTCACGCATAAATAAGTGAAGCATGCCATTACTGTTCGGTTTCACTAATGGCGTCAGATCATTGGAAGCAATATCAACCGTTAAATACCTAGGAGTAACGAATCGGATCGATGTAACGTGAAATGACCTCGTGAAACTAATCCACAAAAGCAGTGGCTCACAAAAATGACCGAGTCTTCAGTACGCCTCATAGGGTTGTGATCATACAAGAGACAAGAGAAGGTCCAATAGAGAACGACGCCCTTCGTCACAGGGTAGTTTGGTCGCCACCAAAGCGTCACGGAGATGCTCGACAGAGCTGCAAGAGAGGCTTTACGCACTGCACAGAGGCTTACTGCTCAAACTGCGAGATAGTAAGTTAACGGAGGAGCGGGGCAGCCCACTGCTTCTTCCCAGATACGTCTCGTGAAATGTCCACGACGAGAAAATTAGATATTAGAACTCAATCCGAGTTTTACCGACCGACTTTATTCCCTGGCCTCATACGCAAACTGAACAGGAAAAGGGGGGGGGGGGGGGGAAGATAGGGACACCAGAATACCTTCCGCCACACAACAGAAGGTAGTTCGTCGAGTGTTCGAGTGTAGGTGTGGACGTGGGCGTAGATTCGCCTGTGACATCAACAACGTGAGTGTAAAATCAATGTGCACGGCATCCATAAGCCAGAGACTGTGCTCTGGGGAGTAGGGAGGACTACAGGTTGATCTCAACTAAGAGCTTTTTAACTTTCGAGACTATATGTACAATGTTTTCTAAACGGTAATATATACGCGGATTCCTTACGAGGATCTATGTCCTCCGCTCCTGAACTTCCATAGTTTCCTATTTGTCCAATCTTCTTCCTAATGCCCCCTTCAATTCATTGCATCTTTAACATTTTGCATCCATCTAGGTGGTCTTCCACCTTTTCTTCGCTCAGGTGGAGTCCATTCCCAGATATTATTTAGCCCTCTATTATCATCCGTTCCTTGGAGGCGGCCATACCTACTATTATTTTGCCATGTATGGCTTCGAGAATATTGTTCTTTCTTCCTATAAATTCCCGTACTGCAACATTTCTGAGGTGTCCCAGTCTGGAGATGCAACAAGTACTTCGTCAGAAGTCTTTCTCAAGTTACATAATTTATTTTTCTCCTTTTCGGTTAGCTCCCATATTTCAGCGCCATACGTGGTAACACTCTACGATTGACTTTTACAGCAAGGCAAAAATGGTTCAAATGGCTCTGAGCACTATGGGACTTCACTTCTGAGGTCATCAGTCCCCTACAACTTAGAACTACTTAAACCTAACTAACCTAAGGACATCACACACATCCATGCCCGAGGCAGGATTCGAACCTGCGACCGTAGCGATCGTGCGGTTCCAGACTGAAGCGCCTAGAACCGCTCGGCCCCACCGGCCGGCTTACAGCAAGACCTTCGTTCTCTTCGTAATTTTGTTACTGTATAGCAAGGAGTTAAGCTGCCCAATTACTCTTCTTGCTCAGTTTTATTTGCGATGTCGTGTGTGCTGCTACAGTTCGTTGTAAAAGTGGCGCCCAAGTACTTAAACGTACAGAAATTTTTTATTTTACACAAACCTACACCCAAGTTTTATCGGTCATCTTCACACATTACCATTCACTTTATGTGCTAATTGTTAGGGCCCATTTCGAGTATTCTTCGTGCCGTTTCCTGGACATATAATTGGAGTCATCTTTACTTTCACTATCAGGATCCGGCCACGGCAAACGGATAAAGCATACAGTGTTTCATGTTGCACAGGGATTCCCATTGCACGAGTTTCTCGCAAAACTTCTATTTATAGTTTAAACAAAGTCATTCCTAATGAACACCCTTGCATTAGTCAGTACTTATTTACGAACAATTTTTGGTATTTTTTTTTAACTTCTTCAATCACACTGTTCCAGCCTCCTGGACATACTTTTTGTCGATAGTAAAATTTTGTAATGCTATCTACGACATAGTGGGACTCTAATGTATGCCTCCTGCAGATTAACAAATGTCAAGTGAGCCGTCATTCCCCTTTCCAGCCTCTTTTCAATGAAGTGTTCAACAGAGAATACGCCATCTGTACATGTGCGTCCCATTCCAAATCCAGTTTTCTCCTCAGACTCCGTTGTTCTAGCTTCTGTTTTATACCTCATTACTTTACCATGCAATCGGACTACTGTACAAACAAAACAAATTACAATGTGCACAATCGCGTCAGATTCCTTTAAATATGGATGAAATAATTCCTTTTTTCCATTCATTTGTCGGTTCCTCACCATTTAACCATATATTAAATATTTCTGCCAGATATTAAAAGTTAGTAACTAATGGTAGTATTTTACTTAATTTTACAGATTTCTGGTCTGCTCCGGAACTACAACATCCTCCCTCCTATGAATACACAATACCTTATTCATCGCACGGAATTATGATGTGGACTTTCACATGGAAACAGGGGACTACACAGCTAATCGCATGGCGCACTACATCGCAGCTGCTTCATGAGAGGTGTCTGGATTGCGATATCACTAAGCTTTAAGCAAAAGAAATTATGAGCTATGTGTGTGGTGGATAACAGGTTAGGTACGATTAACGTCATTCGGGAGTCTCTTCCAAAATTGTCTTCGTTCACTGTTCACAGACCTTCGTAGCCGCGGGCAGTCGTGCCTAAGTTCTCTGCCGCCCATCCCCGAGGCTCGCCTGCCACCAGCTTTAAACGAAAGGCAAACACGAAGACAGTCGTTCTGTCCCAAGCAGCACAGCCGTCCAGGAGTCGAGACGGAGCTGCCTAGACCTTGGTGAAGTTCCCCCCTTGAGCTTGTTGACCCTGGTGGCTCGTTGGGTCAGGCCATCGCGTGTCTGTGGCTTGTTTCGCTCCTTTGCCGGTCCTTTTGTACCACTGTTATTTTGTAGTTACATTTGTAAATGATTCTTCTGAGTTGGACTGTACTTTTCCAGACGTTACGCAAAGTCTCACATCAGAACAGAGAAGAATTTGGTCTACTGTAAATCACCTCCTCGAAGAGCCAGCTTTCCAAAAAAATAATGTAGATTATCGAGCCTGGGAAACTTCCTCGGAACTGTTGGAACTTTTGTTAAGAAGCTTGACTGTTCGTAAGTGCGATTCATGTGAAGGGTTTGTTCAAACTTTCAAACAAATGAAACGTGTATCAGATGTTGTGCATGACATTTGCAGCAACGTCTGTTTGCAGGTAAACGGTGTAAAGATTTACTTCTTTATTGTAATGTCACCAGTAAGGATTTTTTAATTGTGCAGTGAAGGTTCGTACAGCGTTTGGTTGCACAGGAAAGTATATAAAAGTCAATATTTCGTGCCACAGATAAGGCAGTTTTAAAAACGTCGAAAATTTGCTGCCACATTTCTTTTCGTATATAATGTAATTAAATTACAATCTAAAGCTAAGGAACCATATTGCGAATGAGCAGATGGATATAGTGTTCTGTTTAAGTGTATTTATTATTTGATGCATGGAAGTTCCGAGTTTGCTTATAAAGGTTATTCTTTATCTGCTTCATACAGCAGAAGCCAGTGTGGAAAGTTATTAAATGTTATTTTTATATTCATGGAAAGAACTCCGTAGCTTCTTATGTAACCGTTAATACTGATTGTCTGTCAGATTAAATGCGAAGATCTGTCTTCATCCTTGTTCTCTAACGAAAAATTTAAACGCAAGCAACACAAAATCGTGCAATAAACTTTGAATGTATTGAGCCCTTCTGAGCAGGAAGAAAACTAAGGCCAGATACTGTGGAATCGGTATCCAATTTTTTTCTTATTTAACATCGTAACTTACGATTGATAGTTATCTGCAAGAAATGTCATTAGCATCAATTCGAGTTTTAGATATCTACTTTTATCGATACAATTTTAAAATTTTTATGCAAAAATTTCAATCGCTTAAATGTGTAGTTTTGTTCAGTCTGAAACTACGTTTAGCTGAAGTTTGCATAAAAATCTAACTTAAGGAGAACCACTGACATGAGACTCTTAAGATCCTAGCACAGAAATCTTCAAGTGGTGCACGAGTTAAAAGCTGGGATTTACGTTGCTTGTCATATCCAGAACTCGGCGAATGACAAAATTTTGGGGCAACAAAATGTTAATATTACTTGATTCACTGGGGAAATGCAATCAGTCTACAGATGAGATTGCTTGCAAATCACTCATGCGACCCATTCTATAATAATGGTGAAGTGTGTGGGACCCCATATGAAACATTAACAGGGATATTGAACTATGCGGAGAAGGACAGCACGAATGGTCACAGGCTTCTTTGATCGATGGGAGTGTGTTACAGCTAATAATGATACTGAACTAGTACACTCTTAGACTTGAACTATCCCGAAAAAGTCTACTTATGAATTTTCAAGAAACAGCTCTAAATATGGCTCTAGGAACATATTACAAGCCTCCATGTATATCTCCCGTAGGGATCGTAAGGATCCTAGTCCAGTGCCCCCCCTCCCCCCATAACAAACTTTAAGTTTGTTATGGGGGGGGGGGGGGCACTGGACAAGGTTAGGCCATGCAGCTACGTTATCTTCAATGCTGTGGTGATGTCCCTAGTAAGCGAGGAGACCTGGGTTCAAGTCTCGGCCATGGCACCAATTTTAATTCATTTCCTCAGTTTCCATCATTATCATAGATAAAAATGTGACTCAAATGTCTCAAGGAAAATTTGATTATATCAGATTTATAAATCACCTACGCCTGACGCACAGGCAGGATTTACCTATTACATCCAATGATAGGGTGCTATTCCAATACTGGAGAGCCTCGACAATAAGATTATTGCAATTTTAATTCAGACTGAAATCAGCATTCGTGGCAGTGCGCGGAGGCTGATGGCAGACATTGTCGCGAGTTGAGGGCGACAGAACGCCCATGGACGCCCATTCGTAACGGTGGGAAATAGAGCACGGTGGCGGAAGGTTTTCGGGAAACTGGCATAAGAACATGAAGGGCACAAACTTTACGTTAGACGTAACATGCAAGAGCAGACATCCCTTGGCAACAAGCAGATGGGCGAGTCCAAAGTATGGACGACTGGGGAAAGAAAACTAATCCACCCAAAAAAACATTTTGAAAAGTGTAGTAATTAAGAGAGAAGTAATTCAGATAGTGTTCCAGAAGGGTTTCCAGCAGAGGAACCTATGTTGGAGAGGAAATCATTCGCAAAGCGGCTTGTCTGACGTAACATTTGTCTCAAAAGCTGTAGGTATGAGTGACAGACCATAGTGTAGAAGAGGACGCGTCGGGGCTTGGCTGAGGTTGACCTACGTCAGGTGGCACTACAGTTAAGTTACACGATATGCTTTGTTTCTATTCACTTGATGCTGAAGTCTGAACACATTCGCATAGGTAGTGCTTTTAACTGGCCCTTCAAAGTACATTTTCGATAGTGAGAATATCTCCACAGTCAGACGGAGGCAGGTTAACTGAATAAAGCTTCTGGCGTGTCTTAAGTTATCTCTCAACCAAATGCCGGTGAGTTGGACGATGCTGATTACCTAGTTGATTACTGTCTCAGTGTTACAATAACTTCGTAACTGAGGTGATGAAAACCCTGTTACGGGGAAGTTTACAAGTTGTATTGGGCAAAATGTCCTTGTAGTTTACATGACGATTCCAGTGGTTAAACGAAACAGAAAAAATAGAAACGGCAAGCCAGCGACCGAGGAAGGCAACCAGCAGCCTTGGAAGAGAGAGAGAGCTTGCTCGTGTGGATGAGAAGCCTCCAATCACTACACGATCAGTTGCATGTGAAATGTGTCGGTCACAAAATACTGTATACAAAGTAATAAAAAGTGGATTGTAGAGGAACTTTTTGTTTTACCACAATGGATTCATCCTGTTCTATTCACGAATGGGAAGAAAAATTCGTTGTATGAAGAGTGGACATGTCAAACTTGGTAAGTGCCAAATCTTATAGCTCTCAGCAGAATGAAAGAAAAATACATTTCTTTTTCTACCCCGAATTATTTGTATCCAAAAAATTGATAAAGTCTTCTGATGCTACAGAATCATGCTGCTCACTTCATCACTGAAAAAAAAGTGAGAAATTAGAAGACACATTAAGGAGATTCTAGGCGCTGTACCAGGACACAGACTGATTCTATTTGCGAATAGGAAAACTTTTGTTTCGAGTTCCATTAATACTGATGCCATAAGTTTTATTCGTGATAGTATAACTGCAGAAGTACAGCAGTAACGTTTTAACTAACTAACTTCTTATATCTTTTAGATTTCTTACAAGACGATAAAATTAAATTCAAGAAAAAATGTCTCAGTATTTACTCCTGATTTTTACACAACCCATTAATTTTATCAGATGCTGCGAACTTTACAGTAGAACTCCCTGTGGTGTCTAAGAAATAACATCAACAGGACTGTTCTGGAAGTGATACACATGGCTGGTCTTTCCTCTCAGCTGCAGTATGGCGTGGCACACATCAGCCACGGTCTTTCGTTTTTTGAATACACTGACGTTATCCCATTCTTCTGTTTCAAAGAAAGAATTTTTAATAGCTGTTGGAGATGATTATGACACTTTGATCATATTTCATTTGGAGATCTCTGACGCCTGCATTAGCATGAATGTTTAACCAGCATCTTTAAAATCAAACTAATTAGTTGTATGCACTGGAGTTACGTGGATTGCTTCGTTGCTTTAGCCGACTCAATGTCGTATAAATCTCTGAGAACTTAGACATTTTACATTTCTTCGTTTCTTCATAATTGCAAAATTGTCGCATCTCGCTGAAAACTTGTGTGTTATATAACAATCCTAGGCTTATCAGAAACGTAATAAAAACTAAACGAAGAAGATCTTGGCGCAAGGCACTCTGAGCTCTGCATTGGCACAAGATTACGCGCCGCTCAGTAACGAATGTTTGAAACGATTTCTGCATGGTAGGGTACTTTGAAGAAGTCTAGGGACATACAACAGAGTACTCAAACCGTAATAGCACTGAGAACTCAATTCGTGAAAAAAAAATGCTTGGTATTTCCACTCTTCATATGTTCTGTGCAAATTGTTGTTAGTTTCATTTTATATCCACATGTTGAAGCACTGCCACTGTAACTGCCCATACAATGCCAACAGTCTGTCCATACCAACCACGTTGGTACGTACACTGGTGAAAGCTCTTACTTCTGAAGTTTTTTGCCGACAGTAATGTTATCTTCCCAAACACAAATGCTTTCTAACACACAAACAGAAACTAACGCATACCTGCTCAACGTGATAGAGCATTATCAGCGTTGCAAACAAAGTGAAATCGGGAACGAGCAGCGTGGAGCAGTACACAGCGTTGTACCACCTGAGTAGGTGAGATTAGACTCTCGACGGAGGACACGTGCCAGCCGCCTACGTCTACCCACAATCATTAGTAGACAAACAGGATCCTTCCCACGGGGTATCTTATCCGGTCAAGGATTAGCCGTCTAAATGGGTGGTGCGGATCTGTCGTTGCTAATGAGACGACGGTCTTTTTACAGGAACAGTACGACGTGTGCATGCCTGTACCTGCTTGCTGTGGTGCCTGTTTTTAGTAAGGCGTTCGTAAATCCTTACACTTTGGGCCCATAAATTCTGCTGGTCCACAAATTTTTGCTGTTTATTTTTACAGAAACTAAAGTATAAGTGATTTACAGATTTGAATGAGCTGAAAACGAATATCGAAGTTGAAACTGTCTCCTAGGTAAGGTGTTTAAGTGGGACATTTTGACAGCTACATGCTGAGGCACTGTGACAATGGCTCCTCTGTCCTGAGCGAGGTTGATGTTTCCGGTATGAAATGTCGTGTGGCTAGGGCCTCCCGTCGGGTAGACCGTTCGCCTGGTGCAGGTCTTTCGATTTGACGCCACTTCGGCGACCTGCGCGTCGATGGGGGTGAAATGATGATGATTAGGACAACACAACACCCAGTCCCTGAGCAGAGAAAATCTCCAACCCAGCCGGGAATCGAACCCGGGGCCTTTGAATTGACAGTCTGTCACGCTGACCACTCAGCTACCGAGGGCGGACGATGTTTCCGGTACAATTAGGCAATACTGGTTTACACCACGGCTCGTGCGCGCATCATCCACTCACGTGAGCGTCGCCGAATGCACAAAGCAGACGCGCCATTTGTCACGACTGCGAGCTCTTATACTGTGTCAGTTCGCTTGTATCCGCAACGAGAGTCGTGGCGGTTGGCGGGTACGTATGTGAGGTGAAGTATCAAAATTCAGGAACTGTGTCCTTGCGCACATGCACGTTTTCACAAAAATACCCCCCCCCCCCCCTCCCTGCAGTAACAAACCTGATAACTTTTGTTACATTTGTGCAGATGTCATTTGTGGTTCAAGAAGGCGATCACTTCTAAAGCAGTGAAACAAGCCTACGCCTTTTATGTCGGGTATCGAGTTGGAGACCAAAATAAATCGTGGGTTCTACACGTGTTGCACATCGCGTTCGTCTATACTGGGTGCTTGAATGCACGGTGAAAACTTGTCCATGTAGTGTGCCATTTAACATGAATTCACAAATCATGCATCAGATCTCAATTTTTGTATGGTACCTCCCTCGAGGAAAGAAAATACCAAGAGACAGACGACTATTCGATACCCCAACATCCCATCTGTCATTCAACCTGTTGCTCACGGTGAAGGACTGACAGTTCCTGTTCCCCCACACGAACCACTATCAAGCACTGATGCACTGACAGCGATGACACTGAACGGACACACACACACACAGAGTGAGAGAGAGAGAGAGAGAGAGAGAGGGAGGGAGGAAGAGGGAGAGAGCGACAGCGATCCTACATTTAAATCAACGCCGTCACCTGGGGATCAACACAAGATCACACAGTGTGAACTCAGTGGTCTGGTTAGAGATTTAGATGAGTAAAGCTGAACTCTTGGGCTCGCCACTGCAGCAGTTGAATGTCCTCGCTGAGAAAAATGTGCGCGCGTGTCCGTGTGCGTTTCAGGAGCCTAACAAAAATCTTTAATGTCGTTTCTGGACTGAAGGTAACATTACATTCTGCAGTGACAATCATGGCTTGTTGGAAGACCTGAACATTACATACAAACCAGACGAGCCTGAAGGCAATACTGTGGTAATGAAAGGCCATTCATCCATATCGGATATGCTACCTTAGCTATAGAAAGTTATATCGTGTTGAAATCTGCTGTAAACTGTTCACTGGTGTTATGTGGAGATTCCGAAGTCACTGCGATCCTATTGGTTTTGCAAGGGGGTTCCACTAAGCACTGCCACTACTCGTGTGACTGGGGCATTCGCACAAGAGGAAAACACCACAGAGGCAATGGCCTCTACGAACGGATCTGGTGCCTCGGCCAAAAAAATATTGCTCAAGAATCTCTAGTGAATCCGAACAAAATTATTGTCCCACCACTGCAAAATAAGTTGGTACTCATGACAGTATTTGTTAAGTCTCTGCATAGGAATGAAGCAGCATTTCAGTATTTGTGTAAGAAGTTTACTCAACACAGCACAGTAAAAATCACAAAGGGGGTATTCATTGCTCTAAAGAGTCCGTTTTAACCCATCAGCTGCACGCGTGGCATTGTTTTCTTAACATGATAACATTGTTCTTGAGAAACAGGAGAACCAAAAATTAGAGGGACCTTATGGACGAACTCTTTCATCCCGGTAAGGTCATTGGCTGCAACACGACCCTGAAGATGCACTCCCTTTACTCGCGCCTCGATGCGTTACCAGACAACTCTGGTACATTCAGCGATAAGCGCGCAGAGCGCTTCCACCAGATCTTTCTCATGGAACACAGAGATGCTCCAGAAACCATCAACAAGAGGAAGGCAAAGAAACGGCGCGAATGAGCTAGGTAAACGCAATTAATGTATATGTCCTATTTATTGCGGTAGCAATATACGTGAAACATAAAATCCCAACTTACTTGTAAGGCTGCGATAGGAGACAGTTTTAATCGCGATATTCGTGTTCAGCACATCGAAATCTCGCACTCGGGAGGACGACGGTTCAATCCCGTCTCCGGCCATCCTGATTTAGGTTTTCAGTGATTTCCCTAAATCGTTTCAGGCAAATGCCGGGATGGTTCCTTTTGAAAGGGCACGGCCGATTTCCTTCCCAATCTTTCCCTAACCCGAGCTTGCGCTCCGTCTCTAATGACCTCGTTGTCGACGGGACGTTAAACACTAACCACCACCACCACCACCACCACCACCACATCGAAATCTATATAGACCGCCTAATTTGGTTTCTGCAAAATATTCGCTATGGAGCAGTGATTTTTCGTCCGCCAGTGGGAGCAACATTTAGAGCCACGGGCAGTCGCAAGATTGGCTGCATTTTTAGTTCACAGATCTATTTATTTTGAGTCGGCATCAGGGCATCAAACGCTGTGGGATACTGAGGATATTCCGATGAACTACTAATGCCCAAAGCACTGTATTGTCTGCCGCATATCTGGAGCAGTATGTTGCTCGATGTGACAGAAGGCGTTGCCCGTTTGTTTGTATGAGAGATAACGATGATGATGTTTGGTTTGTGGGGCGCTCAACTGCCCGTACAAAGTCCTAATTGTTAGACAGTCCAAATTTTTTTTCACAGGTCAATCTAGTCACTGTCACGAATGATGATGATGAAATGATGTGGACAACACAAATACCCAGTCCCCAGGGAGAGAAAATCCCGAACCCGACCGAGAATCGAACCCGGGACCCCGCAGCAACGCTAACCAGTAGACGACGAGCCGCGGACGTGTGAGAGATTATGTGACATCTGACAACTGACGACGATAGACGCACGCATGGAACAAAGAACTATGCGGACTGTAAGAATTGCATCGCATATTGTTGAAACCAAATGAGTCAAAATTTTATGAGTACATCGTATCGTTTGGTGTTGAAATGAAACACTTCATCTTCCTACAAATGGTAGAAAAGGTGGTGAATTTTACGCTGTTTGTTGTTGAAACCAAATAAGTCACTGACTTACTTATTTTCAACAGATGCTGCACGTTCCCGCGCACTGTTTGCTTTCCTCCAATACTACACATTGTTGAAGAAATTATCAACGTCCTTTGCTGCGGCACTAACAGTCCCTGCTAATGTTCATTGAGCAGAAGTTGGTTGTCTTACAATGGCTCCAAAAAGGAAGAATAGTGGTGTAGATTATGATAGAAATAAGGTAAAGACAGCTCATACCAAAGGACTGCCTTATCGAAAATGCAGTGGAGATTATGTTCCAGAGAAAGCAGTTAGGGAATCTTATTTACCAGCAATACCAATCTGATGTTATTAATTTCCTTTCAGTTGCAGAATGAAATGGTATGATTCCATTGACGTAATTCAAATTAATATTTTGGCAAGATTTCTTGATGTTCCTACCAAAGATGCCCAGGACGTACATCTGCGGCGCCTTATTGAAGCAAAAGAAGTAAAGAAGAGGCGTCCTCGGAAATCTGATCCAGAATGTTGTGGAAACTGCAGGGATGCAACGTTTCTTTACCATATAGGCCCTAACGCTTGGAAGAGAAACGAAACGCGTCCAAGAAAGCTTTCCCGAGTGGCGAATTCGCTCGTGTTTCGTATCTGTATATCGGTGGATAAGTAAGACATGTCTTTTTCTTAAGTGAAAAGTATGAGTCCATCATTCCATGATTGATGGACAGCATTCCAGTGGCCTACAAAACATACCAAGTACCTATTTCCAGAATGACGATGGAAGATGTGAAGAAAGTCATTCAATATGTGCCTGTTGCAAAGAGATCATTCTATGAAGAAGTGCTATCTTGGCCAGAGATTGACTAAAATTGTAACTAATGTAGAATTAATCGTTATTGCTGTTGAAATAATTCAGTTTGTGCTATTTTATCAGACCGTGTTAATGTGTTATGAAGTGTTCATACTATTAAATCATAAAAAGCAAAAAATGTTTGTTAGTCAAAAAACTTTGAAATCATTAAATATCTACATGATGCACTCTAAGTTAATTATTTCTCTCTCAATAAAAGCAGATTGACATCACTTTCAGTTCTGAAAAATTTCAGTAGTGTAGCAGTAATATAGATGGCAATATTCAGTCTTTTGTTTTTCCTGAAAAGTGTAAAAATTGACTTATTTGGTTTCAACAATTCACTATTGAATTGCTGATATACTGGAACGAAGTTAGAAGAGCCAATAACTGCCTTAACCACTGGCAAAGAAACACGTTGCTTCTGACCAGTGACACAAAACGGTCTAATCTTTGTGTTTGAGAAGGTTACATCTGCTCACTGGCACAGACTGCACTAACGATGGTGTCTCAGAGCAGGAACGAGGATACCAATTGCTGCATACAGAAGTAGTTACTTGAGTGACTTATCACTAACCTGTCTAATCTGTCTTTTAGTTGCCCGGATCTTTGTCCGCCAGCCAACCAATTTTGGTCAGCTTATTCGCTGTTGCGATTCGTGGACATGCATCGCATGATGGTGAGCGAAGGATATCTGCGGACAGCCAGATTTACAGTGCCGGGGTTTGTGCATCTTCGGCTTCGTATAGGAGTAAGAGATACACGAATTTTATGTACTGTTCGATACCTTGTAACTTATAATGTTGTATATTTACGATTGTGCTTATTTCTTCCACATTATTCCTTATGTAACACTAGTTGGAGTTATTTAATGTGGTAATTTGCCAGATTACTGAACTGTAAAATTTGCAATTTCGTGTTGAGACAAATCAATTTCAAATCCAGGAAGATAATTCACTCATGTAAGGTAGTTTTGTGTAAAATTCACTAATATCCTTAGCGATTTCTGGATGTCGCTAAGGTGTCGTAGTGAATTATTCCAAATGTAAGCAGGTTAGTAAATGATTTTTAACATGGTATGTAAAACAGTTGGAAGTATCAAGTAATATAGCTTCAGCAATGAAACATCTGAATGAGAGCATTCAAAATAGGAATTAGCATATTTCAAAATTAACTGTTCTAAATTACTATTTTACCATATTTCACATGAAAAAAGATAACGCGTAAGTAATGTGAGCATACGATCGGCGATCAGCGCTCTTAAAGACATCGAGGGAAAAGAGAAATTGAGGCGGTTACTGATGGGTCCCGACAGTCTGTTACATCCAGTCACAGGACAGCAGTTTACAATATTCCACAGCCCTTTTAAAGACACTGACTTACGATGCGATGCTTTGCCGGTGATCCTACTCAGCCGAGAAGCTGCTCACAGGGAGATAACGGGCCAAGGTCATAGTTGCTACCTTCGGATATTGGGTGAGGATCGACTTGTAGCGATAACAGCTAACTGTTTGGCAGAGCAGAAACACTTGGTCGTAGCATCGTTTGAGCGCATTCCGCTCCAGAAACTAGCAAATAGTCCATCACAAATCAAGAGGAAAAATTCAAACTATTGCGGAAAATCAAAATGTTATGAGTCTAATGCAATAAAAATTGATGAAAGACTGTGTATTTCCTTTTTTAAGCCGTTTTGACAATCGTCCGTGACTTTCAGAAATACGAAAATTTTTTTTCCAGAGGCTACCACCAGTCAGAAAATCTGTTGACACTTCAGTTATTTAATGAAGTAACACGATACTATCACTCTGATGGCCTTGCACACCGCAGTCTGTTTTTAGCCTAGTCAAGTTGGTGTCACCTTCCCTTGCTCAAAGTACCTGAAAATCACTGGCCACCTGGTCTCTCCACCTTATTTTTGGCCTGCTTAGAGGTCTTCGTCTTTTGGGCTGCTTTTTATACTTTGTCAATCTTGACATGGTCACTATCTCCGTGTCCTTATCTTGGTTTGAGCAACAACTTGTTTATTATGTATCTCCCTGAGCTCCGTGTTCTTTCTTGTTCGTCATTCTTCCCCTTTACAAATTGGTACAAATCTCCCAGAATGAATTTTCGCTCTGCAATGATATCAAATTTCCTGGCACATTATAACTGTATGTCGGGCCGTGAAACTTAACAGCCCATTTTTTTGTACGATTTTGAAGTTAATTTCGGTCGCTTTAGTAGTTGTTAAGTCATTAGGTAGGACCTTTGTATGTAATGTCGCCTTTTGATCTCTGCGATTTTCAGCAACTTCATGGCAGAGTATTAGGTAACATTACGTCCATCCATTGGTAGAAACATGGTTCGTTGATTATTTTAGCTGTAATTAGGACTTTCCATATACAAACAATTGGATAACAAAAGATCTGTCCGATATACTGCATCTTATAATGTTATAAATCTGTAACTAATGTCATACTGTCAACTTGCTCTACTATTGTTTAACACAATGGCATATAATTACTTCAAATTACTATAATTCGCAACACGAAACTAATTAACAATGCAAACAGTATTTATTATATACTGAAATTACGCCTACACTGAAAAATAATTTACTCATATTGGAAGTTATTTCATGTATTTCAATTGCAATCTCCGAGTGATAACATTTTCTGTAGTTCTGAACAACTTCTGCAAGAGCACCTGCCCTCAAAACGCAAAAGTTACGAATTCGAGTCGCGGTCCCACACGCAGTTTTAATCTGTCAGAAGGTTTCTCGTCCAAACATCTTCCGCTGGACTGTTTTGAAAAACTTTTAACGTTCTCTGTATATTTACCCATTCTCCATATTTCTGCCCCCTAGAAGAACATTGACATGTTTCTAGTCTAATATTTTGGTTGCACGTGAAAAAAAAGAAAAAGATGGCATTAGGTTTTGGGAATGCGATGCTCTGGATTCAGTTTGATGCTCGCTTCAACTTCTTATTTCCCATTTATGTTGTTTACGAAACTCAGATTTTTAAACTCATCTAATTGCTGAAACACATCGTCAACAGTCCGCAGGGTTTACCATGTTTGTCTTTTAATCTGTCTCTATCCTCAAAGATTTTGTTTCCTCGTCGTTTACCGCTAATTCCATTTCCATTGCTTTCTTTTTAAATAGCTTTCTTGCCTGCATTTTCAGCTCATAGATTTCCAGCGGTTAATGTAACACCATCTGGAAAGGCAAGTGCATTCACTTGTATGCCTACACTGATTCCCTCTGTTTCGCTTGCTGCATCCAATGAGTGCTTTCTGTATTGTTATGTTGGCTCTTGTATTTTTGTCGAAAGCCGTGGAATATTCTCCTCCCAGTTTCACTCTAGCTTTCAAGGCTTACAGTGCAACTTTGACGATGTGTGTCATCTTCCTTGCTACACCAGACTTGTGTACTTTCTCCCAAACTTTTCTCTGTTTATGCTATCTACTAGTGTTGAAATATTTGTGTGTCACAGAGCTCTGTGGAATTAAAGGAGGCGAAGGGACCACGTAGGCTGTGGGCGCTACCACCACCGCATGACTCGGACAGTCTTGCAGGTAAACGGAAATGTCGTGTGGCCAGGACCTCCCGTCGGTCCTGGTGCAAGTCTTTCGAGTTGACGCCACTTCGGCGACTTGCGCGTCGATGGGGATGAAATGATAAGGACAACACAACGCCCAGGCCCTGAGCGGAGAAAATCTCCGACCCAGCCAGGAAGCGAATCCGGGCCGTTAGGTATGACATTCCGTCGCCTTGGCCAGTCAGCTACCAGGGGCGGACAGCCTTGCAGGTGGCATATGGGTTTTCACGGAGACGGGCGAATTAGGAGCTGACTTCGAAAGAAGTCTGAGGAAGTCTTCACGCTTTGAGCTCTTCAGCCTAGTGTGTCGTAGCATCTGTTCACACAACTGTGCACACACTCAAACTAAAACCTTCTAGTCTAAGTACATAGTTCCTACCATAAAAACAAAACTTCTGAATATTGCGACAGAGCTACGTAATGGAGGTGTGTGTTCTAGGTCTACAAGTAATATGGGAATTATTCAGTTTTTTGCAACTGTCAAGTCTTATTTGGACCAGACGGGTTTTGCCTTATTTAAAAGGACCGTCAGTAGTCACTATAACAACTGCGGTCTTGTTTACAAATCACTTTAATGAAGTAAACGTGAGAACTGTCTGACCTAGAATGAGATTTTCACTCTGCAGCGGAGTGTGGGCTGATATGAAACTTACTGGCAGATTAAAACTGTGTGCCGGACCGAGACTCGAACTCGGGACCTTTGCCTTTCGCTCTACCAACTGAGCTACCCAAGCACGACTCACGCCTCGTCCTCACAGCTTTACATCTGCAGAGTGAAAATTTCATTCTGGAAACATCCCCCAGGCTGTGGCTAAGCCATGTCTCCGCAATATCCTTTCTTTCGGGAGTGCTAGTTCTGCAAGATTCGCAGGAGAGCTTCTGTAAAGTTTGGAAGGTAGGAAACGAGGTGTGGTGTCACCGCCAGACACCACACTTGCTAGGTGGTAGCTTTAAATCGGCCGCGGTCCATTTAGTACATGTCGGACCCGCGTGTCGCCACTGTGTGATCGCAGACCGAGCGCCACCACAAGGCAGGTCTCGAGATACGGAATAGCACTCGCCCCAGTTGTACGGACGACTTTGCTAGCGACTACACGGACGAAGCATAGCTCATTAGCCGAGCAGATAGTTAGAATAGCCTTCAGCTAAGTCCATGGCTACGACCTAGCAAGGCGCCATTAGTAACATTGCATGTATCTACAGAGTCTCACTTGTATCGCCACAATCTCCAGATGTGCCAAAAGGATGGATTAAAGTTAAGTATTCCAGAAGCTACGTACTTTTCTTTATAGCATTCATTACGCCATCCTGCTTTAACTTAGCGCATGCCTTTTGGCTTCCTCTCATTGAGTCTAGGCTGTCTTGTCTAGACACAACAATTTTTGGCAACGAGTCAACGGAAAGGGTCTTGTTCTTTCTAATTGCTTACATTTACTTGTGTCATGGCTTCGCCAGATGTACTGTCCGAAATTTATCGCTTGGAGAATCAGCAGACGCAGGCGTTATTGGATGCCCTTGGACAGCTCGTCCAGGGTCAACGTGCATTGCAAAACGATGTGGCAGCCGCCGCTTCACCGCTACCGCAGCCACAACTCGCAGTTGCACCGCCTTTTAGGCCGTTTGACCCAGCTATGGAAACGTGGACGGAGTGGTCACGCCAGTTTGGATTTCATCTCGCCGGCTACAGAATTCAAGGTAACGAGCGGCAGCCTCATTTATTGGCGTGTGTAGGGGTGCAAACGTACCGTGTGATAGTGAAATTGTTTCCCCGACACGACGTAGCAACTCTGTCCTACGAAGAAATTTTGTCTGCTTTAGATGCCTATTTCAAGGAAACAGTCAATGTCGTTGCAAAAAGGTATACGTTCTTTCGTACAAAACGTACAGCAGGTCAGACTCATAGGGAGTGGGTTGCAACATTGCAAGGCCTTACAAGGGATTGTGCTTTTGAGTGTGAATGTGGACTCCCTTATTCAGATACTATGGTACGTGATGCAATAGCACAGAACGTTTCTGATGTTCGTATACGGGAACAGATTTTGAAACTACACTCCTGGAAATTGAAATAAGAACACCGTGAATTCATTGTCCCAGGAAGGGGAAACTTTATTGACACATTCCTGGGGTCAGATACATCACATGATCACACTGACAGAACCACAGGCACATAGACACAGGCAACAGAGCATGCACAATGTCGGCACTAGTACAGTGTACATCCACCTTTCGCAGCAATGCAGGCTGCTATTCTCCCATGGAGACGATCGTAGAGATGCTGGATGTAGTCCTGTGGAACGGCTTGCCATGCCATTTCCACCTGGCGCCTCAGTTGAACCAGCGTTCGTGCTGGACGTGCAGACCGCGTGAGACGACGCTTCTTCCAGTCCCAAACATGCTCAATGGGGGACAGATCCGGAGATCTTGCTGGCCAGGGTAGTTGACTTACACCTTCTAGAGCACGTTGGGTGGCACGGGATACATGCGGACGTGCATTGTCCTGTTGGAACAGCAAGTTCCCTTGCCGGTCTAGGAATGGTAGAACGATGGGTTCGATGACGGTTTGGATGTACCGTGCACTATTCAGTGTCCCCTCGACGATCACCAGTGGTGTATGGCCAGTGTAGGAGATCGCTCCCCACACCATGATGCCGGGTGTTGGCCCTGTGTGCCTCGGTCGTATGCAGTCCTCATTGTGGCGCTCACCTGCACGGCGGTGCGGTCCCCTACGGCACTGCATAGGATCCTACGGTCTTGGCGTGCATCCGTGCGTCGCTGTGGTCCAGTTCCAGGTCGACGGGCACGTGCACCTTCCGCCGACCACTGGCGACAACATCGATGTACTGTGGAGACCTCACGCCCCACGTGTTGAGCAATTCGGCGGTACGTCCACCCGGCCTCCCGCATGCCCACTATACGCCCTCGCTCAAAGTCCGTCAACTGCACATACGGTTCACGTCCACGCTGTCGCGGCATGCTACCAGTGTTAAAGACTGCGATGGAGCTCCGTATGCCACGGCAAACTGGCTGACACTGACGGCGGCGGTGCACAAATGCTGCGCAGCTAGCGCCATTCGATGGCCAACACCACGGTTCCTGGTGTGTCCGCTGTGCCGTGCGTGTGATCATTGCTTGTACAGCCCTCTCGCAGTGTCCGGAGCAAGTATGGTGGGTCTGACACACCGGTGTCAATGTGTTCTTTTTTCCATTTCCAGGAGTGTAGTTAATCCCTCCCTTCAACAAGTGATAGACATATTGGATGGACAAGACACGCTTGACTTTGCTCAGGACTCATTTGAAACTTCGCCAGCCGTGTGTAACATTAAGTGGCCCGCCGGGCGCGCTGCACGGTCCGGTAAACTGCCCTCGCACATGTCCGCGCTGCTGCCGCCAAGCTCTAAACCAGGTGTGCCGCGACGGCATACAACTGCAGTGAAATCATGCCCGCGGTGTGCTACTAGACATTCACGTGAAAATTGCCCGTCACGCCAAGCTATTTGCTTTTTCTGTAATAAGAAAGGACATGTTCAAAGTGTTTGCCAGAAAAAGCTCAGATCAGACAATCACAACCATTCCAGGCCCTTTGCTTCGCGCCGGAATCGAACCAAGGACACTCAGGCTCGTGGCCCTTCGCCCATGGACGTTCATGTAGTTAATTCCACTTCGTCCAGTGCCACTGTCTCTAACAGTGACTGTGTTTGTCCCACAAATACTGTGCGTCGACGTCGCCGGAAATCACGTCAATTAGCAAGTGATGCTGTACCTGTATCAGTTCAAATTGCACGAGACAGTCGCTCTTGTCGTCAGCAGGACAATAAACTTTTTGTAGATTTGGACTTTAATGGCAAGGTCACACCATTCCAGCTCGATACCGGAGCTGCAGTTTCATTGATCAATCACGACACGTACAAACAACTGGGCAAACCTCCGTTGCGTGCCACAAATGTTAAGTTAAATAGTTACTCAGGTCAGAATATCCCTGTGTTAGGACAGTGCACTCTTCTTGCAACATACAAGGGACAAACAAAACTTGTGTCATTTTACGTTCTTCGTTCTTCTTCTGCAGTGAACTTGTTTGGTTTAGATTTATTTCAATTGTTTAACATGTCTATAGTAAATCAGGTCCTATCAGTGAATCAGACTGTGCCTTCAGACAGTGTTTCTCGTCTGTGTGAAGAATTTGCAGACATTTTTGCACCGGGCTTAGGTTGCGCTCAGAACTATGACGCACATTTGGAACTGAAAGTAAACGTGCAACCGAACGTTTTCAGAGCGCGCAATGTTCCTCACGCATTGCGTGATGAGGTCGCAAGAACATTACACGATTTAGACTCACAGGGTGTGAGTGAATGTGCGCAATGCCTCTTCCATTTCAGCTCCGCTTCATCGCTTATGCCGTACAGGTGTTCCGTTCGTCTGGACGACGGAATGCGAACGCGACTTTCGCCAGTTGAAATCGGCGTTGCTTTCAAATACTTGCCTTACGCCATTCGATCCCCAGAAACCCCTTTTGTTGATGGTAGATGCATCGGATTTCGGGATCGGTGCTGTGCTTGCGCACAGAGATGGTCGCTTGCTGCCTGAGTTGCTCCACGGTCGTCCTCATCGAACCTTGATGTCTTTGCTGCATCCGCCGCATCAGGTTCCTGTGCAGCGGCAGACTCCTGCTTTTGCTCCAGGCGACGTTGTATTTTATCGCAACTATCGAGGTTCACGGCGTTGGCTCGCAGGGCGCATTCTTCGCTGCCTCGGCCGCGCGATGTATTTGGTTTTGGGGGCCTCTGGTGAGGTGCGTCGGCATCTCAATCAGCTGCGCCTCTGTCGTCGCACGGGTTCTGCCGCTCCCCGTCTGCTTTCAGCGACGGTGCCGTCCGGTCAGCGCCCTGGGGACCCATCTACTGGCTCGCCTCATCCCCAGGTGTTACCGACGATGCCTTCCATTTTGCCCCATGGCGACGCGCCGCCGCCGCCTCTGTCGCCGCCGCCTGTACTCCAGCCGGCGCCGCTCTCAGTGGACGCTTTGCTGCAGCCGCCAAGCGCCTCCCTGGGTCACGTGCCGCCGATCGCTTCCCGTGACCAGCTGTCCTTCGCCATGGAACTCTTGCCCGCTCCGGACCACATGACGTCATCGCGCGTCGGATACCCCGACGCAATGGAGGTCGACCCTTCGGCCCCTCCTGTCTCTTTACGGGCGCATACACCGCATTTTGACGTGCACCCTGGACCAGGTTTTCAGGCGTTTCCTAGATCCCCTCGGACCGAATGGCCGGGTGCGGGTGGCACAGCCTCGCCTGTTGGTAGGCTCCCTACCTCATCGCATACGTCAACATGGGGTCCTCCCCACGGCGGGCGGACGCCTTGTAACACGACCGTTCGCCGATTTGCGGGGGAGGAATGTGATGTCACTGCCAGACACCACACTTGCTAGGTGGTAGCTTTAAATCGGCCGCGGTCCATTAGTACATGTCGGACCCGCGTGTCGCCACTGTGTGATCGCAGACCGAGCGCCACCACAAGGCAGGTCTCGAGATACGGAATAGCACTCGTCCCAGTTCTATGGACGACTTTGCTAGCGACTACACGGACGAAGCATAGCTCATTAGCCGAGCAGATAGTTAGAATAGCCTTCAGCTAAGTCCATGGCTACGACCTAGCAAGGCGCCATTAGTAACATTGCATGTATCTACAGAGTCTCACTTGTATCGCCACAATCTCCAGATGTACCAAAAGGATGGATTAAAGTTAAGTATTCCAGAAGCTACGTACTTTTCTTTATAGCATTCATTACGAAATCCTGCTTTAACTTAGCGCGTGCCTTTTGGCTTCCTCTCATTGAGTCTAGGCTGTCTTGTCTAGACACAACACGAGGTACTGGCGGAAGTAAAGCTGTGAGGAGGGGGCGTGAGTCGTGGTTGGGTGGCTCAGTTGGTAGAACACTTGCCCGCGATAGGCAAAGGTCCCGAGTTCGAGTCTCGGTCCGGCACACAGTTTTAGTCTGCCAGGAAGTTTCATGTCTGACCTAGTTAAATTGATTTGTAAACAAAGCGACAGCTGTTGCAGTGTCCACTGGTAATTGTTTTAAATAAACAGCATCTGGTCCACGTAAGACTGCACGGTCGTGAAAGACGACAGGGCACCCATGTTATCTGCAAAACTGCGACTGCGGAAGAAGAGGGGTTTTAAAAACAAAGACGCAACATTTAACCCTAGGCCTGTTCGCTAGCTGATTCTTCTCCGAAGAATGATTAGGCTTATTACTCACAAATCAAAGAGAAGTTACAGTCTAGTGGAAGAAGTCTGGCGTTAAGCTAATTGCAGACCATGTTTCTGTTTTCAAGCCATGCAGTGCTCGTTGATTTAACCGGTTAGCTTTTTCGGAACTCCAGCGCCGAATATTGTGCTAGTTGACGCACCCTGACGATTTCAGCCAGGGTCAGTACCCTTCATAAGCGCAACACGGGCACTCGACACGGTCAACACGAGGATGTGCGACATTCCTCACTCCGGCACACAGACTATCAGAAACCTCAGCTCTCACGGGCTGGCACGCCCTGCTCTGTTTTAAGCACTGCATTCGACCCCAAGTTTGCTCTTGGACGATTAGGGGGTGAACGCACAACAACACACCAACTGCTTTTTGGGAAATATGACTAAGTTTTTAACGTTTTTACGCAGCGACAGCAACTGATATTGTTTATATAAGAATATACAGCCTACAGTTGCAGGTTAACTTTATCGTTTACATAGGTTTCAACGTTAGTAATAACGTCTTCTTCAGAACCTGCAGAAAGTTAATGTTATAATGTGCTAGTAAATTATATCCCCCCATGAACCATGGACCTTGCCGTTGGTGGGGAGGCTTGCGTGCCTCAGCGATACACATAGCCGTACCGTAGGTACAACCACAACGGAGGGGTATCTGTTGAGAGACCAGACAAACATATGGTTCCTGAAGAGGGGCAGCATCCTTTACAGTAGTTGCAAGGGCAACAGTCTGGATGATTGACTGATCTGGCCTTGTAACAATAACCAAAACGGCCTTGCTGTGCTGGTACTGCGAACGGCTGAAAGCAAGGGGAAACTACGGCCGTAATTTTTCCCGAGGGCATGCAGCTTTACTGTATGATTAAATGATGATGGTGTCCTCTTGGGTAAAATATTCCGGAGGTAAAATAGTCCCCCATTCGGATCTCCGGGCGGGGACTACTCAAGAGGATGTCGTTATCAGGAGAAACAAAACTGGCGTTCTACAGATCGGAGCGTGGAATGTCAGATCCCTTAATCGGGCAGGTAGGTTAGAAAATTTAAAAAGGGAAATGGATAGGTTAAAATTAGATATAGTGGGAATTAGTGAAGTTCGGTGGCAGGAGGAACAAGACTTCTGGTCAGGTGACTACAGGGTTATAAACACAAAATCAAATAGGGGTAATGCAGGAGTAGGTTTAATAATGAATAGGAATGCGGGTAAGCTACTGCAAACAGCATAGTGAACGCATTATTGTGGCCAAGATAGATACGAAGCCCACACCTACTACAGTAGTACAAGTTTATATGCCAACTAGCTCTGCAGATGACGAAGAAATTGAAGAAATGTATGATGAAATAAAAGAAATTATTCAGATAGTGAAGGGATACGAAAATTTAATAGTCATGGGTGACTGGAATTCGAGTGTAGGAAAAGGGAGAGAAGGAAACGTAGTAGGTGGATATGGATTGGGTCTAAGAAATGAAAGAGGAAGCCGCCTGGTAGAATTTTGCACAGAGCACAACTTAATCATAACTAACACTTGGTTTAAGAATCATGAAAGAAGGTTGTATACATGGAAGAATCCTGGAGATACTAAAAGGTATCAGATAGATTATATAATGGTAAGACAGAGATTTAGGAACCAGATTTTAAATTGTAAGACATTTCCAGGGGCAGATGTAGACTCTGTCCACAATCTATTGGTTATGACCTTTAGATTAAAACTGAAGAAACTGCAAAAAGGTGGGAATTTAAGGAGATGGGACCTGGATAAACTTAAAGAACCAGAGATTGTACAGAGTTTCAGGGAGAGCATAAGGGAACAATTGACAGGAATGGGGGAAAGAAATACAGTAGAAGAAGAATGGGTAGCTTTGAGGGATGAAGTACGGAGGGCAACAGAGGATCAAGTAGGTAAAAAGACGAGGGCTAGTAGAAATCCTTGGGTAACAGAAGAGATATTGAATTTAATTGATGAAAGGAGAAAATATAAAAATGCAATAAATGAAACAGACAAAAAGGAATACAAACGTCTCAAAAATGATATCGACAGGAAGTGCAAAATGGCTAAGCAGGGATGGCTAGAGGACAAATGTAAGGATCTAGAGGCTTATCTCACTAGGGGTAAGATAGATACTGCCTACAGGAAAATTAAAGAGACCTTTGGAGACAAGAGAACCACTTGTATGAACATCAAGAGCTCAGATGGAAACCCAGTTCTAAGCAAAGAAGGGAAAGCAGAAAGTTGCTGTGTGTTTCCATTCCATGATTAATGTGATTTGAAGAGAAGTAATAAAATGAGCTCTAACACTGAAAGTAAGCGTTTCCGGACACGTGTCCACGTAACATATTTTCTTTCTTTGTGTGTGAGGAATGTTTCCTGAAAGTTTGGCCATACCTTTTTGTAACGCCCTGTATAAGAGTTCATGGAAGAAGATCACTCCAATAATTCATGTTGCACTAACTCTACTGGACACTCCGATTTCCACAACAAGCAAAGCCTCTGGATTTTCGTAGCTCCAAAGTCGTTCGTTCTTTGAGTAACTTATGCCTGATAAATGCAGCCTGCTTCCTCAGAAAAAAGAGACAAGTTTCGGGGTATCGTGGATATTAAGCGAAGACTACAGTAGCTAGTTTCAGTACTGACGACGCTCAATAGTATCTGAGTTGTTTGGTCTAAGCTCTAACCGTTACTCTGAAAGATTTCAGCGTGAGAATCACTGACAGCTCGGTGAGCAGGCGCTAATGACACCAACGGCGCAGCCCCGAACTGACCTGCCTCCAGGGCTTCTGCAGGCTTTTCTTGTTCGGCACTACGCCCCGGGGTCCGAGACTTGCCTGTCCGGTACTGACTCACGCCCAGAGCCAGATTAAACGCTTGTGCCCCATGTGAGGCATCGGGCACTGGACGACTGATCAGTTCCAGAGATTGCCGTTCACATTCTTAAATGTTGGGTAATTTTGTAATTACGCGCATAGTATCAGCGACAGGTTTACTCTCAAGTGGGTCTTATCGAGAGAGAATTCGTTCTCCTGACATTTAAGTCTCATATCACGGTCAAGTCACTAGAAACTCTGCGTAATCATAACCATCTAGACAGACTGCAAATACTCCTCTTCGTGTTGTAATGGTGTTTTAATTACGTAACCATTATGGTACCTCACCTGAACCTCTCGATACCAGCAATATTCTACTGTATTTCTGTAAAGTAGTTAACATATTTCTGAGACAACATTCAGATTTGATTCCATTAATGTAGAGGTACTTTGATACATCGATATGTTTGTATTGCAATGATATTATTCTTATGTGTATTCTTTCTTTTGTCACTATGATCTTTGACGTACTTGTAACTCCGATTTTTGGGCGCTTAAGCGATTATTAGTTTGTTAGAGAGTCGGACCTTGAGAAGGTGAAGTGTCCGCAGCTCGTGGTCGTGCGGTAGTGTACTCGCTTCCCGCGCTCGGGTTCCCGGGTTCGGTTCCCGGCGGGGTCAGGGATTTTCTCTGCCTCGTGATGATTGGGTGTTGTGTGGTGTCCTTAGGTTAGTTAGGTTTAAGTAGTTCTAAGTTCTAAGGGACTGATGACCATAGATGTTAAGTCCCATAGTGCTCAGAGCCATTTCATTTTTTCAGAAGGTCGAGTCTTGGACGTCATGTTGAAGAGACGCACATTGTAGTCAGCTTATAAAATATGAACTTTAACAGTGAGGAAGATGTTTTCAAGTATGTTTTGTATTGTGAAGTGATGTTTTGTGTGTTACGTGATATTGCAGCAAAAGTAATAAAAAGAAGTGTAACTTAAATTCGGGGTGCTGATTACTTTTTTACATCACCATTGTCCTGCAAAAGTGTAATCTTCAAGAATGGTTTGTGGAACACATCTATAAAATTTTTGAATATAGCAGAATAAAACCTAGGCCTCTTTACATCCGAGCTTGTAATCACCACCACCTAGATTTTCGACGATTGAGCCATGATTTTACAACGGGACCAGCGTGGGGAACACGAAAAGATGAGTGCCTAGTTTATTCATTATTACATGAAATGACTTTATTAACTGTGCTCTAATGACACCTGCCACATAATAACTTTGCTGTTGCCCGAAAATGCAGTATTTAGTAGCGTGAGCAGCACCACAATCATTATTAATTTTTGACCTTCGTTGTGGTAGGGTTGTTAGAGTCTGCATTTTCTTTTTTTTTTTTTGAGGCCACTTAGAGTTGTAGCCAATGGAGCACCTCATCTGAGATTTAGGGTGTGAAGTAAACGTTTATACTTCGCTATGTAACGATAGTTATTGTGCTTCGAGCTGAGATTATATCTATGCAGCGATTTAATATCTTTCTCCAATTTTTTACTATGTTTTTTTAAAAAAATATGGAGTACAGTTAATCTTTACCTTTCTTTCTGAGCCATTGGACTACCAGATCATGTGATCTCTACGCTCTTAATATTTTTTTTCAATAATGATCCTCTAAAACTTTTCTGTATTTTTCAGCCTGTTAAACTGCCTGGAAATGATCGGTTCGATGACGCAACGACTGTGCGCCATGAGCAAGGATCGTTTTCACATTTCTGGGTTGTAAGTCAAGCCTGCAGTCCATGTTTTCAAGTCCGATCATTATTACTATTATCACGCACAGCATTTCTTTGCGCTCAAACTTAACAAAACACGATTAGATTTTGTGTCACCAAGCTCCCCGCTTTCCAACTACTTCTGAGCATGCTGCTTTAGCTTCAGCAAGAGAACAGGTATCTAATTAATTTAAAGTGATACACGCAGCAGGAGAATTGTGGATAGTTTCAGCTCAATTCTAAAGTTGGTTGGTTGGTTTTGGGATTTGATGGGGGCTAAACATAGAGGTCATCAGTCCCCTGTTCCAAGCAGACATACTTGGTAAAAGGCCTATACAGTAAAAGCGTAACCTCTGCACCCAGAGGGAGGGAACACCAAGGGGTACAGAGCTATAATGAACACCGCAGTAACACGAAATAGAGGACACTTAAAAGGAGCAGAGCAAATAGTTGACTAGAGTAAAACAGACTACAGTGGTTGATGGATCAGGTAAAAGGTCAACCACTCAATGACAAACGAAGAACCTCCAGCTGGAAAGCGTTGATAGAGTACCAACACAACTTGTTACCATAAAAGACACTATTTTGGTATCCACGTCACAATTAAAAGTCGCTGGAGTGGGTGTAGCCTGAGAAATCACGAGAGAGCACCCACACTAGAGTGATAAAACCCAGCTGCGCGGATAAAACGTAAAACTGAGTCAGCTATAGAGGCATCGTCACCTAGAATTAAAGGAAGTGCAGCTGGTAAATTAAAGGACTGCCGCAAGGGGGCTAAAAGGGGGCAGTCCATCAGAAGATAGACCACTGTCAGCCCTGCATCACAGGGACACTTGGGCGGGTTCTCACGGCGAAGGAGACAGCTGTGGGTCAACTGCGTATGTCCAATTCGGAGATGGCAGAGAACAAGTGAGTCCCTACGCGTGCTCCTCAAGGATGAGTTCCATACGGCCGTGGACGACTTTACCATGCGGAGCTTATTTGGCATGTTCAAGACAGACCATTTAATTCTAAAGCTTACCTTTCTATGTCTTTTCGTTAGTCTCTTGTCAAATGTTACGCGACCTTCGTTAACTTTTTATCATCTTATTTTAAAACATTTAAAAAATTCACAGCGGTACAAAAGAAATAGTATTACACAGGCGAACTGGGTTCCAGAATTTCACTGAAGTATATACTGTATTCCCTTCAAGGAGAATGTAATAATTCCAATCCCAAAGAAACCAGGTGTTGATAGGTATGAAAATTACCGAACTATCAGTCTAACAAGTCACGGCTGCAAAATACTAACACGAATTCTTTACAGACGAAAGGAAAAAAATGGCAGAAGCCGACCTTAGGGAGGATCAGTTTGGATTCCGTAGAAATGTTGGAAAACGTGAGGCAATACTGACCCTACGACTTATATTAGAAGATAGATTAAGGAAAGGAAGACCTACGTTTCCAGCATTTGTAGACTTAGGGAAGGCTTTAGGAAATGTTGACTGTAATACTCTCTTCCAAATTCTGAACGTTGCAGGGGTCAAATACATGGAATGAAAGGCTATTTACAATTTGTACAGACACCAGATTGCACTTATAAGAGACGAGGGGCATGAAAGGGGAACAGTGGTTGGGAAGGGGGCGAGACAGGGTTTTAGCCTATCCCTCATGTTATTCCATCTCTATATTGAGCAATCAGTAAAGGAAACAAAAGAAAAAATTGGAATAGGAATTAAAATCCATGGAGAAGAAATAAAAACTTTGAGGTTCGCCGATGACATTGCCCATTCCGTTCGTCTCGTCCAGGTCCTTTGTTGTCCCTGACAGAATTACAGTGTCTTGAAAGGATGACGTAATATGAACATCTACAAAAGCAAAACGAGGATAATGGAATGTAGTCGAATTAAGTCGGGTGATGCTGAGGGAATTAGATTAGGAAATGAGACACTTAAAGTAGCAAAGGAGTTTTACTATTTGGGGAGCAAAATAACTGATGATGGTCGAAGTAGAGATGATAAATGTAGACTGGCAATGGCAAGGAAATTTGTTAACATCGAGTATTGACTTAAGTGTCAGGAAGTCGTTTCTGAAAGTATTTGTATGGAGTGTAGCCATGTATGGAAGTGAAACATGGACGATAAATAGTTTAGCCAAGAAGAGAATAGAAGCTTTCGAATGTGGTGCTACAGAAGAATGCTGAAGATTAGATGGGTAAATCACATAACTGTTGTTGTTGTTGTTGTTGTTGTTGTCGTCGTCGTCGTCGTCGTCGTCTTCTTCAGTCCTGAGACTGGTTTGATGCAGCTCTCCATGCTACTCAATTCTGTGCAAGCTTGTTTATCTCCCAGTACTTACTGCAACCTACATCCTTCTGAATCTGCTTAGTGTATTCATATCTTTGTCTCCCTCTACGATTTTTACCCTCCACGCTGCACTCCAATGCTAATCCATCTAATCTTCATCACTTAACTAATGAGGAGGTATTGAACAGAATTGGGGAGAAGAGGAATTTGTGGTACAACTTGACTGGAAGAAGGAATCGGTTGATAGGACATGTTCTGAGGGTTCAAGAGATCACCAATTCAGTATTGGAGGGCATCGTGGAGGGTAAAAATCGTATAGGGAGGCCAATAGATGAATACATTAAGCAGATTCGGAAGGATGTAGGCTGCAGTGGTTATTTGGAGATGAAGCTTGCGCAGGATATAGTAGTATGGAGGGCTGCATCAAACCAGTCTCTGGACTGAAAACAGTAACAAATTCTGTGTACATAATTTTATTGTCATTGCAATGTTAAGTTTTGTGTCTATTTCATGTACACTGGCAATGATGAACTATAGAAGAAACTAAATGGAAAATAGAAATATATTTGGAACGATAAGTTGTGAATGAATGAACTTCAGGAAATTGATGAAACTAATTATTAACGGAATTTTTCTGAAAATTAATTTCCATTACAACGAAACATACCAGGTAAAGACAGCGTTATTTATTCTCCCTTGCCTATGCTTAAAGTGTCAGCTGGCTCAATGAAGGCCATTTCTTATCAGGAAGTTATTTGTAATTTTGTAGTCACATGCAACAATTAGTAACTGGATTGTACACGACAACTGACAGCATCGAGAGCACGCGTAATGGCTCAGCACTTCTTTATCGTTTCAACAAATTAATATCATCTTTACACTAACATTGTTATTTGTTCACTGATGTCAAATTTAAATCTGTAATTCTACACACAAAGTCAGCCGCCATTTATGTTGTGGTAAGAAAGGAAGGCCAACAAAAATGGAATCAGGGTAGGATTAAGTGCCAGTGATAGTGACCGTTGAAAACATACTTCAGCTCGCGAAACTGAGTCTAACGCTGAGAGCGAGGAAATACATCCAACCAACAACCCCCCACAAAGATCCATTTACTGCATCGGTTAACAGGTAGGGAGCAATAATGAATTCATGTATTGAATAATTACCCACCACCAAAATGAAATGCGAAAGGAAATGTCGCCCAAGCTGACAAATTGATCGACGCAAAAATTTACATTAACCACTGAAATTACAGAACAATAAACAATATACCAGGGTCTTCCAGATGCAATACAGCATTAATGGATATGTGAAAATCGCGGGCAGCCACAAATCTGTGAAATTCGCACCTAGCTTTGCTAGAAGGTACCTGCTCAAGGGCAGAGCCTACCTGCGCCCCGAGAGCTGTCATCCACCGGAAGCGATCGCTGTGCGGCACCGCCTACCTGCACTCGGGAAGTCCTCGTCCACTCAAGTGACTGACCGCTTGGCTACTCACTGTCATTGTGACTACCTTTCTAAGTGTTCAGCTCGTTCGCCTTGTGTCTCTGTGTCCTTATACGTTCGATATGGAACAGTCAACAACCATCCACGGTAAACCATGTGCCCACTATGATGGTTATTCGTACATCTTAAAGAGAACCGGGACTGTGATATGGCGCTGTTCGAAACATAGAACAACATATTGCCGAGGAATGCTTAAGACCAGAGACTGTATTGTGCTTAGTTCAAACGAACATCAATGTGAGGCACCGGATGACACTCGCTTAGAAGTAAAAAAGACGTTGAATCGGGCGAAGAAGGGATCAGGAGAGGAATATACTTCGCTTTCTAAAATATGTACTGAAGAGTATGATTTTGCTACCGAAATGCCAGAACAGCAAGCAATGAAGACAATGTTACACATGCACCGGGCCAAATCACACGGCAATCAGTAATAGTCAGAAACACAACAGGAAGTTGATCTTCAAGCAGAGTTATTAACTATGAATGACTGCAGCAGTTTCCTCTTAAGGAATCTCAGATTTTAGCGGAAAAGGAGGTACAGAGTCTTTAAAGAGTAAACAAGACTTTATGGATGGGACCTTCAAATGCTTTAGCAAGCAATTTTCACATATAAATACTATTCATGCAGACTTCGGAAGTTCAAAGTACGAAACAAACATCTATCGGGTGGCTTTTGTATTTTTACCAGACACAAGGAAAGAAACATATATCTGTCTTTTCCGCAATGTTGTGGATAATGTACCAGAATGGAAACCTAATAATGTCGCCGTTGATTTCGAACCAGTTGCTATTGCTGCGCTAAAAGTTGTGATCCCGTCGGTTAAAGTGCATGGCTGCCATTTCCATACGAAGAAGTAAGGCTGCAAATTCGCAGTGTGCTGCTCTGGCGTTCCTTCGACCTGAAGATGTCTGCGATGGTTGGCTCGTCATACATTCACAAGCACCGGATATTGCCAAGCTTTCTCAGTTTTTCGATTATTTTGTAGATAAATTGTTGGAAAATGACGGAAACCCGATCAGTCTTTGGAACTGCTAAAGACGGCACCATCGTACCACCAACGCTGTAGAAGGTTGGCACAACAAAATTAATAATCTTCTCGGAAAATCAAATCCTAAAATTGAAAGGAGTATACTGCGGCACACTTGTATGTGGCACCAGAATAAGGTAAGAATGTTAATCGATTAAAATGAAACCAATATACTATAAACAACGAATGTCTCTCATAGGCTCGATAATGTGGATCGCTGACTGCTGTTACTGTATTGCTGTGTAAGAGAGCTCTGAGGGAAAGACGAAGTATGCAGTTTCTCTGGTGTGCTGTGCGAAGCCACCAAGAGTTAGATTAATGTAGGTATGTCAATATTGTTGAAGATGGAAGCACAAGTCTTCGTGGAAATAAGGTAAAAAAATTAAATAATTATCATTTCTGTATTTCCCAGCGCATTAGTATAGATGAATTGGCTGATAATTTGTAATTGCTGAGTAACCCAAGAATGTATGTAAACTGTTTTGAGAAAAAGACTAGTTATATACTTCATTTTTTGTAATGCTTTTAAGACTTGTTAACAGAGCTATGTGTAATTTGATGATCTGCATATTGTTCGATTAATGAAGTTTAGATAATACTTGCTGTTTAAATCTCATTTACAAAAACCAAACTTAACTTGCTATATAATTTTGCTAAAAGAACTGTTAATAATTCACCATAATCAGTATAGCCTCCCAGCCCAGGTCATATTTTTAAACAAGTTGAATTTTCTTAAATGTCCTCGTTTATCAGCCCAACATCGCCCCGGATCGCAGATCGACACTCGAACGCTAACTCGGGTCTTGGGAGCCATCCGTGACACATGGTTATACACAGACATACAGAAAACAGAGCAAACGCTCTCCAAATGTGGAGGTGACTGGATACAATGGAGTACAGTGCTATATTACATGTCCCGATCACTGCATTTGGGTTGGGTGATGGCAGATGTTCCACATTTACAAGCAATTTTAGAACACAGAATGAGAGGTTATGTCATAATCGCATGGATAGAATTGACACAAAATCGACAGAACTGCGAGAAATGATGGGGCTGATAGGTATAAATTGACCGAATATACACCGAAATGCGGGGAAATTGAGGGAGTACTTTCATATCTTCTGACTGGCGCAGAGCAATTTGTACATGGGAACAAGTATGCGGCACGAAGAGTAATTCGAGAAAACGTCGACATGGAAGCGAAGGGAATCAGGGAAGCAGTAATGTTTTTTTTCCTGTCGAGGCTGCATCATACTGTACGTCTATTGAGATACCTGTGATACACGCGAGTTTACTACTGTATTTGACGCTTTTCAAGAGGCAGAGAACCATCCGCCTCTAAACTTACATGCATCTGCATTAAAGCAAGGCAGAGTGGATGGGGTGATCGAGTGAGATGGAGCTGTAATGATGTACGATGTAATTGTAGACTGATGATGTATTCTAGAGAGGGACAAGTTGCTGTAGGCCAATTTTTCCACTGTTCTGTCAGATTCATCAGTCGCATGACATATCCTGCGTTCGACTCGTTTACAGACACGTTTTGCATGTGATTTAAAGCACTGTCTACTTGCGATCGATAACGGTAAACCTGTCGGTCATCAGAGGACTTCCATCTCATGTGTGATGAAACTTGACATTCTCTAAACAAACTGATTTATGCGATGTACTCCATCCCATGAGGCAACTTGGGTGCAAAATAAAGACTTCAGCTTCATAACTAAGTTAGCGATAGGTGCTTGTGGGGCACTGCAATCCCTGTGTATATATTTGCATGACAGATGTGCTGTTTACAGAGGTAGTGGCGGAATGACTTAGTTTTTACATGTCGGACATTGCTACTGTGTGTGTGTGTGTGTGTGTGTGTGTGTGTGTGTGTGTTTTCTTCTAAGAGGTATTTCCCGCTACTAACCATAATTTTATATAGGGCTGATGCAGCCATAGCACAATTTCTGAAGCGTGATCAGATGTGAACAGTGGACGCTATACATCTCTGGAGAGCTATGTTGTGCTCATTACACGAGCCAATGTTTCAAGAAAGTAGTTTTCTCGTTTTACTGTTCGATAACAGTTTATCGTAGAGAAACCAGGAAGTAATATGTATGTCATGCTCTTGAAATATATTTCTTACAGTGGAATATTAGCAGCACTACATTCCATATGATTGATAGGTCGGAAACGCAAGCCAACTAACATTATAGCCAGTTTTAAGTGCGTAACGTTGTAGCCTTAGGGGTGCGTGTGTTTATGTTCTCTCTTACCAGTACCTTCCACTTACTGACCCTTGACTCTGGAATAATACATTACAATTGATAACTTGGTTGATTTACGTAAAAATGCTTCGAACTCCATCCATCTGAGGCTCCATCGCACATAAAAATCACCCGTTTATTCTTCTTCACGTTCTGGTATTACATCAACACTGTCGAAGTTGTTACTATACATCAAAGGAGTGCTAACCACCTCGACATGGCGCTGCCATACATGGATTTATAAAGCCGACATAGCTTTTAACATGGATACTTGTGTTCACATGTAGCACCAAGACCGCTTGTGACAGTAACATACAGTAGTTTGGATCGGGTTTTGTAGCATCTGGTGGTTGGTTAAACCTCTCTTTCTAAGACACAGAGGTAACACCCGCAAGAAAATCTTACGAGGCATGTCCACCGATCTTTGATTTTCGGTCAGCATTATTTCGTATCGCCAGCGATCAGTTATTGACGCAGTATTATACTTAGTAGTAGGGGGTGCGTGATAGGTTCGTCTTCAGCATCAGGCTTATGAAGTATGTGTTTGTGTTCAGGCATGTGCAAAGGTAGGTCTGGATTTGACGCGGAATACTGTGACAGCAAAGGGAAGAATATGTCAGGTGATAAGAATGGTACAGATATTTCTATTTCCAGAGCCACAGCCGTCAGTAGGCTGTATTTCTGATACTTCCCTCAATGTCGAATGTCTATCAATTGAGACCGCGATCGTAACATTTAATTGTAAGTACAATGATAAAACACACATGTGACCTGTTTTCTAGAATGATTCTGCCTATTCGTGCTTCGCATGGGGCGCTGGTGACGGGAACTATTCTCTTTTCCCGTTAACGGTGGGAGCTGTCTGAATGGAAAGGCCTGTTTTAGTGCAGGAATGTAGCTGACTTAACTGTGTAGTCCTCTAGACAGCTGAATAGCGAACCAATACTTAGTATGTGTTGGACAGCTTTCATGATCGCGTGGAAATTTGAGAAGATTAAATATGGAAGTGCTTTTGCACTGGGGCATTATTCCCACCCATGTAAATTGTTCGTTGACTGCTTCACATTTCGCGTCTTTAGTTGAGAGAAGGTCGATTGTGATGTATACATCTGGTAGGTGGAAGACACTTTTCCTGGACCTCTAGACATGAGAAGCACGTTATTTGGTTTTGTAAAGTATAGGGGTGATTTGGAATTTTTTTTTAACGTAAAGGTCTTTACAGACAGGATAACCTTCTAGTTCCTCACTGGTCTAGAGCACACTCCATCTGGCCAAAGTTTTGGGTTTGTACAGAAATAGTTTCCAGTCTACATCTTCTGAATAATGTTGCACGCGCGATCGATAAGATACTGCTGTGTGCTTGATATCGAGAAGTACCACGGAACTGGTATAATATTATGGCAAACAATGCGAAAATACATGGGTACTTGTAATCCCAGAGTCTGGAGATAGGTGCAGAAAAGCAAGGAAGGAAGGAAGGAAGGAAGCAGTTTCGGAGCAGAAACAGTAACACGTTTGGAATGAGCCCGAATTTGTAGAACAGCTGTGAGAGTGACTTCAGTCCACTGAGGGCGCTCTGGTCATCCATCAGGTGTGAATGACCATAGACCTCGCAGGGAAATATCTAGTGCTGCAAGGAGTGTATATGGTGCTGTCTGTCTTCGCGGTATACGTACAAATCATGTAAAAGGGGGTGATTTTGTAAGGTGCAGAATATGAATTTTATGTTTTACTTCATCGATGCAGTACACAGTTATATATTGCTGGATTGGAGATCGATTTCGGACTAATATTCAAGCTCCTGTCCTCAGTGGGAGAGCAACGTAATTGAGTAAAAGTTTTCCAGTATTTGACTAGGGCACTTTGCAAGGTTCACTGTCAGTGCAATATGTGGATCTGTGTAAAATAGTTTCTTTTTGCCACTGAAAGCCTCATCTGCAGAAAGAAAAAAAAAGGCTGACAGTGCTTCCACACCAGCAGCATCAGTAATTCGGTGGGTAAATTCGATAAGAGCCAATCATAATGCACAATTCATTCGAAAGACATCCTTTGTGCTGGGATATAGGAGTCTCTACATAGGGGTGAGAACGTCTACACGTGTTGAACGCAGGAAGGGTAACAAGTGATGGACGGGGTGCCACGTTAGGATCGTGAGGAAGAATGCATTCGATGTTATTCTGCGCTATTTTCGCAAACAGGTTCTGTTAGGGCAAGAATTTCGATGCATACAAGCCCAGACATCACAAAAGCTCCTACAAAAGTGCACGTTAAGTATTTCTGGGGCACTATACGATTTCGGAGAGTTCGACTTGGTTCTTATTTTAGACAGCCATGTGGGTTCAGAATAACATTGAGAACGTAGCTAGATGTGCTTGCGATGGTATCTAGCTACGCGCATTGATGCGTCAGCCACACAACATGCATGTCCCGTTACAACCGCTAGGGAGAAAGCAGCCTGTGCTATTCTGGAATGGATTTCTGCAGCGTCTGCAGGGGTGAGTCGCTTGGCAATTAGGTCTCTGCTTGACCGCAGGATGCAAGAGGGATCACACCAGTAGTGGTGAACACACGCATGCACGGCCCGGAGGATGACTTTGCACTTATTTAGACAGACATGTGACGTCAGTATAACACTCTAAGAACTTTAATTGTAGAGGTGACTGACATGTCGTAGGCAGCACTTTTAGAGTGACGGCTCCCGCTGGCTTGTGTCCGGCAGTGGTCTGCATTGGTCTACGCGCTCGCGCCCCTTGAGTGTCTGCGCTCTGCAAATAGGTCTTCGCTCCCGTCTGGTCAGGTCAGCAATGGTGCCTAGGTGATCACATATTTCGAGAGGAATTTATCAGGTGTCAAGTATGAAAGGGATGCCGACACCTCATGCTTGAGGGACCTGAACAGGCACCTGTGTGTGGCTTGGCAGCTGCCAGTACATCCAGACTTCTGGGAACACATGCAGTAGCCTCCTGTGCGGTCCAGCGGATGGGGGTCAGCGGGCAGTGCCTGTGCAGGTTGTTTGCGCATCTGTTGCATTAATTTGCGCGCAGGTCTGTAGCTGTGCTATGTGTTACTTGAACAGTTTGTGTATTGATTTCGTGTCTGCACATCTGTGTACTCCTTTATTTTGGAGGAGTTTGCATGTCTGTGCTGTGTACTGAAATTATTTCGGTAATTTAGGAGTTGTTTGCGTGTCTGCAGAGCGTTATTTCGGTAATTTTGGGGTAGTTTACATGTCTGAAAACTGTGTGATGTGTCCCTAAGCATGTCTTTCGTATCAGTGTGATAAATATACTATCTAAAATCCATCCCTAAACAAATTGTCCAAAATAAATAAAGTACACTCCTTACTCTCTCCGGCAGCATCATTTTCCCCTCCAGACAGCCATCTTGGGTTAGTCATGGAATGGATGACAGCGCCATCTGGTGGTACTGTGTGCTAGGTCAGTTGGACTCCTGACTCCATGGCGACTGCACTTGATGGTGGTACTGCCCTAATTGTTTAAATAAATATTGCATGGAAATAAAGACTTATGTCCAGCACATGCTGAGTCCTTTTCCCCTCGAGTTCCTAGGAAGAGGTGGCGGTTGGGTGACTTAGGTTAGTGGAGGTAGTCCAAATGACCTACCTTCCTGCCAAAATCCACCATCTTGGATGACATGTGCTGTTGCTAAATCTACAGGTCGCCATCTTGGATGACATCGCCGCCATCTTGGATGACATCGCCGCCATCTTGGATGCATCTGGCAACAGTGGAAAGTGGGGTGGCGCCGCCCTTGTCCCCCTACTGATGATTAATGCACGTTGGAGTGCCTTTCATGCGCTAAGTAAGGTGCTATGGAAATTATAGAATTTTTCTGCTGTGCTATTCTGTTCGTTGATTTAACATTTGTTCTGAGAGATGAGTCGTGTGAATGTAGATTTGTACAGCATTTAATCTAGCATGTCCATCAATTGACCTTTGAAGACACCTGTAAAGTAGTGAAATTTCTCTCGATATTTTCAGTGGGGGTGTGTATTATTATGAGGTGCGTGCTGCTAATTGAAAGGTTATTTTCTCTTCAGTTTATGTATCCTGTATATTTCGTTTTAAGTGGATCTGGTGTTCAACGGGCCGCATATGTACACCTCGCTTTCATCGCGTGTTACTCTTATCTACAATGCGAAAGAAGTTGCGGTTTTGTTCCAACAATGAACGACATTAACTGAAGCTGTACAAGGAAAGCTATTTAATTACCTGTTATAGGTTAAGAAATACGACAGTCACTATAAAAGACTGTTCACTTTGGAGAAATTTGGTGAACATAGCTCAAATCATTGTGAAGATATATGTACCTTATGGTCTGAAAATGTAGTTTCGAGAAAATGAGAAAAGATTGTTCTCAGTGTTTGACTCACCATATGCCTCTTTCAGAATATTCCAGCAGCATTGTTCTTGCTGGCCAGCTGCTTCTTCATCCTCTGTAGAATTTTAGGAATATTTTCTTTACCCTGGACTGTTTGTGGTGACTTTCGCAACCCTTTCACCTTCAAGTACTTGCTGGCAGCCTTCGGCATTCGAAACAGGTATCATATTATTGCCTGGTTGGATGCCTAGCTTGTCCATTAGTTTTGTCTTGCGAATTACATCACTGAAACAGATGACAGCATCCATTACGTCTGTTTTTGGTATTCTGCACCACAAGCAGCTGTTTAAACTCTCACTAGGGTTTGGTGTATGGCCAGGTAGACATGTAAGTAAATTTGTATCTGCAAAGTCCCTGTATATTGGGTTTATTGTTTCCATGACTGTGGCAGGTAAGAAATGTTTATGGTGATATTCCTTGCCTGTCGCATGAGCGTGGCTGGTTCACAGACATTTGTTCGAAGAGCGTTTAAGACCAAAATCAACAGCTGAAAAGTAGATAAAAATTCATCTTTCGAAACGGGAGAAATTTGTTTTCCAGATGGTGACAAAAATATGTTTTCCATAATTTCAGTCGTTTAACATCCATGTCCCCTTACACGTCCATCTCTCCAACGTAGGCTTTATTACATTCGTTGTATTCGATTTTTTAACTGCCAGAATAGTTATATCGTCATTTTTTGACTGCTTTAAATGGTGATGGTGTGCAGTGGGTGTCAGAATTGCGATAATGCCTGCAATAAATAAGCCGACGTAATCCAATGAGAACAAATACGCCACTCTATATAAAATATCGTTGTCACGTTGATCACATTTTGGGTAATGAAGATACAAAATACGTAAATAGTTACCATATGAACCGTATTATTTATGATACCTTCATTATCTACAATCAACGCATCCACTCCCAACAAATTTAGTTTTGTGTAATAAGTGGCTTGTGAAAATGGGCGAAGTCCGAAACTTGTCAACCAACACTAAATAATTAATTAGCAATTTTGTTAAATGTTTAAAAATGCCTTTTATTCCACATTTGAGCTGCCAGACTCTACGCGCTGAAAAATTTTATATCTTCAAAGTTTATTCCTCATTCATATGCTTCTTCGTACAAGGCATTTGCAATGCTTTGGTGGAAAGACTAAGAATTTATTGAAGTAGTAGACCAGAGTTATAGGCCACGCAAAGTAATGTATACAACCATCGCAATAGAACAGTAACAGTTGGCAAATTGATGCCCATTTAAAACACGTGACGAAGCTTCCAAAACGTTCATGCGTCTTAATAACCGATGTAGAATAAAATCTTTGTTCAGCACTGTAGATCTTCTGAAACGACAGCAGTGAACGTCCTTTTTCAGAATTCGCTCTCCGTATACACCACTTTCTGTTTCTTTCGCTCTAGCTGTAGATGTATTTATCACATTCATGGATTTCTCGTTGGTTGTCTCGTTTGCCCAATTTTACATACCTGTAGCTGCTTCTGTATTATTGGAACAGTGGTTCGTGTAATTCATTAGATGAACCTTATCTCCAAGAACGTAATTACGCTGTTTCACGTGACTTGACACAGCAACACCAACGGCTGAGGAAGAAGAATCGAGGCTGAGAGTGAAAGGCAAACACATACAGGCAGTAACTGAGACGGATGTGGCCTGGCCATTGACGCGCTGCAGCGGTGTTGCTGGCAACAATACTGCGGCCATACATTGCCCAAAAAAAAAAAAAAAAAAAAATACTTAGGCTCTCCTACCCGCCGAGCGGAGATCGGACGGACCTTTTCTGGGTGTGAATTTCAGGACACCAGCATTAACTGACTAACAACAAGCCCAACTACAAGTATCTGTAAGTTAACTGAACGAAACAATGGATAATTTTACATGTCAACAGGAAGTTGAAATTAGGGACTAATAGGACGTGCAAAGAGAAAGTTTTTCCTAGAATTTTTCCAGTAGACACACGCAAATAAATAAAAAGTGAGAATCTAACTAAGATTTGTTGTACAACAATCTGCCACTGAAGTTCTCTCTCACCAGAGCATTTCAGAAGAAACAGTTAAGACTGAATTGAACGAAAGTTGATTTACGCAAAGATTTACACGAGTGGTGGGAGAGCGTCACGTCTCAAATTAGTAACATGCAACAAGAACTGACCGCTGTGAGTTCATGCCACACCACCATTTGTTCATAGGCCAAATGGTGATCATACATCACCCAATCAATCATACAACACCCAATCAATCATACAACACCCAATCAATCATACAACACCCAATCAATCATACAACACCCAATCAATCATACAACACCCAATCAATCATACAACACCCAATCAATCATACAACACCCAATCAATCATACAACACCCAATCAATCATACAACACCCAATCAATCATACAACACCCAATCAATCATACAACACCCAATCATACAACACCCAATCATACAACACCCAATCATACAACACCCAATCATACAACACCTAATCATACAACACCTAATCATACAACACCTAATCATACAACACCTAATCATACAACACCTAATCATACATCCTATGGGGTTGCTGATGCATGTCCATCTGTTATGTTAGAAGAGCGCTTATTGAAACATAGCTTCCAGCTTTTTCACCTGGAAAAAACTTCATTCTGTCGTGTTTATGAAGTCGTTTGAAGATGTGTTACGAAGAGCAAGCACAGGTCAGTCAAGTATCCACTTCGCTACAGGCTTTATTCAGAGAGGAGCCACCCTTTGAGCAACCAACAGAGACCAGTAAAGATCGTCAGACTTACGAACAGTTTTGGAACCCATTTCTGTCGAAGTACTGGTTCGGTTGTATGAAAGAGTCCACAAGGAGGTATTTAATCCTGAACCATTTCACAGTAGTCGAGGAAGTCTAGAGAAGTATTTCGAGAAGAATAGAGTATCGAAAAGAATCATCCGATTTGGCACGTCAGTATTTCTGAAACTAATAAACATATACAATGAATTCTGTTTTTTGATGCACGGTAAACTCAAAAAGTTTTTCTTCATACCTTTTCATAGGTGTTCAGTATACCAACCTTGAGATGCACGGCGTATGTCAGTGCGGTATTCAGATTGTTTTCACACTGCTGCCAACATATCTTGAGTCACAGCTTCCACAGCCGCTGTTATGCGACGTCTCAGTTCATTCATTGTTGTTGGTGACGGAGGCACATAAACAGTCTTTTATAAACCCCCCACAAGAAATAATCACCTACAGTCAGGTCCGGCGACATTTGAGGCCAGTAATGTAAGGCTCAATTTGGGCCAGTGCGACCGACCCATCGTTCAGTAATCCTTTGGAAAGTCCCCCATGTTTTACATCTTCATGGGGTACCCCATATTATCACATTATGTCGGTCCACCTTTGCATTTAAATGGAATATTGCCTCGTCACTAAACACGGCAGAAAACTGTCATCCTCCATCTTGCCAAGACCGAACTTACAGAACTACACACGTTGTCACCTTCACGAAGAGCTTGCAGTAGCTGAATTTTGTATGGTTTCATTTGTAAACGTGGACGCAACACACGCCAGACGGACATCGGAAACTTGTTGAACTGTCGAGCTGCACGGCCAACGGATTTCTGCGGACTCCTTATGAAACTATGGCGGGTGCGTCCGACTTCTGTGTCAGACACTCTGGGACGGCCCGACGATTTGCCTTTAGACAAACAACCTGTTTCTCGGAATTGTTCGTACCATCGTCTAATGCTCTGTGCTGCAGCACGACTCACACCATACCTAGCACGAGAGTCATGTTGAACTGTCAGTGCTGATCATCACTGCGCAGAACTTAAAACACTAGCCTTCTCTTTCCCGATACCATTTTCACTAGAACTGAAGTGGGCGCAAACCGCTGCTACCTAGCGGGAACCATGTTAAACTCTAGAGTTTGCTGTTTCGAACGGTGCGTTGTTCACGCACTTATCTCAAACATAATAGTTACGATTTTTTTTTAATCGGATGATTCTTTTTGCTGCTCCCTGTACTTTAAGAAGACCCAGTATTTGCAAGAACCCATATCACACGGCATTTTACGAATTTGGCACTGGACGTAACATAAATTAGTTGACATGTCAGAAACCAGTCTTTAGCACTTCTTGTCTGTATTACATTATAGTCTTATAAATGAAGATTCGAAATTGAGCGATGACGATAACAATAGTGGTGCAGCTGTCAGTCTCCTCTGCCAAGAAATGCTGGCTGTGCTGCACACAGCGCCAAATTTGAATGAGAGGAGAAGAGGTATTTAATTAATTTATCTGAAGCCTAAATTTCTGTGTGTTTTCTTGTTACTGGCTGCAAATGTGATGCAACCTTCCCTCGTGAACTTTTCATTTTGAAACATTAAAAAAATCCACACTGGTACAAGAGAGTTAGCTTTTTCAGGTGATTATATAGGAAATGGTTCCTACAGAATGGGGAGCAGGCATCAGTCAGCAAGATGACAGAGCCCCGTTCACACAGTGCACGTGTAACTTTTCGATATACAAGCAGCAATTCGTGGGACTTGAATCCATAGCGTCCGAGCTCTTCTGTCTCAACGGACATGCCTTCCACTCCAACAACCATCCAACTAGCAACGTGTTCTCCAGCATCGATGAGCACAAAATCCAATCCAATCAGATCACACTTCAGCATCACCATGCAGCTGCGCTGACGCCCTAGGTAGGGAAGGTGCTCCAATCATTCCCTATCCGACCTTCCCTATGTAGGTTTCGGCTTTTTTCTTTCTACACTACAAATGGAAGCCACGCCGGTTCCTTGTAACCCAATAGGTGCAATGGCGCTTCTTTTATTGTTTTTGAGAATACTTTCGAGTTCTTTCCTTTCCCCATGACAATAATACTGCTTCGTAGGGTGGCCTTAATTCTTGCATACACTTGTTTAAAGCCTGTTGTATCGGTATCTTTTTTAATTCCAATCACACAGGGCACTTGCAACGCCCATCGGCTTAGACGTAAACTGCATCAATTTGTTACTTACATGGTACTCTGCTGTCTCTGTCTTATCTCGAGTTTCTGGCAAGTCAGTCGTTTGGCAACGTGGAGGCCTTCGTTATCGAGATAATGCAACACAATCTCACATTTCGAAGGGCAATATCCACGATGTCTCACGGTGTTGGGAAGTGTTAAGATGGGTATCACTTAATTCAAATTTTATAAACAGCCTTTTCATTAAAAAAAGGCTGAACGAAGAGAAAAATTAGAGATGGCTAGAAATTAGCCAGAATAAATGATATAGGAAACACTACCAGCATTATAGGAACATTTTTCCGCAGAATATTAGATTTATTTATTTATTTATCGTATCCAAGACATCACCATTTTACAAAAAAAAAAAATTATATTACAATGCAAGAGAAGCAGTTATAATACAATAGTACATGGTTATACGGTAAATTAACTACAATAATATAGAAAAGTATGTAACATATAATGATAAGCGCTAAGGATAGATATAAAATATTTTCGAAATTGGTAATATGATTCTAATGTCAGCTACAGTATCTGATATAATAAAGAATACAGCCGTGAGACGAGAACGAGCGGAAGGTATTGATAAAGACTAATAAATACAAAAAATTGAAAGTGTTAAAAATGAAAACACAATCCCGAAAACAAATGATCGACCAATACGGCAAGGATCATTAACACAGCCCAATGGAAGAAACAGACTTCAAGAAGAAAATAATAATTCCAATCCCAAAGGAAGCAGGTGTTTACAGATGTGAAAATTACCGAACTATCAGTTTAATAAGTCACAGCTCCAAAATACTAACGCGAATTCTTTACAGACGAATGGAAAAACTGGTAGAGGCCGACCTCGGGGAATATCAGTTTGGATTCTGTAGAAATATTGGAACACATGAGGCAATACTGCCCCTACGACTTATCTTAGAAGGTAGACTAAGGAAAGGCAAACCTACGTTTCTAGCATTTGTAGACTTAGAGAAAGCTTTTGACAATGTTGACTGGAATACTCTCTTTCAAATTCAGAAGGTGGCAGGGGAAAAATACAGGGAGCGAAAGACTATTTACAATTTGTAGAGAAACCAGATGGCAGTTATTAGAGTGGAGGGGCATGAAAGGGAAGCAGTTGTTGGGAAGGGAGTGAGACAGGGTTGTAGCCTCTCCCCGATGTTATTCTGAAGAGAAATTTGTTAACATCGAGTATAGATTTAAGTGTCAGGAAGTCGTTTCTGAAAGTATTTGTATGGAGTGCAGCCAAATATGGGAGTGAAACATGGACGATAAATAGCTTGGACAAGAAGAGAATAGAAGCTTTCGAAATGTGGTGCTACAGAAGAATGCTGAAGATTAGATGGGTAGATCACGTGACTAATGAGGAGGTATTGAAAAGAATTGGGGAGAAGAGGAGTTTGTGACAGAACTTGACAAGAGGAAGGGACCAGTTGGTAGGACATGTTCTGAGGCGTCAAGGTATTACCAATTTAGTATTGGAGGGCAGCGAGGAGGGTAAAAATCGTAGAGGGAGACCAAGGGATGAATACACTAAGCAGATACAGAAGGATGTAGGTTGCAGTAAGTACTGGGAGATGAAGCTTGCAAAGGTTAGAGTAGCATGGAGAGCTGCATCAAACCAGTCTCAGGACTGAAGACCACAACAACAAGGGAAAGAAGAGCGCAATACAAGCTTATAACAGGAGGGCATTAAAGGCAATTTATGTTGCAATCTCGCTTCTCGCCGGGAGTAATTAATTGTCCACATGCCTACCAGAGTCAAAAAGCACTGCTGGAGTGACCTTGAAGTAACCAACCATGTTCAAGTTTCACGACATTCGGCGACGCTCGCTACAGAAAACACACACCGATTTGATATCATCGCATGACGAGGATCTTAGAAATCATCGGGGGTGAACAAGGATGGTGCAAGTTAAATGGACCAGTAAGACTCAGTGGCCTTACTGCGTCATCGCCTGGCATGCTGGCAGCCTGCGAGCACACAGTTGGCAGCATAAACGCATCTTAACACATGAAGATCCACGCCCAGTCACCCAGGAGGAACTTCAAAACCTGTTCAAACATTTGCTCTTTTCAATGGGAACATTACAAAATCTGGTTTCAAATCAAAATACAGACTACTATTAATGCTGAAAACGGTATGACATTATACATTGAAGAGCCAAAGAAACTGGCACACCTGTCTAATATCGTGTAGGGTCCCCCGCGAGCACGTAGAAGTCCCGCAATACGGAGTGGCATGGGCACTACTAATGTGTGTAGCGCTGGAGGGAATTGACACCATCAATCCTGCAGGGCTGACCATGAATCCGACCAGAGTACCAGGGGGTGGAGATCTCTTCTGAACAGCACGTTGCAAGGCATCCCAGATATGCTCAGTAACGTTCGAGTCTGGGGAGTTTGGTGGCCAGCGGAAGTGTTTAAACTCGGAAGTGTTTAAACTCAGAAGAGTTTACCCGGAGTGTGTAGCAATTCTGGACGTGCTGTGTGTCGCATTGTCCTGCTGGAACTGACCAAGTCAATCTGAATGCACAATGAACATCAATGGACGCAGGTGATCAGACAGGATACTTATGTATCACCTGTCAGACTGGTATCTAGACATATCATGGGTCCTTTATCACTACAACTTCACAATCCCCACACCATTACAGAGCCTCCACCAGCTTGAACAGTCCTCTGCTGACATGCAGGGTCCATGGATTCCTGAGATTGTCTCCATTCTCATACACGTCCATCCGCTCGATAAAATTTGATACGAGACTCGTCCGACTTGGCAACACGTTTCCAGTCAACAGTCCAATGACGGTGTTGACGGGCCCTGGCGAGGCGTAAAGATTTGTGTCATGCAGTCATCTTGGGTACAGGAGTGGGTCTTCGGCACCGAAAGCCCATTTCGATGATGTATCGTCGAATGGTTCGAACGCTCGCACATGTTGATGGCCCAGCACTGAAATCTGAAATCTGTAGTAATTTGTGGAAGGGTTGCACTTCTGTCACGCTGAACGATTCTCTTCAGTTGTCGTCGGTCCCGTTCTTGCAGGATTTCTTTCCGGCCGCAGCGATGTCTGAGATTTGATGTTTTACCGGATTCCTGGTATTCACGGTACACTCCTGAAATGGTCGTACGGGAAAATCTCCAGTGCGTCGCTACCTCGGAAATGCTGTGTCCCAGCGCTCGTGCGCTGACTATAACGCCACGTTCAAACTCGCTTGAATCTTGATAACCTGCCATTGCAGCAGCAGTAACCGATCTAACAACTGCGCCAGACAATTGTTGTCTTATATAGCGTTGGCGACCGCAGCACCCTATTCTGCCTGTTTACATATCCCTGTATTTGGATACGCATGCCTATACCAGTGTAGAATAGCGTTAAATGATCAGTACACCAGCCTTTGAATGTCTGTAGCCTTCTTAGCATCATTTATCACAGCATACAAATGTAGTTAGGACGTGTATAAATGTCATCCACCACACTATGCAGATAGCAAAGGGGCTTTGAAACGAGGACTGTGTACCTGACCCCATCTTGACGAGAATCCTTCCTAGCAGCAATTTTTTTTACTTTTCTTTGTGAAAATTTCGTTTCAGCTTTCCAAAATTTGTTTAGGTGTGTACATACTGAAGTCAAAAATAATAAATACAACTAATTTACTCTTCTGATTGAAACAAACTTTTAGGTACTTTTACGTCTCCTCAGATGTTTCACCGACTTTATATTTAAAAATTTTATTACGCCGAACTTACTCTACTTCTGCTAAAATTTTCGCGTTATCTACAGTGTTAAAGGAAAACGCCGCTACCTGTGCATGTGCATTTTATGAGTCCAGGAACATTAGCTTGTTTTTGAGGTAGCGTTACTCATAATGTAATCTTATTTACCTATCAGTATCTCCATCACACACACACACACACACACACACACACACACACACACACACACACACACACACCAGACTACAAATAGATCAATACTTGGTAGAACAGGCGACAGCACCATGGATTCCCTTGTCTGCGGTATTCAGAAAGTCTGCCACGAAATGTAACAGTTAATTTTAAAATTAAGATACTAAAGGATGTTTATAAAGAAAGCCTCCGATGTTCACACAGGAGACAATACTAGTCAAAGCTAGAAGAAAGTCCTGTGAACGTATGTCCAGAAACAACAACTTGTTGAGATATGGTTCATGTTACGTGCGTAGAGAACGGTTAGCTTACAATAGAGTAGGCTGTTTTACCGTTTACGTTCATTGCGCGTTTCTTATTGGCTGCGTGTATTCTGTACTTAATCCTCAGAATGCGATGGTTTCGCTACACATCGAGCTGAAGCTATTTCCCACAGCAGTGGGCGCACGTACCATTTTGGCGTAGTGTTGGCATCATAAGATTCCGGTGCATGTGAACAACGTCAGCTGTTGAATAGAGTCCTGTTATTCCATATTAGCCTTGCAGGAAGACAACGGACGTGGTTCATCCATGGCAGGGCACTAACCCACTTTCTACTGTATGTGTTGTAAACAGTACCTCACATAAACGTCCAATGAGCAATGGACTGGTCCAGTAGGTACAATAGCATGAGCTCCGCGTTCAACTGATCCTAATCCCTTAGATTTCTGGTTAGAATGCTTTGGGAAGGATCAGCGTATTCCACATCCATTGACAACTTGCACACAACGCAAGACTTCGCGAGCTCTTAAGAAGGAACCTGAAGCACGTGCAAAGGTGAGCAGTAAACACGTTGAGCACCTGCTGTCGTATCAACAGGCAGATGGACATCATAAGAGAAAATGCCCAATATCGTAAGTATGTTTCCAAACATACATTTAAGTAACTTTTTTTCTAGTTTTGACTAGTAATTTCTCCCGTAAGAACACAGGACGCAAGGATCCCATGTATGTTTTTCTGATTGTTCAAAAAATGGTTCAAATGGCTCTGAGCACTATGGGACTTAACTGCTGAGGTCATTAGTCCCCTAGAACTTAGAACTAGTTAAACCTAACTAACCTAAAGACATCACAAACATCCATGCCCGAGGCAGGATTCGAACCTGCGACCGTAGCGGTCTTGCGGTTCCAGACTGCAGCGCCTTTAACCGCACGGCCACTTCGGCCGGCTTTCTGATTGTTATCGATATTATCACCGTCTCTAAAAAAAATTGGCCTTAGAGGAGTAATTAAGAACACCTGCATCGAGCCTGGACCAGTTGGCGCGATTCCGTCTTTCCGTGGCTGCTGTACGTTTTCTCACGTCTGGCAGCCCAGTAAATTAAGGAGTCTGGCCCACACGCGGAGTGAAGAGGCAGACATTCCCAAGGAGGAAACAAGCGCTCTCAGCATTCCTTCTTACTGTGTTTAATTAAATAGCAAGCCTTAGCACAAAGCCGCTTAAAAGTGACGAGGATCGTCTGCAATGAATGTTGACAGACGTTGCAGGACCCTTCAACGATCCCGAATAGCTGTTACAATGTCTTTGGTAAACTATGGCACCAGCCAGTAGCAGAGTGAGCCCTGTAAAAGGGGGACGGCAGGTAAAGCTCTGCGGATGATCAATCAAGTCGAAGGGGTCTCCCACAATCTTGTCATTTTAATCTGATAGTGTGAAGGTGTGGTAAGTGGTGGTGAGGAATTTTCAGGGTCTCTGAAAAGTGGTAACTGTTAGAAACACTGTTGTAAAGTGGCCATTATAGTGAAGTGTGGTCGAAGAGGTAAGATCAGTAGCCGGAAAGTTACTACGAGCAGCACTAAAGTGGGAAAGAGTACCGATAAAATGGAAAGACTATGGACAATGAGAAGGCCCTACCAGCCCAGCCATACTTCCTCAAACGGAGCAAGAATTGTTGGATTAAGATCATCTAAAGGTAAATTAACGTTAGTAACTGAGATTGCTGTGGTCGTTTGCGCTTGCAATGGTGCTACTTATAACTTAGTACGGACGGAAATCCACTCATTGACAGAACCTGAGCAAACCAATATTCTGACCTCTTCAGGTTTTCTGTCGGTCCCATTATGGTTTCTGCAGAATGTACGACAATCTCTGAGTTTGAGAACAGTCATCAGCGAAGCAAATTTCTTGGAGATCAGTACACATCGCAGAACAAGAGAAAACTAGTTATTTCGCAATATGACCATCTTTGTTTGGCATGAAAGGCCCAGGAGGACAGGTTACAGTTGGCTGGTTGGTTGGTTAAATGAACCAAACCAGGAGGTCATCAGTTTCTTTTTCTTACATGGCTACGACAGAGACGACCTACCACACAAAACTCAGGGGAAGAAAACGAAGGTCTACCAGACGCTTGTGATGGCTAGATAAGAGACAAGAAAGAAGAAATGGTTATGTAGGAAGAAAGGCAGGTGAGATTCCCTCTCTAGTGAGTAGCTGGACGCTCCCAAAAGAGTGCACCACTTACCGGAGGTACCTCACTCAGAAACTGCCTAGTAAAGACCAGCAACACGGACAGTACAAGAAAAGCACAGACAGACAAGGCGATGAAGTCTAAGACACCATGTCAGAGAGGGTAGGAAAAGTAAAAGAACAGGTAGGGTGAGGGCAGGGATGGACCACCGAGCCAAGACAGCCACAGCCTGGTCTGGGCAGAAGAAGCAACAGATCGTTCTGCCAATCCATCCATGTGCCAATAATGTTAAGTAGCCTTCCCTTAAAGAGTGGCAAAAACTCCCTTCACGAATGACATGTAAAACTTAGTCAGCTGTTGAGGCATTGGCTCATAATACCTGGGGTAGCGAGGCAGGGAGATTAAGTGCCTGCCAGTCCGTCCCCTGTAGCTGAGTGGTCAGCCCGACAGAATGTCAATCCTAAGGGCCCGGGTTCGATTCCCGGCTGGGTCAGAGACTGGGTGTTGTGTTGTCCTAACCATCATTTCATCCCCATCGACGCGCAAGTCGCCGAAGTGGCGTCTTGCACCTGGCGAACGGTTTCCCCGACAGGAGGCCCTTGTCACACGACATTTATTTAGTGTCTGCCACAGGGTGGCTAGTGTGGGACAGTTCATCAAAATGTAGACCACTTTCAAAGGGAATCACAATGACACTGGGGTGGGTCCTCACAATGGAGGAGACAATGAGTCATCCAAGTATGGCCGATGTGGAACCGGCAAAGGACGGTAGAGTCCTTGCATGAGGCCTGCATGGAAGACATTCATAGATCTGTCGCCTCCTTTATCACCTGTAGTTAGTTTGGATGAAGTTAGAGTGAGCCATCTGTATTCCAAGTCCCTAAAACTTGGCGTAATATCGATCGGGGGTCTGTTTCCATACCAATCTCAAAAGTCTGTTTACTGGTATCCAGTTTGGCCAGGCTCTAAGTGACTTCTTTCCCTTGGATGCCAATGCGGCTCAAGGTCCAGACTGAGGCCACTTAGTCTCAACATTGTTCAAGTGGATACAGGGAATCCTGGGTAGCCATGGACAAGGAATAGCCGGCCGTCGTGGCCGAGCGGTTCAAGGCGCTACAGTCTGGAACCGCGCTGCTGCTACGGTCGCAGGTTCGAATCCTGCCTCGGGCATAGATGTGTGTGATTTCCTTAGGTTAGTTAGGTTGAAGTAGTTCTAAGTTCTAGGGGACTGATGACCTCAGAAGTTAAGTCCCATAGTGCTCAGAGCCATTTGAACCATTTGACAAGGAGTAGCGAGAGTAACACTGGTCGAGAGCTTGCAAACTGCTCAAGGAGTCGCTGCAGATGAGAAGGGACACACTGGTGCAGGAACAAATATGATCAACTGCACAATAGATGGCTACCAACTCCGCTGTAGAAACACCAGTCATCCAGCAAGAAGCACAGTTCAGTGCGTCCCATGTAAGTATATGCAAAGCCTCCCTGGCCAGCAGCCATCGAGCTACCAGTATAGACCACTACTGAACCTATGAGTGGTCACCGTCCGGTTGTATGTTACGACCTAAGTGCTCCGAAGATTTTTGAAGAAATTCTCTATCCTTTTTACTGCCTACTAACAAACACGAAGAGCTGGCCCTAGCAGTGCATCGAATTTTTGCAGCTTAAGTCTTAGAAATTCGAAAAAGGTTACTGTCGGCAGAACGAAATCTCTTCGAAACATACTGATATCAGCTGATCCCGTAAAGTGGATTACAATGGTTAGGAAAAATGGTTCAAATGGCTCTGAGCACTATGGGACTTAACATCTATGGTCATCAGTCCCCTAGAACTTAGAACTACTTAAACCTAACTAACCTAAGGACATCACACACATCCATGCCCGAGGCAGGATTCGAACCTGCGACCGTAGCAGTCGCGCGGCTCCGGACTGAGCGCATAGAACCGCTAGACCACCGCGGCCGGCAATGGTTAGGAAAATCATGCTCGGTAAACGAGCACCCTCGAATATAATGGTGTCGTAGGAGAAACTGTCAATATTCCAGGATATGACAGAAATCATTCAAAACAAAAATGTCTGGTAAACATGGGCTCTAAAATACATACATTACGAGTTATGAGCACTTTCTCGTCTGCTCTAATGGGAAACATCTCTTCTACTGAAGACATGCTCATAACTCTTAAAATACGCATTTTAGAGAGCACACTTACTAGAATTTCTTTCTTTTAATGATCCTTCCCGTCATATCGCTGAATATTTACCATTCCTCCTGAAAAAAATGGCTCCGAGCACTATGGGACTTAACATCTAAGGTCATCAGTCCCCTAGATCTTAGAACTACTTAAACCTAACTAACCTAAGGACATCACACACACACATGCCCAAGGCAGGATTCGAACCTGCGACCGTAGCAGCAGCGCGGTTCCGGACTGAAGCGCCTAGAACCGCTCGGCCACAACGGCCGGCGATTCCTCCTGAGACACTGTGTATGTAGAATATAACTGAACGATATCGACTTACTTCCAGGCGTTGTAGAGGATGTTTAGCTTTCGGAGGGCAGGATACCTTGTCGGAAAACGTCATCCAACGTCTTGTAAGGCGACAGATGTGTGGGAGTCGATACCCGCTGTCAGGCCACTGGCACGTCAGGAAACATGCGCTCGTACGCTAGCGGACCACAAGCAGAACTGCTCGCAATGCGGCTGACAGTGACCTGAACTATACAAGGCGTCGAACGCGTCCACTGCTGCTATGAAACTCCGCAAAGACCGCTGTGGTCCGTTAATGACGAGCGAGTAAGCGAATGCCCATTCTCTGCACCCAGCCACGTCACAAGGATCAACAACGGGCTGTTTCACAATGTTATTTCGGCCCGTCCCCAGCGTTCCTTTTAAACGAGTGGCAACGCGATGTCCAAGTACGACTGGGACTTTATTTGGAACTAAATGTGTTTAGCATACAGGAAATACAGTAACTGATTTAACTAACGCAAGAAATGCACACAAAAAAGATCTACGTACAGTAATTCTGTCAGGCGGCAGACTAGTTCTTAATCATTCTGCACGGCAAGTAGGGTATTCTTCAAGGAGATGTATTAGCGTACAGGGGTAACTTCATGTCAGCAGTGTAGCTGTTACGTGTATGCGCTGTAACTGTTCGTCTGTACATTTTTGACACTGTTTTTGCATTTTCGGAAATACGATATTTGATTACGTTACTATGATTTGAAAGTATGTCCTGGCCGAAACTAGTCATCTACTGCCTAAAAAAGTGAAATCTGCAACTTTGGTTAGTATTTCGTTGTACTGAATTTTTCTTCGCATTCAAAGGAGAAATTTGGTGTTTTAAATCTCGTGAGAAGATCATGCCGCAACGATAAAACACTGTTTTAATGATTGTCACCGCAACTCGCTTATCGGAGCGGTGAAACTCTCCCCTCTTTCTCGCGATAGCGCAAAACGAATTTACTCGAACTTTTTCACTTCTATCTGGTAAGTGTCCTATACCGCTTAGAAACACCTCAGGAAGGAATGGACAAGCCTGATGTAGGAAGTCTCTCTAATAGACTTGTTGCTTGTTGTAAGTGTTAGCTTTAAGACGCACTTCCCACAATATTCCCTGTCTGTCTGTGTGTGTGTGTGTGTGTGTGTGTGTGTGTGTGTGTGTGTGTGTGTGTGATGTTCCTAAATCTAATCCTACGTATTTCATAGAATTGACTGCCTTCAAATATGTGTGATTTGTCGTGTAACCGAAATTTAACGGATTCCTTCTAGTACTTATGTGGATGACATACTTTTGTTTAAATAAGCACGACACAGATCTTGTGTACATTTTGCAATTGGTTTCGATCTTCTGAGGACTTTACAAGACTATACAGAAGTACGAAAGAAAACACTGTAAAATTAAATTCCAAGGAATTAGTTTCACGTTGTAGTTTTAAGTCCAGAAACACCCAAACACGGAATTTTATGGCCATATACAGTTGGACCTGCCAAGGAAAGCGTGGCGTACATCTCTTATGCTGTTTGTACGAGGGTGAGTCAACAAGTAAGTGGCAAATGGACAGAGACATCAGAGCCGCGTGTACCAGTTTGAAATTTTCCTTTTCGACGTCCTCCCCTTGGCAACCACACTTCTACTATCGCTCGAGAAGGCGTTGAAGGCCTGCAACATAGAATTCTTGTGGCAGTGTTCGCATCTAACGAGTGACCTCTCTGGTAGAACAAGTTTATTTGGTTCCTTAAATCACTGCAGGCACAGAGATCGATGTGTCTTGAGGGTAGTGAAATGCCCCTGGATGGGGAAATAATGTGCCATCAGTAGATAACCGAGACGGTCAGTACGCTCCTTGTCTGACTTTTCTTGTCCTTTGCTGAACCCCGTATCCAACTGTGATTGAGAGCGGGGGATTATGGGATGGAACGGCTATGTCGTCAGTACAGCGATTCCAAAGTACTTGCGGAAGAGAGAGGGTCAGCTAAGAGTGGACAAAATCAGTCAGAGGTCAAACAATAGAACGAGGTGGTTAAAACACACACAGTAGAAGTAAAAGGTAAAGCAAATCTAAGAATTGCAGAAACAGAAGGAGAAAAGAACGGTCTTTTGACATGGGAGTGGTCATGGGTCCCTGACTGAGGAAACGAAGAAAGGCCCCAACCACAACCACCCTGCCCCTGCTCCAGCAGTAAAGCAAAACCTTATATCTGAAAATAAAAACCATTTTCACGTAAGAAACTGAGGACCAGTCCAACCATCTGTGAATCGTCTGTTGATACTGAAGACAAAGAATCCGGAAGACTATACATAGCACGAAGGGCCAATGAAGGGGACATTCCACCAATATATGGGATACCGTCAGTCTAGCTCCACAGCCACACTGTAGGAGGTGGCTCATTCTGCAAGAGAAACCAGTGGGTGAGCCTGGCATGACCAATGCATAGATGACATAAAGCAGTGGACTCTCCCTGAGCAGACGAAGGCAGAGCGTCAAACTGCAGTTGTCCCCTTGACTGTGTGGAGTTTATTACTAAGAGCAGTATTACACTATATGTTATTCCACTTTTGGGCAAAGAGATCTGATGTGGATCCGCATATCTGCGTGGGAAGCGGAGTAAGTATCTGCCTCTCTACCTAAACAGTCAGACAGTTAATTCCCTGGGATGACTACATGACTTGGCACCCAGAGAAAGATAAATGAGCGGATGGCACAGCCAAGAGCACAGAGAAAGTCACGGATAGCCGAGACCAAAGGTTGATGAAGTTAGCATTGGTCGATAGCCTGCAGGCTGCTCATTGAGTCGGTACATATGAAAACACTGTGGAGGGAGGCGTGAGAAACAAACTGGAGACCAAGTTGATGGCCAGCAGCTCTACTGTGAACACAGTACATAATCCCAGTAATAAATGGTGTTCTAAGCCAGACGACATAAAGTCATATCCCGCATTTCTATAGTCTTTGAATCATCAGAGCAGAAGATGGTAGCACCCAGGAACTCTGCAAGGATGGAACGTATAAGACTCTGGGAGACCATACGGGCGACAGAGACCTTACGACCCTGGAATAGGTCAGTCCTAATCAGTGGTCTTGGCACCATCCAAAGTCCTGAAATTCGAGCACCCAACATAATCTGAAGCTAACCATCCTCTCGAGCAATTTACGAAGTACGTTGGTCAGGCTAACTGAGCAGTAGCTATCGAGAGATGTTGGGATCTTCCTGGGCTTAAGGCTGGGGATAACTATGCTGCCTCGCCATTGCAAGGGGAAGACACTTGTGTGCCAAATGCAGTTGAAGACCCTGAGTAGATGTTGCCTGTAGGTAACGCCCAAGCGTTGGAACATCTGGTTGTTGATGGAATCCGGGTCAGCAAGATTTCCTATTCCATGAGGGGCTCATTATACCATTCAGCTCGGTGGGGGTTGGAACAGAGCAGGTCTGCAGAAGTTGGCGTTTCTGCCAGAAGAAGGTAGCAGGATAGGAAGAGGACGCCGACGCTGTCGCCAAGTGCGTCGCAAGGTGTCCTGCAACGACTGATGGATCAGTTCACAGAGCAGCATGGATGATAAGACCCTGGACAGTTGACCGTCGCTGGTGGCCCAGAACACTTTGGAGCTTGGACCAGACGTTCAATGAAGAGGCATACGTCTCCAGGCAGGAAACACAGCGCTCCCAGAATTCTTTTTTACTTTCCTTAATTAGGTAGCAAGCCTTAGCAAGGAGACACTTAAAAACAATAAGATTGGTCTATGAAGGGTGTCGTTTAAATCACTGCAGCGTCTGTCAGCGGTCCTGGATTGCGACTGCCACGTCCTTGGTCCACCACAGTGCCAGTCTATGACGATGGAGACCTGTGGATAGGTCGATAGTAGTGCCAGCAGAATGAAGAATAGTGGCAGACACTCCTTGCACGACCACATCAACGCAATCAGAGAGGCGTTTAAGTACACAGCAGACATATATAAAGGCCAACAGGCCCTGCAAAATGTCCAGCGTGGGGATCTTTCTGCCTATCAGCGGCAGGGGGACGATAATAACATTGGAAACTACTCACTGTCAGGAAGATCATGGGTGACCAATGTAGGGAAGCCATGAGAGGAGATCGCGGTGAGATGGGTGGCATTGAAGCAGGTAGGGGAACCGTCATTGAGGAGACAAAGTAAATTCTGTAGTAAGTTGGTCAATTAAAAGACCCCTACCCATCAAAGTGGCACTCCCCCACAGAGGTTGGTGATTACTGAAGTCCCCAAGGAGTATATACGAGGCCGAAGTTACTGTGTTAAGGTCAACATAAGAAGGTGGCCTACCTGGAAGGAGGTAGACACTGTAAACGATGATTGGTGGGGTCGTTTGCAGTTTAACCTCTATCGCTCCCAGGTTGGTACGTAGCTGGTCCAGTCACAAATGACATCGGAGAAAATGAAAGTGCAGACCTCCCCAGATGCTATTCCGCAGTTGGTATCATTCTAAAATAATGCCTGATAACCACAAAATGTTGGACAGTGGTAATCACAGGAGTGTGTCTCTTGAAGAGCAAGACAGAATTGATTTCCAGTAGGTGACGATAATATCTGGAGGCTGAGGAGGGCAGGCTACAGAGGGAGGAGGCTTCTGTAAGACCCAGAAGCAAAAGTGTGGACACACTGATGGTATGTCTTGTGGCCGAGTTGTGGTAGTAGGCTTCAAGGTGTGAAACAAGGGGCCCAGGGAAGTGAGAGGGGGACAGCGGGGAAGGAAGACAGAGAGGGGAAGAGCGGTGAAGGAAGACAGAGAGGGGGAGAGCGGGGAAGGAAAGCAGAGAGGGAGAGAGTGGTGAAGGAAGACAGAGAGGGAGAGCGCAGGGAAGGAAGACAGAGAGGGGGAGAGCGGTGAAGGAAGACAGAGAGGGGGAGAGCGGTGAAGGAAGACAGAGAGGGGGAGAGCGGTGAAGGAAGACAGAGAGGGGGAGAGCAGTGAAGGAAGACAGAGAGGGGGAGAGCAGTGAAGGAAGTCAGAGAGGGGGGGAGAGCGGTGAAGGAAAACAGAGAGGTGGAGAGCGGTGGAGGAAGGCAGAGAGGGAGAGAGCGGGGAAGGAAGACAGAGAGGGAGAGAGCGGGGAAGGAAGACAGAGAGGGAGAGAGCGGTGAAGGAAGACAGAGAGGGAGAGAGCGGTGAAGGAAGACAGAGAGGGGGAGAGAGGTGAAGGAAGACAGAGAGGGGGAGAGAGGTGAAGGAAGACCGAGAGGGGGAGAGCGGTGAAGGAAGGCAGAAGGCAGAGAGAGGAGAGCGGTAAAGAAAGACAGAGAGGGGGAGAGCGGTGAAGGAAGAGAGAGAGGGGGGGGAGAGCGGTGAAGTAAGACAGAGAGGGGGAGAGCAGTGAAGGAAGACAGAGAGGGAGAGAAAATATGGAAGGAAGACAGACAGGGAGAGAGCAGGGAAGGAAGACAGAGAGGGAGAGAGCAGGGAAGGAAGACAGAGAGGGAGAGAGCAGGGAAGGAAGGCCGAGAGGGAGAGAGCGGTGAAGGAAGACAGAGAGGGAGGGAGCGGGGAAGGAAGACAGAGAAGGGGAAAGCGGGGAAGGAAGACAGAGAGGGAGAGGGCGGTGACTGAAGACAGAGAGGGGGAGAGCGGGGAAGGAAGACAGAGAGGGAGAGAGCGGTGAAGGAAGACAGACAGGGAGAGAGCAGGGAAGGAAGACAGAGGGGGAGAGAGCGGTGAAAGAAGACTGAGTGGGAGAGAGCAGTGAAGGAAGGCAGAGAGGGAGAGAGCGGGGAAGGAAAACAGAGAGGGAGAGAGCGGTGAAGGAAGACAGAGAGGGAGGGAGCAGGGAAGGAAGACAGAGAGGAGAGCGGTGAAGGAAGACAGAGAGAGAGAGACCGGTGACTGAAGACAGAGAGGGGGAGAGCAGTGAAGGTAGACAGAGAGGGAGAGAGTAGTGAAGGAAGACAGAGAGGGGGAGAGCGGGGAAGGAAGACAGAGAGGGAGAGAGCGGTGGAGGAAGACAGAGAGGGAGAGAGCGGTGGAGGAAGACAGAGAGGGAGAGAGCGGTGGAGGAAGACTGAGTGGGAGGGAGCAGGGAAGGAAGACTGAGTGGGAGGGAGCAGGGAAGGAAGACTGAGTGGGAGGGAGCAGGGAAGAAAGACAGGAAGGGAGAGAGCGGGGAAGGAAGACAGAGAGGGGGAGAGTGGTGAAGGAAGACCGAGAGGGGGAGAGCGGTGAAGGAAGGCAGAGAGAGGAGAGCGGTGAAGGAAGGCAGAGAGAGGAGAGCGGTGAAGCTAGACGGAGAGGGGGAGAGCGGTGAAGGAAGACAGAGAGGGAGAGAGCGGGGAAGAAAGACAGAGAGGGAGAGAGCGGGGAAGGAAGACAGAGAGCGGGGAAGGAAGACAGAGAGCTGGAGAGCGGGGAAGGAAGGCCGAGAGGGAGAGAGTGGGGAAGAAAGACAGAGAGGGAGGGGGAGAGAGAGAGAGAGAGAGAGAGAGAGAGAGAGAGAGAGAGAGAATTGGATACAGATTTCCGTGCAACACTGTTTTAACTATATGCCTGAAAAATTTCGTTTTGGACAGTGCCTCAGCTCACTATAATCGCGCTGTACTCGGATACACTTCATAGCACACCTGCCATCGTAACCGGATCGCAGGTGATTAATCATTGGCCGTGGAATACTGAGTATCGACCACGTGACATATGCTGCTACTTTCTAGATACGTCTAGCCGCGAGATTTAAAACGCTATGCGGTATTCTGGGGTCTTTAACTTACTGATTCACACTCGTATAAACCTATGGAAAGATGTGTTTTGGAAAGACGAACGTTGTGAAATGTTGGATACCTCAAAAAGCATAAAAGTAAAGGTGGTGCAACGGTTAAAGGCTCGAGTCTCATTCGGAGGAGCACCTTTGAAATCCAAGTTGACTATAAATGTTTCCTTAAGTCGCTTCAGGTGAACACTGGGGTGGCTCCTAATCCCTTCCCCATCCTCCCTCAATCCGATCTTATGCTCTTCGTCGACGGAAACAACCGTATTCTATAGGGAGTGTGTGAACTTTAAGGCAAACTAGTCACGTTTGTGAAGTACATACGAGGGTCTTTTAGTGAAAAAATGCTCCCTGGAGATGTGGTTAGATTATGACAAAAGATTACGTTTTCCGTCACTAACCGTACCGTAGCACGTGAAATCAAGTTAATATAACTTTAAATGCTTATTTAAAAATGGTTACGCGGATCGAATTCAAACTGAGCTGATTTTTAAAAACAAACGAAATTATTTTTTACCATTGAGCAAAGCTGAATATCGCTCTTTAAGTAAATTTTACTACGTTTCACGTTACTTGTATTCTAAACCTTGTGTATGTTGTTTTAGATAAAAAACAAGGCTATTTGGTTAACACCAGCGATGCAGCTGTGCATGAATACAGTATTATCCAAAAATTTTTCTCTGATGTGCCAAAAATTTGGTGGAGCATAAGAAAAGCCGCACGACCCCCTCTTGGTTTGGATCATTATCTCCTAAAATGGAGTTCAGTCATTAGCTGTGTGACGACCACTCAACCCGTCGGTGCTTCCGCGTCATTTTTGTTGACCACTGCTGCTTATTTGGCCTCAACGGACTGGCTGTGTCCCACACCAGGCCTTTCTAGTGACGGCAAACTTAGTATAGTCACCAGTAGTCCAACCTCTGGCGTTTGCATAAGAAAGCAGTGATTCTAGTCTAATCACTGTATTTTGCTGATATTTTCTGTTCACGTCAGAGAAATGATCCCGCTTTAAAGAAATTATACCGTTTGTTCCGCGTGAATACCGTGTTGCAGACTTAAGAGATTGTACATGCGTGCAGCGGAAAGCGAAGAAGGATTCCTTTAGGAAATTTTCGATTCTGATTTAATATTTTCAAACTAAGCATTAAATTCTCAATAATCTGATGCAACAATTGTGTCTTTAAGTTACGGACATTTAAAGTTTATTAAATGAAAATGGTCTCGAGGAAAACATTCAAAAGTCGAAAGTAACGCAGAACCTTTGTATTTTACATTTAAGTAATTAATACCGAAAAGACAGCTTTAAATGTCCTCTTTTAAATAGTATAAAAATGTTTCACAAGTCTATAGGTTGAGCGTTTTCGACGCTTCCTTGAGGGTCAAGGAACTGCTTGCGGTGCGTCAGGTTTGGGATCAGCAGCTGCATTAGTGTTGGTTTCAGCAGCAGGTAAAAGGTCAACTGAGGATATACAACGTCTTTGAATTCGCCTTTACAGTACATTCTGAAGTTTTTGAAGAGAGATTCTTGAAGTTTCCATGCCACTCCTTCTGGAGCAACTTATATAAGTACGTGATGAAAGGCCCCCAGGATGCCGCAAAATTAAGATTTATTACAAAACAAAAATTGAAACACCGAGTAACCAGAGATTGGCAAAGAAGTTAGTTATGAATGTGTGACAAGGCGCAGACAAACGAAAACATTTTTCATTCAATTGGTTGTAAAGATTTTTGTTTTAGACAGAGTCTCGCATGTAGAAGGACGATGAAGATGTGCGATTTTAGATTAGAAGTATTGCAAGCTCTCTGTATCGTGTGTGCGCGAATAATATTATATGGAAAAACAGTGTCAAGTATTTTTTATTTATTGAAGTAAGTGAAGAGGAAAATTACAGGGAGAGGATTATCGTGATTGTGACAAGCGCCGGTGTCCTCCGCTGCCTGCAGCTTCAACAAAAATGTAAGGAAGTCCGATGCCCAAAAGAATACCAATAAGCACAGTACATTTCAACAACGCAACCATATTCATATTCAACCATATTCATTTATATAAAAAAATTTCATATATATAACAAACTATCAGAAAATTTGTTAGGCCAGTCTTCTAATGGGAATACCTTGTGCTGAGAACATTCCTGTTTAGTCGATTTTCCAATACACCTTACCTTTGTTCTCTAAATTGAACTCAAAGTAGTTGTATCGAGTTCTTAGTGTCATTTTCTTGGCAGAATTGTTGTGAAAAAATTTAACCAGTCACCTTTTTTTTTTGCTAACTCTCACCAGTTTCAGTTCCATCTATCACAGCAGAATTAAAATTAGTTGTTGGTTTTGATTTTTCAGTGCAATCAACCAAGTCCAAAAAAGAGAAATTCCTCTGAACACTCTTAAATGCCCGAAGGACCAATCACAAGCAAATTGTGTGTTGCCTCTTGGCAATATCTGAATGGTGCGAAAAGTGGCAGTTGACCCTAAATAACGAAAAGTGTGAGGTTATCCACATGAGTTCTAAAAGGAAATCAAACTTCGGGTACATTATAAATAAGTCTAATCTAAAAGCCGTAAATTCAACTATATATCTAGGTATTACAATTATGAACAACTTAAATTGGAAGGAACACATAGAAAATGTTGTGGGGAAGGCTAACCAAAGACTTCGTTTTATTGGTAGGACACTTAGAAAATGTAACAGACCTACTAAGGAGAATGCCTAAACTACGCTTGTCTGTCCTCTTTTAGAATATAGCTGAACGGTGTGGGATCCTTACCAGATAGGACTGACGGAGTAAATAGAAAAAGTTCAATCAACGTCAGCACGTTTTGTATTCTCCCGAAATATGGGAGAGAGTGTCACAGAAATGATACAGGATTTGGGCTGGACACCATTAAAAGAAAGGCGTTTTTCCGTTGCGACAGAATCATCTCACGAAATTCCAGTCATCAACTTTCTCCTCCAAAAGCGAAAATATTTTGTTGACACCGACTTACATAGGGAGGAACGATCACCACGATAAAATAAGGGAAATCAGAGCTCATACAGAAAGATATAGGTGTTCATGCTTTCCGCGCGTTATACGAGATTGGAATAATAGAGAATTGTGAACGTGGTTCAATGAACCCTCTGCCAGGCAGTAAAATGTGATTTGCAGAGTATCTATGTAGCTGTACATGTAAATGAATGAATTATTTTCTTCTTTTCTCTCGGCAAATTCTCCATGCCAAGTACACCATCAAGGTGATGGATTATTCGTACAACGCAATTGTCGGAACTTGACAAACATTTTTTCTTCTCTTAAACTGCTGTTTTCTAAATGACGACGAAAAAGGGTCACGATAAGATTAAAACCTGTAGTTGTACTGGAACTATCGGGAGTAAGGTATTTGACTTGTAGTTTCTATCGTGACACCAGAATATCTACTTTAAAAGGCGCTTAAATAGATAGGAGCTAGCTGCAAATGGTTGCTTGGCGTGTGCACCTGTGCCATGTCACAACTGTAAAGCCAAGTTCTCTAGTTTTGTTTGTGTTAACGTTATAATACCTTCTCTCCTCAAACAATCGGTAGGTGGGATCTCATTTTCTTAATCATTTGCAGTTTTGTCTCTTCGTAAACTAAAACCATTTCTGCACCAGATTTAAAATGTTTTTGACATTAAGCACATAAATCTGTTCTGGGTTTCATTACTACTGCATCAGGGCAAACTTTCCTCCAAACGTTAGGAAACATCCTTGAATGTACAGGTTTCTGCAGCATGTTAACTGTAAAATACGCTTTGTAAGTTTTCACTGACCAACTTCTCAGTCATTTAAAGGTACCAGTTTTAAACGTATTTTGAATACTGTGCTGCTTCTGCCAAGCCATGCCTAGCGTGCTGCTCTGGAAAATTGTTCAGAAATAAACCCACCATCTGAAAAAGATGTTAGAGCTTTTTTCAGTTTTTTTTTAATTTCCATGCACTTTTGCAATGAATGCTGTACTGTTACACACTTAAGCAACACATTTTAGCCTTTTAATTTTGAACTGGTAACCAAACAGACTGTCCTACTTTTAACATCTAATGGGTTCATGCACTTTTCCTTTGCTTTTCTTCTTCCAACTAGATGTTAATGTAGGATCTGTGGTCAGACAGCAAGGTGACCTAAAATCATTTGATCTAATGTATTAAAACTCATGATAATGATCGATTACAGAGTATCTGCAAGAAAGTCATTAACAGAAAATAAGAAAAACAATTTTCTATTCATCCAGACATTTCTAGGACACTGAGCTCAGGACTGATCATTTTCAAAATCAAAACTGTCAACTAAATCAACATAATTCTCAGTTGTTATCAGGTTTTTCCCACCATCATTCTCATCAATTACCTTCTGAACATCATGTCTTCCTTTTTATTTTAACTGTAACATCGTTAATATTAACAACATCCTCGAATTTACTTAAAGTTCATCCACATTTGGTATATTTTTTAACGAAAAAGTTCCTGAAAGCTTAACTGATTCTTCTTGTTCAGGCAGGTCATCCTCTTCAGTTGACTCGTCACTGCTTAAACATCTTTCCGGAAAAAATTTGCACACACGGTATAATCTACATCTTTGAAATGATTGTAAGTATCGAAACCTATCTTATTTAATGTATCTAAAACTATCTCTACTGCTTTCTCTTTGACACACATCAATCAATCAATCATAGGTAGACCGATAAAACATTATGATCAATTCTAACTCGACACTCTAACAAATCTAGCAAACACATTCAGATATGTTCATCCACTAATCGATTTGCAATTGTTTGCATGGTTACCAATACTTGTTTACAAAAGTTAAACAGCACCGCAATTGTTTGAAAAATTATCATTCATAATAACTAACTCTTAAAGGAAATGCATAGAGCTAGGGTCTGAATATCAGCAATATTACTGGCTTCCAAACATAGAAGGAAAAAGAATCTGTAGTCGGAGCAGACATAGTTATCAGGAAATTTTCTTCTGTTGAGAGGAACCAGAATTAGTTCCTGCTAGCATTCAGTAGAGATTAATTTTCAAAGTGATTAGCATTAGCCAAGTACATTAATAAAAAGGGACATCTTGTCGGCCCGTGTTATTTTTCCATAAGCGACGACATTTTTTCTCTAGACTCTAAATTCGCTACTTGAACGACAGATTTCAATGTTTTGTCTTTTCTAAATTGTTTTATTATCGATTGAAGCTTTTAGAGGACGAAGTAAAGTGTATTAAATTGGAGAAAGTCTGTAGCGTTGAAGAAAACCACTTTTTCAATGGTACTGAACAATTGACTTTGTCAACAAGAGTTCATTCTTTGCTTTCCGCCTCACATCTACTGTTGCATTGTGGTTGTCATTCCAAATACTAGTTTGGCATTGCTATCTGAGGGATTTATTCCTTACGTTTAGCAATTTTTTGTACGAAATTTAATAAGCTAAACACCGTTTTCTTGCAATACTTTTCATTTCACACTAACAACTGATTTGAAAATAAAAATATAGGAGTGAGAATAGAGCAGTTACATACAGTTTTGAGAATCTTGCTTGCAGTTCACTTCATTTCTGAATAACTGATGCAACCTACATCCATCTGAACCCACTTACTGTGTTCAAGCCTTCATCTTCCTCTTGCTATAACACACACACACACACACACACACACACACACACACACACACACACACACACACACACACACAATTAAGTTTTCCTTTACGCCTCAGAATACGAGCTGTCAACTCATCGCGTCTTTTGGTCAACTCTTACTATAGTCTAGCAAATACATCCTTACTAATAATCGAATCTGCCCATTTAGTCTTCAACGCTCTTTTGTAATCCCACATTTTCATATGGGGCTGTACTCCAGACAAATACTCTGGCTCACAAAAAAAGTACCCAGAAGGGAAGCAAGAAATTAAATGAAACTTTAAAGTTAACATAAGACTAATCTAGGTGTAGTACTAGTACTACAGCGTCGTCTACATCGTCGTTGTCATCGCGCAACAGCGCTCTGTGAGACTTAGCCTTCTGTAGAAGATTATTTCATTCTTCCCATTCTTAATTGGAATTTTCCTGATGATGTCCTCTGACGCCTTCCTCTTACCTTACCTTTCATAAAGTTTTGTTAATGTCCCTGTTTCAGAACCGTACATTAGAACCGGCCTTACTAAAACTTTTACACCCATAACTTCAGTTTTCTGAACAGCAGCTTTGATTTCAGATATTTTTTGAGTCCTTGGTAGTACTTGTTGGCTGACAATACTCATTTTTGGATAGTGAAACTAAGAACATCAAACTTACGAGAAACCAATTTCTAAGGATGGGGGCTCATTTCGATAATCGTCCTTAGTGGCAGGCATACTGTTAGTTTTCATTTATCTGTTGGATCATATTTCTAGCAGCTATTTCAAGAATTGTAAAGACTTCTTTCATTGCTATTTGTATTCTTGCAACTATATCATCTGCATATGCGAGCACCTGAACTGATTTCTTCAGGATAGTCCCACTTGCATTGATTTTTGTTTTGTTTTAGAGCGCAAAAACTAAGCTTAGAACACTAATACGACAAAGGAGTTACAAGCAACTACTCGGTAAGCCCAATCGAGGAAACGAAAGAGCTCAGAACAAGGACTTGCTCTTAGCGGAGGGTCCACAAAAAACGCTGTTGAGATAACGGAGGTCCCGAACTAAAGATTAAATGTTGCACTTCGCCAAATCGTCTTCAGCCCGAAAAAAGTACATCTCTTGTTCATATCGCTTCAACTTACTGTCGATTTTTAAGTGCTAGAAGAGTGTAGAGGTTAAGTTGTTTATATAGTTTTCTCAAATTTGTGTTAAAATGTTGTAGATATGTGACACTCGACGGTCGACAAAAGCTGTTACCTGTCATGACAGCGAGGTTGCAACGCCCAGACGTTTGCTGAACCGTGGCGTGCTACGAAGATAACTGCTGTGCAGCTGGACACTACGAACATCTGTCGGCAACGGCTAAGAAGGAACACTTAATGTTAAAGAGAGAACTCGCGTGATACGTTTGTTCGCAGAGAATGGTTCTTGGGTTGTCTTTACAGAATTCCGGCAGTAGTATCCGAGTATTGTTCCAGTAGTGAGCCTCGAGAGAGATTAATAGTTTGACGAGATCGGCTCACACGTACGATACGTGAATTTGTGTGCAATGGGGACAGAACTCAAGATTTGTTCAAAGCAGCTGTAAGTCGTTTGGGAAAGTATTTTGAGAAGATCATCGGCTTATACAGAAAATGATTTTTTTCGCCAGTTATAGGGAAAGCTCCGATTTATTGAAGTATGAGATTAGTTTCTCCTGGTTGCGATTAATCGTGCGTTGTACTGTTTGATTGCCACGCGATGGTATGTATGTGAAGAGGTGTCCACGCGAAGTCTTAGTTATTTTGTGGTTGAGGATTAAAGCACGCACTACGGGATAGGAGAGTTGCATTGTATTATTGTGGTTGTGTAGGTGTATGCAAGCACTAAGAAGTAATGACTTAGCGATATTTGGTTAGGATTTATTGTGTGACTTGACGAGAGCGTCGCGATATCGTAAATTCCGGAAATACCGTTGTGTGTACTGAATGTATAAAGAGAACGGTCATCCTACGCAACACCTATTTATTGAGAAACAACCTGAAGCTTATCGAGAATGTGATAGCTTCTCGCTTTGGCTCTAAACGACAAATCAAGATCCATATAAAAGAGAAAACGCTAATTCTCTGTGAAAGAGGTTATCGAACGCTGAGTTTTGAGTTTTAATTATTAGTAGGTCGCGGAAGTCAACGCCTGAAGTGGTTGAGCTTTTTCTGATTATTTGGAGTTCATATAGCTGAAAAATGGCGGTCACACTCAGGTTTGTTTTATTTTTTATTATATTTCCGCTTAGTGGGGTTTTGCAGAGTCAAAATCTCATTCTGGAAACATCCCCCAGGCTGTGGCTAAGCCATGTCTGCGCAATATCCTTTCCTTCAGGAGTGCTAGTTCTGCAAGGTTCGCAGGAGAGCTTCTGTAAAGTTTGGAAGGTAGGAGACGAGGTACTGGCAGAAGTAAAGCTGTGAGGACGGGGCACGAGTGGTGCTTGGGTAGCTCAGTCGGTAGAGCACTTGCCCGCAAAAGGCAAAGGTCCCGAGTTCGAGTCTCGGTCCGGCACACAGTTTTAATCTGCCAGGAAGTTTCACATATGGCTATGTTTCGACAGGACATTTGAGTGTGGTTGTAATGTACCCATTGATAGCAGCGTATCAGGTTTGCAGTGTACAGTCTGACGATGAATTTATAATCTGCTTTGATCAAAGCACTACTCAATCAAACCTGAGAAAAAGAGCACATGTGAGCACTAAGGTGCACCAACCTTTTACATTACCCGGTGGCCTGCAGTGACACCCTGATCAGAGAGGTAAGTTTGGAGTTGTCCCTTAGTCAGATCATAAAGCATCCCAGCTTAAGTAACACCATGTAAAGAATTCAGCATTCGGTGGGTCTCTAACTAGTAGGATAGCCGTGGAGGAGCAAAGCTGCAAACAGTTGTTGTACTTTAAAATCACAATTGGTCTCGAAAAGCAAAGTGCCATTATGTAAACGAGAGCAAGATTTCACAGGCCGAGCAATTGAATCAACACCTTTCTGAATAATAAACTGTAAAATAAATGATAATATTAAACTCTAGCAAAGGACTGACATTCACTACATACCATGACGAACTGAGATGCAGCTGGGAGATTCTTGAAATCTTTAGCCTCATTCCATTTACCTTTCCCAAGATGAAGACTGACATAGTGACCGGCTCATTGCAAGAAAATCTCTGATGATTGCCAGTGTCTCCAATGGTGTGCTCCTTCCAACTGGGGGTCTTCCCTCAGAGGGGGGGAAGGGGGGGGCTCACCTGACTGATGACTGTTCACACCTCAGGTCAGGTCACACCTCCTGAACTCCTGACAGAATAACTGGCAAGTTGGGAAGGTAACAGCTCGGGCAGTCACCCTTCCCTGAGCCTGGCCTGTACCAGGAAGTATGCCCTAACCCTACCTGTCGACCTAGAGATGGGAATTACTCGTTACCCAGTCACCTGTTACGCGTGTCTGACGTTCGCAGTTTTAAGTTCAAACTGCCACCGCAGTTTCGGCGCTGACGTCGCTTACATGCCAGGAATAAAATCTGTCTTAACTGTTTTCTTACATGCATACACTTTAGCACACTGTTACTGTCTGAACAAAGTGACGGTGAATACTTAAATACTCTTGTGTAGTGCAGGAGTAGCCGACATGTTGACAAAACATTTATGGAATCGGAAACGTTAACCATACGAAGATGGGCATGATAGGGTGAACCCGGTTATAGCATCGGAGTATTTTAAAAGTATTTGTGGCTGATTACGTTATTCACCAGCAAAACGTCGTCTATATGTTGTACTGAAATGACAGAAATCGGCTTTGTGATGCGTACTAAAATCGCCATGACAGCGGTTCAATCCACCTTCCACACTAAATTCGTTCCTCCTGTGCTATTACGCCACAAATTTATGTAGAAGGAGAGCTATGTAACAGGATTTGGAAAGTATGCAGAAGGCAAACACGAAAGTTTGAACCAGTCTTAACTGGTTTATGAAAGGAAAGTCACTTGACATCTCTGTTTGGGAGACTCGTAGGGGATAGTTCCATCCACATAACTGGAGTATTTTTCTTTCTTCGTACACAACGGCATCTTCCCCTTGCGAAGTCCGATTTGTGGTTGGTTGGATGATGGAAGGGACCAGACTACTAGGACATCAGACTCTTTTCCTCGAACAGACAAGTCTGCATGACAGTAGATCAGAGATGGCCTTGCGCGCAAAATCAAGGGGAAGAAAACCTCAAGGTCCACCCAAGGTCAACGAAGGCGAGAAGGGACAAAAAAGAAGAAAGGGAGACATAGGAAGAAAGGCAGGCAAGGTGTCCCTCTAGGTAGCAGCCAGAAGCCCCCAAAGGCAGAGAGGACCCCCATCCCCCACCACTTACCAGGGGCACCCCACGCAGCAATGGCCTAGGAAAGACTAACAACACAGACGGAGCAAGAGAAGCACAGAGAGGCAAAAGATGAAAAAGTCGAACCACGAGACGAGGGAGGAAGAGTAAAAGAACAGGTAGGGTTATGCCAAGGCTGGACCACCAAGCCCAGTCCTGCCTGGGCAGAGGACGCAACAGAGTGTTTTACCAACTCCTCAGTGGGCCGATAAGGTTAAGTGGCTCTCCCTTAAAAAGAGTGGTAAAAGTCCCTTTGCGAATAAAATGTAAAATTGAATCATCTACTGAGGTACTGTCCTCTAGCACCAGAGTTAGCGAGTCATGGAGATTAAGGGTCTGCTGCAGGTTGGATGAGTCAAGCAAAACGTGGACCACCATTTAACAGGAACCTCAACGACAGTGAGGCTGGTAGATGACCACGAGTCAGCCAAGTGTGGCAGATGCGGAGCTGGTAAAGGACGCTGCACGAGACTGGTGTCTTTGCATATCTGCTGAGTGTAGGTGGCCTTGATAAGGGGACATGCTGGTTTAGATGTTGAACCAAATTAAGTAGCTTCTGTTGTTGAAGACGAGAACCAAGAACCAAGTTCGTCTGGAATAGCAATTAGTGGGCCACACAGCCTAAGCTCTCCATCTGTTGGACCACCATCAACAGTGTCGTGAGACGCTACGGACTGTGTGTAATTTGGTCCATAACAATGGCACAGTGACTGGAGGTCGGGAATTTACGCGTCCACATCTAGTCGGTCAATTATCAGCGGAGAAAATTCATTCCAAGACCAGGACTGGAACCGGTTGGCTATGAATTGAGCTCCACTGCACAGGCGTGCTTCAGGAACCTCTGATATGGGGGAAGGTGTTAATGGTATTGCTAGTACCGTGCATCCGAATTGAATTCAGGTTTGACGAAAATAGTCAAGTGTCACAAAAGATGAACATTTGCAATTTTTGATAGCGGATACAAACGCTGCAGGATTTTTAGTGGTATTTAACCACTGGCTGGGCTACATGGGATGCAGTCTCTTTAGGACATCGGTATCTCAGAATTCACCTTGAGCGATGCTGGAAAACCATGGAAATCAGATTTCTATGGCCGGGCGTGGACTTAAATCGTCTTGCGCTAACCACTGTGGTTTTTTTATTACTGTGCGCACACAGCAAACAATAGCAATGTAAGAAACTAGTGTGCATTCTTTATTGGTCGAAACAGTTTCAGTCGACCTCCTAACATACTTTAATTCCAAATGCCTTCAACGAAAGGTGTGTTAAATACAATATTGCGGTAACGTATAATATTTTCGACACTGCAAGTTATGACCCATTTTTGTCTTTTGTTCATGACACATAATGAAGTACTTACATGTATTAATTTATTTCCTTAGCGTAGTGTAAATATGTAATATCACTAAAAACGCTTGTGCAAAATTTTGCGTGGTGTGGACGATTATGGAAATTAAAAGAATCCCATCAAACAGTTCATCTTAACGTCGTCCAGCAGTGTCACATGCCCCCATTCCTCGAAACGCTGTGCAGTAGTTTTCGACGCAGATCACGACACTGGTACGCACTCTGCTGGCCAGGAAATCCACGATATAGCCTGCCAGCGCCGAAAAAAAAAAAAAAAAAAAAAAAAATTACGGTGATTAAAATTTCTTGTACCAACAGAATTCGAACACACTTCCTCCAGGACGAACACCACCGCACTGTTGTGCTTTTATTATACCGATTGTGGTGCTTTTTGCATACCAGCTCACTGTGCACTTCGTACAATTTTCATCTGTCTAATAGGGGAGTGGAAAGATGCTGCACTGTACTTGCGAGATCTTCCTTCGGCTCGAGTTGACGGTCAAAGTCCTTACAGCGGATGACCTCCACGGTGAATTGCCTGGCTATTATACTAGCTGTTGAGACTCCACTCATCTAGTTAAGAGAATAGCAAGTGACTATAAGGTAATAGTCAACAGTAATTCACGAACATAAATAACTTTGCAAACCATTAAAGTTTCACATAATACCATCCATCGCTATTTTTTTCATTCACATACGGCGATCCGTGAATAGCAGAGTGAAGCAGTCAGGGGGAGTTTGTGAAATAATTAAGAAATCCGTTGGTTCAGAGTAGCAGCTGGTGTGAATTGATTTGGTGTGCTGCACTGACATCTGAGGACCGTGTATAGTGTTGTGTTGAGGTATCCCACGATAGATTCTGTTCTCTCCGGGATGCAGTTCGATTCCAGTCACAAAAAGGCTGGAAGAAATATTACGGTTTAGCGCATTGCCGGCGTCGGCATCATTAGAGAACTGAGGATGGATTGAGAGCGGTATCGATCACACCCTTTTCAAAGGTATCATCAGGCATTTGACTGAAGCAATAAAGAAATCGTGGAAAAATCTCATGCGGATGGCCAGACAGGGTTTGAACCGTCGTCCCCTCGACAGCGAGTTCAGTGTGTTGCCATTGCCACCCCTCTCGTACAGTCAGGAACAACATCACATTGATACAAATTTAAGGGATAAATAAGCTTTGAAAAGTAAAAAATGTTTAACAAATTTAGTCTAATTAAATCAGGCTATGCTGAGAGAATCAGATTAGGGAATGAGGCACTAAAATTAGACAAGCTTTGCTATTTTGCAAATTAAATGAAGGTGTGGAAATAAGTTGGCCACAAAATGGAGATTGGCAGTAGAGAGGAAATAGCTTCCAAAAAAAGCTGAAATATACCGCCTGACAAAAAGTGGAGCACCTGGCGGAAGCGGAGGAAACAAAATTAAACTACACTGATACAGAGGGTATGTCACTTTATTTCAGTGAGGACAAAGTCAAATTTCGAAGAACTCTGCAGTAAGAATCCACTTGGCAGTATGACGCTCCACCTGATCGTGCCTGGACGTGTGCACGGATTCGTTTGGGAAAGCTGTCCAGGTCGCGTCCTCTCTTGAGGCAAGCCATCCCGCAGCTGTTTTAAGTGGTTTCCGGTATCCCGGGTACTGGCGCTGGGACGGATTTTACATCAGAGCTGGCCCGAGACATTCCATCTGGGACTCACCTGGGGGGTCTTGGCCGTGGGAGTGCGTCAGCATCACTCAGGTCGTTCAGACACGTGTGCGAGCAGTGTCCTGTCGAAAAATGGCGCCACGATTGTCACGTGGGAGGTAACACGAGGACGCAGGATGTCTGCGACTTACTGTTGCGCCATGAGAGTTCCCTGTATCACTGCCAACCGTCCCCTGAAGTCACACCGAATGGATCCCCGCGTCATGACTCTAGCAGTAATACCACCAAGGCACTCCTAAACATTGGAAGACAGACTTCGGCAGATCCCCCATACTCGCCGGCGATGGTCGTCTGGGGGTCGTGCAAAACCGCCATTTATTGCTGAACGCATGTGAACGCCATTAACCATCAAGTCCGCGCTCCCCAGTCAAGACGCAGCCGTTTATGTTGTGGAGTTACCGCCAGCCTACACGTGTCACCGTGGTTCCCTAGTTCGTCTGCTGCCGCCATCCGAGCTCTGAACGTGTGATGCCTTTCACGCTCCTTGTATACCCTGCCAGGCCTGGCAACAGTAGTAAGGACGAACGGAACTAACTCACTCTGGTGAGCGTTGTACTTGCGACAGAGTTGCAACTGTAATCTTACACACTCGCCGATGGTATGCACGTGCGCGAAGTTACACTGACATCCAACCACGTCTTCTGGGTGCTTCGTTTTGCGAACGAGTGCATACGGTTTCAAGCAAATGTCTAGCTGAGGTGAAATTTAAAACTCTCCGCCGTATACGTTGTTCGATAAAATTTCAGGTGAACTACCGTATGTTGCCACGGTATGAATTCCTAAGGTACCAAACTGCTGAGGTCATTGGGCGCTAGACTTACACCCCCATAGGCCCCACCCACCCCCACTCACACCCACCCACCCACCCACACCCACACACCCACACCCACCCACACACAAATACACACCCACCCACACACACACCCACAAACACACACCCACAAACACACACACACACACACACGCACCCACAAACACCCACCCACCCACACACCCAAACACACACACCCAAACACACACACCCAAACACACACACCCAAACACACACACCCAAACACACACACCCAAACACACACACCCAAACACACACACCCACACCCACACACACACACAAGGGAGGACTAACCTCTGACGGGAGGGACCGCGTAATCCGTTACATGCCGTGACAGACTGCTCGGCCACAATATTTTGCCGCAATCTCCTGCCAGCTTGAGTTCTGTACTGCCATTTGTATACACGTCAAGACGACCAGATGACTGCCTCGAAATATCGTGACAGCAAGTTCCAGGCATCCGATAGTTCACACGATATTCAAAAAATGGTTCAAATTGCTCTGAGCACTATGGGACTCAACTGCTGAGGTCATTAGTCCCCTAGAACTTAGAACTAGTTAAACCTAACTAACCTAAGGACATCACAAACATCCATGCCCGAGGCAGGATTCGAACCTGCGACCGTAGCGGTCTTGCGGTTCCAGACTGCAGCGCCTTTAACCGCACGGCCACTTCGGCCGGCTCACACGATATTCCATGGAACAAAAAAATGTTTAGCTTTATGCGCCGTGTCACTTCATTTACGACTCTTGTGAATCTGCTTTCAGTTGTATGTTACATCGTACCGTTTCTTCAGCGACTTACCTCAGACATCGAATGAGCACAACTGCAGAGTCTTACAGAAAAATATCCGTGATTGGTAGCAGAACAAACACGTCTCTATATTTAAAAATCTTTTGACTCAGTTTCGAGGTAGGATGCTTCCCTTACGTGTCAGAAACATTCTAAGGATCTGTAAGCTAAGCAACAGGAACACGCTTGCGGAATATTTGTTCGGCCAATTTTTGGGTACTGTTCGTCGATGTGGAACCCCTACTAAGTGGGATGAACGGAAGAGCGAGGGAAAATTCGAAGACTAGCTCTGCGTTTCGTCATGGACTTGTTTACTCTGCACGAAAGCTTTACCGTAACGCCCGATAGGCTGAAGTGGGTGATGCCGCAAGAGACACTGTGCGACGTGGAGACTTTCTGCAAATCCACCGAAGTCCACTGCGCGATACGAGCCACATGGGTCACTACAGTCCAAATTATACCTCGATTAAACTCGAAAAGAGAAACATTAAGAGACACACACGTACGCAGACAACCTTTCTTTCCATGAACGGATCAGGAAACAGTGCGAGGTTAAGACGCTGGACGCATATTCGAGAGGACAGCGGTTCAGATCCCTGCTCAGCCACTCAGGTTTCGCTAAATCGCTTAAGGCGAATGCTGCGATTGTTCCTCTGAAAGGGAGTCTGCCCGTTTTTCTCCCCATTGTGCCTTCAATTCGATCCTGTGATTCGTCTCTAATGAACTTGATGTCCTTTCCGCCATGCACCAGCAGTCGGTTTGCAGAGGACAGATGAATGTTCTCTGGCAAGTTCCACATCCACGAAAATCTATGGGTCTGTGACGATGAGAATCTCTCATGTAACCCCAAGTGAAACCGTATTCGGCAGGAGCACAGTTCAGGTCCTAGTCCAGCCGTCCAGAGTAAGATTAAAATTCCAGTAGCATTCCTCAGTCACTACAGCCATGTCGGAACTACACCAGTTAATGTCAGTATTTTTCTAAAGCTAGCACAGTGCTCCACTGTTTATCATGGAAACATCACAGCAAAAGCCCAGGCATCAGTATTCAGCGCGCTATGAATTTTCGACTGATGTTTACTGCCTCTCCGTTATCGTATTTCGGGACGGAAATCCCTCATCTCACTTTCTGGTGAGATAAATAATAGTTCATTAAGATATTGTTTTCAATACCGTGCCAAATTCAACTTTCAGAAAATATTTTTCAGAGAAAACGAAATTTAATGAATGGTTAGTATTGAAAGGTCTCTGTTGGTTTCCTTTCATGTTAATTTCTTAAATCTGCTATTTACGGCATGAATTCCTCTTCTAAATTTACTGTGGTGTTTCTGACTATCTGGGAGGAGACTGAGCAGTGAAACGTGTTACTTTTACACATAAACAAGAACGATCTGTCACACTACTACACTTTAAAACACAGTTTATATGTAATTCATGTCACACAGTCTCATACGGAACCTACATCCGCTTTCTTTTATATACTGTATATGATAAGATACTGTCATCCCCCTTCCCTTCTGCGTGAGAGGATGAATGAGCAAATGTATTTCTAGTTGCATGCTTGATGGTAGCAGACAAGCCTGTCTGCTAGAGAACAGTAGGACCAACGTCGGAACAGGTAGCTACGCTTTCTGAAAGCAGAGAGGTTTCTATTCTTAGTATGGTCTTGTCCATCCCTTGTCATGTTGGTATAGGAAGCTGCCTCTCTGGTCACTTCCGTTTGTATCTGTTAAGCGCGTTTGGTAGGAGCCCAAGTCAGTCTGTCTGCGGCAAGCGTCTGAAGTGGTAAGATCTCCGGCTAAGTGCGTGTCTTCTAAGTCCGTAGGACAATGGATTTCTTAAGTTCAGCCTAACTGATAATTTAATCACCTTTATTTCAGGTTTAGCTCTAAAATATCTAATGTTATCTTAAATTGCAACGCAGTGAAATTCGAGTGTGAAGTTCAGAATATCTTCCGGTAGTTGCTTTGTCACTACTTTGTGAGTAAAGTGGAACCACGTGTTGAACAGTAGCTCTAAGATCATCAATGTTAAATGCGAATGTGCATGAGATTATAGCGTCTCGTCTTGAAAATATGTTTCAATATAGCAACTTTTCTTTATGTTCAACCCACATGGGGTGTACTTTGTGATACCAGTACTACGCGCTTATACAATTGTTTGACCCATCAGGTTAATAGTAAGACAATAGTAACCAGTTCGAGGTTTTTCTTTTGTAAATTGCGTTTCGATGTAATTTATTTTAATTATCAGAATTATTGTGGAGTTACACTCTTTGTGTAAACCAAGTTGACCACATGAAGCATGTGGTGTAAGCATCAAAGGAGCCCTCAGCTATTCTTTTCGGGAAGATTTCACAGAGAGTTAGTATGAATTTAGTATACCAGTGTGTGGTAATTTCATGACGGACAGGGTTGCGCAACGAACGTAACTTCTTTGGGTGAAAATTGAATTGGTTGGTTGTGGTTAATTTCCTCTTGCATATGTTTCAGCGTTCTTCGTGTGTTATTTTATGAATGCAGTGTTGTATTCAGTCTCCCAATCTTGGCTCCTTATTTGATGTGTTCCGTAAGATTACAAACTCACATTTACACAATCCTAAATAAGGCACCAGTTTAGTTATGAATCAAGTTTGATATGCTGAAATTTTAACGGAACAATGATCAATGTTAAAATAAATGTCCAAATATAAACTGATTTATTTCTCTCTCTCTCTCTCTCTCTCTCTCTCTCTCTCTCTATATATATATATATATATATATATATATATATATATATATATATATATATATATATATATCACCGGTTATCGTAAGATGAGTACTAAAAGATTATAATTAATGTTAGTCTGATTGGGAATTTGGTAAGCTAGACTGGATACCTGGTGAAACAGTTGCGCAGTAATGCAAGGTTGACTTCCTCAGAAGGCTAACAGCTTTTAACCCACTTTTACGGTCTTGAATATCAGCACCGTTTCAGAACAAATTAATGCAACAACATTACAGTATACAGTTATGTGTTTGGTTTATGACTTACATTCAGACATTGTTCTGCAAGTTCAGGTGATGAATTACCGCATCCTTTGTTCCTTATGGTTCACGATCAGGATTCGTCAGTCAAGATCTGACAAAAGTAAGCGCTGCTAAGTTGATACAAAAACGGCACTGATTTATGAGGTCACGGTATCACAAGTTCAGATAAAAGTAACACTGTTGAGCAACTACGCCCGTCAGTATCGTCTTTCCGCATCTTCGCCGAAGGCTGCGGCAGTTTTCAGTCATTGCTGTTTCGGCGGAATGTATCTTTTTTAGATAAGCGCAGTTTCCTGCCGAATCTTTCTATTCGTCCCATTTGCAACCTCCCAGTGAACGAAGCAGTCCAAGGCCGTCAGGTGCCGAATTACCACGAACCCATTTTGTATTTTATAGACAGACTAGTCGCTCTGTGACTTATTGGAATGCTTCCTCGCCACGATAAGTGTGTAAGTAACAGTGTGGCAACGCACTGTTTACCGCTAAAGTAACTTCAGAACCCATGCAAAGAACTCTTGCATGCATACTTAATTTGGAAATTACGTGCATATTTATGAGCTACCAGTACGTATTGATGATTCAAAAATGATCATAGAGGCTGAAATCGGCCGACTTTACAGACTTTTGCCTACTACAGACAAAGGTACAACAGCTTCTAATAACTACACTCCTGGAAATTGAAATAAGAACACCGTGAATTCATTGTCCCAGGAAGGGGAAACTTTATTGACACATTCCTGGGGTCAGATACATCACATGATCACACTGACAGAACCACAGGCACATAGACACAGGCAACAGAGCATGCACAATGTCGGCACTAGTACAGTGTATATCCAGCTTTCGCAGCAATGCAGGCTGCTATTCTCCCATGGAGACGATCGTAGAGATGCTGGATGTAGTCCTGTGGAACGGCTTGCCATGCCATTTCCACCTGGGGCCACAGTTGGACCAGCGTTCGTGCTGGACGTGCAGACCGCGTGAGACGACGCTTCATCCAGTCCCAAACATGCTCAATGGGGGACAGATCCGGAGATCTTGCTGGCCAGGGTAGTTGACTTACACCTTCTAGAGCACGTTGGGTGGCACGGGATACATGCGGACGTGCATTGTCCTGTTGGAACAGCAAGTTCCCTTGCCGGTCTAGGAATGGTAGAACGATGGGTTCGATGACGGTTTGGATGTACCGTGCACTATTCAGTGTCCCCTCGACGATCACCAGTGGTGTACGGCCAGTGTAGGAGATCGCTCCCCACACCATGATGCCGGGTGTTGGCCCTGTGTGCCTCGGTCGTATGCAGTCCTGATTGTGGCGCTCACCTGCACGGCGCCAAACACGCATACGACCATCATTGGCACCAAGGCAGAAGCGACTCTCATCGCTGAAGACGACACGTCTCCATTCGTCCCTCCATTCACGCCTGTCGCGACACCACTGGAGGCGGGCTGCACGATGTTGGGGCGTGAGCGGAAGACGGCCTAACGGTGTGCGGGACCGTAGCCCAGCTTCATGGAGACGGTTGCGAATGGTCCTCGCCGATACCCCAGGAGCAACAGTGTCCCTAATTTGCTGGGAAGTGGCGGTGCGGTCCCCTACGGCACTGCGTAGGATCCTACGGTCTTGGCGTGCATCCGTGCGTCGCTGCGGTCCGGTCCCAGGTCGACGGGCACGTGCACCTTCCGCCGACCACTGGCGACAACATCGATGTACTGTGGAGACCTCACGCCCCACGTGTTGAGCAATTCGGCGGTACGTCCACCCGGCCTCCCGCATGCCCACTATACGCCCTCGCTCAAAGTCCGTCAACTGCACATACGGTTCACGTCCACGCTGTCGCGGCATGCTACCAGTGTTAAAGACTGCGATGGAGCTCCGTATGCCACGGCAAACTGGCTGACAGTGACGGCGGCGGTGCACAAATGCTGCGCAGCTAGCGCCATTCGACGGCCAACACCGCGGTTCCTGGTGTGTCCGCTGTGCCGTGCGTGTGATCATTGCTTGTACAGCCCTCTCGCAGTGTCCGGAGCAAGTATGGTGGGTCTGACACACCGGTGTCAATGTGTTCTTTTTTCCATTTCCAGGAGTGTATATACAGGCTGGGCACCCCAATTCCAAGAAACTGTATAGATGAATATTTCGTATACTAGTAATACCAGACATTATCACCAAACAGAACAGCGATCTTACGCAATTTCAAAAAAATTAAAAGATGTATACAAAACTTTAGTTACCTATCTGGATTGCAAACAATATACAACATTAAGTTTGATAACTACAGGGTTATTACAAATGATTGAAGCGATTTCACAGCTCTACAATAACTTTATTATTTGAGATATTTTCACAATGCTTTGCACACACATACAAAAACTCAAAAAGTTTTGTTAGGCATTCACAAATGTTCGATATGTGCCCCTTTAGTGATTCGGCAGACATCAAGCCGATAATCAAGTTCCTCCCACACTCGGCGCAGCATGTCCCCATCAATGAGTTCGAAAGCATTGTTGATGCAAGCTCGCAGTTCTGGCACGTTTCTTGGTAGAGGAGGTGTAAACACTGAATCTTTCACATCACGATGCGTGAAACTTGCCCGCATGCGTTCAACCGTTTCTTCGCTCACTGCAAGCCGACCCGTTGATTTCCCCTTACAGAGGCATCTAGAAGCTTTAAACTGCGCATACCATCGCCGAATGGAGTTAGCAGTTGGTGGATCTTTGTTGAACTTCGTCCTGAAGTGTCGTTGTACTGTTATGACTGACTGATGTGAGTGCATTTCAAGCACGACATACGCTTTCTCGGCTCCTGTAGCCATTTTGTCTCACTGCGCTCTCGAGTGCTCTGGCGGCAGAAACCCGAAGTGCGGCTTCAGCCGAACAAAACTTTATGAGTTTTTCTACGTATCTGTAGTGTGTCGTGACCATATGTCAATGAATGGAGCTACAGTGAATTTATGGAATCGCTTCAATCATTTGTAATAGCCCTGTAGTTTCCGTTTTTTCGCTCAGCCATCCTCAGATCCGAAAGAACGGGCAAAAACAAAACTGTTTCAGGAATACTGACAGTCTTCAAGAATATACACATTTCTAGGAAGTGTAAAGGCATAGTGTAACGTACACAGTAAAGCTAGACAACATTGCCTGCATGTATTGGTACGACGTAAGAAAGGTAAAACAGCTATGTGGACGTGCACCATAATTTTACGGCGTTACAAAAATAGGGAAGTGACAAACGTAAATAAACACCATTCTCAGACGAGAGAACCCCAAAAAGTCCTGGCTTTACCAAAGAGAAAGTGATTTTAAGTCTAGAGGGGTAAAAGAAGCACACAATTTAATTACAATCAACGAAATTAATCGGTTTATCACAACTTTGTTTATGCCGATTTATTCCATTATTTGTAATGAAACTGTTTGCATCTTAGTTCTGCTGGTTTAGAATCAATCTTCTCTCGCTAGTATAGCCAGCACTTCATTAGAGTTCTCTCTCACATGGGAATGGTATGCATTTTACGTGTATTACTTACCTATTTTTTAATGCCGTAAAATTATTGTCCACGTCCATCTTATAGCTGCTTTTCCTTTGCGTGGTGTCGAAATACTCACTCGACGCTGTCTAGCCTTCCTCTATACATTTACACTATGCCTTTACCATGATTGGTATGTCTTTTTGTGAGTTACTATACCTACAAATGTGTGTATTCTAGAAGAATTTTACGCTGAGGTGACAAAAGTCAGGGGATGCCTCTAACGTCGTGTCGGACCTCCTGTCCAGCGTAGTGCAGCAGCTCGATGTGGCAAGGAAAGTCGTTGGAAGTCCCCTGTAGAAATACGGGGCCATGCTGTCTCTGTAGCCGCCCATAACTGCGAAAGTGTCGCCGGTGCTGGATTTTGTTTGCGAACTGATCTCTCGATTACGTCCAACAAATGTTCGATGGGCTTCAAGTCAGTCAATCGCGCTGTGGCCAAATCATTTGCTCGAATTGTTCAAAATGTTCTTCAAACCAATTGCAGACTGCTGTGGTCCGGTGACTTGGCGCATTGTCATTCATAACAATTGCACCGTTTTTTGGGAACATTACGTTCATGAATGGCTGCAAATGTGCTCCAAGTAACCGAACATAACCATTTCCCGCCAGTGATCGATTCCGTTGGACCAAATGACTCAGTTTATTCCATATACATACGGCCCACACGATTATACAGGGTGTTACAAAAAAGGTACGGCCAAACTTTCAGGAAACATTCCTCACACACAAATAAAGAAAAGATGTTTTGTGGACGTGTGTCCGGAAACGCTTAATTTCCATGTTAGAGCTCATTTTAGTTTCGTCAGTATGTACTGTACTTCCTCAATTCACCGCCAGTTGGCCCAATTGAAGGAAGGTAATGTTGACTTCGGTGCTTGTGTTGATACGCGACTCTACAGTACTAGCATCAAGCACATCAGTACGTAGCTTCAACAGGTTAGTGTTCATCACGAATGTGGTTTTGCAGTCAGTGCAATGTTTACAAATGCGGAGTTGGCAGATGCCCATTTGATGTATGAATTAGCACGGGGCAATAGCCGTGGCGCGGTACGTTTGTATCGAGACAGATTTTCAGAACGAAGGTGTCCCGACAGGAAGACGTTCGGAGCAATTAATCGGCGTCTTAGGGAGCACGGAACATTCCAGCCTATGACTCGCGACTGGGGAAGACCCAGAACGACGAGGACGCCTGCAATGGACGAGGCAATTCTTCGTGCAGTTGAAGATAACCCTAATGTCAGCGTCAGGTAACTTTGACCACGTCACTGTATGGAGAGTGCTACGGGAGAACCAGTTGTTTCCGTACTACGTACAGCGTGTGCAGGCACTATCAGCAGCTGATTGGCCTCCACGGGTACACTTCTGCGAATGGTTCATCCAACAATGTGTCAATCCTCATTGCAGTGCAAATGTTCTCTTTACGGATGAGGCTTCATTCCAACGTGACCAAATCGTAAATTTTCACAATCAACATGTGTGGGCTGACGAGAATCCGCACGCAATTGTGCAATCACGTCATCAACACAGATTTTCTGTGAACGTTTGGGCAGGCATTGTTGGTGATGTCTTGATTGGGCCCCATGGTCTTCCACCTACGCTCAATGGAGCACGTTATCATGATTTCATACAGGATACTTTACCTGTGCTGCTAGAACATGTGCCTTTACAAGTGCGACACAACATGTGGTTCATGCACGATGGAGCTCCTGCACATTTCAGTCGAAGTGTTCGTACGCTTCTCAACAACAGATTCGGTGACTGATGGATTGGTAGAGGCGGACCAATTCCATGGCCTCCACGCTCTCCTGACCGCAACCCTCTTGACTTTCATTTATGGGGCATTTGAAAGCTCTTGTCTACGCAACCCCGGTACCAAATGTAGAGACTCTTCGTGCTCGTATTGTGGACGGCTGTGATACAATACGCCATTCTCCAGGGCTGCATCAGCGCATCAGGGATTCCACGCGACGGAGGGTGGATGCATGTATCCTCGCTAACGGAGGACATTTTGAACATTTCCTGTAACAGTGTTTGAAGTCACGCTGGTACGTTCCGTTGCTGTGTGTTTCCATTCCATGATTAATGTTATTTGAAGAGAAGTAATGAAATGAGCTCTAACATGGAAAGTAAGCGTTTCCGGGAACATGTCCACTTAACATATTTTCTTTCTTTGTGTGTGAGGAATGTTTCCTGAAAGTTTGGCCGTACAGTTTTGAAACACCCTGTAGAGCTTGCACAGTGACTTGTTGGCAGCTTGGGTCCATGGCTTCGTGGGATTTGCGCTTCACTATCTCTGCCACCAGCTCTTACCAACTGAAATAGGGACTCATCTGGCCAGGCCACGGTTTTACAGTCCTTTAGAGTCCGACCGATGTGGTCACGAGCCCGGGAGAGGCGCTGCAGGCGACGTGCTGATACTACAGGTATTCACGCCAGTCTTCTGCTGCCGTTCCCCATTAATGCCAAATTTCGCCACACCGTCCTATAGGATACGTTCGTCCTACGTCCCACAATGGTTTCTGCCGTTATTCCACGCAGTGTTGCTTGTCTCTTAGCACTGACACCTCTACGCAAAAGCTGCTGCTGTCAGCCGTTAAGTGGTGGCCGATGTGCACTGCGTTGTTTGTGGTGAGAGGTAATGCACTAAATTTGGTGTTGTTGACGTCCTATGGACACTGCCAATCTCTGAATATTGAATTCCCTAACGATATCAGAAATGGAATGGCCCACGTGTCTAGCTCCGACCGTCATTCCACGTTCAAAGTCTTTCCCATCGTGCGCCCTTAACTACGTCGGAAATCTTCACATGAATCAGCTGATCACAAATGACAGCCTCGCCAATGCACTGCCCTTTGGCAGTCACGTGTCCCCTGTGAGCTTACGAATTTGTCTTACCCACTATTTTTACCCGATCTATAGTTTTCGAGATAATCTCATCCGAAACTTGAGATGGCCCACCCTGTATACATATCGCTACCCTACCACTTGTCACCTCGGTATAAGACAATTTACCTACAACATTTTTCTGTTTCTGCTTTTTCTTACAGATCTGAGGATGGTCGTGTGAAGAACCGAAACTACTCACCAAATTCATTGTTTTACATTTATTGCGATCCAGGGAGTGAATAATTTCTTATAAAATCTCTAAATAAATTCATATGCCGTCATAAAATGATGGAACAAATGCATCGATCGTGTTGCTACTGTAAGAGTGTAGATCCTGTTTTTTATAGGTTGATGATAGAGGACGTATTTTACGGAATACATAGTTTTGTTGGCCTCTGGTTGCAACACAGCAAGAGTCCAGCACACACACCACTGGATTTGGCGTTCGCCCTATGGAGGCCTTACTACTGTTGGGTGTTTGTTGTGTTGCCGCCACCTGCGAATGATTCAGCTAATACTGTTGCAGAAAGTATCTCTTTCGCTCACAAGTAAGGTGTAAGATTTCATTTGTACACAGGAATTTTTGCATCATCTTTATGCGTCACGGCTACAAATTCTGCGAGGGTGGAGAGCCTGAGGTCCTATGATTCGTGTAGCAAAGTTTTTTTTTTTTTAAAAAAAAGGGAGGGACAACAGAAAAAAAGGAAATCAATTGAGTCTTGTGGCATAACGAGCGACTCCGATGGATAAATTCATGTTCCTCCTTGGAAAAGTTTGTTTTCATTAACGTCTTCCGTTCTCTAAGTGCTAGAAACGTTTTATTTTGAGTACGACTGATACTATTACAGATGACGGCGTGCTGAGTATAGGCTTTTTTGGATGATCAGAGCGGCAGGAGAATATGAAAAGCAGAGAGTGCCATTTCCGGTACATATCTACCAATTCTCCAAAAGTCTGAATTTAACATAGGACAAAATCTCGAAGTCGAATGATCAGGAACTGCATATCATTCCTTCCAATCCACTTTCCTGTTAGATACTGGCCTTGCAAATATCCCTTACCACCGCACTACTGAATGTCTGCAGCGAAGCATAAACAGGTACAATATTATGTTACAAAAGACAAGCTTCTCGTGGACAGACTACGGAAATATCCTGCGCCGCAAGAAATATTACATCTACATCTACATCTATACTCCGCGAGCCACCTTACGGTGTGTGGCGGAGGGTACTTATTGTACCACTATCTGATCCCCCCTTCCCTGTTCCATTCACGAATTGTGCGTGGGAAGAACGACTGCTTGTAAGTCTCCGTATTTGCTCTAATTTCTCGGATCTTTTCGTTGTGATCATTACGCGAGATATATGTGGGCGGTAGTAATATGTTGCCCATCTCTTCCCGGAATGTGCTCTCTCGTAATTTCGATAATAAACCTCTCCGTATTGCGTAACGCCTTTCTTGAAGTGTCCGCCACTGGGGCTTGTTCAGCATCTCCGTAACGCTCTCGCGCTGACTAAATGTCCCCATGACGAATCGCGCTGCTTTTCGCTGGATCATGTCTATCTCTTCTATTAATCCAACCTGATAAGGGTCCCATACTGATGAGCAATACTCAAGAATCGGACGAACAAGCGTTTTGTAAGCTACTTCTTTCGTCGATGAGTCACATTTTCTTAGAATTCTTCCTATGAATCTCAACCTGGCGCCTGCTTTTCCCACTATTTGTTTTATGTGATCATTCCACTTCAGATCGCTCCGGATAGTAACTCCTAAGTATTTTACGGTCGTTACCGCTTCCAATGATTTACCACCTATGGCATAATCGTACTGGAATGGATTTCTGCCCCTATGTATGCGCATTATATTACATTTATCTACGTTTAGGGAAAGCTGCCAGCTGTCGCACCATGCATTAATCCTCTGCAGGTCCTCCTGGAGTACGTACGAGTCTTCTGATGTTGCTACTTTCTTGTAGACAACCGTGTCATCTGCAAATAGCCTCACGGAGCTACCGATGTTGTCAACTAAGTCATTTATGTATATTGTAAACAATAAAGGTCCTATCACGCTTCCCTGCGGTACTCCCGAAATTACCTCTACATCTGCAGATTTTGAACCGTTAAGAATGACATGTTGTGTTCTTTCTTCTAGGAAATCCTGAATCCAATCACAAACCTGGTCCGATATTCCGTAGCTCGTATTTTTTTCACTAAACGTAAGTGCGGAACCGTATCAAATGCCTTCCTAAAGTCCAGGAATACGGCATCAATCTGCTCGCCAGTGTCTACGGCACTGTGAATTTCTTGGGCAAATAGGGCGAGCTGAGTTTCACATGATCTCTGTTTGCGGAATCCATGTTGGTTATGATGAAGGAGATTTGTATTATCTAAGAACATCATAATACGAGAACACAAAACACGTTCCATTATTCTACAACAGATTGACGTAAGCGAAATAGGCCTATAATTATTCGCATCTGATTTATGACCCTTCTTGAAAATGGGAACGACCTGCGCTTTCTTCCAGTCGCTAGGTACTTTACGTTCTTCCAGCGATCTACGATAAATTGCTGATAGAAAGGGGGCAAGTTCTTTAGCATAATCACTGTAGAATCTTAAGGGTATCTCGTCTGGTCCGGATGCTTTTCCGCTACTAAGTGATAGCAGTTGTTTTTCAATTCCGATATCGTTTATTTCAATATTTTCCATTTTGGCGTCCGTGCGACGGCTGAAGTCAGGGACCGTGTTACGATTTTCCGCAGTGAAACAGTTTCGGAACACTGAATTCAGTATTTCTGCCTTTCTTCGGTCCTCCTCTGTTTCGGTGCCATCGTGGTCAACGAGTGACTGAATAGGGGATTTAGATCCGCTTACCGATTTTACATATGACCAAAACTTTTTAGGGTTCTTGTTTAGATTGTTTGCCAATGTTTTATGTTCGAATTCGTTGAATGCTTCTCTCATTGCTCTCTTTACGCTCTTTTTCGCTTCGTTCAGCTTTTCCTTATCAGCTATGATTCGACTACTCTTAAACCTATGATGAAGCTTTCTTTGTTTCCGTAGTACCTTTCGTACATGATTGTTATACCACGGTGGATCTTTCCCCTCGCTTTGGACCTTAGTCGGTACGAACTTATCTAAGGCGTACTGGACGATGTTCCTGAATTTTTTCCATTTTTGTTCCACATCCTCTTCCTCAGAAATGAACGTTTGATGGTGGTCACTCAGATATTCTGCGATTTGTGCCCTATCACTCTTGTTAAGCAAATATATTTTCCTTCCTTTCTTGGCATTTCTTATTACACTTGTAGTCATTGATGCAACCACTGACTTATGATCACTGATACCCTCTTCTACATTCACGGAGTCGAAAAGTTCCGGTCTATTTGTTTTTCTCCGTAAAGCTTTCCTGCTTGAGCAGTAAGTGGAATGCACCTCATGAAGACAGAAAGGCAGCTGAAATTACGTCAATGAATGTGACTTAAATAAGCAGAATTTTATCAGCACTCGGCACAAAATAATCTTATCAGTTCTGCAAGAAGAAGAAATGTCGTACGTGCTGTGAATTACGGGAGCCTACAGAGAGAGATGTTGACTGCTAAAATAAAAGCTACGCCACCGCGGATGGCAGCGACCTGGCGCCTATACACAAGTGTTTCACAATTCCTACTACGGACGTGAAGGGGCTGTAGATGGGACTACGTAGATAAAGTTTCGATAAAGGCTCCGTATCCGGAAAAGTACCATTTAGATATAAAACAAGTCCAAAGGCCGGTTCACTTCCAGATCAGAATAATTTGCTTAGGACGGGACACAAGCAGAAAGAGCGTGTGAGCGCGGATGTTTAAGTACTCACTGCCTCGCCGCGGCCCTGCTGCCGAGTACGATGACGAACCGCCGCCACAGAACCATCGCCTCTGACTGGTGACCGCCTACTGGCGCGACTTACCGCCGGCGCCTACCGCTTCCATGCAGCGGCTACTCCAGCACCGTACAGCGGCGGCCGGGCTAACTAATGTACTAGCAGCCTGTCTGTCGCTAATTCGAGGAGAAACTGGTTTTACACACAAACAAAAAGTTTGTGTAATGTGAAAATCTATCTCTTTTTTGGTGTGTGTGGAATCTTGACTTGAAAAGTTCGCCATATGATTTAAACAAAGCTAGCTCTTAAAAATAATTTTAATAAACCGTTGGCATTTACGGTTACCGTAAATGAACATCTTTTTACGTTTGTCTATCGATAATAATGTATGCTGCGGAAAACAAAGTAATATTACGGCACAATTTAAAATTTACATGTTAATTTGCTTTGAACAATTTATTTTGCATCGAACAAAATAAAAAACAACCCGGTAAAGAACTAAGCAACTCAACTTTAAAAAGCAAGAAAAAAAAAGAAAAAAAGGCTATACAAATCGTACCTGTCTGGCTTCGGTTTGCGCAAACTCTTTCACTCGATTAGCGCAATTTAAGTGGTCTGCAACCTCGTGCTCAATAGATATCGTTGCAAGATGGCGTAAGTGAGTCTGTCCCATCGTGGTTATGAGAAACGTTTTTATCCGTTTTAGTTTTGCGAAACTTCTCTCACCACCCGCAACTGTCATCGGGAGTCTTAGGAGAATTCTTACATCGTTGTTAGCATTGAGGCAAAAATTATGTCCTATAAATCCTAAGTCTCTGTCAGACCTATTCCGGTTTTCACCGACACTGAAAGCACTTTTAAGTTGTTCCCTCAAGTCTAGCGCGTCAACTTCACTTGGCTCGTTGGCTTGCAAAACCGCTTGCGAGGTTTCTGCACTTTTTGTCCAGGCTATCAAGAGGCATATTATTCAGCTTGCCGATGTCGTACAGAAAATCAAAATTATTCCAATGAGACTTCAGTCGAGTGAATCTCTCGTCCAAAAAATTTGGTGACTACGTTTAAAAGATAATACAAGTAATAGAATGCAATCTTGTAACGTTTTGTTGGATTCTCAATCGTCTCATCCCTTCCTTCTTAGCTTCTTGCTTCGTTGCCGAGTAACACTTAAAGCGGCAACGTGAGATCTTGTAGCTCTAATTCTGTGGCGAGTTCCTTGGAATCTGTCAAGAAAGACACAAGCTTTTTTCTGTTCTGCTGTTTTCAAGATATAATTTCCTACTTTCGAGCATTGCCACGGACTCAGAAACATTCACGTCGATGCTTTGGAGGGCCTTACTGACAACGCTCATGTGAAGAAGTACGTCGTATCAGATTACCAGAGAAGTAAGGTACAATTTTTCGTCTGATTCCCAGGTGTTGTGGCTTTGAGACAGGTCAAGCCATCGGATTCTTCTGACATGTTTACAAGCGCGTCATAACTCCTCCATCTCGAAAGCTAAGTGGAGGAAGTGCCTCAGTGCGGCTTTCCCACCTAGCATCGCTCTGCTGTTTCGACGTCAGGTTAGACACATAATACGTCAAGACATCCCAGCGTCGAGCGGAGGACGAGCAGAAATCGTTCAAGCTCTTCACTGTCGCAAACATGGAAAAAGCATATTGAGAAGACATAACGGAATCAGTTACAACAAGATTCAATGAGTGACTGCTACACAGTACACAGAATGATCTCTTATTCTTATCTGGATACCACAACGCTTTTCCTTCCCGCCGGCCGGGGTGGCCGAGCGGTTCTAGGCGCTACCGTCTGGAACCGCGCGACCGCTACGTTCGCAGGTTCGAATCCTGCCTCGGGCATGGATGTGTGTGATGTCCTTAGTTTAGTTAGGTTTAAGTAGTTCTAAGTTCTAGGGGACTGAAACCTCAGAAGTTAAGTCCCACAGTGCTCTGAGCCATTTTTTTCCCCCTTCCCGTTCGCCCCTTTCGTAACCTTGACCTCTCATACCGGATGGTTATAATTAAACTTCCTCTATTTAACACATTATAACACAGAAACTAATTACTGTACGAGAACAAAACTTGATAGCATTAATGTCAAGGACGTCAGGAAGAGAAATAATACAGAATAAATTCAACTGAAACACTCTTAATGTGCTGCTACGGTACATCATACAATTACGTATGCTACAAAAGGGGCTCAATATGGCCGCCCATCAACGTCCAGAAGAGTCTGAAAGGGCAGGACTGCATTCTGCACAGCAGAACGAAACATGTCAGTAGATATGCTGGCTACCTCCCTTGATATGCTGCGCTTCAGATCAGCATATGTATTGAATGTTCCCTGGCAAACCCAGCCTTTCATGCAGCCCCACAACGAGAAATCTCAGGGAGTGAGATCAGGTGATCGTGCGGGCCAAGCATTTGGAAACGACCGGCTGATAATTCGATCGTTTCCAAATGTGTTTCGAAGAAGCAGGTGAAATTCACGTGCGGTGAGCGGTGGGCCCCATCTTGCATGAAAACTTTTTGAGTTCAATGCGTCTTTCTCCTGCGAGGCGGGTACGACATGCTGGCGAAGCATATCGCAGTCACGCTGGCCAGTCACACTGCACGTCTTTGGTCCTCGAGCGCCAGTCTGTTCAAAAACGGAATGGGCCAATGATGAACGTAGCCGATAGAGTGACACGTTCACCATACAGAGGAACTTCATGTGCAGTGACTGGACGCGAAGATCCCCACACTCGGAAATTGTGTGTGTTCACCTCATCCTTCAGAGAAAAATTAGCTTTTTTCTGTTTTCTTCTTGTTTTTTTTCATTTACTTTTTTTCTTTTTTTTATCCTTATTGTTTTTTTTTCTTTTTTTTCTGTGAATTAATACTAGTACTGCATGCCGTTAATTGGTACCTTCCTGATTGCACAATGTTTCTTCATTTCATTCACTGATAACGTCAAGCTTCGTCTGTCCATAGGATGGTTCAGGGCCAGCCCTCGTCAACTTCAATCCTTGCTAGAAAGTGGAGAGTGAAGTCAATACGCCGTTGTGCGTCCTGTGGTGCAAGCTGCTGTAAAATATGGATCTTTTGCGGATATGGTTTAAGAACGGTTCGATGCACCTTCCGTAGAGTGCACCACGGGATGTTCAACTGTCGTGACACAGCACGCGCACTGCCTGACGATAGGGAATTGCGCGCAGCGTTGTCTGCCATAGCAACAGCGATTTCGTCAACCACCTGTGGTGCAGCCGGTCGTCGGCCTCTTCCCGGAGCGATGCCCTGTTCTCGAGTTGATTCGAACTACTTCACCATGCTTCGCACAGCAGGTGGAGAAAGAGGACTCTTCCGTAATCCTTTCAGCCGGCGATTATCGAAGTGCAGCTGCAGCGTTACTGTTGTTTTGACGATAGAAGCCCTGCTCCTTTTGTCCAAGCTCACGTTGACACGCCAACAAGTGCGCTGCGACTGGTTAGGTGTGTGAGACGATGAATCACGAAGAGTGATCACGGTACCTGGTGGCCATAGTTGGAACTGTTCGGTGGCGCTGCGACGCGTGGAAATGGTGCAGCCCATACTCTGAACATTTGTGCTACCAACTTTGTTACTCGTACGGTAGTTAGTTTCCGTGTTATAACGTGTTAAATAGGGAAGGTTAATTATACCCAACCGGTATTACACAACGGGTGTTTTTTTTTTATATTACCAGAACTGAAGTACGACCTACGTCAAAGTGGAGTTCGAGGAATCGGGGACTGGAATAAATCGCAGCAGATGCTCGCGAATTCGGACATCGTATGCCCCTTCGAATCGTGTCTCCTGGGCAAGCGTATCACAACTGTCATCTGCTCGACGTTTGAAATATCTGGTGTGCAACACAGATCGATACTGTAATAATTTGCAGGTTCAATCATCAATAAAATGTTGTTGGTTGTAGATGACCCATTAAAATGAGTTCCTTCGTTCTGCGTGGTCTTTTCCGAGATAATGATGACCCTTGTTCTCCCCTTGCTTTGTTTTGTGCAAGTGTTCCATCATCACAGCGTCGAGCTTTCTGAGTAACTGAACAAGTTTCAAGAGGTTTTCGTCGTCATGCTGAAAGTGTTTCTGTACTCCCTCTCAAAGGTAGGCATTGTTGACCCAGGAAATGTTTTATCGCGTAAATGCTCAAGAACTTTTTCCGACGTTCGCTTTCAGAATTCCATAACCTTTGATGATGGGCGTTGACAGATCGTTAATTTCTTAGTACTTGAGGAAACACGATCCACTTTTTGTGTAAATTCAAATGCTCGGTAGACTTCCCATGATTTTCGAGATAAGAAGCAAGGTGCGGCCAGTCGCTTATACCGTTCTTTGCAAGTCTTGCAGTAGATTACGAAAAACGTTTGCAACAAAACCAGATGACACCATCGTTTCTCTATGAGTGTGCCAACCAGTGTCTGTCTGCTTTTTCTAGAGTATTCAAAGAACAGCTGCAATGCACAGGGTTGAAGCGCCCATTGTCTGCGTTTTCAGGACATTCTTCAACTTCTTTAATGCGCTCAGGAGGACCTCGCATCACCAAAGTCTTTCGTAAGCAATCGTTAATAATTTCCGACCATCTTCCGCGATATGAGTCGGTTGTGTCTTCAAGTTTAGGCTCACCTTCAAGCTCATCTGCAGTGGGATCTCCGGAGCTGATGTCACTCCGGCGTTTTCCGAGCCGGCTCGCCTGATTTCCCTTCTGTCTGACGTGTCGTTCTCGGAGTTTCCCTCATAAGGCAGGTCTTCAGTCGGGTGGAGACCTGTTGACCGCGCCGGCCATGACGGCCGAGCGGTTCTAGGCGCTACAGTCTCGAACCGCGCGACCGCTACGGTCCCAGGTTCGAATCCTGCCTCGGGCATGCATTTGTGTGATGTCCTTAGCTTAGTTGGGTTTAAGTAGTTCTAAGTTCTACGGGACTAATGACCTCAGAAATTAAGTCCCATAGTGCTCAGAGCCATTTGAACCAGTTTGAACCTGTTGACCGTCATTTGGATGGCCCCTGCTGTATTCTGTGGTCACAGCGATTTTCTCGTCAGCTTTGTGGGAGCGTCCTGAAGATGAAAACGCAGCTTCAGTACCTCCACTAATTTCTTCGGTCTGTGGCTCAGCATCCATTTTTCCACCCTCAACGCTATTGGGTTGTTCTCTCTTTGGCTTGAAATATCGTTGTAGTGCATCCTTATGCATTTCATCGTCTTCTTCCTTAAGAGTCCGTCTTCCCCTGTTTTCACTGCCAGACAGTGTTTTTCTCCCATCGGACATGTCTCTACACCGCCTATGAAATTAACTGTCGATGTCGTTTTTTTGTTTTATTGCCTATCTTTATTTGGCTTTCCTCGTCTCTGCTTCACCCATTTCTTCAAATAAAAAATTAAAGAAAAATAGCAAGGAAGCGGCCCTGGTCTAAATATAGGAATGATGGTCTCGTCAAGCAGAGAAATCCTTTCCTTTCCTGCACTCATTGAGTTTATTTCAAATTTCATTGAATCCATAGAATTTTCTTTCTATATTACTAACTAGGCCTTCGGAATTTATGTAAACTGGGGTTCTGGCAGTTTTCAGAAATCATTTTCTTTCTGGATTAAAATTGCTTGAACTCGTACATTAATAAATAACTTCAGAGTATTATAGAACTTAATACTGCGAATTATTAATGACTAAGAAGTCAAAATTTATACAAGGCGCCATTTTCAGTCCAGTCAAAAAAATGAATAACTTGTTTATACAACTATTTAAATTTAAAATTCCATTCAAACAACTAGGTTGCCCAATCTGATTTTACCATATTTTTTCTCGAAAAAAAAATACATGCACACAATCAAGGACACATGTTTTTCAATGAAATACTTTAAAAAAATATTAACACTCTAACAAGTTACATCTTTGGTTGATTCGAACTAACCGAATCTAAGAAATAATTTATTCTTGGGAAAGTTTTAAAGGTAATTACACACATACACACACACACACACACACACACACACACACACACACACACATATATATATACTTTCCCAAGAATAAATTATTTCTTAGATTCGGTTAGTTCCAATCAACCAAAGATGTAACTTGTTAGAGTGGTATATATATATATATATATATATATATATATATATATATAAACTAACCGAATCTAAGAAATAATTTATTCTTGGGAAAGTTTTAAAGGTAATTTCACACATACACACACACACACATATATATATATATATATATATATATATATATATATATATATATATATATATATATATGTGTGTGTGTGTGTGTGTGACACATAAAGGGGAAGCTTAGTTACCACACACACACACATATATATATATATATATATATATATATGTGTGTGTGTGTGTGTGTGTGTGGTAACTAAGCTTCCCCTTTATGTGGTGACACATAAAGGGGAAGCTTAGTTACCACACACACACACACACACACATATATATATATATATATATGTGTATGTGTGTGTGTGTGTGTGTGTGTGTGTGTGTGTGTGTGTGAAATTACCTTTAAAACTTTGCCAAGAATAAATTATTTCTTAGATTCGGTTAGTTATATATATATATGTGTGTGTGTGTGTGTGACACATAAAGGGGAAGCTTAGTTACCACATATCTCGTAAAGTTCTTGACCGATTTACTTCCTATTTTACACAATACTCTAATGAACATTCAGACAGACAAAGGTTACATATTTTTGGGTAAATATTGTTGCCAAATATCTCGAAAAGATGTTGATGGTTATACCTCAAAGTTTTACACAATACTCTACTGAACGTTGAGATGGAAGTGGACGTAGAGAACGGATGGACAGAGTCATGGAGGGGGGAGGAGGGAGGGGAAGAGATGGACAGGGAGGAGGAGGGGGGTGAGGAGATGGGCAGAGAGAGGGGAGGGGAAGGAATTTAGGATGTATATGCAATTCCCAAACAAATTTAGCAATTGCGAATCATTGCCAGATTCGCCAGTAATTTCTACAAATATACAAATTTACGTGTTTCCCAATCAAATACATTGTTAGGAACAACCGCTTGGAACTGTAATTTCGATAAGCCGTATTCTTGATTGGCTGTGCATGAAATAAAATTTGATTTCTGCGAACCAAAATGTGTGATATTGATATATTAAAATCGACTTAAATCCATCTCTGTAGTTGCACTTTTGTCCTCCGCGCGAAACGTAGTCTTTGCATACCCGTTCCTATGACTTTTTTAGAACTTCTCATGCAACAACGAAGCGAGCGTTACAAAAAGTGCAGCATGCTGAGGTCAATAAGGCTCAATTTCGTAAAGTTTCGTCACTTTCTTCTGAAATCCCTGTTTCAGATGTAGCGCGATTATTCGATTCGCAGTAGCATCTGTAGAGATAAGGAGAGGGATTCTTGTGGCAGCAAGCTAATGGGATTAGGTTCTTTTCGCTTTACGTAAAATTTTGCTTCATAATTCTGAAATTAGGAGTGTAATAGAACGGAATGGACAGTGTCTCGAAAGTAGGATATAAGATGATCGTCAACAAAAACAAGACGAGTATAATGGAATGTAGTCGAATTAAATCAGGTGATGCTGACGGAATTAGATTAGGAAAGAGGCACTTAAAGTAGCAAATGAGTTTTGTTATTTGGGGAGAAAAATAACTGATGATGACCAGAGTAGAGAGGATATAAAATGTAGACTGGCAATGGCAAGGAAAGCGTTTCCCAAGAAGAGAAATTTGTTAACATCGAGTATAGATTTAAGTGTCAGGCAGTCATTTCTCAGTGTATTTGTATGTCGTGTAGCCATGGATGGATGTGAAACATGGACGATAAACAGTTTAGACTGAAAAAGCTTTCGAAGTATGGTGCTGCAGAAGAATGCTGAAAATTAGATGGGTAGATCACATAACTAATGAGGAGGTACTGAATACAACTGGGGAGAAGGGGAATTTGTGGCACAACTTGATTAGAAGAAGGGATCAGTTGGTAGGATACGTTCTGAGGCATCAAGGGATCACCAATTTACTACTGGAGAGAAGAGTGCAGTGTAAAAATCGTAGAGGGAGACCAAGAGATGAATACACTAAGCAGATTCAGACGGATGTAAGTTGCAGTAGTTAGTCGGAGATGAAGATCCTTGCACAGGATAGAGTAGCATGGAGAGATGCATCAAACCAATCTACGGACAACAACAAATAGAAGTTAATTATAAAAATATTAACTCACTGCACCGCGGTCGTTCATTAGATAGAACCGCCACTGAACGTATCTCATCCTAATCGTGTATTAGCTCTTTCATGTCTGATTATTCTCTAAATGTAACAAACTAGTCTTCATCGTCGTATCACTCCACTGTTGATCAGAGACAAGGGTATCGTCAGAAGTGCGCCAGAGAAGTGTGACAGGGCCGTTGTTGTTCTCTATATACATAAATATTTGGATGACAGAGTGGGCAGCAAACTGCGGTTATTTCCTGATAATGCCCTGGTGTACGGTAAGTTCTCGAAGTTGATTGATTGTAGGAAGATACAAGACGACTTAGACAGAATTTTCAGTTGGTGTGATGAATGGCAGCTAGCCCTAAATGCGGAAAAAGTGAGTTAATGTGGATGAGTAGGAAGATCAAACACGTAATATTCGGATACAGTATTAATATTGCCCTGCTTGAAACAGTCAAGTCGTTTAAATATCTGGGCCTAATGTTGCAAAGCGATTGAGGTGAATCGAGCATGTGGGGCCTGTGGTAGGGAGTCTTTGGAAAGATGGCGCCCAGTGAAAGCTTGCTTTGTGCTAAGTGCGGGAAAAACGTTAAAAATAAGGAATTCAGTGTTTTGTGTTGACTGTTGTGTGGAAAATCGTTTCACACGGAATGTGTGGGGCTCACCAACAGCGAAGATCGCATTATAAAGTGCTCAAAAGGTCGCTTAATATACGTTTGTGACAACTGTGAAGTGAGGTTAGCTGACGAAATCTCAGAAGACATTAATACAGTGAAACATGAACAAATCTTGTACTCTAAGCAGCAATGCAGTATTGATTTAGTTGTATCAGTGAGTAATCTTACGCAAATTGTGAAAAAACTTACCAGTGACAACAAAAAAATAAAAGAAAAACTCGACACTGTGATTGCCACAAACTCTGAGTTAGAAATATTGGTACCATGAAGTGAAGAAGCATCTCTGTCATCGAGACACAAAGCAAGACAGTGTGCAGAGGATGTAGAAAACAACATGCCATGTATTATAGCCGGAAATAGAGGTAAACATCGCTAATCTGAGGCAAATTCCAAATACAGGTCTGGAGTGTGTCAGAGAAGCGGCACCAACCACCATCACCAATCACAACAGCAGCAAAAAGCCTGCAAATTCATCAAGTGGTAATTTTCCAACGAGAAACAACGTTGAAGACCCAAACATTGCTAGAGTGGCATCTAGTACAAATGTAAACAAAGAGTGTGTCAGTGAAACTCAATCCCTCATTAAAAACAAACAAAATACAGGCATAAACAATCTGATGGATGAAAACTCTTCAGAAGACATCAATACAGACTGGCAAGAAGTGGAAAACAAGCGAGGAGGCAGAAGAAATTCGACTGTGACGAAACAAGAAAATGAGATGGCCAAAACCACTGAAGACATAGAAAAAGAAAACAAAACATCTTACATGAATGTGCTACAAAATGGAAAATCTGGTGAACAGTGTTTGAGGCCCACTATACAAATGTCTGTGAATGCCAGTAATAAACACAGAAATAAAGCCATAATAGGTACTGGTGATGAAAAACGAATGCTGTATGGTGACAAAAAAGCCTGGTTCCACCTAAGCAAACTAAGAGGTGGCACCACAGCTGAAACTGTAACTAACTTCTTACATAATACTCTCCCAAATCACAACAATTTTACAGTTGAAAAACTGTAAACAAATGGAATACATAATAGCTTCAAAATTGGTGTTGATTTCGACCTAAAAGATAAAATAATGGACAACAGTATATGGCCAATGAAGATTGTGATAAAACGTTTTTTGTTCCAGAGGATGCCCAGTCCACCAGTTCGATAAACTCCCAAGTCCAAGAACATTCCAGTGAAAAAGGAAATGATTTCATTGATGTCTTAGTTATAGCGAGTGTAAATGTGCAGTGCCTCAGAACAAAACTTGATACATTATCACTGTTTGTTGACGAAGTGAGACCTGATGTATTATGTATATGTGAACACTGGCTAGCTCAACGAGAAACAGAATACTACAGAAATATTGATTATTTAGAAATGGTGAATGCATGGTATAGAGAAACTACTATCCATGGTGGTGTGGCTGTGTATGTAAATAGTACTCAGTGACAATAAAACTGACTTAAGTAAATTTTGTGTAGACCTAGAATTAGCTGCTTTGGGACTGTCAGATGCCAACCTAATTGTTGTTTCTGTCTACTGCTCCCCAGGTGGAAATTTTGAAAATTTCCTCAACCAGTTAGGAAGCTGTCTGTGTCACCTAGTGCACTTAGGGACAAAAATTGCTTTATTTGGAGACTTCGACATGCACATTGGAGAAGGTAATAATAAAGAAAGAGCGTTCATGAATTTAATAAGCAGTTATGGGTTGTTCGTAGGAAACTCCCTACCAGCAAGAGGAGCTATTTGTCTTGACACAATTGTGACAAACCTAAATAGTTGGGACTACAAAGTAAGTGTGGTGTACCCTATACTAGTAGATCACCATGCAGTAATCATGGAGTTATGGACAAACACAGTAAGTACACAACAAATTCCCAGCTGGCATTCAAATTATGTATTCAGAAATAGAGTTATTACAAAGAAAAGTTTGGATGGTTTCAAAACTACAGTGTCTTCTGTAGATTGGCACCAAACAATTGATGAATGGCCACCAAATTCTGCATTCTGTCATATGTTCCAGACCCTTAAAGTGAAATTTGATGAACATTTTCCATTAAAACCCAAGAGATATTCAAATGCTAAATCAAAATGTAGACAAAAAACTAACAAAGTAAAGAGGTGGTATGCTCCTAGGAGATATAGATATTAAGGATAGACTGTCCTCTAGTTATTTACAGACCAAAAGGATCTACAGAAAGGAAGTAGTAAAAGCAAAGAAGGAAAGCAATGCCAGATTTGTTGAAGAAGATCACAATCCTTGTAAAGCAGCATGGGATCTGCTTAATGAGCACAGGAAAAAGCCCACTTCTTGCTCTAATTCTTGCAGTCCAGATGAGTTTAATGAATATTTTATAAAAATAGTGGAAAACACAGTAGGTGAAATTCCTGACTTCGGAATAGATCCTGCAGCTGCTGTGAAATTTGAGAATAAATGCAATATGGTAATGTGGAAGAGAGTGTATCCAAAAGAAATAATAAAAATTGTTAAAAAGCTACAAATCTTCTGGGCGCCCATATATTATTGGCATGTCCTATACTATGTTAAAAACTATAATCAGTGAAATTGCACAGCCATCAACAGTAGTAATAAATAAAAGCCTCCGTGCAGAGAATTTCCAGACTTCCTGAAAGTAGCACACACAGTTCCTGTTTACAAAAAAGGCAGTCCACATGAAGTGTCAAGCTACAGGCCCATATGTGTTATACCAGTACTAGTGAAGGTGATGGAGTTGTAGTGTCACCGCCAGACACCACACTTGCTAGGTGGTAGCCTTTAAATCGGCCGCGGTCCGGTAGTATACGTCGGACCTGCGTGTCGCCACTATCAGTGATTGCAGACAGAGCGCCGCCACACGGCAGGTCTAGAGAGACGTTCTAGCACTCGCCCCAGTTGTACAGCCGACTTTGCTAGCGATGGTTCACTGACAAATTACGCTCTCATTTGCCGAGACGATAGTTAGCATAGCCTTCAGCTACATCATTTGCTGCGACCTAGCAAGGCGCCATTATCATTTGCTATTAATCTTGTGATGCATGTACCATCAGACGGATGTTCACCAATTATGGATTAAAGTTAAGTATTCCCGAAGCTACGTACTTACTTTACTAGACTCAACTCCTTTAACTGTTCCAGACCTCACGCCAGCCTGCGTGAGCTTAAACGCGTGCCTTTCGGCTACCCATCACTGTGGATTGGCTGTCTTGCCAGTCCACAAAAGGAGTCAATAATGAAAGAACAACTATTAAGTTACTTTGAAGGGAATAGTCTCTTTTATGATGCGCAACATGGCTTTTGGAACGCAGGTCAACGACAACAGCTGTACTTGACTTAGTTACAAACATAAGTGTTCTGAAGACAAGAGTCTATAGCACTAGTACTCTGTGAACTTAGTAAGGCACTAGACTGCATCCACATAAGGCTCTGTTCAGAAAGCTAAAAACATATGGGATCTGTCCTGCAAACACTTGAAACCCACCCGAGAAACAGACGATGGATTGTCTCCGTGCGAGGAGCTGATTCAGGTGAGACGAAGCTACACCATGGTGTGCCACAGGGATCGGTTATAGGGCCCCTGCTCTTCCTTATCTTCGTAAATGACATAGGCTCCAATGGGCACACCTTGCTGTTTGCAGATGATACAACCTTGTTCTCAAAAGGACAGAATGTTGTACAGGCAGTCCAACCAGCAGAAGTCTTGTTCAATGAAGCTAAGGCCTGGTTTATCATGAACAAAATGAAAATTAATGAAGAAAAAACTCAGAGGATGATATGCAGCCTCAGCAATACTGGAGCACTGGGTAATGCAGCAGATGTTAAACTTCTGGGCTTTCTCACTGATACCAAATTAACCTGGCAACAGCACACCAAACATGTGTGTTCCAAACTTTCGTGGGTCCTGTACCTCTTGAGGAAACTGATAACTATAGTACCAGAACAATACCTGATAACTGGGTACTATGCAATGTTCCACAGCCACATCAGTTATGGGCTGTTGTCGTGGAGCCATTCTGCAGGCTGCAAGAATGCGTTTTTACTGCAAAAGAAAGCAACAAGGATTATTACTTCAAGCAAAAACACAGACCACTGTAAACCAATTTTCACCAGGCTAGGAGTTGTGCTTACAGCCAGTATATATTGAGCTGCCTCTTCCACATAAAGAGAAACCAGGATATCTACAGAAAGAGATATGAAGCTCGCAAATACAGCACTCGCAACAAAGACAGTATCGACATGCCAAGGTGTCGATTAGCGAAGAACGCAAAACAACTTCCCAATGGTGGCCCTAATATTGTTTAATGCTCTACATAATGACATTCAGTCTTCACCATCGGAGCAGTTCAAAACTACTATTTTGCGTAAGCTAAAAGAGCAACCCCTCTACAATATTGAAGAATTCTTCTCTAGTAATAGCGTAGTGTTTACTTTAGCTGCAGCACAGTTCCATGACTCCAACAGCAACTGTTATATTCAATTTCATTATATACTTGTGTCTATTATACTGGTGTGATATTATTGTAATCTAATTTATAACTTAAATATGTGTTGCGGTATTAAATTACTGTCATAGTAAAGTTGTATTCATGTAGTTTGATAATGTTGTCTGACCAGCTGTGGCTGATGAATGACATTGAATTGGTAATAAAGTAATAATAATAAATGAAGGCGAATGGTCGACATCGGTTTTTTGGGAGAATTTTAGGAAACAGTGGTTCACCTGTAAAGGAGACCGCATATAGGACGCTGGTGCGGCTAGTTCTTGAGTACTGATCGAGTGTTTGGGATCTGTACCAGGTCAAATTGAAGGAAGATATTGAAGCAATTCAGAAGTGGGCTGCTAGATTGTTACTGGTGGATTTGAATCACATGTAAGTGTTATGGAGATGATTTGGGAACCCAAATGGAAATCCGTAAAGGGAAGGCGACATTTTTTTTGAGGAGCACTGTTGAAAAAATTTAGAGAACTGGTGTTTGAATCTGATTGCCGAACGATTCTACTGCTGCCAACATAAATTGCGCGTAAGGACCATAAAGATAGATACGAGAAATTAGGGTTTGTATGGAGGTATACAGATAGTTGTTTTTCTCTTTCTCTGTTTGGGAGTCGAAGAGGATGGGAAACTACTAGTAGCGATACAGAGTACCCTCCGCCACGCACCGTACGGCGGTTTACGGAATATTTATTTAGTTGCAGATGTAGATGTGCACACACACACACACACACACGCGGTCGGTAAAAAGTGATTGGCTGCAGGCGTGCGAAGGCGTCCCCTGCACTGTGGACTGACCGGCCATTTCAGAAACACGAACAGCTCCAGCAAGGGCAATAGCCACAATGAGGTGTGAAATGCGTCTTCAGTCCATCCCACTACCTCACCATTATTTGCTAGAAAGTATTCCCCTGTGCTCATCCATTATCACCTCCTTTCATTTCTAATGTGGGAGGCTAGAGACACAGTCCTCGACTGTATGCTTACAGGTAATGCACTCATTAAACTCAACCCACGATATTGTCCAACACCACCATCTGGTCAGTTGTGCTCATTTACTTCCGAAAATAAAGATAGCACCTTCCACTGCAGGCCTTGTGCCGCCAGTTCACAAGGGAGCAGAGAGATTCATTCTGATTTGTAGGTGGAGGGATCATCCAATGGTGTTGTTGTTGTTGTTGTTGTTGTTGTTGTAGTCTTCAGTCCAGGGACTGGTTTGATGCAGCTCTCCGTGCTACTCTGTTCTGTGGAAGCTTCTGCATCTCCAAATAACTACTGCAACCTACATCCTTCTGAATGTGCTTAGTGTATTCATCTCTTGGTCTTCCTACACGATTTTTACCCTCCACACTTCCCTCCAGTACTAAATTGGTGATCCCTTGATGCCTTACAAACAGGTAAAGTGCTCAAGTACGTACCCGAAAATGAAATACATTCGCAGTATACCCAGTCCTTAATGCTCTCAGGAAAATTAAGATGGGGCTAATTAAACACATGCCATCATGTATGAACATCTCTAGCTGCCTAGCTGTAGTAATGTATGACTGACAGCTACGTACAGGAAGGCCACGTCAGATTGGTGTGTCCCCACTGACACCTTACGTAACTCCCATTGGGCGATCAGTGGTGGGTTCATGGGGCCACGACCCTTCCACTCAATTACGCTGCAGCACTGAGGCCAGTATCGTCACCTGACGAACGACACTCTCTCTCTCTCCCGAGACATCACGTTACGACACCACACGAGGGACAGATTTGAATAATGATGTGACAGAGACGGAGCAACAGCTGGACGCCATTCTACAGCAGTCTTTACCCACCACAATTTTTTATGCAATGGACTTAACATGCCAAGATTTTGCTGATCGCTGGTCCGCTATTGAAGTGAGATGCAATGGCAACCCACTATCAGCATTCCAGTTCTGAGTCACGTGTCCACATGCAACTCACGTCGTGGAAATACGTGAAGCGACATCAGACACAATCTGATGACTGTGTCTTGCAAACATTAGCCATGGAAGATGGACATCTTGAGACCGCCGAGAGCAATGAACGAGCTTAGACTGTACAACACTCATCAGGCGAAGAGGACACGGCGTATATATATATATATATATATATATATATATATATATATATATATATATATATATATACAGTAACTGTTCTAGAAAGAACAGATTACTGTTGCTGACCGTGCAGCTTTTCCCTAGACTAAATGATGATGATCAACTGAAGCCCTCAGCTGCAGACAGGTGTTGTTGATCTACCTCGATGTGGACAGCTGAAAATGTGTGCCCCGACCGGGTCTCAAACCCGGGATCTCCTGCTTGCATGGCAAACGCTCTATCAATCTGAGCCACCCTTGTTAGTGGAGAACGGGAAGAACTGAGCGAGTTCGCCCCTCTGCACACTAAAACCTCCAGCTGTTGGGGTATCCACTGTGTAGACGGTAAAATAAAATCAGGAACAACGGTTAACGTGGCTTCAATTTGACGGTAGATTCAAGATGATGGTGGACGTAATGGTACTCTGGTGCTCAATGGTGGTGTGTTAAGTTGGTTCGAGGCGTAGGTTTTTTTTCACTTTTTTTATGAAACCAAATTTCAAGACAGTTACAACATGTCACCTACCGCTCAATTTGCAGGTAAAACATATTACATGTGTTATACGTATACGACGCCAATATTCGTATGTTTATTCCCAGTGTTATTTGTGCGATTGTAAAGTTTCAGTTTTGTTTTTAAAAGATTCTTTGGTATCTGTTTCATGTCGAAGGAGAACGCCGTAACAGACGTCGGCCCCATCTTCGGCGCTGCCACGAAGCTGAAGCTGACCGCTGTTGCACACCAAGCGAAGGCCATCACACTGCGACAAGATTCTGTCGGCGTGTCACAGGGAGCTCTGATTCACATAAGATGAAATGAATTTAACTGTGTTCAACAATCATAATAATGGGCGGCCAATGACGCAAATGGAAATTGTAATGATGATTGGTTAGTTCTTGTCTTGATGTCAAACGACTACCATCGATGTTAACTTAATACTTATGCTGTAATAAAATGCGTCGGAGGACGTGAGAATTTATTTATTTCACCATCACGAGTTTTCTAAAGTGAATGCATATCTGAAATAATAATATGAATATGAATCTGACTGTATGGCGACAATATTGATTTTTTTTATGATCAAGTATTGCTGGAAATTTTAAAATTCTTGACGTCTGAAGTGGATCGGCGGCCGATAGTTAAAAGCCAGAGTACCGATGACACCCCAACTACAAATATTTGTGAAGACACGGACGTTTTGTGGAACGGGTGACACGCAAAATGATTGAAGTTTCCTCTACACATCCGAGCTTGCATAAAATTAATCTGTTTCACGGTAAAAATTTACTTACGGCAACGACGGCGTAGTATGTCAGTGTTGACAACGACCGGCTGTGAAGTAAATAATTAATGCTTTTCCTACTCTGTGATTGACAGATTCTTGTGCGTACCCTTGTGGGCTCTAAATGGAAATGAAGTCCCATGCTTCCTGACAGAGCGTAAGGGGACGATGCGGGAGACCCGCCCGCCGTACGAGGCAGGGTCCTAATGGTGGTTGTTTGCCGTTGCCTTCCTTTGACCGCAATGGGGATGAATGATGATGACGACACAACAACACCCAGTCATCTCGGGGAAGGTGAAAATCCCTGACCCTGCCGGGAATCAATCCCGTGACCCACGTTTGGGAAGCGGAAACGCTACCGCGAGACCATGAGCTACGCTCTTTCGCTCAGTAAATTAGTATTATTATCCTTTTAATGGGTTATATTTCATAATCAAACGTTTGTGTTTCTATGACAGTTACGTACATATTATATGTACCTGATTAAAAGTTTTCCTCCACTGGGTGTACGTACAATGTTTACTGATGCTGTGCGTTTAAATAATATAAAAAGGGGCGTGGCAACGCAGTTTCGTTTTGATATGCAGTTATAGGGCCCCTGCTCTTCCTTATCTTCGTAAATGTCATAGGTTCCACTGGGCACATCTTGCTGTTTGCAGATGATACAATCTTGTCCTCAAAAGGACAGAATGTTGTACAGGCAGTCCAACCAGCAGAAGTCTTGTTCAATGAAGCTAAGGCCTGGTTTATCATGAACAAAATGAAAATTAATGAATAAAAAACTCAGAGGATGATATGCAGCCTCAGCAATACTGGAGCACTGGGTAATGCAGCAGATGTTAAACTTCTGGGCTTTCTCACTGATACCAAATTAACCTGGCAACAGCACACCAAACATGTGTGTTCCAAACTTTCGCGGGTCCTGTACCTCTTGAGGAAACTGAAAACTATAGTACCAGAACAATACCTGATAACTGGGTACTATGCAATGTTCCACAGCCACATCAGTTATGGGCTGTTGTCGTGGGGCCATTCTGCAGGCTGCAAGAATGTGTTTTTACTGCAAAAGAAAGCAACAAGGATCATTACTTCAAGGAAAAAAAAAAAAAAAACCGGACCACTGTAAACCAATATTCACCAGGCTAGGAGTTCTGCTTTCAGCCAGCATATATTGAACTGCCTCTTCCACATAAATAGAAACCAGGATATCTACAGAAAGTGTAACGAAGCTCACAAATACAGCACTCGCAACAAAGACAGTATCGACATGCCAAGGTGTCGATTAGCGAAGACACAAAACAACTTCCCAATGGTGACTCTAAAACTGTTTAACGCTCTACCTGATGACATTCGGTCGTTACCATGGGAGCAGTTTAAAACCACTATTTTTGTAAGCTAAAAGCGCGACCCTTCTACAATATTGAAGAATTCTTCTCTAGTAATAACGTAGTGTTTACTTGAGCTGCAGCACAGTTCCATGACTCCAACAGCAACTGTTATATTTAATTTCATTATATACTTGTGTCTATTATACTGTTGTGATATTATTGTAATCTAATTTATAACTTAATATATGTCTTGCGGTATTAAATTACTATCATAGTAGAGTTGTATTCATGTAGTTTGTTAATGTTGTATCTTGATGCTGTCTGATCAGCTGTGGCTGATGAATGACATTGAATTGGTAATAAAGTAATAATAATAAAGGAAGGCGAATGGTCGACTTCGGTTTTTTGGGAGAATTTTAGGAAACAGTGGTTCACCTGTAAAGGAGACCGTTCTTGAGTACTGATCGAGTGTTTGGGATCTGTACCAGGTCAAATTGAAGGAAGATACTGAAGCAATTCAGAATTGGGCTGCTAGATTGTTACTGGTGGGTTTGAATCACACGTAAGTATTACGGAGATGATTTGGGAACCCAAATAGAAATCCCTGAAGGGAAGGCGACATTCTTGACGAGGAGCACTGTTAAAAAAACTTAGAGAACTGGTATTTGAATCTGATTGCCGAACGATTCTACTGCTGCCAACATAAATTGCGCGTAAGGACCATAAAGATAGATACGAGAAATTAGGGTTTGTATGGAGGTATACAGATGGTTGTTTTTCTCTTGCTCTGTGTGCGAGTCGAAGAGGATGGGAAACTGCTAGTAGCGATACAAGGTACCCTCCGCCACGCACCGTACGGCGGTTTAGGGAATATCTATTTAGCTGCAGATGTAGATGTGCACACACACACACACACACGCGGTCGGTAAAAAGTGATTGGCTGCAGGCGTGCGAAGGCGTCCCCTGCACTGTGGACTGACCGGCCATTTCAGAAACATGAACAGCTCCAGCAAGGGCAATAGCCACAATGAGGTGTGAAATGCGTCTTCAGTCCATCCCACTACCTCACCATTATTTGCTAGAAAGTATTCCCCTGTGCTCATCCATTATCACCTCCTTTCATTTCTAATGTGGGAGGCTAGAGACACAGTCCTCGACTGTATGCTTACAGGTAACGCACTCATTAAACTTAACCCACGATATTGTCCAACACCACCATCTGGTCAGTTGTGCTCATTTCCCGCCAAAAATAAAGATAGCACCTTCCACTGCAGCCCTTGTGCCGCCAGTTCACAAGGGAGCAGAGAGATTTATTCTGATTTGTAGGTGGAGGGATCATCCAATGTTGTTGTTGTTGTTGTTGTTGTTGTTGTTGTAGTCTTCAGTCCAGGGACTGGTTTGATGCAGCTCTCCGTGCTGCTCTGTTCTGTGCAAGCTTCTGCATCTCCAAGTTACTACTGCAACCTACATCCTTCTGAATCTGCTTAGTGTATTTATCTCTTGGTCTTCCTACACGATTTTTACCCTCCACACTTCCCTCCAGTACTAAATTGGTGATCCCTTGATGCCTTACAAACAGGTAAAGTGCTCAAGTACGTACCCGAAAATGAAATACATTCGCAGTATATCCAGTCCTTAATGCTCTCAGGAAAATTAAGATGGGGCTAATTAAACACATGCCATCATGTATTAACACCTCTAGCTGCCTAGCTGTAGTAATGTATGACTGACAGCTACGTACAGGAAGGCCACGTCAGATTGGTGTGTCCCCACTGACACCTTACGTAACTCCCATTGGGCGATCAGTGGTGGGTTCATGGAGCCACGACCCTTCCACTCAATTACGCTGCAGCACTGAGGCCAGTATCGTCACCTGACGAACGACACTCTCTCTCTCTCCCGAGACATCACGTTATGACACCACACGGGGGACAGATTTGAATAATGATCTATCTGACAGAGACGGAGCAACAGCTGGACGCCATTCTACAGCAGTCTTTACCCACCACAGTTTTTTATGCAATGGACTTAACATGCCAAGATTTTGCTGATCGCTGATCCGCTATTGGAGTGAGATGCAATGGCAACCCACCATCCGCATTTCAGTTCTGAGTCACGTGTCCACAAGCAACTCACGTTGTGGCAACACGTGAAGCGACATCGGACACAATCTGATGACTGTGTCTTGCAAACATTAGCCATGGAAGATGGACATCTTGAGACCGCCGAGAGCAATGAACGAGCTTAGACTGTACAACACTCAGCAGGCCAAGAGGACACGGCGTCTGACATACTGTTCTCATATATATGCTCCTGGAAATGGAAAAACGAACACATTGATACCGATGTGTCAGACCCACCATACTTGCTCCGGACACTGCGACAAGGCTGTACAAGCAATGATCACACGCACGGCACAGCGGACACACCAGGAACCGCGGTGTTGGCCGTCGAATGGCGCTAGCTGCGCAGCATTTGTGCACTGCCGCCGTCAGTGTCAGCCAGTTTGCCGTGGCATACGGAGCTCCATCGCAGTCTTTAACACTGGTAGCATGTCGCGACAGCGTGGACGTGAACCGTATGTGCAGTTGACGGACTTTGAGCGAGGGCGTATAGTGGGCATGCGGGAGCCGGGTGGACGTACCGCCGAATTGCTCAACACGTGGGGCGTGAGGTCTCCACAGTACATCGATGTTGTCGCCAGTGGTCGGCGGAAGGTGCACGTGCCCGTCGATCTGGGACCGGACCGCAGCGACGCACGGATGCACGCCAAGATCGTAGGATCCTACGCAGTGCCGTAGGGGACCGCACCGCCACTTCCCAGCAAATTAGGGACACTGTTGCTCCTGGGGTATCGGCGAGGACCATTCGCAACCGTCTCCATGAAGCTGGGCTACGGTCCCGCACACCGTTAGGCCGTCTTCTGCTCACGCCCCAACATCGTGCAGCCCGCCTCCAGTGGTGCCGCGACAGGCGTGAATGGAGGGACGAATGGAGACGTGTCGTCTTCAGCGATGAGAGTCGCTTCTGCCTTGGTGCCAATGATGGTCGTATGCGTGTTTGGCGCCGTGCAGGTGAGCGCCACAATTAGGACTGCATACGACCGAGGCACACAGGGCCAACACCCGGCATCATGGTGTGGGGAGCGATCTCCTACACTGGCCGTACACCACTGGTGATCGTCGAGGGGACACTGAATAGTGCACGGTACATCCAAACCGTCATCGAACCCATCGTTCTACCATTCCTAGACCGGCAAGGGAACTTGCTGTTCCAACAGGACAATGCACGTCCGCATGTATCCCGTGCCACCCAACGTGCTCTAGAAGGTGTGAGTCAACTACCCTGGCCAGCAAGATCTCCGGATCTGTCCCCCATTGAGCATGTTTGGGACTGGATGAAGCGTCGTCTCACGCGGTCTGCACGTCCAGCACGAACGCTGGTCTAACTGAGGCGCCAGGTGGAAATGTCATGGCAAGCCGTTCCACAGGACTACATCCAGCATCTCTACGATCGTCTCCATGGGAGAATAGCAGCCTGCATTGCTGCGAAAGGTGGACATACACTGTACTAGTGCCGACATTGTGCATGCTCTGTTGCCTGTGTCTATGTGCTTGTGGTTCTGTCAGTGTGATCATGTGATGTATCTGACCCCAGGAATGTGTCAATGAAGTTTCCCCTTCCTGGGACAATGAATTCACGGTGTTCTTATTTCAATTTCCAGGAGTGTATATATATACAGTAACTGTTCTAGAAAGAACAGATTACTGTTGCTGACCGTGCAGCTTTTCCCTAGAATAAATGATGATGATCAACTGAAGCCCTCAACTGCCGACAGGTGTTGTTGATCTTCCTCGATGTGGACAGTTAAAATGTGTGCCCCGACCGGGACACGAACCCGGGACCTCCTGCTACATGGCAGATGCTCTATCCATCTGAGCAACGGAGGACACAGATGAATAGCGCGACTGCAGGGACTTATCCCTTGCACGCTTCGACGTGAGACTCACAGTCCCAACTGCCCACAATTCAACATCTGTAATGTACCTTATACACATTTGCCCATTCACACATTGCTCTCAGCCACGTCTCTGCCCCGTGAGCTGATCTCTGCAGCCAGCACCCTGCTAGAGTCACATCCGACTCCGCAATACGCCGTCACAGACGATACCCTCCCCCTCCCCCCCCCCCCCCCCCCACACACACGCACAACTGTTGCCCACCCTTACCACATGGGCAGACGGTACCGAAGAGGCCGAGACGTCGACAGCCGACCACGAAAAGCATGAGTGTGCTCCCCATACTAGATAGAGACAGTGACTGCAGTAGTGGGAAGCAGCGATTGCGCCACAGCTGATGGATCACCTGTGCCACTTAGTGGCTCATAGCCACCTTTTCAGAGGAAATGGAACTGAGGTATACAGAACTGCGACCATCAATATCAACGACATATGTACTTGTCCTAAGTTACTGTTGTTACAGGACATTATAAACGCAGCTAAAGTCGTATAGCTTTCCTCCAAGAAGTCAGCACAGCAGCGTTCCCCAATGTACAAGTTTATGGATACAATGTATTTGCGTCCCACGATTCACTCAGCAGCAGCGGCGTCACAATACACCTCGAGGAGCCTCGAGGAGGAACTATGGGCTGATGTGTTCTGCCTCCCCAATGCCAGAGGGATGGCGCTCGCAGTGCTTGGAGATCAACTTATCAATGTGTATGCTCCATCTGATTCCACAACCCTCTGATGCAGTGCGCCACGGTTTACAGAAAAAGTGGCTCCTTTTTTCCAGGGCAGACATGACGAGATCGTTCTTTGTTGCTATTTTAACAGTGTTCTAGCGCCAGAGTACCAACTCGCGAGATTCTCCCTCTCTCAAACTAGCACCTCTAGCTTTTGTTTGGGAATTTAGACTGCTCGAGGCTTGGGACCAACTAAAAGCAGATCCTCCCAAATTGATCTATTATGCGAGCCGTTCATCCAGCTGTATTGATGGGATATACATCTCTCATCCCTTTACACCCACATTGCCACATGCAGGGCTGCAACCAACTGCCTTTACAGATCATTCATCCACATAAGCGCTGTCGCCCTCTGCAGACAGCAGATGTGTGGCGAAGCCAGAGTCTCTGGAAGCTTAGCACTGCTCGTGTGACTTCCCCTGTCTGCGAACTCGCCATTGAGGATGTGTGGCACTCATGCATCCACCACACAGGGCATATCCCACGACGCTAGAGTGATGGATTGCTTGCGACAGACTGATCATCTCTCGCATCTAGGTTACATGCAGTCACAACATGGCTGCCTGGAACCATCGGTAACTCGACTTCTCTTACAATGTCTTACATGACAACAGTTGGATGCCCCCCTCACCAAAGAGACAAATAGCGGTAAACAGGACAAAAAGGCAGATTGTGGCAAACATAAAATGACAATCCGTACAGTCGTACGGGCACGGACGCCTGATAGGTTTACGGTGGACAGACCACCCAGGTATCATGCTGGTAGAGAACGTCGACGGCGCCAGTGAGCACTGGCAAATGTCAGTGACGTGTACGACAGGCGGCACTTTTCCACACAGCGCATCAGTGTAGCCATCTATGAACCCTACACCACGCTCCACTCGGCTCAAGAACCCGACCGACTGTCGGTGATGGAAGTCACAAAGCAGATCTATGATACGTTAACCCCTGCCATGGCTGACGCCTTCATAGCGCACGTAAGGAGGAAGGTCTTGACGACCATTACGGTCGCAGGTTCGAATCCTGCCTCGGGCGTGGATGTGTGTGATGTACTTAGGTTAGTTAGTTTTAAGTAGTTCTAAGTTCTAGGGTACGGATGACCTCGGCAGTTACGTCCCATAGTGCTCAGAGCCATTTGAACCATTTTTAAAGGGCTTGACGGCATCAGTAAAGGCGAGGCCGATAGCTCATGGAGCTTGGGCAGACTCTCTTTGGAGTTCTATCGGTCGTTCCAGTATAAACTCACAGAGCACTTCATTATCAGATGGGCATTCTGTTAGCAAAAGGGTAAATGGCCTTTCAGACAATGACGCACAAATTTTAACACTAAAAGCTTTTTATACTCAAGCAAAGGTTACGTTTAATTACAAAGTATGTAGAAAAGCTAATCCAATGGCAACAGAGAGTTTTTTGAACCTCGTTATGGAACAAGAGTGGCAGGATGTTCATAGTGCCGATATCATAGATGACAAAAATATAATGCATTGCTAAACACCTTTCTCATCCTTTTTGAGAGTTGCTTTCCATTAAAACGTTCTAAACAGGATATTAGCAGTAAAGGGCAGCCATGGTGGCGGATACTGGGATAAGGATATCATGTAGAACAAAGTGGGAGTTATATCAAAATGCCAGAATTAGTCACAATCAAGCCATTACAAACAGTGTTGTAAGGTGCTTAAAAGCGTTTTTTGGAAGGCAAACAGTATGTTGTACGCAAATAGAGTAGTTAATTCACAGGATAAAATTACAACCATATGGTCGTTTATGAAGGATGTATCTGGTCAGCAGCACAAGGTCGATGGTATAAAGGCAGTTTGTAGTACAAATATTTCTGTTACTGATAAGTCAGATATACTCGTATGTACGGTATTTAACAATCACTTCCTGGTCGTTGCTGGTGAATTAAATAAAATCTTAGTTTCTACAGGGAATCATATAACTCTGTTCCTTTCTGAGATTGATGCCTGAAATATTCCCCTGTGATACTGACAAGGGCGAGATCGTGGAGTCAATAATTAAATCACTGATGACTGAGGACTCTCATTGGTATGATGGAGCGGCTAGCAGAATATTAAAGTACTGTTCTGCACATGTTAGCCCTGTACTAATTCTTTCATTAAGAATGCTCCGTTTCCTGAACGGTTAAATTACTCAGTAGTAAAGCCGCTTTATAAAAAGGGAGACATGGATAATGTAGACAATTTTAGACCTGTGTCAGTGCCAGTGTGTAAGGATATTTCATCATTTTACATCACACTTTTTGCTGTCAAATGTACAGCTCGGCTTTAGAAGACGTTTAACAACTGAAAATGCTATATGCTCTGAGGGACTGGCTGGATTTAACTTAAGGTTTCGAACACTGGACTTCAATGCATACCAGACATGCAATGACATCGCCTGAATTATGGGTGCTGAAAGTTGATAATGAATCATGCTAAGTATCGTTGTTGCACCCCGATGGATAGGCGATTTCCGTTGTGTTTCCAGAAACTCATCGCAGTTTTGAAACCTCCAAATGAAGTTCTGCGCTGCTCCTCGTTGCAAACCAGCATTGCGCTGGCGGCTGTCTCCGGTCCCTCGTGACGAATTCGGAGCAGTGTTACACGGAACTGTTTTCATACGAGACTTAAATAAAGATTTGATTCCTCACTCATCCAAGCCCTTTGAGAAATTTATTAGCCTGTCTTGTTACTCTTCCATATTCATTACCTTATTAACCATCCTGTTCCTATCAAAATGCATACGAAAAAAATACATATAAAGATAAACTGCTAAATGCATCGAACACAGACCTTCTGCTCCCCAGCCAGATTCTTTGGCCACTAGGCCGGCGGCGCTTTAGTTGAAGAGCTTCACGTTTTGGGAAGGTATCTGGCACGTTTCTATGAAAGTATTCTTTTTCCGACCCCAGTATGACGCGGAAGAATGCACAATTTCCTACTGTCTTTCGAGCCTGTCAAATTTGACTCGATTGCTCTTTATGAACGTTAGAGGTGGTTTTCTCTAAAGCGGTGAGGTAATGAACCACATTTTGTCAGAGTCTTTCATTTCAAGTTGTGCACAAGCAGGCACACTAAAACCTCCAGCTGTTGGGGTATCCACTGTGTAGATGGAAAAATAAAATCAGGAACAACGGTTAACGTGGCTTCAATTTAACAGTAGATTGAAGGTGATGGTGGACGTAATGGTACTCTGGTGCTCGATGGTAGTGTGTTAAGTTCGTTCGAGGCGTATGTTTTTTTTTTATTTTTTTTTTTTTTATGAAACCAAATATCAAGACAGTTACATGTCACCTACCGCTCAATTTGCAGGTAGAACATATTACGTGTGTTATACGTATTCGACGTCACATATTCGTATGTTTATTGTCAGTGTTATTTGTGCGATTGTAAAGTTTCAGTTGTGTTTTTAAAAGATTCTTTGGTATCTGTTTCATGTCGAAGGAGAACGCCGTAACAGACGTCGGCGCTGCCACGAAGCTGAAGGCTGACCGCTGTTGCACACCAAGTGAAGGCCATCACGCTGCGACAAGATTATGTCGGCATGCGTCACGGCGTTCTGATTCACGTAACACGAAATGAATTTAACTGTGTACAACAAACATAATAATGGGCGGCCAATGACGCAAATGGAAATTGTAATGATGATTGGTTAGTTCTTGTCTTGACGTCATACGACTAACGTCGATGTTAACTTAATACTTATGCTGTAGTAAAATGCGTCGGAGGACGTGAGAATTTCTTTATTTCACCATCACGAGTTTTCTAAAGTGAATGAATATCTGAAATAATAATTTGAATATGAATCTGACTGTATGACGACAATATTGATTTTTTTTATGATCAAGTATTACTGGAAATTTTGAAATTCTTGACGTTTGAAGTGGATCGGCGGTCGATAGTTAAAAGCCAGAGTACCGATAACACCCCAACTACAAATCTTTGTGAAGACACGGAAGTTTTGTGGAACGGGTGACACGCAAAATGATTGAAGTTTTCTCTACACATCCGAGCTTGCACAAAGTTTATCTGTTTCACGGTAAAAATTTACTTACGGCAACGACGGCGTAGTATGTCAGTGTTGACAACGACCGGCTGTGAAGTAAATAATTAATGCTTTTCCTACTCTGTGATTGACAGATTCCTGTACGTAACCTTGTGCGCTCAAAATGGAAATGAAGTCCCATGCTTCTTGACAGACCGTAAGGGGACGATGCGGGAGACCCGCCCGCCGTACGAGGCAGGGTCATAATGGAGGTGGTTTGCCGTTGCCTTCCTCCGACCGCAATGGCGATGAATGATGATGACGACACAACAACACTCAGTCATCTCGGGGCGGGTGAAAATCCCTGACCCTGCCGGGAATCGATCCCGTGACCCGCGTTTGGGAAGCGGAAACGCTACCGCGAGACCACGAGCTACGCTCTTCCTTATCTTCGTAAATGACATAGGTTCCAATGGGCAAACCTTGCTGTTTGCAGATGATACAATCTTGTCCTCAAAAGAGCAGAATGTTGTACAGGCAGTCCAACCAGCTGAAGTCTTGTTCAATGAAGCTAAGGCCTGGCTTATCATGAACAAAATGAAAATTAATGAAGAAAAAACTCAAAGGATGATATGCAGCCTCAGCAATACTGGAGCACTGGGTAATGCAGCAGATGTTAAACTTCTGGGCTTTCTCACTGATACCAAATTAACCTGGCAACAGCACACCAAACATGTGTGTTCCAAACTTTCACGGGTCCTGTACCTCTTGAGGAAATTGAAAATTATAGTACCAGAACAGTATCTGATAACTGGGTACTATGCAATGTTCCACAGCCACAGCAGTTATGGGCTGTTGTTGTGGGGCCATTCTGCAGGCTGCAAGAATGTGTTTTTACTGCAAAAGAAAGCAAAAACGATCATTACATTAAAAAAAATCAGACCACTGTAAACCAATATTCACCAGGCTAGGAGTTCTGCTTTCAGCCAGCATATATTGAACTGCCTCTTCCACATAAATAGAAACCAGGATATCTACAGAAAGTGTAACGAAGCTCACAAATACAGCACTCGCAACAAAGACAGTATCGACATGCCAAGGTGTCGATTAGCGAAGACACAAAACAACTTCCCAATGGTGACTCTAAAACTGTTTAACGCTCTACCTGATGACATTCGGTCGTTACCATGGGAGCAGTTTAAAACCACTATTTTTGTAAGCTAAAAGCGCGACCCTTCTACAATACTGAAGAATTCTTCTCTAGTAATAACGTAGTGTTTACTTGAGCTGCAGCACAGTTCCATGACTCCAACAGCAACTGTTATATTTAATTTCATTATATACTTGTGTCTATTATACTGTTGTGATATTATTGTAATCTAATTTATAACTTAATATATGTCTTGCGGTATTAAATTACTATCATAGTAGAGCTGTATTCATGTAGTTTGATAATGTTGTATCTTGATGCTGTCTGATCAGCTGTGGCTGATGAATGACATAGTATTGGTAATAAAGTAATAATAATAAAGGAAGGCGAATGGTCGACTTCGGTTTTTTGGGAGAATTTTAGGAAATAGTGGTTCACCTGTACAGGAGACCGCATATAGGACGCTGGTGCGACTAATTCTTGAGTACTGCTCGAGTGTTTGGGATCTGTACCAGGTCAAATTGAAGGAAGATATTGAAGCATTTCAGAATTGGGCTGCTAGATTGTTACTGGTGGATTTGAATCACATGTAAGTGTTACAGAGATGATTTGGGAACTCAAATGGAAATCCGTGAAGGGAAGGCGACATTCTTTTCGAGGAGCACTGTTGAAAAAATTTAGAGAACTGGTATTTGAATCTGATTGCCGAACGATTCTACTGCTGCCAACATAAATTGCGCGTAAGGACCATAAAGATAGATACGAGAAATTAGGGTTTGTATGGAGGTATACAGATAGTTGTTTTTCTCTTGCTGTTTGCGAGTCGAAGAGGAAGGGAAACTACTGTAGTTGAATTCTTTTATCTTGGCGGCTCGCGCATGCCCGCCCAGACGCCGGAGAGTGCTGCGTTGCCAGTTGCAATCGACGCACACGCCAATAGAAGCAGCACCATAGTATAGCTAGTTTGCAAGCTTACGTTTAGGGGGGAGCGCGCAGTTCATGAAGTAAAGCCACCACGGCCGCATTAACCCTTTCGCTGTTACAAAGACGTGCACCCTGCATTCCGCGCTGTGCGCGATTTTGTCACTGCACTGCTCGCCTGTGCAGACACATGGTGTTCCCACTGCTTTGACACACTTATCATTCGATTCCACAGAAACTATTTGGCTCAAAAATTAGATTTTCACATGTCTTCTTGACTGATACCTTCCCCCCATAAATGACTTAATTTTGTTTCGATGTTCAACGCAGTTATTATGCAGCATTACATGTAGTAAACCATTGCACGAAATTTTGAAGAGTTTGCGGAGGTAGAAGTCCATAGCGTATATTTCCGTATGGTCGATTTTAGTTGCCACAATGTTGAGAATGAAATGTGGACAAGATACCTAAATTTCATATAAAATTTACTGTGTAACAATATCTCATTTAAGTACCGCATAGCTGTCGTACGTAATATTGAGAAATGTTCCGTCTTTCCCGACTGTAACAAAAGTTTTGTTTACACTGAGCACGTTTGGCTTTATTTTAAAGCACTTCAATGAATCAAAAGGAAGTAGACAAAATACATTAAACAAAGCTGTGGACTTACAAAAACATTAGGACTTGAATATATCGTCTATCAGTGAAGTGCTCTGAGCTATGCCAAATATAACACACAAACCTCATTTATTTGCTAAAACACTGATCAGCCAACACAAACGTTGAATATTGTGTTACCGCAGCACAAAACTACGAAAGGTGACTTGACAATGGAGGAGAGAAAATACTGTCCACTGAAGATGCTTCAAAAGAGAGAAACGCGTCTGGTCTAAATAAGTCGCTTATTACAGTTGCAGAAGAGGAATATATTTCAGTACCATAGGTGAAACTGCGACTGTGGAACAAAAACAAGAAACAGAACATGAGTACCATTGTGTATGTGCCATACCTTTCATTGATTGAAGTGCTTTAAAATAAAGCCAAACGCGTTCGGTGTAAATAAAACTTTTATTACAGTCGCGAAAGACGGAATATTTATCAATATTACATACGACACCTATGTGGTACTTAAATTAAATGAGATATTTTTGTACAATAAATTTTATATGAAATTTAGGTATCTTGTCCACATTTCATTCTCAACATTGTGGCAACTAAAATCGACCATACGGAAAGTATACGCTAAGGACTTCTACCTCTGCAAACTCTTCAAAATATCGTGCAATGGTTTACTACAGTTAATGCTGCATAATCACTGCGTTGAACATCGAAACAAAATTAAGTCATTTATGGGGGGAAGTATCAGTCAAGAAGACGTGTAAAAATCAAATTTTTGGACCAAATAGTTTTTGTGAATTCGGATGATAAGTTTGTCAAAGCAGTGGGAACACCATGTGTCTGCACAGGCGAGCAGTGCAGTGATGACAAAATTGCGCACAGCGTGGAATGCGGGAAGCACGTGTCTGCAGCAGCGAAAGGGTTAATGAAGAGAGAAAGCGCTAGAAATTTGAAAGAATTGCATTCAAACGAATATAATTGATGAAGTAAGGCACTTCGATATTGTTTTTAAATAATTAAAATATTAAGTTCCGCACAAGGTTTGAACTCATATCCTTTCACGTAGAAGTCCAACACCTTAACCATTACACTAAAGCAGATCGTCTGCGTACAGAACACAACGAGGAGTCTAACACTTTACGCAAAATACTGACAAACACTTTTTGTATGACTATGAATTACTCACGCTTCGTCGAAGTACAAAAGGAAATAAACAATTACCGCTGTTCTTTAGTGCGAAAGAGCGGTTTGTGAGATTGATACAAACACCTTTCCTTCCTATCGCCTGAATTAGGAGTCTTATTGCTTGTTTGGTTTAATTAATTAATAGAATGTGAAGCAATTGGTATAAAGAACGCTTTTTCCAAACTGGCTATAAAAGAAAGTCTGCTATCAAGACTTTGCTTTTGTTCTATTACTTTATTTATGACCGAACGTTTCTAATACTGAAGACACTCGTCCATAATATGCACTGCACTCGAGATCTGGCAACGTCGTTCTCTGTTCATTGGCTGACTGTGTTTTGTGACGTCAGATGCGCAGAACGAACCTAAACTCGGCCGCCAACATAAATGACGCGCACTTTAGTAGTGATATAGGGTACCCTCCGGCACGCACCATACGGCGGTTTACGGAATATCTATTTAGCTGCAGATGTAGATGTGCACACACACACACACACACACGCGGTCGGTAAAAAGTGATTGGCTGCAGGCGTGCGAAGTCGTCTCCTGCACTGTGGACTGACCGCCCATTTCAGAAACACGAACAGCTCCTGCACAGGCAATAGCCTCAATGAGGTGTGAAATGCATCTTCAGTCCATCCCACCACCTCACCATTATTTACTGGAAAGTATTCCCCTGTGCTCATCCATTATCACCTCCTTTCATTTCTCATGTGGGAGGCTAGAGACACAGTCCTCGACTGTATGCTTACAGGTAACGCACTTATTAAACTCAACCCGCGATATTGTCCAACACCACCATCTGGTCTGTTGTGCTCATTTCCCGCCCAAAAATAAAGATAGCACCTTCCACTGCAGCCCTTGTGCCGCCAGTTCACAAGGGAGCAGAGAGATTTATTCTGATTTGTAGGTGGAGGGATCATCCAATGTTGTTGTTGTTGTTGTTGTTGTTGTAGTCTTCAGTCCAGGGACTGGTTTGATGCAGCTCTCCGTGCTGCTCTGTTCTGTGCAAGCTTCTGCATCTCCAAGTAACTACTGCAACCTACATCTTTCTCAATCGGCTTAGTGTATTCATCTCTTGGTCTTCCTCCACGATTTTCACCCTTTACACTTCCCTCCAATACTAAATTGGTGATCCCTTGATGCCTTACAAACAGGTAAAGTGCTCAAGTACGTACCCGAAAATGAAATACATTCGCAGTATACCCAGTCCTTAATGCTCTCAGGAAAATTAAGATGGCGCTAATTAAACACATGCCATGATGTATGAACATCTCTAGCTGCCTAGCTGTAGTGATGTATGACTGACAGCTACGTACAGGAAGGCCACGTCAGATTGGTGTGTCCCCACTGACACCTTACGTAACTCCCATTGGGCGATCAGTGGTGGGTTCATGGGGGCACGACCCTTCCACTCAATTACGCTGCAGCACTGAGACCAGTATCGTCACCTGACGAACGACACTCTCTCTCTCTCCCGAGACATCACGTTACGACACCACACGAGGGACAGATTTGAATAATGATGTGACAGAGACGGAGCAACAGCTGGACGCCATTCTACAGCAGTCTTTGCCCAACAAAGTTTTTTATGCAATGGACTTAACATGCCAAGATTTTGCTGATCGCTGGTCCGCTATTGGAGTGAGATGCAATGGCAACCCACCATCGCATTCCAGTTCTGAGTCACGTGTCCACAAGCAACTCACGCAGTGGCAACACGTGAAGCGACATCGGACACAATCTGATGGCTGTGTCTTGCAAACATTTGCCATGGAAGATGGATATCTTCAGACCGCCGAGAGCAATTAACGAGCCTAGACTGTACAACACTCAGCAGGCCAAGAGGCCACGGCGTCTGACATACTGCTCTCATATATATATATATATATATATATATATATATATATACAGTAACTGTTCTAGAAAGAACAGATTACTGTTGCTGACCGTGCAGCTTTTCCCTAGAATAAATGATGATGATCAACTGAAGCCCTCAACTGCCGACAGGTGTTGTTGATCTTCCTCGATGTGGACAGTTAAAATGTGTGCCCCGACCGGGACACGAACCCGGGACCTCCTGCTACATGGCAGATGCTCTATCCATCTGAGCAACCGAGGACACAGATGAATAGCGCGACTGCAGGGACTTATCCCTTGCACGCTTCGACGTGAGACACTCAGTCCCAACTGCCCACAATTCAACATATGTAATGTACCTTATACACATTTGTCCATTCACACATTGCTCTCAGCCACGTCTCTGCCCCGTGAGCTGATCTCTGCAGCCATCACCCTGCTAGAGTCACATCCGACTCCGCAATACGCCGTCACAGACGATACCCTCCCCCTCCCCCCCCCCCCCACACACACGCACAACTGTTGCCCACCCTTACCACATGGGCAGACGGTACCGAAGAGGCCGAGACGTCGACAGCCGACCACGAAAAGCATGAGTGTGCTCCCCATACTAGATAGAGACAGTGACTGCAGTAGTGGGAAGCAGCGATTGCGCCACAGCTGATGGATCACCTGTGCCACTTAGTGGCTCATAGCCACCTTTTCAGAGGAAATGGAACTGAGGTATACAGAACTGCGACCATCAGTATCAACGACATATGTACTTGTCCTAAGTTACTGTTGTTGCAGGACATGATAAACGCAGCTAAAGTCGTATAGCTTTCCTCCAAGAAGTCAGCACAGCAGCGTTCCCCAACGTGCAAGTTTATGGTTACAATGTATTTGTGTCCCTCGCTTCACCCAGCAGCAGCGGCGTCACAATACTCCTCGAGGAACCTCGAGGAGGAGCTACAGGCTGATGACGTGTTCTGCCTCCCCAATGCCAGAGGAATGGCGCTCACAGTGCTTGGAGATCACCTTATCATTGTGTATGCTCCATCTGATTCCACAGCCCCCTGAGGCAGTGCGCCACGGTTTACAGAAAAAGTGGCTCTTTTTTTCCAGGGCAGACATGACGAGATCGTTCTTTACTGCTATTTTAACAGTGTTCTAGCGCCAGAGTACCAACTCTAGCGAGATTCTCCATCTGTCAAACTAGCACCTCTAGCTTTTGTTTGGGAGTTTAGACTGCTCGAGACTTGGGACCAACTAAAAGCAGATCCTCCCAAATTGATCTATTATGCGAGCCATTCATCCAGCTGTATTGATGGGATATACATCTCTCATCCCTTTACACCCACATTGCCACATGCAGGGCTGCAACCAACTGCCTTTACAGATCATTCATCCACATAAGCGCTGTCGCCCTCTGCAGACAGCAGATGTGTGGCGAAGCCAGAGTCTCTGGAAGCTTAGCACTGCTCGTGTGACTTCCCCTGTCTGCGAACTCGCCATTGAGGATGTGTGGCACTCATGCATCCACCACACAGGGCATATCCCACGACGGTAGCGAGATGGATTGCTTGCGACTGACTGATCATCTCTCGCACCTAGGTTGCATGCAGTCACAACACGGCTGCCTGGAACCATCGGTCACTCGACTTCTCTTACAATGTCTTACATGACAACAGCTGGATGCCCCCCTCACCAGAGAGACAAATAGCGGTAAACAGAACCAAAAGGCAGATTGTGGCAAACATACAGTGACAATCCGTACAGTCATACGGGCACGGACGCCTGATAGGTTTACGGTGGACAGACCACCCAGGTATCATGTTGGTAGAGAACGTCGACGGCGCCAGTGAGCACTGACAAATGTCACTGAAGTGGACGCCAGGCGGCACTTTTCCACACAGCGTATCAGTGTAGCCATCTATGAACCCTACACCACGCTCCACTCGGCTCAAGACCCCGACCGACTGTCGATGATGGAAGTCACAAAGCAGATCTATGATACGTTAACCCCTGCCATGGCTGACGCCTTCATAGCGCACGTAAGGAGGAAGGTTTTGACGACCGCTACGGTCGCAGGTTCGAATCCTGCCTCGGGCATGGATGTGTGTGATATCCTTAGGTTAGTTAGTTTTAAGTAGTTCTAAGTTCTAGGGGACTGCTGACCTCAGCAGTTAAGTCCCATAGTGCTCAGTGCCATTTGAACCATTTTTGAAGGGCTTGACGCCATCAGTAAAGGCGAGACCCCTAGATCATGGAGCTTGGGAAGACTCTCTTTGGAGTTTTATCGGTCGTTCCAGTATTAACTCACAGAGCACTTCATTGTCAGATGGGCATTCTGTTAGCAAAATGGTAAATGGCCTTTCAGACGATGACGCACAAATTTTAACACTAAAAGCTTTTCATACTCAAGCAAATGTTACGTTAAATTACAAAGTATGTAGAAAAGCTAATCCAATGGCAACAGAGAGTTTTTTGAACCTCGTTATGGAACAAGAGTGGCAGGATGTTCATAGTGCCGATAACACAGATGACAAAAATATAATGCTTTGCTAAACACCTTTCTCATCCTTTTTGAGAGTTCCTTTCCATTAAAACGTTCTAAACAGGATATTAGCAGTAAAGGGCAGCCAGGATGGCGGATAGTCGGATTAGGATATCATGTAGAACAAAGTGGGAGTTATATCAAAATGCCAGAATTAGTCACAATCAAGCCATTACAAACAGTATTGTAAGGTGCTTAAAAACGTTTTTTGGAAGGCAAGGAGTATGTGGTACGCAAATAGAATAGTTAATTCATAGGATAAAATTACAATAAAAAAAATGGTTCAAATGGCTCTTAGCACTATGGGACTTAACTTCTCAGGTCATCAGTCCCCTAGAACTTGTTGTTGTTGTTGTTGTGGTCTTCAGTCCTGAGACTGGTTTGATGCAGCTCTCCATGCTACTCTATCCTGTGCAAGCTTCTTCATCTCCCAGTACCTACTGCAACCTACATCCTTCTGAATCTGCTTAGTGTATTCATCTCTTGGTCTCCCTCTATGATTTTTACCCTCCACGCTGCCCTCCAATACTAATTTGATGATCCCTTGATGCCTCAGAACATGTCCTACCAACCGATCCCTTCTTCTGGTCAAGTTGTGCCACAAACTTCTCTTCTCCCCAATCCTATTCAATACTTCCTCATTAGTTATGTGATCTACCCATGTAATCTTCAGCATTCTTTTGTAGCACCACATTTCAAAAGCTTCTATTCTCTTCTTGTCCAAACTATTTACCGTCCATGTTTCACTTTCATACATGGCTACACTCCATACAAATAGTTTCAGAAATAACTTTCTGACACTTAAATCTATACTCGATGTTAACAAATTTCTCTTCTTCAGAAACGCTTTCCTTGCCATTGCCAGTCTACATTTTATATCCTCTCTACTTCGTCCATCATCAGTTATTTTGCTCCCCAAATAGCAAAACTCCTTTACTACTTTAAGTGTCTCATTTCCTAATCTAATACCCTCAGCATCACCCGACTTAACTCGACTACATTCCATTATCCTCGTTTTGCTTTTGTTGATGTTCATCTTATATCCTCCCTTCAAGACACCATCCATTCCGTTCAACTGCTCTTCCAAGTCCTTTGCTGTCTCTGACAGAATTACAATGTCATCGGCGAACCTCAAAGTTTTTATTTCTACTCCATGGATTTTAATACCTACTCCAAATTTTTCTTTTGTTTCCTTTACTGCTTGCTCAATATACAGATTGAATAACATCGGGGAGAGCCTACAACCCTGTCTTACTCCCTTCCCAACCACTGGTTCCCTTTCATGTACCTCAACTCTTATAACTGCCATCTACAAGTTGTAAATAGCCTTTCGCTCCCTGTATTTTACCCCTGGCACCTTCAGAATTTGAAAGAGAGTATTCCAGTCAACATTGTCAAAAGCTTTCTCTAAGTCTACAAATGCCAGAAACATAGGTTTGCCTTTCCTTAATCTTTCTTCTAAGATAAGTCGTAAGGTCAGTATTGCCTCACGTGTTCCAGTATTTCTACGGAATCCAAACTGATCCTCCCCGAGGTCGGCTTCTACTAGTTTTTCCATTCGTCTGTAAAGAATTCGTGTTAGTACTTTGCAGCTGTGGCTTATTAAACTGATTGTTCGGTAATTTTCACATCTGTCAACACCTGCTTTCTTTGGGATTGGAATTATTATATTCTTCTTGAAGTCTGAGGGTATGTCGCCTGTTTCAGACATCTTGCTCACCAGATGGTAGAGTTTTGACAGGACTGGCTCTCCCAAGGCCGTCAGTAGTTCCAATGGAATGTTGTCTACTCCGGGGGCCTTATTTCGACTCAGGTCCTTCAGTGCTCTGTCAAACTCTTCACGCAGTATCGTATCTCCCATTTCATCTTCATCTACATCCTCTTCCATTTCCATAATATTGTCCTCAAGTGCATCGCCCTTGTATAGACTCTCTATATACTCCTTCCACCTTTCTGCTTTCCCTTCTTTGCTTAGAACTGGGTTTCCATCTGAGCTCTTGATGTTCATACAAGTGGTTCTCTTATCTCCAAAGGTCTCCTTAATTTTCCTGTAGGCAGTATCTATCTTACCCCTAGTGAGATAAGCCTCTACATCCTTACATTTGTCCTCTAGCCATCCCTGCTTAGCCATTTTGCACTTCCTGTCGATTTCATTTTTGAGTCGTTTGTATTCCTTTTTGCCTGCTTCATTTACTGCATTTTTATATTTTCTCCTTTCATCAATTAAATTCAATATTTCTTCTGTTACCCAAGGATTTCTACTAACCCTCTTCTTTTTACCTACTTGATCGTCTGCTGCCTTCACTGCTTCATCCCTCAGAGCTACCCATTCTTCTTCTACTGTATTTCTTTCCCCCATTCCTGTCAATTGTTTCCTTATGCTCTCCCTGAAACTCTGTACAACCTCTGGTTCTTTCAGTTTATCCAGGTCCCATCTCCTTAAATTCCCACCTTTTTGCAGTTTCTTCAGTTTTAATCTACAGGTCATAACCAATAGATTGTGGTCAGAGTCCACATCTGCCCCTGGAAATGTCTTACAATTTAAAACCTGGTTCCTAAATCTCTGTCTTACCATTATATAATCTATCTGATACCTTTTAGTATCTCCAGGGTTCTTCCATGTATACAACCTTCTTTTATGATTCTTGAACCAAGTGTTAGCTATGATTAAGTTGTGCTCTTTGCAAAATTCTATCAGGCGGCTTCCTCTTTCATTTCTTAGCCCCAATCCATATTCACCTACTATGTTTCTGTCTCTCCCTTTTCCTACACTCGAATTCCAGTCACCCATGACTATTAAATTTTCGTCTCCCTTCACTATCTGAATAATTTCTTTTATTTCATCATACATTTCTTCAATTTCTTCGTCATCTGCAGAGCTAGTTGGCATATAAACTTGTACTACTGTAGTAGGTGTGGGCTTCGTATCTATCTTGGCCACAATAATGCGTTCACTATGCTGTTTGTAGTAGCTTACCCGCATTCCTATTTTCCTATTCATTATTAAACCTACTCCTGCATTACCCCTATTTGACTTTGTGTTTATAACCCTGTAGTCACCTGACCAAAAGTCTTGTTCCTCCTGCCACCGAACTTCACTAATTCCCACAATATCTAACTTTAACCTATCCATTTCCCTTTTTAAATTTTCTAGCCTACCTGCCCGATTAAGGGATCTGACATTCCACGCTCCGACCCGTAGAACGCCAGTTTTCTTTCTCCTGATAACGACATCCTCTTGAGTAGTCCCCGCCATGAGATCCGAATGGGGGACTATTTTACCTCCGGAATATTTTACCCAAGAGGACGCCATCATCATTTAATCATACAGTAAAGCTGCATGCCCTCGGGAAAAATTACGGCCGTAGTTTCCCCTTGCTTTCAGCCGTTCGCAGTACCAGCACAGCAAGGCCGTTTTGGTTATTGTTACAAGGCCAGATCAGTCAATCATCCAGACTGTTGCCCTTGCAACTACTGAAAAGGCTGCTGCCCCTCTTCAGGAACCACACGTTTGTCTGGCCTCTCAACAGATACCCCTCCGTTGTGGTTGTACCTACAGTACGGCTATCTGTATCGCTGAGGCACGCAAGCCTCCCCACCAACGGCAAGGTCCATGGTTCATGGGGGGGGGCCCCAGAACTTAGAACTACTTAAACCTAACTAACGTAAGGACATTACACACATACATGCCCGAGGCAGGATTCGAACCTGCGACCGTAGCGCTCGCGCGATTCCAGACTGTAGCGCCTAGAACCGCTCGGCCACCACGGCCGGCCATAAAATTACAACCATATGGTCAGTTATGAAGGATGTGTCTGGTCAGCAGCACAAGGTCGATGGTATAAAGGCAGTTTTTAGTAAAAATATTTCTGTTACTGATAAGTCAGATATACTCGTATGTACGGTATTTAACAATCACTTCCTGGTCGTTGCTGGTGAATTAAATAAAATCTTAGTTTCTACAGGGAATCATATAACTCTGTTCCTTTCTGAGATTGATGCCTGAAATACTCCTCTGTGATACTGACAAGGGCGAGATCGAGGAGTCAATAATTAAATCACTGAAGACTGAGGACTCTCATAGGTATGATGGAGCGGCTAGCAGAATATTAAAGTACTGTTCTGCACATGTTAGCCCTGTACTAATTTTTCCACTAAGAATGCTCAGCTTCCTGAACGGTTAAAGTACTCAGTAGTAAAGCCGCTTTATAAAAAGGGAGACAGGGATAATGTAGACAATTTTAGACCTGTGTCAGTGGCAGTGTGTAAGGATATTTCATCATTTTACATCACACTTTTTGCTGTTCGGCTTTAGAAGTCGTTTAACAACAGAAAATGCTATATGCACTGAGGTACTGGAAGGATTAAACTAAAGGTTTCGAATACTAGACATCTTCATTGATTTAACAAACCGGTTGATTGTGTTTATCACAAAATATTGCTCCAGAAGTTGGACCATTATGGAATAAGGGAAGCAGCTCACAATTGGTTCACCTCTTACTTTAACAACAGACAGCAAATCGTCATTATACACAGTGTGGAGAATGACCGTGATGTGTGGTCTGAGTGGGGCACGTTTAAATGGGAATTGCCCCAGTCTTCAGTGCTGGGACCACTCCTGTTCCTTATTTATATATATCATATAACCTCTAGTATTACTGGTAATACTAAAATATTCTCTTTGTTGATGACAGTAGCTTGGTAGTAAAGGATGTTCTGTGCAACAATGGCTCTGTTTCAAGTTGTGCAGTTTGTTACCTAAGTTCATGACTTGTAGAAAAGAAACTAACGCTAAATCACAGTAAGACTCAGTTTTTACAGTTTCTATCACACAATTCAACAAACGCCGACGTTTTAATTTCACAGAATGGGCATATAATTAGAAAAACGGAACGGTTCAAATTTCTAGGTGTTCAGACAGATAGTAAACTGTCGTGATAAGCCCACGTTGAGGATCCTGTTCAAGGACTTAATGATACCATTTTTGCTATTTGAATGGTATCTGAAGTCAGTGATCTTTCGACACGAAAATTAGTCTACTTTGCCTATTTTCATCCACTTATGTCGTACAGTATTATAATCTTCCCATTGTCAAGGGATATATTTGGCTCACAAACAGGCAGTTTGGGCAATAGGCCTATGTGGTGGAAGTTCGCAAACCTCTTGTCGCCCCATTTCACTAGTCTGGGTATTCTGACGTTGTCCTCTCGATAAACGTATTCTTTACTGTCGTTTCTTGTTAACAATATCAACTTATTTCCAAGAATTAGCAGCATTCAATCAGTTAACACTAGGCAGGAATCCAGTCTGCATTTGGATCGCATTTCTTTGACTCCTGTGCAGAAGTGTGTGCCGTATACTGCTGCACCCATTTTTAATAAGCTACCACAAGTGTTCAAGAATCTTAGCAGTAATCCACGCGCTTTCAAAACGAAACTGAAAGTTTTCTCATGGGTCACTCCTATTCTGTCGAGGTGTTCTTTGAAAAATTAAGCTGATGCCCGTGTTTTATTGTTGACTGCATTTACTTAGAAACACGGCTTGTCTTTTTTTGGGGTTCATAGTCATTTTTTTAAATCTGTTATTACTTTAATGTCGTAATTTCATGAACTGACACGTTCCATGACCTTGGAGATTTCCTCCTCAATTTCGTCCTACGGAACTAGACGTGTAAAATAAAAAATAAACTGGTGATCCACATATCGGAAGCTGCTGTCCCTAGAGACGTCAGTTCCAGCTACCTTCGATGAAGGAATGGTCATCCCTATCATGAAACCGAAGGGCATAACATGGTTTCGAGATTATTGCCCGTTAACACTTTTTAATTGTGACATGAAAATGCCGACCCGCCTCTTGTCGGCACGCACTCGCTGTACGCTGTTTAGCGACATCTCATACGACCAAGCGTCGCTGGGAGAACCAAATAAGACCAAGCTGCTTTGTGGAGATATCGCGATGCGATGGCCCTACCGAAGACGACAGTTTACCAGTGCTCTGGCATCCCTGGACTTTAGCCAGGCTTCCAGACGAGTAGACCACTGTTGGTTGTTGCACACTGTCCTGAACATGGGCTGTCCGCAGCACTTCTTTACCTCTAAGGGGGACCTCCAAAGTCCTAATCAACGGCCAACACACACTCCGTACTTCCACCGCACGTTCGTTGCTAAAGGGATGCCCGTCATTGGCACTCTTGTACACACTGGCGCTTGAATCTCTATTATGCGGCCTTCGTCAGAAGATTACGGGCATGCCATTCCGTGGAATTACGTTTCGATGTCCAGTTCATGCTGACAATCTGGTGGTTGTGCTCCGAAATAGCGACGATGTCTCTAACGCACTCTCCAGGGTACATACATACGGTATGGTCTCAGGTAGCGTCCTCAGCGTCGACAATTCGGTAAATATGAGCGTAGGAACACGACTCAATCTCGTGTGTGTCACTCCCTTCCGACTTTGTGGCGCAATGAAGCGTCTAGGTAACGACACACACAGCACAGCGACCCATAACTATCGGCGCCTTCTGTAAACGTCAGGGCTCTCATCGTCGACCCACGGTTGCGACCTGTGGACATCATTCAACGATCAAACATCTTCAACAGCTACTTGGCTTCTCGTATCCCTCACCTAGCCCAGGTCTTACCCATACCAGTCACGACTGCACGACGTGCTATGGAGAGGCGGGTGACGAGTGGCACGTGGTGTGACAAATCCTGGCCTACTTACTTTGAGTAATGCCGGCGCATAATAATACAAAGGCGCTCCTTTCCCAGGACGATACCTACTACCCTCGGTGAAAGCCAACGCAGTTAAGTGGATCAGAAGACAGGAGGTCCGTTACCTATTTTGGAATAATACAAAGACGTGTTGGACTTCCGGAATTACTTGCAAGAAAGACATACCAAAATTGTTCGCATTCCGAAGTATCAGCAGTTCTTTGCTAATTACATAGGCACTGCCTTCTGCGACTGTCAGTGTAGCTGGAACCTCGCAGGCAGGTAGGGGATGACACCCGGCCACGAGACTTTCTGTGTTTAATTTTCCTTACCATTCTCGACTTACTTAGCTTTTCGCCATAAAAAAGTAAATAAATATATACATAAACAAAAAATAACGATGAGTAACCTTATTTCTCTGTATTTTCAATATGCTTTACCGTTGCTTTGTTCCCAAAGTGAGCCCCGCCAGTTGGGGGTGCTGGAGACACTGTGGCCAGGCCCCGACATCCCAGCCCTCCCCACTCTGCCCCACCCCCTAAACCCACAGCGACAACCAATTAAAAATAACAATAGTAAGAATAATAATAAAGGTCACGAAAAAAGTGTTGATCTCCTGGACAGCATAGATATGATTTTTAGGTGGTTTCACACTACACTCAGACGGTTAGGGTTCACATATTCTATTTCGGAGGGTCTATTGCGTCCGCTCCTACTTCTCGTAAGTGAATTTTAGCCAACTCGCTTGCTTCGCATCTCGTAGATGTTGCCCCAGTCGCGAGATCTAAAGTTTGTTCAATAAGCAGTGCATAATAATATGACAAGTGGGTAGGTTTGATTCCTAAGCGTAATAAGAATCGAAAAATGTTAGGATGCCAACTTATTCAGTTTTGTTTCACTAATGGCAATATTAGTAAAATTATTTCTACAGCCAGACTATCGTTAGTATTCATAACAAGATTCCCGGTCACTAATCGTTTGTTCCCGAGCACTGCAGAAGTTACAATCCTTCACGCGACCTTACAATCAACATGAGGTCGCACAACTAAGTTATCCGAAGCAAATTTAAGGCAAGGCGCCTGAGACCGCAGGGTTACCCCGCGCGGGGTGTCTGACGTATTGTTGAGCGTTGCCACTGCTGTGTGGCAACGCGACCTTTGGACAGTGCCACAGTGGCCATAGCGTAAAATCTGTTCGACGAAAGCGCCGCTGGTGTAGCGACCAGGGCATCTGGCTGGACGGGAGCGAACCTGTGTTCGATAACCAAAAGCAGTTTTCATTTGTGTTATTCTCTCCACCGAAACTGTTAGGAACAACAACAAGGTGGGCAGGTAAATTTCCCAAACGACTTGGGTTAGTAAAGAATTAAAATTTTAATCGTGGTTGCTTAACCACAGCTCTTTCACATACTCGTTATAAGCCCTCAGTTCCCTTCAAACAACTACATGTATGATACGTGTCATGTAAACATTCGAAGCAAATATATTTGCAACACAAAAAACAGGTAATGAATGCAATCTTCGCCCAACTACACCGTTCATTCCGACGATTTGACGGAAAACAAATCTGGTTTACATTTAAGAAATGGACTTCAATGCATACCACACATGCAATGACCTCGCCTGAATTATGGGTGCTGAAAGTTGATAATGAATCATGCTAAGTATCGTTGTTGCACCCCGATGGATAGGCGATTTCCATTGGGTTTCCAGAAACTAATCGCAGTTCTGAAACCTCCAAATGAAGTTCTCCACCGCGCCTCGTTGCAAACCAGCACGCGCTGTCGGCTGTCTCCGGTCCCTCGTGACAAATTCGCAGCAGTGTTACACGGAACTGTTTTCATACGAGCCTTAAAGATTCGATTCTTCACTCATCCATACCGTTTGAGAAATTTATTATCCTCTCTTGTATTTCTTCCATATTCATTACCTTATTAACCATCCTGTTCCTATCAAAATACATACGAAAAAAATGCATATAAAGATAAACTGCTAAATGCATCGAACACAGACCTTCTGCTCCGCAGCCAGATTCTTTGGCCACTAGACCGGCGCGCTTTCGCAGAAGAACCTTCACGTTTCGGAAACGTAACAGGCACGTTTCTATGAAAGTATTCTTTTTCCGACCCCAGTATGACGCGGAAGAATGCACAACTTCCGACTGTCTTTCGAGCCTGTCAATTTTGTGTCGATTGCTCTTTATGAACGTTAGAGGTGGTTTTCTCTAAAGCGGTGAGGTAATGAACCAAATTTTGTCAGAGTCTTTCATTTCAAGTTGTACACAAGCGATCTGCCAAATACACTCCTGGAAATGGAAAAAAGAACACATTGACACCGGTGTGTCAGACCCACCATACTTGCTCCGGACACTGCGAGAGGGCTGTACAAGCAATGATCACACGCACGGCACGGCGGACACACCAGGAACCGCGGTGTTGGCCGTCGAATGGCGCTAGCTGCGCAGCATTTGTGCACCGCCGCCGTCAGTGTCAGCCAGTTTGCCGTGGCATACGGAGCTCCATCGCAGTCTTTAACACTGGTAGCATGCCGCGACAGCGTGGACGTGAACCGTATGTGCAGTTGACGGACTTTGAGCGAGGGCGTATAGTGGGCATGCGGGAGGCCGGGTGGACGTACCGCCGAATTGCTCAACACGTGGGGCGTGAGGTCTCCACAGTACATCGATGTTGTCGCCAGTGGTCGGCGGAAGGTGCACGTGCCCGTCGACCTGGGACCGGACCGCAGCGACGCACGGATGCACGCCAAGACCGTAGGATCCTATGCAGTGCCGTAGGGGACCGCACCGCCACTTCCCAGCAAATTAGGGACACTGTTGCTCCTGGGGTATCGGCGAGGACCATTCGCAACCGTCTCCGTGAAGCTGGGCTACGGTCCCGCACACCGTTAGGCCGTCTTCCGCTCACGCCCCAACATCGTGCAGCCCGCCTCCAGTGGTGTCGCGACAGGCGTGAATGGAGGGACGAATGGAGACGTGTCGTCTTCAGCGATGAGAGTCGCTTCTGCCTTGGTGCCAATGATGGTCGTATGCGTGTTTGGCGCCGTGCAGGTGAGCGCCACAATCAGGACTGCATACGACCGAGGCACACAGGGCCAACACCCGGCATCATGGTGTGGGGAGCGATCTCCTACACTGGCCGTACACCACTGGTGATCGTCGAGGGGACACTGAATAGTGCACGGTACATCCAAACCGTCATCGAACCCATCGTTCTACCATTCCTAGACCGGCAAGGGAACTTGCTGTTCCAACAGGACAATGCACGTCCGCATGTATCCCGTGCCACCCAACGTGCTCTAGAAGGTGTGAGTCAACTACCCTGGCCAGCAAGATCTCCGGATCTGTCCCCCATTGAGCATGTTTGGGACTGGATGAAGCGTCGTCTCACGCGGTCTGCACGTCCAGCACGAACGCTGGTCCAACTGAGGCGCCAGGTGGAAATGGCATGGCAAGCCGTTCCACAGGACTACATCCAGCATCTCTACGATCGTCTCCATGGGAGAATAGCAGCCTGCATTGCTGCGAAAGCTGGATATACACTGTACTAGTGCCGACATTGTGCATGCTCTGTTGCCTGTGTCTATGTGCCTGTGGTTCTGTCAGTGTGATCATGTGATGTATCTGACCCCACGAATGTGTCAATAAAGTTTCCCCTTCCTGGAACAATGAATTCACGGTGTTCTTATTTCAATTTCCAGGAGTACGATCGTAGTCGGTTGGCCGTGTTTAAGGCTTTCCCCTTGTGAGCGCAGAACGGGAAGAACTGAGCGAGTTCGCCCCTCAGCACACTGAAACCCGTCTTGGAGAACCCATAAGCCTGTCGAGTATCCTCCAGCTGTTGGAGTATCCCCTGTGTAGATGGAAAAATAAAATCAAGTACAACGATTAACGTGGCTTCAATTTGACAGTGGATTCAAGATGTTGGTGGACGTAATGGTACTCTGGTGCTCGATCGTTGGTGTAAAGTAGGCTCGAGGCGTATATTTTGTCGTGTAACCAAATACAAGACAGTTACAACATGTCACCTACCGCTCGATTTGCAGGCAATAACATATTACGTGTGTTATACGTATACGGCGTCAAATATTCGTATGTTTATTCCCAGTGTTATTTGTGCGATTGTAAAGTTTCAGTTGTGTTTTTAAAAGATTCTTTGGTATCTGTTTCATGTCGAAGGAGAACGCCGTAACAGACGTCGTCCCCATCTTCGGCGCTGCCACGAAGCTGAAGGCTGACCGCTATTGCACACCAAGCGAAGGCCATCACGCTGCGACAAGGTTCTGTCGGCGTGTGTCACGGCGCTCTGATTCACGTAACATGAAATGAATTTAACTGTGTGCAACAAACATAATAATGGGCGGCCAATGGCCCAAATGCAAATTGTAATGGTGATTAGGTAGTTCTTGTCTTGACGTCATACGACTAACATCGATGTTAACTTAATACTTATGCTGTAGTAAAATGCGTCGGTGGACGTGAAAATTTATTTATTTCACCATCACGAGTTTTCTAAAGTGAATGCATATCTGAAATAATAATTTGAATATGAATCCGACTGTATGACGACAATATTGATTTTTTTTATGATCAAGTATTACTGGAAATTTTGAAATTCTTGACGTCTGAAGTGGATCGGCGGTCGATAGTTAAAAGCCAGAGTACCGATAACACCCCAACTACAAATGTTTGCGAAGACACGGAAGTTTTGTGGAACGGGTGACACGCAAAATGATTGAAGTTTTCTCTACACATCCGAGCTTGCATAAAGTTAATCTGTTTCACGGTAAAAATTTACTTACGGCAACGACGGCGTAGTATGTCAGTGTTGACAACGACCGGCTGTGAAGTAAATAATTAATGCTTTTCCTACTCTGTGATTGACAGATTCTTGTACGTACCCTTGTGCGCTCTAAATGGAAATGAAGTCCCATGCTTCTTGACAGAGCGTAAGGGGACGATGCGGGAGACCCGCCCGCCGTACGAGGCAGGGTCCTAATGGAGGTGGTTTGCCGTTGCCTTCCTCCGACCGCAATGGCGATGAATGATGATGACGACACAACAACACTCAGTCATCTCGGGGCAGGTGAAAATCCCTGACCCCCCCCCCCCCCCCACCGGGAATCGATCCCGTGACCCGCGTTCGGGAAGCGGAAACGCTACCGCGAGGTCACGAGCTATGCCCGTCCGGTCAGTAAATTAATATTATTATCCTTTTAAAAAGAATATTTCGTAGCAAAACGTTTGTGTTAATATGAAAGTCACATACTTCTCAGCATTCAGCGGTCATTGCCAGCATCAGCGCACTACGCCGCCGCTGCCGTAATTAAAATTTAAGCTATCTGGTAACTGACTGAAAAATAGCTGAAATGGCTCTGAGCACTATGGGACTTAACTTCTGAGGTCATCAGTCCCCTTGAACTTAGAACTACTTAAACCCAACTAACCTAAGGACCCCACACACATCCATGCCCGAGACAGGATTCGAACCTGCGACCGTAGCGAACGCGCGGTTCCAGACTGTAGCGCCTAGAACCGCTCGGCCACCGCGGCCGGCTAACTGACTGAAGTAATTCAAATCCGTTGTGGTGCTCCCCTCTGGGAAGAAAGTCCGAAACGGTCAGGCTCAGTTATTATATGTAGCTGATTAAAAGTTTTCATCCACTGGGTGTACGTACAATGTTTACTGATGCTGTATGTTTAAATAACATAAAAAGAGACGTGGCACCGCAGTTTCGTTTTGATATGCAGTTTTCTCGAACATTAGTGCGGACATTGTGTTCGATGTAGTTCATCACTCACATGACCAAAACTGATTGATTAAATGGATAATCCATCCATTTCAGGACTATGTCTCTTTCTTGATCTCGTAATTATGTACAGAGTGCAACACAAGTCCATTATCCGAAAATGCACTACAGCGTTTTGTATCTTTAAAAGTTTATGCAAAGTAATTTGTCCTGCTCACAATGTTCCCAGTGCCCTCCTTGTTATTTAGGTTTGTGACACATCGTTTAATCCCTGACTTACGTATCTTGTCATACGAATCCCCATTATTATCAAAAATGTTTTCGAATTCTTGTTAAATGAAATACCATAAATGCTGTAGCTTTAATGGTTTTGTAGCGAAAACGTTGTCTTTCAGTGTCTCTCACATTAAAAATGAGTTTGTATGAGGTCCATTGATTTTGGAGCTCAATCGACTTCAAGGCACCTGAAAACTGTCATTTAAATATGCACAGAGGTGTCATTCACAGCGTGGTGGAGCTCCGCCTTGCTGCCAGGTGAGGTTGTTACTTACAGCTTCAGGCACAGGCGTATTCTCTAGTCGATCACGTTAATAACTTCACTGAACATTTCATGACGTGCTTCTACAGTCACGATCGCATCGATAAAGTAACGGCTGTTCACTGCTTTGCTGCATATACCAGATGAAACCGAACCTCCAGAAACAATTATCTCCTCAACAGCACTTTCAGAATACAAGTACACTCAGTTTGAGTTGTTAAATGTTCCACTTGACTTATGACTTGCTGCATCAGACCACATGATTGTTTTGTTAAAGTTAGAGTCACTTTCGCTGCGGCGACTCACAGAAATCACGTCTTCGATGAAGATGGTGTCGTTTACGGCGTAGGCTTCAGCTGTAATATTTTTAGCATTCTACTTGAACTTCTGTAGTTGCTTAGAATCTCTTCTTGCAAATTTCTTGGGTGGTTGAATGAAAGTCTTTGCAATGAGCTGCAGATTTTGATCAGTAGTTATTAATTTTGGGCGGGCATTGCGAGGTATGTCAGCTACAGAACCTGTCACCTCTAACCTGTGATTTGATCTGTAGATAGTTCGCCTACATGGTGGCTGTATTTGCAGGAAGTTTTCAATGAAAGATTGTCTTTCATCTTAATGGCATCCACCACATCCGTAAAGTAAACTTGCAAAGTTCTGCTGAAAATTTTTTGTTCGTAATGTACGGTTTTCACGCTTACAAAGAGATGCACAGATTACGCCAAAGCTCAGATTGTCACCTGTTAGTAACAAACCATCTCTCATATCACCTCCGAAACAGATTTCGCTGTGCATAGGTTTCGCAGTTTTTCAACGGGGGGATATTACTTGACTAGTTTACTGAAGTGTGACCCTGGACAGAAATGTGCAGCAGTTAACTGAGTTATGTCGCATACAGTGCTCTTAACAAATTTTGTGCTGTGTAATTAGAAAACTATTGTGGGTAGTATTTTGCACACAAATACATAAAAAATAACATTAAAGATTCTCATATTGTGATTTATTTAACAAGACAAAACTTTTCACAAACCATTAAATATACGGGACATTACATACAATGCAATCATATTGTTCATACGTTTTATAGTTTTTGAGATACATAATGCTTGGTTTTTAAAGTTTTTTGTAACATTGCTGACGTGTCAACAAGTTAAGTCCCGGTTTATACGCAAAGGCAGAGACTGCCTCAAAATATAAAATCCTTTTTCTTTTTCTTCAAAATATTTTTCTTCAGTATGTTTCTTCCCTGTTGCATGACAGGCGGCGTCACCAAAACGAAGTCTTTGTTCACTGCATCGCACTACACTGCCTCCTGAAGACCCCACGAGTACAGAAAGCACGGGACTCTGCATCACTGGAGGAGTGGAATGCGCTGTCCCCACCAGAGAAGCCAGTCGCAGTGACTTCCACCGAGTTCAAAGTCTCCCAGTGTCTTTCACACTGTGGTCTTCAGTCGAATAACGATGAATTTTGGGGACCTCATCGATCAATGTGACGGCGAGGCATCCAGCCCGAGAACACAATAAACCGAGGAATTATAAAGTGGGGCTGCACTGTAGATTTGGCGGGGCGACGCTATCAGCCGTCGGAGACACGCGAGGTCCGGGGACGAACAGGAAAAAATGTAAAAACTGCTAAACTTTATAAATTATATAGATTGTAAAATGACCACACTGTGGTGGGCCGCGCACTGGTGCTCAGCCACCGCTCCACCGACAGCTCGGCAGCGCAGAGCCGCAGTGTGGTGTCGCGGCAGTGGCGGCGCTGGCGGCGCTCCGCCTCCCGCAGCGGCAGCCGGCGGTGAGTGCTGCGGGTGTAGCGGTAGGGGGAGCGGGGGGGCGGCTGCCAGCTGGATGCACTGCTGGGGCTGGTCTCCAGCTGCACCTGGAATCCAGACAGGGGGGACTCGTCACTGGTCTGCGTCTCCTCTCTATCCCCCTCACACACACACACACACACACACACACACACACACACACACATTATTTGGACGGTACGTGAACTAAACTGTGTGACCAATAGTTACGCGAACGGTTATCCTACATAAAGATGTGCTGTGTATGGCTCCCAAAGTTTTTGGCTAGATGTTATGTATAGCACGGGTCTAGGCACTGCATCTGAACTGTCCGTTAGAGGCTGCCACGCAGTGCACCTGGCAGCAGTCAATATCACTATTCCTTTTATGTGAATGGTATCGCGACGCACAAATCACTTCACACAAGCCTAAGCAACATGAAATATCAATTTCTCACTAGTATCTCCACATCATAATATTCCAAATCATCCAAAGCGATCAAGAATTTCTTAAGAGGGATCAACATGGTAATTTAAGTGAGTACTATTCCCACAGAGAGTTTCTTTCCATTCCCTAGACTGTCTACCTATTCATTAATTTCTTCCTTACTGAACCAGGACAGTATGTAGCAGTTTCACTTTATAACAAACTTAGGTTCTTGTATTACTGTTTCCCTCAATAACATCAAAGAGTTCCACGATGTGTTATCATGATTTGTTGTCAGAACTTATGAGATGTTATCTGCTTATGTAACACTTTTTACTACGTGTATCAGATGTCTATTAAGGTGACAGACATACTGTGTAACAAATTTAATTGACGAAGGAGACTGAAGTTGACAGGACGCCTGGAAGAGCCGTAACAATGCGCCAGCTTTATTTTAATAAAGCAACAGCACATGTCACCTTGTAACAGCCAACCATGCTACAGTCTGAATCTACTAATAAAGCAGTAAAACTGTACGATGAGTGCCTATTCCTTATCCTCATTCTCATAGTCACCACTGTGCTTGCTGAGACCCACAACTGGTGAAGAATTAATAGCGGCAGTCACAACTGTAGCCAACCAATGTCTCCAGGAATGAGTTAGCAAATGGCACAATAAATATTGCCTATCTGCCGTTTTTTATACCTTGTATCGAAAACGAGAATTCCACAGTGCGTGGGGGGGGGGGGGGGGGGGGGAGCTCCCCTTAATGAACATTCCCGACAGACGTTGGCGTGTGTGACTCGGGACAGGATGTGTGCCAAGAAATACAACGGAACCCTATCTGCACTGCGATTAACATTTGGAATATAGGCTGTGTAGAATAAGTACAAAAGGTATGAATTGTGACATGGTCAGTTTCTGACTTGCCCCAAACTGTTGGTCGATAACCATGGTATTAACCCCGTATGACAGGGGAAAGGTACGTAGTTGGTTGGTTTGGGGGATTAAAGGGACCGATCATAACAAAATCTGTGGAAAGATATAGATTCATCTATATTGGCACGATTTGTAGGCATTTACCAACTAGATTAACAGAACTGAAGCTACGCCATTCTTGCATTAATTAGACAAACACTTTCATAGAGAGTTTCCAAAAACAATAAATAATACTTTTTGAACGTATCCGCTCAGATACAACAAAATAACTTCATTTTTATCTCTGGAAAACATGCGAAATCCTTGGACTAAACGTGGGCTAAACTGTAAACACGCGAGTTTTGTGTAATTCGCTTTATTTTCGTAGTTACGCCTAAAAATGTGAAATTTGTGGGGCGAACCGCAGAAAAGATGCAGCTTGTAATCGTTTAATCACGAGTGAGAAAATCAGTAACATTTCGTAAACGTAGAGATAAATACAAGCAACAGTGCAGTCGCCGACTTTTGTGTATGGAAGAGATGACAATCTATTTATACTGATAGCAGGTACGCAGTCTGTATACATCTTAACGTCCAGTTTAGTTAAGTATCAACTTTACTAGAGAGAATATATGGCTAATTATAGTGTACGTACGTGGTCAGAGACAGTCGAAAAGCTTGTGAGGGTGTTGCAGAAGACATTGTACTGAGAACAGCTTTCAAGAAAAAAATTCTGTGCGTTACACCGTTACTGAGTTGTTTAGCATTGAAGTTAGCCAATAAGGTATGGCTGTCAATTCAAATAAATACCTAGGAATCAAAATTACGAACAGCTAAAATAGATATTATTATGGGGAACGCAGACGCAAGCACCTGCAAGCGCTAAAATGCGGTAATGGGCAGACAGGTGTGCGTTCGTGAGTTACAACTTACTGAAACGCTCCTTATCAGTTAAAACACGGCTATTTCGGAAATGATTAATTTTAAGGTAGATGAGCAAAAGCCACGTTTTTTCGGTTTGCGCAAACGAAACAAAGGATGTGTTCAGCGACACAGTCTCTAGTAGGCTGCTTGAAATTTGCGCGCGCAAACACCTGAATGGTGAACTTCAATGCTAAATAACTGGCAAACGACGAACGTATCGAATTTTTTTCTTAACATCTATTTCTCACCTCAGCCTTCACTGCAACACTATTACAAGCTTTTTCAGACTGTTTCTGACCACCTTGTATAAAGGAGAAGCTTTCACATTAATACTTCTTATGTACATGTTCACCGTTGTGATACCAAGAACTACTTCAGCCTCTTTCCACTTTGCCTTTTCTCTCGCCTTACAGAACATTCATTCGACCGATTCTTGAGCATCCAAGTAGGATTAATAGAAGAGTCTGTGAGACAGAAAGGATCTACCAAAGGGCGGCGTGTTTCGTCAAAGGGGAGAAGTAAAGGAGATGCTCAGCAAACGCTACAAAAGAGCCGTTGTGCATCGCAGAGACGGGCATTGTTGAAATTTCGGGAGGGTAGTTTCCATTAAGAGTAGGACAAGATGTTACTTCCTCCCACAGAATTATGTATCATGAAGTGAACACGATGATAAAATCAGAAAAATTAGAACCCATACGGAGGATTACCGACATTCAATTCTTCCCACGCGCCGTTCGAGAGTGGAACAGGAAAAGGGGTGTGGAGGCAAGGTAAACCGTTAGTCAGAAACAGTAACGTGGCTTGCGGAATATAGTCATAAATGTAGATTTGCGGAAAGTGGTAACTGTCTCTGAATAAAGAAAAGTGTGAGGTCATCCAAATGAGTACGAAAAGAAATCCATTAAATTTCGATTACACGAAAAATCACTGAAATATAAAGACTGCCAGTTCAACCAAATACCTAAGAACTGTAATTACGAGCAACATAATCGGTAACGATCACGTAGATAACGTTATGGGGAAGGCAAACCAAAGACTGAAATTTATCATCTGAACTCTTAGAACATGCAATTCTCCTACTAAAGAGATTGCCTGCGATTACTGCTGTGCGGTGTGGGAACTTTACCAGACGGGATTGCCGGAAGACATCGAAAAAGTCCAAAGAAAAGCAGCTTGTTTTGAATTATCGCGAAATACAGCAGAGAGTGTCACAAGTATAATAAGCTGTGGTGGCAATCATTAAAATAAGGGCGTTTTTCGTTGCGGCTATACCTTTTGACGAAATTTCAAACATCAGCATTCTCCTCTGAATGCGAAAATATTTTATTGTCGCCAGCGTACAGAGAGAAATAATCTCGATGATAAAATAAGAAAAATCAGAGAGTAAAGATAGATTTAAATGTTCAGTTAAATTCTCATTCGCTGATAGAGAAGAAAACTGAAGGTGGTTCGAAGAACACTCTGCCCGGCACATAAATGTGTATAGCAGATTAGCTACGTAGTTGCAGATGTAGATTTGCTTAATCAGCAAGGTTTTTGTGAGGTATGCAGCAAACTTATTAACTTCAGAGTAGAAATAAGTGAATGGAATGAGATAGGTGGGCTCCAGCCTTTCCGACACCATTACCCCTAAGTGAAATTACTTGTCAGCCATTCCTCGCCCTCTCAAAAAACGTTTATAATGAGAAAGATTGTTCTTAGAACAGTTTTATTTCAAAATGCTAGTATTTGAAATAAAAAAATGAGGTATTTACTGGTAAATCGTGAAATAGGCATTACAGTTTTACATAATAGTGAATTTTCTTAAATAATTTAGCTCCATGATCATAACACAATTGAACTTGTCTGTTTTCAGCCCTCAGAGAATTTCATTTTACCCTCAGGGAACAATAGCCTCCACGCTGGGAACCCCTGATTTAGATTACAGCGACTACACCGAGAGCCCCGACCACTCGTGCTGACTCACCCAGCTGGTCGAGGCCAGCGCGCAGTCGAAACGCTCCTCTCGCTCGATGGCGCTCCTCCTGGAACGCGACCGCCAGTAGAACAGGTCGCCCCGAGAGCTCCTGGTCCACGGCGCGGGGCTGTGGAGGATCACCGAAGCGCTCGGCGACCCGAGGTACGAGGTGCGGCCCAGGCTAGCAGGGGGGCCGACCCACCAGTCGGGGTCCCCACAGGCTATGGCCCAGAGGCGCCGGATCGCGCGCCAGATGGCGGCCAGGGAGGGCGGCCGCTGGTCTTCCCAGGGCCAGTCCGGGCTCTCGTGCAGGCCCAGCCTCTCCAGGAGGAGGTGGCCCAGCGCCGACAGCAGGTCCACGCTCGTCGTGCTGCGCGACACACTGCCCGTCACACACTCTACACGCACTGGCTGCAGCTGGCGTGGTGCCAGGGAGCAGTTCTGGGATCGGGGCGAAGGGGGCGTAAATATTCATCGTACGAGGAATTACCCAAAATAACTGGAATTATTTTTTAAAGGCTATGTATTTTCAAATTGTTTGCAAAACCACGTTATCCCCTTAAAAATACTCCCCATTACAACTGATACATTGTACCACCAATGCTTCCACTGTTCCGAACATTTTCTGTAGCCATCTTTCGAAATACTGGCAGCTCCTCCCTGGTTTTCATCTCGTCGTCTTCAGCGTTGTCAAAACGTTGCCCTTTGATGATCCTTTCCACACGTGGAAATAGAAAAGTTGCACAGCGCCAGGTCAGGCAAGTAAGGTGCGTGGGGCAGCGGAACCGTGGCATTTTTAGCCAAAAACTCGATGTTCGTGTTGATTGTCAGTCAGAAGCCGAGAAAGAAACTTGGCAGCAACCTATTTCATTCCCAAATCTTCCGTTAAAGTACGCCGAACCGAGCTCCAAGATAACCCACTCATCTCTGACAGTTGACCAGTTCTCTGTCGACGGTATGTTAGCACAAGTCTCGAATTTTTTCAATATTTTCTCGATTCGGGCACTCGATCGACGTCCAGAACGAGCTTCGTCATCAATCGACATGTCGCCATTTCTAAATCGAGCAAACCATCTCATACACTTGAGTTTGCCCCCTGGCGTCATCTTGATAAGCTGTTTTGTAGTTTGAAACGATTTCAGCAGCATTTTTACCGAGTAGAAAACAAAACTTCACAGCTGCACTTTGTCCACTTAAACTTGCCATCATGAAAAACGAAATAGGAACAAAACAGCACTAACACGCATAGCGGCAGAAATGCATACTACACAAGCTCCGCCCACACCAGTGTTAGTGGGAATTTTTTTGGGTACCCCGTCGTTGTCTCTTATTGTCTGCCCCTCCCATATGCACAAATATAAGATGCTTGTCGCCCATGCTTTTACCATGCCACAGATACTACGATTTTAATAATAAAAAATCTATAAAGCTGTCATGTGTTTCTGCTTGTCTGTTAGCACATGCTTCTCCAAAACTACCACAAGAATTTTCATGAGGTCATCACAGGTAACTTGAGCTTAGCCTGGGGCAACCATATAGGGTTTATTTAATCAAAAACGAATCATGGAATAGAAATATATCGTACCTAAAGCTTCATCCAACTACTACCATAAATGCAAAAGTAGCTCTGCCTCTTACGTTTTCACGACTAACGCACTTAATCGATTTCAGTGACATTTGGTATGTGGATAGCTTCTATCCAGAGAAGGAACAGAGGTTTCTTTAGAAAGTGTATGGTACATGATGCATGTTACTTTGAAGAGTATCACACGAAGTTGGAAAAAGTATTTACTCTTTGAGAAAGCTATTTACTCTTCGACTTTTGATATTTATCATATTTGTGAGACGCGTTTATTGGTCGATGTGCACTACGTGATATGATTGAAAGTAATGAATACAATACTCATACTATCCTCATTGTGTTCAGTCCATACTTCAACACTGTTTGCTGCATAATGTACACGTTATATAACACATAGGTACTCCAGTAGCACACTGCATACATGAGCACTCCCGCCCATGCCTCTGTGTATGCACTGCTCGACAGAGTCGCTGCTGATGGACTGTGCTTTGAAGCAGTTTGTGAGGCGTGAGAGCGACCACACATCACGTGCTATGCTTAGCTGAACAGGCAGACATGTGAAGGCAGCTGATGTTACTGCATGTATAATAGGTTACTTCTTCAACATCACACTTCGTACCAGTACTACTGACATATGAGTGCAGCCATGGATAACAGATAGTTAATAATAATAATAAAGATGGCGACGATGATAATGACAATAGCAATAATAATAATCTTCTTCTTTATCTTCTTCTTCCTAGTGCTTTCTTATTGGATGGAACAGAGACCACTTTTGGGGCCAATCACTCAATTTTTTATGGTCTAACGCTTTCTCTAGACTTACGCTTATTTATCATAGACGTGCTCTTACAGTATCTTTCCACTGTACTTTGAAGTCCCCCATGCAGTCTCTGGCCTTCGACACTATCGTCATAGACTGCACTAGGTTGTGGCCATTCAATGTGTGCATACCAGTGAGCTCTTCATTCTTGAACCTTCTCATTGACTGGAGCCAGTGCAACTAGTTGTTGGGTCGATATATTGTTGATAAGGTCAAGCAGATAAATGCCGAATAATCTTCTGAGTATCCACATCTCTATGACGTTGCCTGAGTGCTCAGAACTTCGTTGTGGGCCAACACTCGGTACCATATGATGGAACTGGCCGCAGCATTGTGCAGCAAAACTTTTAATTTCATGTGGACAGGTATCGTCTTAGCCCAGAGAACACATGTGATGTCTCTGAATCACATTCAAGTCACTTTGATTCTTGCTTGCACATCTTCATTCACATAGCAGTCAGTCTGTAGTCGAGAGCCTAGATAATGGAGTGTGTCCAACTTGGTAAGAGGAGCTCCATTAATCTGTATAGTTCGTTGAGATGGAATCGTTTAGAGGTACCCACTCTTGTGAATATTTAAATGAACGCCATATGTTGTAGACGAACATACCACAGTCGCACTTGAGTTTCAAGATGCTATCTGGTGCCTGCTGCAAGTATAATGTAATCAGTGTACAGCATTGCCCACAGTACACATTTCTGTAGGTCGGCCTCATGGTTATCCTTTATGGTAACAAAGAGCAGTGGAGATAGAGCGGATGAATCTTGATGAATTTCAAGTGTCACAGGGAGCTAGAGTCAGTGCTGCTGAGAATGGTACGCAGATTCTGGTGTTTTTGTACAGAATGTTCATCCAATTTACGTACGTTTCAGGAACTTGACGATCACAAAGACCATACCAAATCTTCTGATGTGGTACTCGACCAAGTGCCTTCTCAAGGTAAGAAGGCAAGATGTAGTGACTTCCTTTCCTTGTGCAATTACTACAACAGCAGGCACACAGAAACAAATACGTGTATCGTGCTCCATACCTCCCAGAAACCACATTGTCAGTTAGATCATCAGTGACAGAGCACCTCGAGGTCCTGCTGCTGCTAAGCCAAGTACACCATTCGTTTGTTACATATTTTTATGAGCTTCAAACAGGAGGGACTTCAGTAACGGAAAGGTGTGGTCAGATACGAGCTGTGTTGGTGACCCTTTGGTCACATCTCCAGGCAGTGTTGGCTTCCGTCACACCGTCACACAGCTTGAGGCTTCTGCCAAGGTGCATCACTATGGGGGGGTTTGACGTCTGACGTGTGGAAGCAAGGGAAGTGTCCCATGTGTCCCCCAATCGGTCCACTGCTGTGGTTGCCCCAGATACTGCCTGCAGTGAGGTTGACCCCTCACCCGTGGTCTAGTGGGGTATCATTCCAAAGTCTGGCAGGTTGCGAAGGACTTTCTGAGGGGCCGATTGTAGGGCCTCCGAGTTTGTTTGACGAACAGGTTTCGGGTGTTATCTGTGGCTGACGAAATCTACAAGCTGGATGCAGTCATCCACCCTGTTGCAAAGGAAGCTTGTCAGCCTGAAAGGTCTGGGCATTCACATTGGCTTTGTTTGCTGGTACATGGGAGCTCCAACACTAAGCACATAATGGGGCCCCTTAAGAACGTCTGCCAAGGAGCGGAATGAAGCCAGTGTGCACTCTGTGTGCATACTAGGGGGAGTCATTCCGGATGTGGAAAGAGTGCTTCAGGATGCCATGAGCAGTACAGAGTGCAGCCAACCACAGGTGATGGCTCATGTCGGTACCAATGACATGTGTCACTTTGGATTGGAGATTCTCTCTGGTTTCAGGCGGATAGCAGAAATTGTAAAAACTTGCGAGATTAAGTTGGAGCCCACCATCTGCAGCATTTTCGATAGTACCGACTGTGTTCATTTGGTGCAGAACCGTGTGGAGGGTCTGAATCAGAGGCTCAGGCCGTTTTGTGACTGTGCAGGCTGCAGATTCCTTGACTTGCGCAAGTCAAGGAATCTGCAGCCTGGGTTTCCGGGTTCCGCTTAACAGGTCAGGAGTCCACTACACACAGGGAGTGGCTACACGGATAGCGGGGGCTGTGTGGAAGTGACTGGGCGGATTTTTTTTTTAGGTTAGAGGGTCTCAGGAGACCACAGAACTGGCGTCTGTCTAAAAGGAGGCAGGTAAAACTGAGTAAGGTAGTTGTAGAAACGATCGATACTGTAGTTGTAAAATGTAGTAGCTGCGTTGGGAAAGAACCAGAGTTCCAAGCCCTAATAGAAAGCACTGAAGCTCAAGTAGTTATAGGTACGGAAAGCTGGGCAAAAACCGGAAATAAGTTCAACAGAAATGTTTTTAAACGACCTAACAGTGTTCAGAAAGAATATATTAAATACAGTTGGTAGTGGAGTATTTATTGCTGTCAGAAGTAGTTTACCTTGTAGTGAAATTGAAGTAGATAATTTCCGCGAAATGGTATGGGTAGAGATTATAAAAAACTTGAGTCTCATTTCAATTAGGTACCCCACTCCTACAATTGTAGTCGATGGTGACTTCAGTCCACCCTCGATATACTGGAAAGCCGACGGCAGGCATAAAATGTCATCCGAAATTGTACTGAGTGCTAGAAAATGATTTTGAACAATTAGTTCATGAGCCCACTCGAAGCGTAAATGGTTGCGACAGCATACTTAACCTCTTAGGAACAAATAATCCTTGACAAATTGGGAGTATCGTGACGACTACAGGAATTAGCGACCACAAGGCAGTTGTTGCTAGGCTGAATACCGTAGCACCCACAACCATTAAAAAGAAACGCAAAGAGCATCTGTTTAAAAAAGCAGATACAAATGCTCTTAACGCATTTTTAAGAGACAGTCTCCACTCCTTCCCATCTGATCATGTAAGCGTAGAAAGCGAAGAAAAGATATGGAATGATTTCAAAGAGATAATGTCGACGGCAATTAAGAGATATAAACCAGATAAGTTAAATAGTTATGGTACTGATCCCCCATGGTTCACAAAACGGTTTAGATCGATATTGCAGAAGTAACGAAAAAAGCACGCCAAATTTAAAAGAACACTAAATCCCCAAGATTGGCAAAATTTTGCATAGGTTCGAAAGATAGCGCGTACTTCAATACAAGATATTTTTAATAATTTCCACAACGAAATCCTGCCTCGGAATCTGGCAAAAAACCCAAAGAGATTCTGATCATACATAAAGCACACCAGTGACAAGACACAAATACCTTCACTGCGCGATAAAAATGGTGATATCACCGATGACAGTGCCACTATAGCAGATTTATTAAACAAGGTTTTCCGAAACTCCTTCACCAAAGAAGACGAAGTAAATATTCCTAAATTACAACCAAGAACAACTGCCAAGATGAGAAACCTAGAAGTAGATATCCTAGGTGTAGCAAAGCAGCTTAAATCACTTAATAAAGGCAAGGCCACCAGTCCAGATTGTATACCAGTCAGGTTCCTTTCAGGGTATGCTGATACAATAGCTCCATATTTAGCAATTATATACAACCGATCGCTCACAGAAGGATCCTTACCCAAAGACTGGAAAATTGCTCAAGTCACACCGATACCCAAAAGGGAAAATAGGAGAAATCCGCTGAATTATAGTCCCATATCACTAACGTAGATTTGCAGTAGGGCTTTGGAACATGTACTGTGTTCGAACATTATGAATTATTTCGAGGAAAACGATTTACTGACACATAGTCAGCACGGATTCAGAAAATATCGTTCTTGAGACACACAACTAGCTGTTTATACTCACGAATTAATGAGTGCTATCGAGAGGGGATGTCAAATGTATTCCACATTTTTAGACTTGCAGAATGCTTTCGACATCGTTCCTCACAAGCATCTTCCAACCAAACTGCGTGCCTATGGAATATCGCCTCAGTTGTGCGACTGGCTTCAACGTTTCCTCTCAGAAAGGTCACAGTTCGTAGGAAGAGACAGAAAGTAATCAAGTAAAAAGGAAGTAATATCCGGCGTTCCCCAGGGAAGTGTTATAGGTCCTCCATTGTTCTTGATCTATAATTAACGACATAAAACGGAAAACAAGTTCTAAGCAAAGAAGGGAAATCAGAAAGGTGCAAAGAGTACCTAGTAGGTCTATACAAGGGCGATGTACTGGAGGGCAATATTATGGAAATGGAAGAGGACGTAGATGAAGATGAAATGGGAGATATGATACTGCGTGACGAGTTTGACATAGCACTGAAAGACCTCAGTCGAAACAAGGGCCGGGGAGTAGACAACATTCCATTAGAACGACTATAATAGCCTTGGGAGAGCTACCCCTGTAAAAACTCTACTATTTGGTGAGCAAGATGTATCACACTGGCGAAATACTCTCACAAGGGGAGGCCGGCAATTGTGAAATTCAGATTCGATTCGTACTGCGCACAATAAAAGCTCATGGCCAGGGGTGTAATGTGGCAAAGCGCCAAGATGCACTTCTCAGCCGTTGTCGAGAAAATCGACAGTTAAAAGAAACCATTGCGGTGAAATACTCTCTACGCTTAATGATTTTCTGCAGCGTCGTGGCGCAGCGGTAAGCGTTCGGGTTCGTAATCCGAAGGTCGCCGGATCGAATCGCGCCACGGAGTTTTTTTTATTATTATTATTATTCTTTTTTTTTTTTGTAATTCAAATGTATACACACAGAATATATATGTGGTCTCCGAGCTGATAGTCTATGCTGCTGCAAACGTCGTCGAACTGTTCGTGCAGATGGTTGTTGTCTTGCAAACGTCCCCATCTGTTGACTCAGGGATCGAGACGTGGCTGCACGATCCGTTACAGCCATGCGGATAAGATGCCTGTCATATATATATATATATATATATATATATCCTTGAAATAAATCCAATCCATCGTCCACCACCAATTGTCTTCTCCGATTTTTGCCGATATGATACGATACGCATGGTATGCATCAAACCTGACGAACGATAGAACAATTTTTCAGAATGTCAATCAGGTGTGTTTCCCAACAGATAATTTAAAAAACAATTGTTCTTGTAAAAACGCATCGTTTATCAGATGTGCTCGATGTCGTGCTGTTTTCTGCTTTCCATATTTCTATGATAACTGTCACTCTGGTTCGTGCGATACTCCAGCTACTGCTGGTCACTAATCGTTAATTATGTGCGAGTGTATACCGCACTTATCAATAAATTGTATCTACTTGTATATTATTTGTGATATTGTGTTTTATTTCAAGTTTTATTTTTCCACGACAAACGACTTTCAACAACTTATTATATGCATAATTGTTGCAACTGATTGCCGGGAATTGTATATATATATATATATATATATATATATATATATATATATATATATATATTTGAATTACAAAAAAACAAATAATAAAAAAAGTTGCATGGCGTGGGATTCGATCCGGCGACCTTCAGATCACGAACCCAAGCGCTTACCGCTGCGCCACGACGCTGCATATATTTATAAATCGTAGAGAGTATTTCACCCCAACGATTTCTTTTAACTGTCGATTTTCTCGAACAACGGCTGAGAAGTGCATCTTGGTGCTTTGCCACATTACACCTCTGGCCATGAGCTTTTATTGTGCGTAGTATGAATCGAATCTGAATTTCACAATTGGCGGCCTCCCCTTGTCAGACTTCAAGAAGAATATAATAATTCCAATCCCAAAGAAAGCAGATGTGTGATAATTACCGAACTATCGGTTAGTAAGTCATGGCTGCAAAATACTAACACGAATTCTTTACAGACAAACAGAAAACTGGTAGAAGCCGACCTTGGGGAAGATCAGTTTGTGTTCCGTAGAAATGTTGGAACACGTGAGGCAATACTGACCCGAAGACTTATCTTAGAAGATAGATCAAGGAAAGGCAAACCTACGTTTGTAGCATTTCTAGACTTAAAGAAAGCTTTTGACAATGTTGATTGGAATATTCTCTTTCAAATTCTGAATGTGGCAGGGGTAAAACACAGGTACGATAGGCTATTTACAATTTGTACAGAAGCAGATGGCAGGTATAAGAGTCAAAAAGAAATGGTTCAAATGGCTCTGAGCACTATGGGACTCAACTGCGGAGGTTATTAGTCCCCTAGAACTTAGAACTAGTTAAATCTAACTAACCTAAGGACATCACAAACATCCATGCCCGAGGCAGGATTCGAACCTGCGACCGTAGCAGTCTTGCGGTTCCAGACTGCAGCACCTTTAACCGCACGGCCACTTCGGCCGGCGGTATAAGAGTCGTAGGGCATGAAAGGGAAGCAGTGGTTGGGAAGGGAGTGGGACAGGGTTGTAACCTATCCGTGATGTTATTAAAACTGTATACTGAGCAAGCAGTAAAGGACACAACAGAAGCATTTGGTGTATGAATTAAAATACAAGGAGAAGAAATAAAAACTTTGAGGTTTGTCGATGACATTGTAATTCTCTCAGAGACAGTAAAGGACCTAGAAGAGCCGTCGAGTAAAATGGACACAGTCTTGAAAGGAAGATATAAGATGAACATCAACAAAAGCAAAACGAGGATAGTGGAAAATAGTCGAATTAAATCAGGTGATGCTTGTCGGAGTTACATTAGGAAATGAGACACTTCAAGTAGTAGATAAGTTTTGCTATTTGGGGAGAAAAGTAGAGAGGATATAAGATGTAGACTGGCAATGGCAGGGAAAGCGTTTATGGAGAAGAGAAATTTGTCAGCATCAAGTATAGATATAGCGTCAGCGTCAGGAAGTCTTTTCTGAAAGTATTTGTATGGTGTGTAGCCATGTATGGAAGTGAAATGTGGACAGTAAATAATTTAGACAAGAAGAGAATAGAGGTTTTCGAAATGTGGTGCCACAGCAAAACGCTGAAGATGAGATGGATAGATCAGGTAACTTCTGAGGAGATATTCAATAGATCTTTGGCGAAGGGGAATCTGTGGCACAGCTTGACTAGAAGAAGGTATCGGTTGGAAAAACATGTTCTGAGGCGTCAAGAGATCACCAATTTACTATTGGAGGGCAGCGTGGAGGGTAAAAATTGTAGAGGGAGATCAAGAGATGAACACAGTAAGCAGTTTCAGAAGGGTGTAGGTTGCAATAGGTACTTCGAGATGAAGAAGCTTTCACAGGATAATGTACCATGGAGAGCTGCATCAAACCAGTCTCTGGACTGAAGACCACAACAGCAACAACATCTGAGTAGCCCTCTTGGTTGTTCCCAGATGATGCTGTCGTTTAACGTCTTGTAAAGTATTCAGATGACTGAAATGAATTGCAAAATGATTTAGGTATCTATATGGTGCGAAAAGTGTGAAGTTATTCACATGAATACTAAAAGAAAGCCGGTAAACTTCGATTACGCGATAAGTCACACATATCTGAAGGCTGTAAATTTAACTAAATACTTAGGGATTACAGTTAAATAATCTAAGTTGGAAAGATCACATAGATAATGTTGTGGGTAGAGCAAACCAAAGTCTGCGATTCATTGGCAGACACTTAAAAGGTGGAACAGGTCTAGCAAAGTGACTGCATACACCTCGCTTTTCCACCCTGTCCTGGAGTATTGCTGTGCGGTTTGGGATCCGCATCAGGTGGGGGTGACAAATAACATCGAAAAAGTTCAAAGAAAGGCAGCTCGTTTTGTATTATCGCGAAATAGGGCAGATAGTGCCATAGACATGATACGTGAATTGGAGTGGCAATCGTTAAAACAAAGGCGTTTTTCGTTGCGACAGCATCTTCTCATGAAATTTCAGTCACCAATTTTCTCCTCCGATTGCGAAAATATTCTGTTGGCACCCACCTACACAGGGAGAAAGGATCATCACGATAAAATAAGAGAAATCAGGGCTCGCACAGAAAAATTTAAGTGCTCGTTTTTCCCGCGCGCAGATGGAGAGTGGAACGGTAGAGAGACAGCTTGTACGTGGTTCATTGAACACTTCGCCAGGTACTTTATTGTGAATGGCAGAATAATCACGTAGATGTAGATGCAGATTTATTTATTGTGAGCTAGACTATATTTCTAAGAGTGTTGTCAACAATAGGTTCCAATATCTTCATAGTGTGGGAGAGGAGCCGGATTGCATGGCAGTTGGTACTTTCAGCAATAATTACAAGACAATATGCAAAATGTTTTAATACAATAATAATTTGTTTACATCACATGTAGTACATCTCTTTAGCATAGCGTGCTAGCCATTTCAGTTCAGAGAAATATAATGTTTCAGAAACATATGTTCAAAAATCTGAGAAGTACATGTAATGTACGATTAATTTAAGAGCTATGATAGTAACATACTGTCACTCGTCTGACACAACCAAGCAAGCTCACTCACCCCACAAAATCATTGATCATGCCTGGCGCACAGACAGATGAACCGTTAAGCCTTTACAGATAGGGCAGCGATCAATTCAAGTGCTCAACCGCGCACTCACTGCTTCTATGTGAGCATAAGGAAGTAGCAATCCGCGAGACATTTATGTTTCAAGCGGAAATTGTACGTAAACATAGGTAAATGTAAGAACGTGACAAAGTGCCCAAAATGGACTATTGCGTTTGGCTGTGCGTACGGCCATATAGCGGAGAAGTTGCTGGATTTGTTGGCATTTCGCAGTGGACTGTTCACTGTTCACAGGGTTGTAATACACGTGGCCACGCACCAAGACAGCAGAATTGCAGTCAGAAAAATGTCCTGACTGAGAAGGACCAAAGACGTAAATCAAAATCGCTTTCAAACGCGACGGAAATGAAGGTACATCCCAACCTGTAAGCGACACAACATTGCGACGAGAACTCCAATGAATGAACATTTGGAGTTGGTCACCTAACAAGAGGCCATTGCCCTCACAGGTATATAAAGCAGCGCATCTTCAGTGGGCTAGAAGTCATGGAACGTGAACAGTAGGTGACTGATGGAACGCTATATGGTCTGACTATTTACATTTTTGTCTATATTGAAATGAAGCATGTTGTCGAATTCACGGGAGGCCTGATCAGCTTCCTGTGGTTTCCCAGTTCTAAGTGTGGACTTACAAACTGTGTCGAATCTGTAGTTGACAGCAGTTATAATCAAGCTGTCAGTGCATGAGTCAGACCGCAAACTCATGAATGTGGGCAGGGCCACACGTAACCAACTCAAAAGTATCTTACATATGGTCTGTAATTTCTAGAATCCCTTGCCATTTTACAGACTCTTAGGTTTTCGTGGCATTTTTTTCTCCAAAAGTTAGCCTTCCAAGTTTCGTATCCACTGTAAGTTCCATTGATGTCTCCTGGCAGCATCCCTCCTGGTTAGCAGCGAAATAGAGGCTGGTTTTAAACTTCACAAAATACATGAAACATTGCACCCCAGATTCTGTTTCTAAACAGACTTTTTATGAGTCTTTAACTGAGCACAAAAATTTAATAATAATTTGCACTTGTGAGTCTGCAGAGCGCCATATTGTAAGCTGCACGGTAGATTCTCCTCACGTTGTTTTTATGATTAGACTTTCAGACGAATTCAGTCTTGGACGAAGAGCTCTGTGCGATTCTTAAGGCACTGCAGCAGACGAGGTGCGTTCGGCGCTGTCACTTCCCCATCTCCTCTGACTCCCTCAGGTGCTCTGAAGACGATTCAGAAAACGTACCCAGCAGCCACAACACGCAGTTCGTACTGCAACGTCAAGGGGAGGAGATATCATCGGGCTGGTTACCGGTCTATGGGGCAATCGTGAAAAACGAGCAAGCTGACACCGCAGCAAGGGACGCACGCAATGAGCTTCCCACCTCATTTTGTCATCTCGAGCGATGTTACATCGTTTCTGTGGAGGTGAGTTGCGTGCCAGTGGCAGAATGTGTGTCTGGGCATGCAGAGTGACAAAGTCAGACTGGTGAAGCCTACAGTGTCGGTGCGCCACTACTTGCTTCATTACACGCATTTTAAATTTTGGCAAGAGGGCAGAATCACTGTTTGACAAGGGTTCTATTTCTGATATTAAAGTGTGTGCTTCAGAGCCAGTTTACCATTGGAAATTCAAATATGTAAACAAATATCGTTGTCAGGGATACTTTTTATGTAATATGTATACATATATAGATGTATATCCACAATTCATGGCAAACATAGGGGCGTTATATATAAATACGGGTATGTTGCTGCATCCAGTAGTAATGGAACGGGACAATTTCTTGTTTTGAAGCAGGTGGGAAGAATCAGACGTCATTGCGTTTTCCCCAGCACCATCCATGTCATTAAGACCACCTGGAACAGCTCATCAACTCGAACAGCCACAGCCGGTCGCTGCCTCCGCAGTTAGACTTCACGCTTCCCAGAGGCAGGTGCATCGAGTTTACAAGAGTGGTGTTAGCCGTAATTTGTGTGAATCCAAATGAGTGAGTGTTTAGTCTGACAAGTAACCCTCTCTGTCATATTTCCGAGCGCAGTTGACTTATAAGTTCCTGTGTTTAAGCGAATTCAGGCTGGTGCTGAAGGTAAATCGACTGCTTGTTTTTACATATCAACGTTTCTCTAGTTTTCTAGTATTAATGTAGTACAGGTGTATTACTGATGAGGTATTTTCAAATGTTCAGAAATGCCACGTCGTCGTGGATGTCGATATAAGCTAGACAACTTCTTCTATATCTGTGGGAAGCTCACCTTTGTCAGAAGTAGGAAGAAAATTTCAACAGTCATAAACAAAGCATATATACATTAGTAGAGGCAGGAGACCAAAACAGAGAATGGGTACCAAATTTCTGTTGTGCTGCATGTTACTGCAAACTAATTCAGTGGTGGAAAGGTAAAGAGAATGTGGCATTGTTCGTTGTGCCCATGGTGTGGAGAGAGCCCAAGGACAACGTTACTGACTCTTGTTTCTGTCTAACAAAAATTCAGGGTTTTACAAACAAAAAATCGAAGAGGCTCATTGTTTACCCAGATCTGGCTTCAGCGAGAACGGCAGTGCAGCATTCTGTCAGCCTTCCAGGACCTTCAAGAACTCAGGTTCAAATTCGGAGTGACAGTAAAATAAATAGTACTCAAAAAACTACAGATGATGATCCTTTATATCACTGCACAAGTGAGCCATCGACCCATTTGTGAACATGATTTAGTATGTGATCTGGGACTAAGCAAACAAAAGGCGCAGCTGCTTGTTTCAAGATTACAAGAGCATAATCTACCTTGCCAGAGTACTAAAATCAGTGTGTTCAGGTACAGAGAACAGGTCTTTATTTCCTATTTTGCAACTGACAGGGCACTGGCATTTTGCAATGACGTTGCTGGCCTAATGAAAATGTTGAACTTCACCTCTATTTCACAGGAGGGGGGACTTTTCATAGAGGCATCGAAAACGAGTCTCAAGGGTGTTTTGCTCCATAACGGAAATAAAATACACTCTGTTCCAGTAGCTTACGCCAGCTTGACCAAAGACAATTACAAATTCGTACAAAGGTTGCTAAATTCATTCCAATACAAGAAATACAAACGGAAAATATGTACAGATTTCAAAGTAATTGCTATGGTACTGGGAATGCAACAAGGCTATACAAAGTATGCCTGTTTTCTTTGCGAGTGGCATAGTCGAGACAGAAATTCTCACTACGTGAAAAGAAATGGCCCAGGCGGAGATTGAAAGTAGGTGAAAAGAATGTACAACATGCAAGTCTGGTAGCTCCTGAAGATATACTACTTCCATCACTTCACATCAAACTTGGTCTAATAAAACAATTCGTAAAGGCCATGAATCCAACAGGCAGTGTGTTTGCATATCTAGCTATCAGATTCACCCATCTTTCAGCAGCAAAAATAAAGGAAGATGTATTTGTGGTTCCACAAATCAAGGAGCCGCAGAAAGATGCAGAAGATTCTGAAGTACGTTTAACTGACAAAGAAAAGACAGCATGGGACTGTTTCAAGATGGTGTCAGAAAACTTCCTCGGCAGAAGAAGAGATACTAACTACAAGCAATGGTGAATGACATGATAAAAGAAGATCGAGATCTGGGGTGCAATATGTCTTTAGAGGTACATAGGATGGACTCTGATGTGGACTACTTCACAGAGAGTTGTAGTGACGCATCGAATGAACATGGCGAAAGAGTCCATCAAGACATATCTACCACAGAAAGGCGTTATGAAGGGAAGTGGGTACCTTCTATATAAGCAGATTATTCCTGGAATATCATTCGAGAGAAGAAAGATTCACAATACAAGAGAAAAAAGTGATGTGCATTACAATACAGTGGCTCATTTTTTTGTCAGTTTTCTGTAATTTCTCACGTCAGATAAATGCTACGAAGTGTATACACAAAGATTACTGTTTTATATGATAGATCATACCCTCCATTACTTTGATGGACTTACAACTCATAAAAGCGTGAATTTGTTTATCGAATTTCACCCCATGTTTGCTGCACTATATCAGAAACAGAAAAGAGAAATAAAATTACCATTACTCATAAACTTTCCTTGACAAAAAAAAACTAAAAACAGTTTTGAATTCAGCACTCGTGGTACAACTATGATCACAACGTATTTTTTCAGAAATAGAAAAAGGTTTTTTGTAGAACAGTCATATTTTCTTGATAACTATTGCTCCACTCTTTTGAATAACAGCGAGACGAGCATGGTAAAGGTTCTAAGGTTTTGTGTGTTGTCAAGCGTCCTGCTTAAATTATTAGGGAAAGTTAGTTTAATGTCCCTCAGAAGTGGCTCATTAACTCTCTTTTAGTCAGTGATCAAGCCTGCTACCATTATCTTAACCACTTTCCAATTTTGACTCTGTATCCATATCTCCTTCATTCAATATTTTTAGAGTGAGACTAAGACCTTTCCGTTTCAGCATTTTTAACGCCCATATTCCCCAAGATGTACGGGTTCTCATACTGGCTAGCTCATTCCCTGATTTTATTGGTGGTCTACTAGCCACATCTACCAGGGAATAAATCTTAGCATCGTCTTCAATTAACTATCGTTTTAGGTATTGGATATTATACAGGTTGTCCGGCGAGAAATGACCAGTGTTCAGGAATATGACAGGAACGATCATCGGAACCAAAATGTCTAATAATCATGGACTGTTAAATTCATACCTTAAGAGATATGGGCATTTCTTTGTTTTCGACATTATGAAACAACCGCTATGCTTTCAAAAGTTTGGAAGGAAGTAGTATGGAACAAAAAAAGGAAAAATTGCCGAGTGTACATGGGCTCTAAAGTGCATACCTTAAGAGCTATTATCACTTGTTCAGTGGAAGAGATGTGTTTCACGGTAGCGAAGATGCTCTTAACGGTTGCAGGGCAAGGTCCCTGTTTACTGGACAGTTTTTCCTTGTTTTGTTCCATAACACTACCTCTCAAAATCTGGAAAGCTAAGAGCTCGCAGAAGATCAGACTGATTTCACAGTGTCGATGATGAGGAATTGCTGATAGCTCATAAGATATGCATATTCTAGCCCATGTTCGCTAGACTTTATTGCTTCGAATACTTGTTCCAGTCAAGTTCCTGAATACTGACCATTCCTCCTGGAACAACGTGTCTTATAGTTTCATTTAATGCCGACTGAAAGGCACGAACGAGCATGTAGACATACATAGTCCCATGTACAAGTTTTATTATCTGTTGTAATATATTGATAAACTAATGTTTGTGTTGCGATTGCCAGACAATCTTTCAAGTCCCTCGTAAGTGCGTACACGTGCATTTGTCCCAAGGAGACTGCTTATCAGGAACTATTTTATTTCCACTAAGCATGTAGCGTCTTCTGGCAGGAAGCACAAGCTCGCTTTACTACAGGGTGGGGAAGGATTCGGGCGAGCCGTTTCCAAAGGAAACATCGCAGAATTTGCCTGTAGCGATTTAAGTGAACCACAGAAAACTTAAATGTGGTTGTCTGGACGGCTGTATGAACCATCGTCCCCCTGAATGCGAGTCCAATGTGCTAACGACAGTCATAAGTGTGATGAGAAGAGATATATTACAAGGTAACAACATTTGAATTTCAGGCTTCCAAAATTAAAAAGAAGTGCATCAATTCATCTCCTCAGTAGGTATTGCAATGAATTGCGAATACATAGAAAGAAGGATCCTTTATTGTATGATTATATGATAGCAGAACAAACACTGGTAGCAGTTACTTCTGTAAAATATCTGGGAGTATGCGTGCGGAACGATTTGAAGTGGAATGATCATATAAAATTAATTGTTGGTAAGGCGGGTACCAGGTTGAGATTCATTGGGAGAGTGCTTAGAAAATGTAGTCCATCAACAAAGGAGGTGGCTTACAAAACACTCGTTCGACCTATACTTGAGTATTGCTCATCAGTGTGGGATCCGTACCAGGTCGGGTTGACGGAGGAGATAGAAAAGATCCAAAGAAGAGCGGCGCCTTTCGTCACAGGGTTATTTGGCAACCGTGATAGCGTTACGGAGATGTTTAATAAACTCAAGTGGCAGACTCTGCAAGAGAGGCGCTCTGCATCGCGGTGTAGCTTGCTCGCCAGGTTTCGAGAGGGTGCGTTTCTTGATGAGGTATCAAATATATTGCTTCCCCCTACTTATACCTCCCGAGGAGATCACGAATGTAAAATTAGAGAGATTAGAGCGCGCACGGAGGCTTCCAGACAGTCGTTCTTCCCGCGAACCATACGCGACTGGAACAGGAAAGGGAGGTAATGACAGTGGCACGTAAAGTGCCCTCCGCCACACACCGTTGGGTGGCTTGCGGAGTATCAATGTAGATGTAGATGAATGTAGATGTAGATGTAGGCATCCAATTTCAGCATCGAATCTGTAGAACACCAGGTCCCACAAAGCAGCCTTTTCAATGAAAGCAATGATGCACAATGGTATTGACATGGCCTTTTGAGAATCATAAAAAAGGAACTTTGGAGTCTTCTTTGTGTATGAACCACAAAATTAGTAACGCAGGGAATGAAATAAGGAGGGGAATCAGCATATTTAGAATATTCCTGAAGATATTTAAAATATCACAATTTTGCATTGCTCGCTTTTCGAACCACTTCCCAGACACTGATGCCGCTTGGGCACATCCTGTGACGAATCTTGTGGAATATGCTTTGTGGCTTATGTCAGAACACGGCCGCAAAAATGGTTTCATGAATGTATCACCATTACAATTTAAGCTGGGTGAACATTAACTGGTTTCAAAACACAACCTCTAGTTCCGTGCTCTTAAAAATGAGAGTATTCCTTTCACTGACTTAATCAAAGTTTACATACATAACAGCGCCATTTATTATTGAGTCAAGTAATTTTATTTCCCGTTTTCACTTGTCGTCTTATATCATGTACAGCTTTTCGTAAAGCAAGCCCATGCTTTGTTATAGTTAAACGGGATCATATAAACAAGCTCTCATTTGAAATATAATCCAGCCATCCATAGTCATGAGGCCTGATGCAATCGAGCCAATAAAATTAATTTTGGTCCTGCCAGCCGCTGAATACAGAAAGACAGCATACTTGTATGATAGCTTTTAGAAGAATTTCTTGTTTCCAGTCTCTTTTTAGACTTAACTCTTGAGTTATTTCGCACTGTTATTTCAGGAGATGTATTCGTGTTTGTAGGCATTGGAGTGCGCGCATCAGAACACCCCAGAGTTGAGCTGCTGCTACTGTTACAGAATGTGGGATCCATACATCATACAAAAATAGATGTATGTACATACAGAGTGTAAGGGGTATAAGTGCAGAGATTTTTATATGTAGTACCTTAGTATCAACACACATCAGTGTGTTGTTTATTTTTTCTCTGAGTTGAACAGTATTCCCACAAACATGTCACAAACTTTCTGACCTAATGTTGGTGCAAGGCCGTAACTGCAGCTCTAAGGGGACTACTACTCTTGAGTACAGACTAGCATCCACGTGTCCACAGTTCAAGACTTCCCTGCTGCCCACGGGGAAAATGGGCATTAATGGCTTGCTTGTGCCACATGTATGTCGAGGTACTACCCTACCTAAAAACATAGAAGTTGAAACAGTTGTAATTATCAATCTGCAAATGATGTAAAAACAGATGTAATGTTGTTCAGCACACTGTTGAAAAAGCAGTGTGACCTATGATGTGCAAATACCCGTACTTAACTCGTCTAGCATTTGAGAATAAGACACTTAAATACTTGCAACAAACTACACTCTCGATTTCAAACATTTATAATATTTTTTCTTGCTGACAATACACAAAAAATGATGAAACGAAAAATGCTTGCTTATAACTTACTACATTTTCGCTGTTCGTGCAGTAAAACTGACGCATGAAGCTTTTTGTTTTAATTTATTACATCTTTAGTACTAACTGCTTTCTCGACATATTTTCCAGTCAGTATTCAAATTTACCACTGAATGTACTACAAAAATAGTAACATTGTATTACCCACACTTCGGGAGATATCATGTCATCAACACTGAGATGCGTAAAAAACTCCTACATCATGCATGACGTTTTAAATTTTTACGTTTTACTACTATGTCTATTCGCAAAATGTTTCGCAGACAGTATCCAAATATACCACTCATTGTATTCGCAAATTTGTATTATTGTACAGTGCATAGTTCAGGTGATATGACGCCACAAATGTAGAGCTGCACGAAAACGAAATCGCAGAGCGTAATTCGCTAGAGATACAGGTGAAATACGTGTACAAATACGTGTGAAATATGTTAAATATATGTGATATGTATTTGACATGTGTGTATGGGGACAAAGCCATCAGTAAAAAGCTCATCCTAAACCCGTGGAACGATTTCAACCAAATTTTTTACACATATTAGTTACGATCTGGGAAGAAATACTGTGGTGGTAACAACCACCAGCCTTCTATTGGGGTGAGCGTGATAACACGGAGAGAGAAGGGGGAGCAGGAGATGGACAGACAACGAGGAGGAAGGAGATGCGAAGAGATATGGGGAAGGAGGACATAGACACAGAGACAGAAGGAGGCAATGAACAGAGAAAGGAAAGAGGAGGAAATGGACAGAAACAGGGGAAGGAAGAGATATGCAGAGGAAGGAGGAGGGGGAGATGAACAGACAGAAGGGGAGGAGGGAATGGACACAGAAAGGGAAGAGGAGGAGATAGACAGAGAAAGGAAAGCAGAGGAGATGAACTGTAAAAGGTGGGAGGAAGTGACAGAAAGAGAGGAGGGAGGAAAATGCTGACTGCGAGAGGGGAGAGGAGTAGATGGGCAAAGCGAGAGCTGTGGGGGAGATGGAATTGGAGGGAGGAGAAGGAGGCTGGCAGAAGGGGGACGTGCAGATGGACAGAGGGGGAGGAACAAATTGAGAGAGAGGGTGGGGAGGAAGAGGTGGACATAGAGTGAGGCAGGAGGAGATGGATAGAGGGGGTGGGGGTGGAGGAAGAGATGGACTAACAGAAGACTGGAATAAATACATAGCCTGGCAATGCCAGGAGCTCAGCTACTACGGATACAATTTCATGCTCACTACTTACCCTCTGAAGCACTCCCCAAGATGGCGCCAGCTTATATTCAGAGCCCTGAAAACGAAAATACCCACATTAAGTTTCTACACAGGTGAAACAGTATATGCTTTGGCAGTTGCAAATGTTATTAATAAGCAAATACCACAAGATATAGTGCCGGTATTCATTTACTTTCCTTTGCTACAAGTACAAGTGAGTTAATACAAAGCTTAAGGCAACACGTAGAAGCTGCCCGATAAGTAGGGACGAATATTAAATGGCTATAGAAGACACAAAACTTATTGAAAATGTAATATTTTTTTACAAACGCATTAAGTAACTTGCCCATTTACATGAGAAATTATATCCTCCTTATGAGCATGCAAGACCGCGCAGCAACGAGCAATGCGCTCTCTGAAGTTCTAGATGACGCGTTTGCAAACATCTCGTGGGATGCGGTTAATAACACTTTTAATTTCATCCTTCAGTTGCTATGTTGATTGCGGTTTGTTCACGTACACTTCTGATTCCACAACTACACCAAAAAGGTCACAAGGCATAAGATCGCACCTCTGACAGGCCATTCCTGGTTGTCAGGCAGAGACAATTTTTTGAGGAAACTTTTGATACCACAAAACAATAGATTCACGGGATGTGTGACATGTCTTGATGAAACCAAAAATCGTCGTTTTCATCTATAATAGGGTGAAACCAATCAGAAAGCATGTTTCGCTAACGGTGGCCGTTCATAGTGACGGCAACTCCCTCATCATTTTCAAAGAAGTACAGACCGATAACTCCTCCTGCCCAGAACCCACACCACACAGTCGTGCGTTGTGGATGCGTCTCGTCTTCCACAGTCACTCGCGGATTTCCGTTACTCCAAATTCCGCAGTTCTGCTTATCGACGCATTTACAGAGGTGGAAGTCTGCCTCATCTATGAAAATTATTTTTGTGAAGTTCTCGTTCTGTGCTTGTCGAGCCAAGACCCATTAAAGCAAATCGATGTCTGTTTCCAGGCTCTGCAGACTTCAACTCTTGCTTAAGTTCAATCTTGTACGCCTGCGTTTCCAGATCTGTTGAAAGGATTTCATACAGTGAACTTGGTGACAAATTCAATTGCTGAACTCGACGGTAAACCCATTTCCTGAGCCTTACGGTCACATTGTCACGCACGACAGCAATGTTTTTTTGTCTTTGACCAACACACGTTCGTCCTGTTTTCTTAACGTCTGAAACGGAACCCTTGGTCTCAAACTTCCGCATCAACTTCCGAATAGATGATCCGGTTGGATTAGCATTACGTCCGAGTGTCACACGCAATTCACGAACGGTTGCCATGGGACTCTCGCTGTTTTAGTAATAACTTTTTATCACTTGCCTAAGTTGCTCAGTAGTCATCTGTTCCAGGACGAAAACAAACATCAAACGACAACACAAAAGCTATTAGGTTTTTAATGGGAAGGTGCTTTGGGGGTAAAGAGGATAGCAACAACACGTCCAACCCGGCTTGACATCGACACGAACTGATATCGGAAGGCAGCTGAGGGTGCAATCCTGCAACTACACTGCGCATAAAAGGGTATCAGTTATACGAAACTCCCTAAATGTCTCCCATTGCGACGCGTAAAACCAGAGCTCCGAAGGTCACGTGAGTTGTAAGGTGGATTAATTACGTCACATTGGCACCAAATTCCACCACAATTCTGCCCAACGCCATCGTGGAGGTGGTACACCGTGGGAATGTTGTCACACTCCCTTTTACCCACAATTCATCCCTTCTTTTGAGACCTCTGGGATTTGCGGTGGAAGTCAGAACTGCAACACCGAGCGTTGAAATCATAGGGTTTTCTTGCGAATGGCTGAGAAAAACATTTCAGACACACCACTCCCCATAATCGAGACGACAATCCCTTCCCGAGTGGCATAGAGGGGTGTCAATGAAACAACACCTTCCTGTGATGCGTTGATTCCACGACAGTTCGCATTATACTGAACAATGGTATGATGTTCTTAATAACATTCGACACTTCTCACTCCCCTCGTACGATTCATCCCCACTCTAAGGACATCGTTTGGCTGCAACCACACCGCACGTGCTACGACCCTAGTCTGGAGTGTAGTGCAACCGCAACTTTTTCTTTGCTACACACAATGGGACCGCTAGGGAGGGCACACTAGAGCAGCCGCGAGGCACCACTTAGCTACATGGGAAAGCGCGTGGCTGGCACCGAGGGGGTTGCCGGAGTGGGGGTGTGGGAGGAGCGGGACTTTAGCGGGACCCTCTGCCGTTTTCTTCACGCACAGGTCAGCGCTGCACCTCAGAGTGATCATGTCACAGTAGGGCGCGAAACAAGAGAGCTTTCCAAGTGCAAACACCCTTTGCTGCTTCGGACCACGTTCACATATCGTCGAAATGTTTTGCACATTTCTTAGTAGTCTCACGCAGTGTACTAAAGCAGAACTTTGGTTCGCACTGCACTCCAAAGGGGTCAGATCACGTTCAGTGAGGTTGCGGTCCCACGATGTCTTTAGGGAACGGATGAATAGTCAAGGGTGGGTCATCAGTGTCGAACGTTGTCGAGAGCGTCGTCCTGTTGCTCATCACACTGCCAGCTGTCGTTTAGGACGGCCAAATATGTGGGAATCGTCGCCCCAGGCGATGAGGTGGTCCCATTCCCACCGTCTGCACCTCCTCCTGACGGGATTTTCGTACCGAATCTGGGCAGCGGTGTGTCTGAAACGTTTTCCTCGGCCACTCGTAAGAAAACCGCCCGATTGAAACGCTGGGTGTTCAAGTTCATTCTTCCATTTACAATTATTTCGCATATCACAAAACGGATGTTGGACTTGTTGACTCCCTGTTGTAGCCTATGACGACAGGGTGTAGACAGAGCGCCTTACGCTAGTCCTACTTCTAGTAACAGGAAGAATAGTACAGCTACAGGTCTGGACTTCATTATAACTTCACTGTCTTCCTCTGTTGCCACAGCAGTGGTGGCCGGTGTGACAACCGGCGGTGCCACAGACGCCGTCGCGCTCTGCCAGTCGCCACTGGCACTGACACAGGCGATGCACGTGACGCCGTTGTACGATTCTACACGGCCGACCGAACGGCATAGCCCGTCTGTCCTCCGGGGCACCAGTCTCGTGAAGCTGGTGGCATCCGGCTTGGCGTCGAGTGTGGCCCTTCCGAACCCAGCCATCCCGCATCAGCATGGCAGCTGCGGGATCCCGACCGACACGAAGAGCGACAGCGCCGAACGAAGAACCACAGCCCCGACTGGTCACGATTCTGCCTCTGTCAATGCTGAATGTTGTGGAAATTTCTCCCTCTCACAGGAGGCATAACACGATGTTCTCGCTAATAACCACATCTCAGACCTGATTTGTGGACGAGTTACTCGCTGCATAGCCTTAGCTTACTTACAGAATGTACATGGTTCTGCTCCTAGCTACATTTTGCGGCAGCGCTGCAACGTTGACCACCTGTCTCTAAAAAATCCCCATTGATATGTTGATCACCCTCTCTTCAAAGGCTCAATAATATTGAGATCTGGTGATTGTGATGGCCAGGAAACGTGCGACATTTCATCCTCGTGCTCACAGAACCAACGCCAGCTATGCAAACAGGGAAACTGTCGAATTGGATTAGGAAAACGCCATTAGAGAACAAATATTGTGCGTTGGGATGGACCTGATCAGCCAGAAAATCCTTGGCAGTAATGCGAGAATGCGGAGTAATCTTGGGGTCCACGAAATAACACGATGGGGCTGCCCCAATAATCACCAGACCCATGCTTCACTATTGGGACGAAAACACAGCCATTGCGTCATAGTTCAGGTTTTGTGGCTTCGTCGTCACGTCTTCCTGTTAACCGCATTTGCATCACTGATCAGTGGTTTTGCAGTTCCAACATGCCCTGCAGCTCCAGCCTGTGGAGCAGCCTCCGTGTTGTTTTGGGGCTGGCAGGGATCGTGAGTGCAATGCTCAGTTCTGCAGCGACTTTTGCAGCTCTTGTCCTCTAATTTTACGTCACAATTCTCTTCACGACTTTGTGGCACACTCACTCGACACACACCATCGTCCGCGCTGTGGCTTAGTGGGTGACATTTCTCCGCTTTCCCAGTATGCGTATATATCTTCTATAGGGTGCCTCTTGAAACACTCCATCTGCGTTGGTTATTACACGACCACCGATAATCTGCCAACGCTCGAATTCACTTAGCGCCCACATAACGCTCTCTCACCTACACAGAACACGATTGACTCCTGCGAACCGTTGAAGACACTCCACAGGCACCGCTCGTGGTCGAATACAACGGCGCAACCTGCGTGCTTGGCTATCGTCTGCATTTGTGTTCGAGCATACATTTGTCGCTGTGTTCCCCAATTTCTGTACAACCCCTGTATGAGTCAATGATGCCGCTAACTGTAGATTACACTTAAAGTAATCTTCAACTGGAATAGTAATAAATTTACTTACATGTCGACGTAAGATGCTGCTGTTGTGACAAGCTGCAAAGAAGAACAAAAAAACAGACTGGTTAGAATGAGAATTTGTTCGAGGAAATCCGAGATCAATGTGTTATCAAAGTCCTAGAAATTTTGCATTATTGTTAGCGCTATTCTTAATAACAGAATGTTGTGAAGCGCGTGTTTTGAACGATAATTTTAACTTAGTTTCACACTTTCACTTCCATTAAATGCTAAACTTGGGACACAGCCGATTTTGGCGAACTGATTTATATTTTTGCACATGGTTATTAATATGAAGTTTTACAGTTAATTCAAAAATGTCTCTAAATTCTAGACTACTTCGTTTGTTCTTGAATGTTTAGCCTCTACATTGAACACATTTTTGCGCGTCCCCAGACAACAGTAACAAATAATCTACGTATTATGAATTTCTTTTACCTGTACGTCATCGAATAACAGCACCTACGAACACAGACACTTTAATTCCTTAACGAAGGACTGTCATTCTCTTTCTCAGAACTTGCAGGCAGAATGAACACCGCAGTAAACAGGGGAGATTATTGCTCAGCAGCCACAGAACAACACCAGTACTGGACACGGAGGTTTGCGAGAGCACGGGTGACGAGAGGAGTTACTGGCAGTGAACTGATCTTACAGGGGACATTTTTCGCCAAGTGGGGGTTTTCTCGTCGGAAAATGAGCTTGTTACTTGAAGGCAACGGAAATCACTAAGGACTAATCATATCCGTAGTATTAAAAATCAGAGCTGGTCAGACAAAACAAGGACACACCACAGATAAAATCTTGCAGAAATGTGGCTCAGAGACAAGACCCTTACTTACAAATTCTTGTGTTCCTGTGCCTGATGTGAGAAAATTTCACAGAAACCTTGACGGGACCGATGACCGTAGCAGTCTGGTCCCTTTAATCCCACAAACCAACCAACCAAACCTTGACAGAAATTGTGGAATTGGAATAAATTTATTTCTGGAACAAAACGTCCATCTTAAAAATGATAAGGAATGCGGTCTTTGAATAACAGTGCAGCGTCTCACAGCGAAAGTCAAATACTTGCCCAAGACGTGGAATGTATCTTCTCTCTCTCTCTCTCTCTCTCTCTCTCCCTCACACACACGCACACACACACACACACACACACACACACACACACACACACACACTCACACACACACACACTCACACACACACACACACACACCCACCCTTTTTTTAAAAAAATCTTTCATTGTGCCTTTGTACTCTTATTAGATTAACGTGCACTGTTCTGTATCTTTGTTCTTCCATCCACATATATCTGTGCTTTTGTAATCTTAATTCTCCACTTCACACGGTAGAGTGGGCTCTTTTAGACTATAGAGGCTCGGTTCTTTTTCAGCCATCGAAACTGGCGAGGAGATAGTGAGTTAGCGGGTTCCCAATCACAAAATACAGTTACAGTCGACACTCGTCGGTACTGATAATCAGGAATTCTAGGTGGATTGGTGGACTGAAAATGCTGTTTATACATTCGTTCATTAAAAATAAAAAGCCTCAAATAATAAAATATCGCCAGCTGATATTTACTACGATCTCTCCAAGGCGTTTGACTGAGTAGATGATTTTATGTGCTGCACCAGTCCGTACATACATTCCTTTACTGAGGCAAATAGTCCTCTTAGAAAATGAGATGAAGAAATCTGGCATCTTATCTATGAAATCTGTTATCTGTTACGGCTTTTTCAGCAATAAGAAAGAAGGAGCAGATGCTATTGTTGGCTGTGAAAACCGGAGGCATAAGCTCATTACGCCGTGATATGTTTCTGTTGTATGATTATCAAAAACAGTGCCACGAGCCTCCATTTCCAGAGACAAAGAGGAAAGTTTAGGACTTTAATCTGAGACTTTAGCGATCAGGAACTTTATACTACCGACTTTCCTTCTCTTGCCTGCCAAATTCTGGTGGTAAAAAGTTTTTCCCCACACTAGCCACCATACAGACAAATTTTAGTATGAATCACTGTGGAATTAAAGGCAATGGATAAATATTTGCTGGGAAGAACAGGCAGTGTACGCAGGTTGATGGCATACGACGAACTATCTACCACCTTATGACTTCCTGTGTAGAATAAAGACCAAAATTTTCAATAACAAACTAATCTTTCATGCGAAGCCAAGGCCAGAGGTTATGATGCAATGGTCCTCGATCTGCCAAAACGTCGTTGCTACGACAAAAGCAATTGCAACGAAAACTTCAAAAATGGCTGGTTCAAATAGCTCTGAGCACTCTGGGACGTAACTTCTGAGGTCCTCAGTCCCCTAGAACTTAGAACTACTTAAACCTAACTAATCTAAGGACATTACACACTTCTATGCCCGAGGCAGGATTCGAACCGGCGACCGTAGCGGTCGCGCGGTTCCAGATTGAAGCGCCTAGAACCGCTCGGCCACCCAGGCCAGCTACCTTCCAAGTGACAACATCCCACCTCAGATTTAATCACAGTACGTTCTGCCTACCCCTGTATCGAATCAGTATGGGCCTTTATCCCTGCTCTGACAATGGGTCCGATGAAGGCGCCAACTGTATTTTGTCCTGTTATCTCCGAAGAGATCGTAGGACCGTGAACTTGCTGCAGATGTCGTCGAGAAACGTGCTCCTCAAGAGTCAGAAAAACTTTCTAGTGGGGAACGGTATAACCATATACGAGTACAGAGGCAACTTACAGAACATGAAACAAACATATAGACACACTTTTGGCTACATAAATTAACAAGTGATTAACGTGTCATAAAATTATCGTACTATCCTATGAGGCATTCATATAATAATTACTTTATCTGCAACTATCCGGTTAAATTAGTTCACTATTATATAATATTATTTTGTAGGAATGTCATTTAGCACGTTAAATCGCTTTTTATTTACTTGTTTGATGTGCGACCAGTTTCGCTTAAAAACCACTACCACACACAGAATTTTACTAAATGTAAGAGTTACATATAAAAATATACAATAAAAATACAATGTCAAGGGTATAATATTTATAACTAAAGTTACTTCAAATTGATGTATATTTCTTGCTGTTAACAGAAAGTTGCGCTGGTTAATGGTCCTCGACGGAAACAGGTCACACAGAAAACTGACAACAGCGTAATGTCTTACATGATATCATTCCTGCAATTTATAATGGCTGTAGAACACCATCCAGAATAAAACCTATTATTTGCCTCCTGAGGCGCACTTCATATGCACTGCATAAAACACGAGGTGTCCGACTAATGGGTTATGTACGGAGACCACTAAATTAAAAACATTATCTGTCTGGGCGGAAACTTGTATACATTTTGTTTTGTGCCTCAAAAATTTAGAGCATGAAAATTTCGGTTCTAGCGAGGAGCTGTTCCATACAGTAAGTTTGCTTATATTTAAAGCTGTTTCGAAATAAAACTATGTTGCAGTCCGAAAAGAAAATTTAGACTCAGCGGACCACTGTAACATTTATAATTACGTCGCTACTTGTCTTTAAGGGGAACATTCTGCTATGTAGTTGACATAAACCTGTATGGGTTACAGCTTCGCTAAAATGTGAACACATTTATGCGCCGCGTCAGCTGTAAGCCACACAAAGCACACTACCTATTCTTCTCACCGGAAACTGGTATTTATTCCGTTTACAAAACATGGTACCTGTCGCATTTGGAAGACCACAGCATTATGTAAGGCCAACGTGTTACACGCTTGCAACACAGCGATGGGAATTACCCACCTTCAGTTCCTTGGGCTAGGAAAACATTTAAGAGTAGAAATCAAACGTGGACATTTTACAACGCAATAAACTCCCTAGTTATCTTAAATTCAAAGAAATAGTATCGGGGCAATTGAGAGATTTATACCAAATAAATTAACAAATGACGGAGCTGATCCTCCTTGGTACACAAAACAGGTTAGAATAGTGTTGTAGAAACAACGAAACAAATATGCCAAATTTAAACAAACGCAAACTCCCCAAGGTTGGCGGTTTTTTACAGAAGCTCGAAATTTAGCGCGGACTTCAATGCGAGATGCTTATAACAGTCCCCACAACGAAACTTTGTCTCGAAACCTGGCAGAAAACCCAAAGAGATCCTGGTCGTATGTGAAGTATGTTAGCGGCAAGAAACAATCAATGCCTTCTTTGCGCGATAGCAATGGAGATACTATCGAAGACAGTGCTGCCAAAGCAGAGTTACTAAACACAGCCTTCGGAAATGCCTTCACAAAAGATGACGAAGTAAATATTCCAGAATTCGAATCGCGAACAGCTGCCAACATGAGTAACGTAGAAGTAAATATCCCCGGAGTAGTGAAGGGCCGCGCGGGATTAGCCGAGCGGTCAGGGCGCTGCAGTCATGGACTGTGCGGCTGATCCCGGCGGAGGTTCGAGTCCTCCCTCGGGCATGAGTGTGTGTGTTTGTCCTTAGGATAATTTAGGTTAAGTAGTGTGTAAGCTTAGGGACTGATGACATTAGCAGTTAAGTCCCATAAGATTTCACACACATTTGAACATTTAGTAGTGAAGGAACTTAAATCACCTAATAAAAGCAAGTCTTCTCGTGCAGACTATATACCATTTACGTCCCTTTCGGAGTATGCTGATGAATTAGATCCATACTTAACAATGATATACAACCGTTCGCTCAACGAAAGATCCGTACCCAAAGACTGGAAATTTGCACAGGTCACACCAATATTCAAGAAAGGTAGTAGGAGTAATCCACTAAATTACAGGATAATATCGTTAACGTCGATATGCAGCAGGATTTTGGAACATATATTGTGTTCGAACATTATGAATTACCTCGAAGAAAACGCTGTATTGACACACAGTCACCATGAGTTTCGAAAACATTGTTCCTGTGAAACACAACTAGCTCTTTAGTCACGTGAAGTGTTGAGTGCTACTGACAAGGGATTTCACATCGATTTCGTATTTCTGGATTTCCGGAAGGCTTTTGACTCGGTACCACACAAGCGGTTCGTAGTGAAATTGCATGCTTATGGATTATCGTCTCAGTTATGTGACTGGATTTGTGATTTCCTGTCAGAGAGGTCACAGTTCGTAGTAATTGACGGAAAGTCATCGAGTAAAACAGATGTGATTTCTGGCGTTCCCCAAGGTAGTGTTATAGGCCCTTTGCTCTTCCTTATCTATATAAACGATTTGGGAGAAAAAAATGGTTCAAATGGCTCTGAGCACTATGGGACTTAACTGCTGAGGTCACCAGTCCCCTAGAACATAGAACTACACATCCATGCCCGAGGCAGGATTCGAACGTGCGACCGTAGCGGTCGCGCGGTTCCAGACTGTAGCGCCTAGAACCGCTCGGCCACCCGGGCCGGCGATTTGGGAGACAATCTGAGCAGCCGTCTTCGGTTGTTTGCAGATGACGCTGTCGTTTATCGACTAATAAAGTCATTAGAAGATCAAGACAAACAGCAAGACGATTTAGAAAAGATATCTGAATGGCAGTTGACCCTAAATAACGAAAAGTGTGAGGTCATCAACATGAGTGCTAAAGGGAACTCGTTAAACTTCGGCTACACAATAAATCAGTGTAATCTAAAAGCCGTAAATTCAACGACATACCTAGGTATTACAATTACGAACAGCTTAAATTGGAAGGAACACATAGAAAATATGGGGAAGGCTAACCAAATACGGCGTTTTATTGGCAGGACACTTAGAAAATGTAACAGACCTACTAAGGAGACTGCTTACACTACACTTGTCCGTCCTCTTTTAGAATACTGCTGCGCTGTGTGGGGTTGTTACCAGATAGGACTGACGGAGTACATCGAAAAAGTTCAAAGAAAGGCAGCACGTTTTGTATTATCGCGAAATATGGAAGAGAGTGTCACAGAAATGATACAGGATTTGTTCTGGACATCATTAAAAGAAAGGCGTTTTTCGTTGCGACTGAATCTTCTCATGAAATTCCAATCACCAACTTTCTCCTCTGAATGCGAAAATATTTTGTTGATACCGACCTACATAGGGAGGAACGATCACCAAGATAAAATAAGGGAAATCAGAGCTCGTACGGAAAGACGTAGGTGTTCATTCTTTCCGCGCCCTATACGAGATTGGAATAACAGAGAACTGTGAAGGTGGTTCGATGAAACCTCTCCCAGGCACTTAAATGTGAATTGCACAGTATCCATGTAGATGTAGATGTAGATGAAACGGAAAACGAGATGAACTACGGTGGGTTTGAGGCCTGTGACGGAAAAACAGGAGTGGCATACCTAATAGTCTATTCTAAACAAAAATATTCCTTGTGACTATTCCGGAAATTGCCTCAGATTTCAGTGCTGGTCCATCAACAAGAGTCAGCGTGCGAACCATTCAAGGAAACATCATCGTGTACACTTGACGTCAGCACGACACAAAGCTGTACACCTCGTGTGGGCCCGTCAACACCGACATTGGACAGTTGATGACTAGAAACATGTTGCCTGGGCGGACGAGTCTCGTTTCAAATTGTATGGAGCGGATGGACGTTTACGGCTATGGAGACAACCTCATGACCCGTTGATCCCGTATGTCAGCAGGGGAGTGTTCAAGCTGACGAAGGCTCTGTAATGGTGTGGTGAGTGTGCAGTTGGAGTGATGGGACGCCTGATACGTCTAGATGTGACTTTGACAGGTCATACATCCGTAAGCATCCTGTGTGATCATTTGCATCCATTCATGTCCATTGTGCATTCCAACAGATTTGGGCAATTCCAGCAGGACAATGCGACATCCCACACGTCTAGATTTGCTACAGAATGGCTCCAGATATACCCTTCTGAGTTTAAACACTTCCGCTGGCCACCAAACTCCCCAGACATGAACATTATTGAGCATATCTGGGATGCCTTGACACGTGCTGTTTGCAAGAGATCTCCACCCCCCTCGCACTCTTACGGATTTATGGACACCCCTGCAGGATTCATGGTGTCAGTTCCCTTCTGCACGACTTCAGATATTAGTCGAGACCATGCCACGTCGTGTTGCGGCACTTCTGCGTGCTCATTGGGGCCCTACATGATATTAGGCAGGTGTACCAGTTTCTTTGTCTCTTCAGTCTAGTATGTTTGGAAGTGTAATACTAGGAAGCCGTAACACACTACTCACCTCGATGTACAAACTCCGCTAGCTCAGCGAGAAAATACAGAATCACTGCACTTGAACTGCAAGAGCGCGGTCTTCTGCGATCCGATTGTCTTTTCACAGGCTGAGCGAAGTAACCATGGTTTCCACCTGGCATTGTTGCCAGCGATCGGAATCCACACAGGAGTGCTTTGACCACGGATGCGTGGCTTCGCCAGCTGCCATAAATCACTGAAAGTAGTACAACCGTGTTCCTAACCCAGTCAATAAACGCTATTAGAGGGGAGAGAAACGATTTTTTAGTCTTTCGCAGTTTGAGATGGGTTTCTCTGTTCGATGAATCCTGTAGCGTTAGAATGCTGAATGAATGCAGTTGATATTCCAACCAGCTACGTACTGCTCTTATACTTACGCTCTTAATGTTATAACGCCAGAATTTAATACTGGAAATTTTCGCAATTGCATACACGGTGGTGTTATCGTTAGCTACAGAGCAACTGTTCTCCTGGCATTAAGAAATGGTTTCTGTATCTGTACCCACAGCTATGTCAGGCAAGTTACTGTGTCGTGTTTTGTGGAGAGTACAAAGTATATGAGTATCGTTTCCCCTTCTGTCCCACATGCAGATGGTGAGTGCGAAATGCGACTTTCGGTGCGCCTAGAATCTTATAGTCAATACGGCGCTGAGTATTACATGTACAAGGAAGAAACGGGACTTGCGGCTCTGTTTGGGGCATCTGCTGTCGCAGTTGCAAGACGAAGCCTTTCCGTAATGCGAAAAAATGTCTGTGTCGCACTTCTGACTGGAGACTGTTGAGCAGAAGTGTCGCACTTCTGACTGGAGACTGTTGAGCAGAAGTGCGACACTGAGCGCTGACTAAACACTGCAATGAGGAATCGTCCAATTATCCTTTGAATCTCGCGTCTCTCTCTCTCTGTTATATCTGTTCAGTTTGTTAAGGTTTTCAGAATGTGTGGAATCGCCTGTACACAACGCATCAGAAACTGTCGTACCGATGGTATTGATTATAAAGATCAGAATACGCATACAATAAGGCTTGGAAGATACATCGACTGTGTGTCAAAGAAGTAAAGTAGGTAACATACAGTACAGTGGAATTATCGTTTCTTTACATAAAACACTGGACAGAAAATCTTTTTATCGTTTACCCTCTACGCTGCCCTCCAGTACTAAATTTGTGATCCCTTGATGCCTCAGAACATGTTCTACCAACCAGTCCCTTCTTCTTGTCAAGTTGTGCCACAAACTCCTCTTCTCCCCAATTCTACTCACTACCTCCTCATTAGTTATGTGATCTACCCATCTAATCTTCAGCATTCTTCTGTAGCACCACATTTCGAAAGCTTCTATTCTCTTCTTGTCCAAACTATTTATTGTCCATGTCTCACTTCCATACATGGCTACACTCCATACAAATACTTTCAGAAACGACTTCCTAACACTTAAATCAATACTCGATGTCAACAAATTTCTCTTCTTCAGAAACGCTTTCCTTGCCATTGCCAGTCTACATTTTATATCCTCTCTACTTCGCCCATCAGTTATTTTGCTCCCCAAATAGCAAAACTCCTTTACTACGTTAAATGTCTCATTTCCCAATCTAATTCCCTCAGCATCACCAGACTTAATTCGACTACATTCCATTATCTTTGTTTTGCTTTTGTTGATGTTCATCTTATACCCTTCTTTCAAGACACTATCCATTCCGTTCAACTGCTCTTCCAAGTCATCTGCTGTTTCTGACAGAATTACAATGTCATCGGCGAACCTCAAAGTTTTCATTTCTTCTCCATGGATTTTAATACCTACTCCGAACTTTTCTTTTGTTCCCTTTACTGCTTGCTCAATATACAGATTGAATAGCATCGGGGAGAGGCTACAACCCTGTCTCACACCCTTCCCAACCACTGCTTCCCTTTCATGTCCCTCGACTCTTATAACTGCCCTCTGGCTTCTGTACAAATTGTAAATAGCCTTTCGCTCCCTGTATTTTACCCCTGCCACCTTCAGAATTTGAAAGAGAGTATTCCAGTCAACATTGTCAAAAGCTTTCTCTAAGTCTACAAATGCTAGACACGTAGGTTTGCCTTTCCTTAATCTTTCTTCTAAGATAAGTCGTAGGGTCAGTATTGCCTCACGTGTTCCAACATTTTCCGGAATTCAAACTGATCTTCCCCGAGGTCGGCTTCTACCAGTTTTTCCATTCGTCTGTAAAGAATTCGCGTTAGTATTTTGCAGCTGTGACTTATTAAACTGATAGTTCGGTAATTTTCACATCTGTCAACACCTGCTTTCTTTGGAATTGGAATTATTATATTCTTCTTGAAGTCTGAGTGAATTTCGCCTGTCTCAAACATCTTGCTCACCAGATGGTAGAGTTTTGTCAGGACTGGCTCTCCCAAGGCCGTCAGTAGTTCTAATGGAATGTTGTCTACTCCCGGGGCCTTGTTTCGACTCAGGTCTTTCAGTGCTCTGCCAAACTCTTCACGCAGTATCATATCTCCCATTTCATCTTCATCTACATCCTCTTCCATTTCCATAATATTGTCCTCAAGAACATCGCCCCTATATAGACCCTCTATATACTCCTTCCACCTTTCTGCTTTCCCTTCTTTGCTTAGAACTGGGTTTCCGTCTGAGCTCTTGACATTCATGCAAGTGGTTCTCTTTTCTCCAAAGGTCTCTTTAATTTTCCTGTAGGCCTTATCTATCTTATTCCTCGTGAGATAAGCCTCTACATCTTTACATTTGTCCTCTAGCCATCCCTGTTTTAGCCATTTTGCACTTCCTGTCGATCTCATTTTTGAGACGTCCGTATTCCTTTTTGCCTGCTTCACTTACTGCATTTTTATATTTTCTCCTTTCATCAATTAAATTCAGTATCTCTTCTGTTACACAAGGATTTCTACTAGCCCTCGTCGTTTTACCTACTTGATCCTCTGCTGCCTTCACTATTTCATTCCACAAAGCTACCCATCCTTCCTCTTCTGTATTTCTTTCCCCCATTCCTGTCAATTGTTCCCTTATGCTCTCCCTGAAACTCTGTACAACCTCTGGTTCTTTCAGTTTATCCAGGTCCCATCTCCTTAAATTCTCACCTTTTTGCAGTTTCTTCAGTTTTATCTACAGTTCATAACCAATAGATTGTGGTCAGAGTCCACATCTGCCCCTGGAAATGTCTTACAGTTTAAAACCTGGTTCCTAAATCTCTGTCTTACCATTATATAATCTATCTGAAACCTTTCAGTATCTCCAGGGTTCTTCCATGTCTACAACCTTCTTTCATGATTCTTGAACCAAATGTTAGCTATGATTAAGTTATGCTCTGTGCAAAATTCTACCAGGCGGCTTCCTCTTTCATTACTTAGCCCCAATCCATATTCACCTATTATGTTTCCTTCTCTTCCTTTCCCTTCTGTCGAATTCCAGTCACCCATGACAATTGAATTTTCGTCTCCCTTCACTACCTGAATAATTTCTTTTAACTCATCATACATTTCATCAATTTCTGCATCATCTGCAGAGCTAGCTGGCATATAAACTTGTACTACTGTAGTAGGCGTGTGCTTTGTGTCTATCTTGGCCACAATAATGCGTTCACTATGCTGTTTGTAGTAGCTTACCCGCACTCCTATTTTTTTATTCATTATTAAACCTACTCCTGCATTACCCCTATTTGATTTTGTATTTATAACCCTGTATTCACCTGACCACAAGTCTTGTTCCTCCTGCCACCGAACTTCACTAATTCTCACTATATCTAACTTTAATCTATCCATTTCCCTTTTTAAATTATCTAACCTACCTGCCTGATTAAGGGATCTGACATTCCACGCTCCGATCCGTAGAACGCCAGTTTTCTTTCTCCTGATAACGACGTCCTCCTGAGTAGTCCCCGCCCGGAGATCCGAATGGGGGACTATTTTACCTCCGGAATATTTTACCCAAGAGGACGCCATCATCATTTAATCATACAGTAAAGTTGCATGCCCTCGGGAAAAATTACGGCTGTAGTTTCCCCTTGCTTTTAGCCGTTCGCAGTACCAGCACAGCAAGGCCGTTTTGGACAATGTTACAAGGCCAGATCAGTCAATCATCCAGACTGTTGCCCCTGCAACAACTGAAAAAGCTGCTGCGCCTCTTCAGGAAGCACACGTTTGTCTGGCCTCTCAACAGATACCCCTCCGTTGTGGTTGCACCTACGGTACGGCTATCTGTGTCGTTGAGGCACGCAAGCCTCCCCACCAACGGCAAGGTCCATGGTTCATGGTCCTTTTTTTTATCATGCAGTCGTAATCGTCTTTCTTCTCTCCCGAAGGTAGCACTGCAGTTATGTGTTACCTTATCCTCTGTTTCTTGTCGTGTTTCTAAGGCGTTAGTGGGTAACATGCGTGTGACACTCGTCCCAGAACCCGTGAGGGGCTGACCTGGCGGCCACGGCAGGCTGGTACGTCCACCACGTCTGCGCTGAGGCTGCTTCTGCCTGTCTGGTGCCACGTGGAGGGGCGGCGCCACAGGGGGGCCCGTCGATCACGGCTCCAGCGAACAGCAGGCGTCCCAGGGGACTGTGGAGGAGGAGAACTCGTGACGGCGCGTTGACGTTGTCCCCGGTGATTCGGCGTTTATAAAAGAAAATCACACGTATGAAAAATAGAAACAAGTTTGTGAGAAATGACTATGTCAAACAATTATTTTCCACTTGCTTTGTTTGAAACGGAATAGCACCAATCGTGGCCGCCTAGAATGGGACAGACTGTGAGATGAGACTTTACATTAAGTGGGTGACGTCTAATTGCTGAACTCATGAGCAGCCGTTGCCTGTCGTGAAAATACTACCAGGCAAGCTGCAGTGCAGCACCTGGCGGAGGGTACTTCTTAACGAAACTTATCCCTACTTTTCCAACTCCTGTCGTGATAGGAGCGCGGAAACATAATTTTTTACCGTGGTTTTAACATACTATGTCGCTATCTTCTCTGTCCGTTTGGTTCAAATTTTGCAGCTCATTTTAAACTAATTTCCCAATGAATTAGAAATCTGAAATTTTAAACACACCTCTGGACTGGATGACAATGCAGTACGAACTCTCTTTCTTGACCGCTGTGTGACGAACGGTACTTTGTTTACTACAGCTACTTCGCGATTAGCTGGGGGCTTCAAACTTCCAGCAGAGATCGGAACTGCGTGAGTGTGTAACGTACACTCCCTTTGTGTCTGGTGTGTGGTGCAGGGTACTTCGTGTAACGCTGCCATCGCACACATTTCTTGCTCCAGCAGCGAATGGCTCACAGCAAGGAAAGACTCTGTGTGACCTCGAATCTTCTAATTTTACATTCCCGGTCTTTCTGCGAGACATTTGTAGGAGCAAGCAATATATTAGTTGGTCAGACGAAGATAAACCAAAGTAAATCTGAAAGTTATCAACTGTCTAACGTCGTAATCTCATCAAAATGGTTAAAATAGATTGGACAAGACCAAAAAACAAACAATAATTATTTAAATGAAGATAGTTTTAACATACGACTATTTAATCCAGACTAAAATGTATAAAATAATTTCTCCTAGCCCCATATAGATTCTTAACCACATTCAGATGCTCCTGAAAATCTGGGATTGTGGATTTTTAATAGGTATTATTATATTTATAGAATTTAAAACTAGAAACGTCAAGCATGTGCAATACATAACTGATGCACGAATCGTTGATATCCTTACTGTTACACTAGTTACCAATTGATGCACGAATAGATCTCATCCTTTCTATTATTTATTGCATGCGCCTCACGTTTTCCGTTTTAAGTCTTACAAGTGTTTTCGCAGCTAATAAAAATTCGAAGTCACAAATTTTCAGGACTATGTGTGTGGGATTAGGAATCAGTACGGCCCCAGAATAATAACCTCTACTTTTTTATCTTATTTATAAACTTGTTGTATAAAAATTCATTCTTACTCAAATGAATGTTCTTTACCTCCGTACATCGTCCATGTCTTAAATTACCCTTGTCGTCCTTGGCAGGATAGGAAATGGAGGAGTGTTTTTACAATCCTTTTAGAAAATTGTTTCTTAAGGGGAGGTTTACTAACTTACGCCCGAAAATAGCACGTTCATTGAGAATATTTTCTCGTGATGTGTTATAGATATCAAAGTCAAATTTGGTCAAAAAGTTTATTTATATTTCCTCTATGAACTGGATTTCTTTCGATCGGAAATGTCGAAGAGCAAAGGTGAATGTGCCGTTGGAACGAAACAAAATTTCAATGTAGACCTCCACGCTCAGTATGTCACAGGTCATCCGGCTCGTCTGAAATCAAAATTGATTTGACGTTAGCGAAGTATATAAGATTCTTTAGGAGTTGTACGTCGCTTACGTTATTTGGACCATAGGAAACAAAATGGCGGCCATTTGAAAAAATACGGTTTTTTCATTGATTTTTCGACTTCCTCGGCCAAGTAAAAATATTTATAGTTGATGGATCTCAATAAAAGTGGTACAACTCCTAGACAATTTAGATAGCTTCGTCGGAAACAAAAAATCATGCCAATCGGTTACAATACCGCGCGATAAAAAAAAGTCATTTCGAGAAAAACGCGTTTGAAGTTTTGACTCCAGATAAATACAATATTATGCAACTTACGTTCAATCTGCTATTCCAGGTCCATAAACTAGTCCTTCCTCTTCCTGATAGAGGTCGTTCTGCTCGATATGGACCATCCTGCGCTGTTCCAGAGTCGCTCGTACGGCCGGTGACAAGCCATTTTCGGCCGCTTGAATCCGGTGGTCGTCCGAATGCTCGGCGAACTGCGTCGAATAGAGTCCCAGGGCGACGTTCATCGTTGTCATGGTCTTCAGAATTGCTGAATACCCTTCGTTGAAGCTGCTCACTGCCAGGAATGTCGGAATCTCCACAGTCTTCGCACCAAATGCAAATGCTTGGGGGCTAACTTCCAAACATACGCGTTCAAACTTTCATTTGAATTCTGTGTGTTTCCTCCCAAGCACCGGTAGAATAACTCGTCCTCTGAAAGGCCCTCGTAGATGGGATGAATCACTTTTTGAACTTCTTCGGAGAGCGGCTGGTCGTGTTGATATTCGTCCAGATGTCCGGTAGCCTCTGCAATGCGCCACTTGCACCAACTAGTTTCCCCAGCCGGACAATTTTGGTGTTGTGGGTGGTCATCCGGCGTACCCTTGTGAAATACGTTGCCCAAATTGCCTTCTCCATCTGTTCCACCGAATTGGAATGCCGCCAGATTGCTAACCCGTAGTACGTCGTAAGCTCCTTGATCACTTTATCAGTTTTAGTCATGGGTAAGCACATAGAATAATTTTTCGCGGGTACAAAGACGAAATTCCCGAAAAAACTGGTGCGTGAGAAAGGCCGATTTCAGGCAGGTGCATTTTTGTTCAATCGCGAATAACAAACATTTCCGTTCCGTATTCGGAAAAACCGTTTCAGGGGTAGATTCTAAACACTTTTATGGATCCAAAAATGCAATTAAAAAAAATCGATTTTTTGAATCAAAAGATAGTAACCCTCCCCTTAAACGTGACGTGAGGTCTCTTTATGTGTATACATAGTAGTCAACCGTGAGTGACGCGTGTACTTGTAAAGGAGGCACGCTGTCGCTTCTAAACACACTTGAGCTCCTGTCATTTGAAGTGAGTTGTGCTTCTAACGACAGCATATATTCAGGTTTTTAATTATAATCACATTGGTGTAAGACTTACATTATGTCCACTGTATGTCCCATTGTAACAGATGCACTTTGCACCCAGCAATATATTAATTTCTTTGCAAGTTACCAGTATTATTGCGGCGTTAGGGCTTTGTTTGTGAACTAGTAACCGACATGTTTCGCATGGAGTGTGATGCAGTTTACAGAGGTGTAGTCAGCAATAACACAGGAGCGAACCTTCCCCCTACCCATCTACCCCCCCCCCCCCCCTCACCCTCATCACCACTCACCAATCATTTCTTTCTGGGTATCAGTTTGAAGAAAACCAGATCATGTAATGGATAGTGAATAGTAGTCGTTAGTCGATTAATATAAAAACTGATTCGTCACCTTTACAAACAAATGATCGTATTACGCTGTTTCTGTCGATATCGTAGCTTAAAAAAGATCTTCATTCAAAATAATTGAATTGCTGAACGCCATAGGTTTAAAAGCTTTGGGAATCTTTGTTGAGTACTGGTGGTGAAAGTTTCGGCATATCATATACCACTTAACTTAGGAGCCAGTATGTTTCTTACCTGTTGCGAACACCGCATTAGTGCTGTAAGGTTTAAAAGCTTTGGGAATCTTTGTTGAGTACTGGTGGTGAAAGTTTCGGCATATCATATACCACTTAACTTAGGAGCCAGTATGTTTCTTACCTGTTGCGAACACCGCATTAGTGCTGTAAGGTGACATGCATTATTTGTACCTGAATTAACCAAGCAATCATTATTCTCAGATCGGTTTCAAGGCGCCAGCAGGTTGATGAATTTCTCTCACGAAGCCAGGCAGAGGCACACCAATAGTTTAGAATGAAATATGAACCAGGTTTCTGTATTTACAATTACACTCCTGGAAATTGAAATAAGAACACCGTGAATTCATTGTCCCAGGAAGGGGAAACTTTATTGACACATTCCTGGGGTCAGATACATCACATGATCACACTGACAGAACCACAGGCACATAGACACAGGCAACAGAGCATGCACAATGTCGGCACTAGTACAGTGTATATCCACCTTTCGGAGCAATGCAGGCTGCTATTCTCCCATGGAGACGATCGTAGAGATGCTGGATGTAGTCCTGTGGAACGGCTTGCCATGCCATTTCCACCTGGCGCCTCAGTTGGACCAGCGTTCGTGCTGGACGTGCAGACCGCGTGAGACGACGCTTCATCCAGTCCCAAACATGCTCAATGGGGGACAGATCCGGAGATCTTGCTGGCCAGGGTAGTTGACTTACACCTTCTAGAGCACGTTGGGTGGCACGGGATACATGCGGACGTGCATTGTCCTGTTGGAACAGCAAGTTCCCTTGCCGGGTAGGAATGATAGAACGATGGGTTCGATGACGGTTTGGATGTACCGTGCACTATTCAGTGTCCCCTCGACGATCACCAGTGGTGTACGGCCAGTGTAGGAGATCGCTCCCCACACCATGATGCCGGGTGTTGGCCCTGTGTGCCTCGGTCGTATGCAGTCCTGATTGTGGCGCTCACCTGCACGGCGCCAAACACGCATACGACCATCATTGGCACCAAGGCAGAAGCGACTCTCATCGCTGAAGACGACACGTCTCCATTCGTCCCTCCATTCACGCCTGTCGCGACACCACTGGAGGCGGGCTGCACGATGTTGGGGCGTGAGCGGAAGACGGCCTAATGGTGTGCGGGACCGTAGCCCAGCTTCATGGAGACGGTTGCGAATGGTCCTCGCCAATACCCCAGGAGCAACAGTGTCCCTAATTCGCTGGGAAGTGGCGGTGCGGTCCCCTACGGCACTGCGTAGGATCCTACGGTCTTGGCGTGCATCCGTGCGTCGCTGCGGTCCGGTCCCAGGTCGACGGGCACGTGCACCTTCCGCCGACCACTGGCGACAACATCGATGTACTGTGGAGACCTCACGCCCCACGTGTTGAGCAATTCGGCGGTACGTCCACCCGGCCTCCCGCATGCCCACTATACGCCCTCGATCAAAGTCCGTCAACTGCACATACGGTTCACGTCCACGCTGTCGCGGCATGCTACCAGTGTTAAAGACTGCGATGGAGCTCCGTATGCCACGGCAAACTGGCTGACACTGACGGCGGTGGTGCACAAATGCTGCACAGCTAGCGCCATTCGACGGCCAACACCACGGTTCCTGGTGTGTCCGCTGTGCCGTGCATGTGATCATTGCTTGTACAGCCCTCTCGCAGTGTCCGGAGCAAGTATGGTGGGTCTGACACACCGGTGTCAATGTGTTCTTTTTTCCATTTCCAGGAGTGTATTTCGTATGTCAAAAAGCCGATGTTGGACTTGATCACGACTTGTTGTAGGCTATGACCACCAGGTGTAGTCACATTCTTTGACGGTAGGTAGCAGGAAGAACAGTACAGAAATGCAGAACGAATTATCCTAATGCTGAACCACGGTCAGTCATGACTTTGACGTCCCATGAAATTGCTGGCCAGAAACATTCGAAAACCTTGGATGTAAATTACATGACTTCCGGGAACTCACTGTTACAGCAGTTCAGTAAGTAACTGGAACACACGCCTATATAGTTGCTAACGATTTGTAAACAGTTTCTATAAACCCAAGTGTGATATTGGGTAATGACCTTAATGAAAGGGAGTGATATCTCCTCTTAAAAGTGCCCGGTGGAGGATAGATAATGAGATACAGAACTGAAGTGCAGCTCATCAGTCGTAACATTGAATGTTTATTAGGTCACACGGAGTGATAAGATGTTTATCACAGAGCATGAAACAGTTGAAGAACGTAAGAACTACATGCCTTGCCTGTAAATGGAGGGAATGTCTGAGACATGGTCTGTGGTTAACTAGGGCTACAAACTTCCCAGTGCTCTTCGAGAAGAGGACTTCATTAGACAGCCAATGGAGAACTGTGGAGTATCATGTACTGCTTAACTTTATTGTTGACATGAATTGTTATGTACAATGGTCAAAACAGTTGTCAGCATTTAGACGGCACAACACAATGCAAAGGTCATTTTTTTAAACCTCCTCATTTTGTCCCATTGCGGCACAGAAGTTCGAAATTTGGCTCAAAGTTGCCTACAACCTTGTTGTGTAATGATGTCAACCTCTGACTCTGCGACGACAAGATGTACACACACGAGAGAGAAAAAAAAAGGTCAGAGTTCAGAAGTTCATGTGAAGCGTAAGGCGGGTTAATGATGCCACATTGCCCTCAGGAGGTAGCATAGAGGGCGTCAGTCGAACCGCCCCTTCCTTGAGACGATTATTTACTCACATTTCGCGATCAAAGACGACAGTTGGCAGTGCGATGAACAACACGACGACATTCCTGACAATCTTAGACACTGCTGACTCCCCCCAATGCTTCAACCCTTCTCTAAGGACCCCACTGCACGAGGTCTGATCCCTCTGGAGTGGAGCGCGACAATAAATTTTGGTCTAGTGTACAGAGCGGAACCTCCAGCGAGCGTTCTAAGCCATTCAACGAAATCTGAACGTGATCCAAAGCAGCAAAAGGTGGTTATGCTTTTTCAGCCCTCCGTTGGCATGATCGTGGGGAGCTGCAACGCTGATCTGTGTACAAACAAAACGGCAAAGGGTCCCTCTAAGAGCCCCCCCCCCCTCCCCTACTTCGGTAATACCCTCTGTGCTACCCACGCACCTTTTATGGACATTTGAAAAATGTCCCCGTATGGAGACAAGGACTCACAGATGACTATGTGACAGTGGGAGAGGCAAATTTACTTGATTTACCTCAGCTGAGTGTCGCTGTATCGCTACACTAGCGCCTGCTGGCTGCATGTGAAAGCTGAGAGGCGTCAGAAGTCAAGTCTACTTTGCCGGTGTGTAGGCATTGATGCCTGCGTGTCTCTGTATAGGAACGTTTCTAACATGTTCAACAACATGTGCAGGCAGCACTGAGGGTGTTTTCACAACTCTGGGGGTGGTGTGTCTTAAAGGGACCCTTTCAATAGAGACAGGAAATTACGTTCTTAGCCAATTATGGCATGTGATGCTTTCAGATGACACATATGCTTTTGTCCTTCCAGAGGTCCAACAATCAGATGCATGTCACGCGCCTTGGTGTCCTAAATCTTGGCTTCGAGTGCTGCTTACATAGTGCGAAGAACGCTGCAACTGAAAGAACAAATGGAAAGAGAACTGTTTAACTATGTGAACAAGAACATTTTAATTTGGGTTTTCACGAAAGCCTCAACGTCCATTACGAAAAATATTTTTATTTTGACATTTAGCTCTCAGTTCGTGATGCTAAAGAGTTAATTGAACCCTCGGACGATTATTAGCTGCTTCTACCGATAGCTCATGTCTATGTAAGGTCTGCTGCAGGTCGATGAAAATAACATGAACATTTCTCTCGTTGCTACTTCACTTAGTACTTTTATTTTCTATTGTCCCAACTCTGCTTCTTTTTGGTGGAAATCTTTTTCTACCTCAGTTTTCTTGATGCTAAGGAGCCGTACTTACCACGTGCGTCTGACTTTGGTAATTTATTGCCACATTGATTTCCCTTCTGAAACAATGCCGACGTCCTTCTGGTTTCAATAATCAACGTAGTTTTTCTTGTACAGAACAGAAACATTCATCTCACAGTCAAAATATTGCTTACTCGGATTTTGTATACGATTTATTGCAGCAAAATAGCCATTACTCGGATTTTATGACCTACTGTAATGGCTGGAGTATTTTGGAATACTGTTCATAAAATCTCTAACATCTTCTCTGCTGTCCTCTGTGTTACAAATATTTACTTCACTTCTCTGATGTAGTTTTGGGGAAGAGTTGTTTCTGTAGAATCTGAATTCTTCTCATATGACTCTGTACACCAAGGGTGTTTAAAAACGCCTTTTGCAAACATCAATTAATATGCCTCTGCTATGTATTTTGACTAGAATGTAACTCCCCTGTTAAAAACGTCATGCTTTCTGTTCCCTCGATACCTGAAATAAATTGAAAGCATTAATTACTCACATGAAAACTGCTTTGTTTAAATTGCTCATTATGATAAATAAGTATGATATTATATTAAAGTACTCTGAGCTCAGCTTTCTTATCTTCTCTTTACTTCAGCCATTTCCATTTGCCCCACAATGTATGCAAATCCCAAAATGCATCAAAAGTGGAGTGTTTATTTTCAGTTTTTTCGAAACATTTCTTTGAGCAATGCACAATTTTCACATGGATTTCGCCTCAATTTTTTTGTGGGTTTATCTGATACAAAAACTCTTCCTTCATTTCTTCTGTTTTTGCACTTGGCTGAAAACCAAGTTTTGACATTTCCATTTCTGTCGCTGTTTTTTGGACATTTAGATGGAGTCACTTCACTTTCTCTGGTTTTTGGAGTAACCTGCAGAAGAAAATCAACATGCCATATTTCACAGCAAGATAAACACAAACCACAAAAAAGTAATCTGGCTATTCAAGTCTCTATTTAAAATATATTAACATTAATTAATAAATATTTTTTCTTAAGTCTATATATTCACACATGTAATACAATTTAGGTCTGATATTGGCTGCACTTGGTTTTCAGCCAAGTGCAAAAACAGAAGAGATTTTACTGAATCTGGATAAAAGTTATACATATTTTTCAATATAAAGTTATAAGTCATTTAAGGTTATTTTCAAACAAGTAAGTAAAAATATACTATAACTGTTCACATTCTGAATCTGATCCAGGGGTTTCACAATTACATGAACTTGCACTATCAGAAACATCAGTTGAAGCATAAGTAATGCTTAAATCTTCATTTTCTTTAGATGGAAAGAAAACCTTCTCCTTAACTCGTGCCATTTTGCACTTGTTTGTGATTATCTCTCTAGAATTTTTGTGAGTGATATGTTACAGCAGACAATAACATTGACTTTTACTTCTTTGACCAACAGATGCCACCAAAAGATATGTATTCAGAGACATATGTTGGTTAAAAACATAACTACTGACAAAACTCTAAATTGTTTGGAATGTGACTTCTGACTATCTCTGGCACAACCCTTCAATTAGAAAATTTTGCATAAATTGAAAACTTCCTCTAGTGGTAGGTACACATATTTATTGTCTGATTAACTTATGGTTGCTTCCCATAATTCCTACAATATACAGGATGAGTCACCTAACATTATCACTGGATATATTTCATAAACCACATCAAATACCGACGAATCGATTCCACAGACCGAACGTGAGGAGAGGGGCTAGTGTAATTGGTTAATACAAACCATAAAAAAATGCACGGAAGTATGTTTTTTAACACAAACCTACGTTTTTTTAAATGGAACCCCATTAGTTTTGTTAGCACATCTGAACGTATAAACAAATACGTAATTAGTGCCATTTGTTGCATTGTAAAATGTTAATTACATCCGGAGATATTGTAACCTAAAGTTGACGCTTGAGTACCACTCCTCCGCTGTTCGATTGTGTGTATTGGAGAGCACCGAATTATGTAGGGATCCAAAGGGAACGGTGATGGACCTTAGGTACAGAAGAGACTGGAACAGCACATTACGTACACATGCTAACACTTTTTTATTGGTCTTTTTCACTGATGCACATGCACATTACCATGAGGGGTGAGGTACACGTACACACGTGGTTTCTGTTTTCAATTACGGAGTGGAATAGTGTGTGTCCCGACATGTCAGGCCAATAGATGTTCAATGTGGTGGCCATCATTTGCTGCACACAATTGCAATCTCTAGCGTGATGAATGTCGTACACACCACAGTACATCTGGTGTAATGCCGCCGCAGGCTGCCACGATATGTTGTTTCATATCCTCTGGGGTTGTAGGCACATCACGGTACACATTCTCCTTTAACATACCCCACAGAAAGAAGTCCAGAGGTGTAAGATCAGGAGAACGTGTTGGCCAATTTATGCATCCTCCATGTCCTATGAAACGCCCGTCGAACATCCTGTCAAGGGTCAGCCTAGTGTTGATTGCGGAATGTGCAGGTGCACCATAATGCTGATACCACATACGTCAAAGCGTTTCCAGTGGGACATTTTCGAGCAACGTTGGCAGATCATTCTGTAGAAACGCGATGTATGTTGCAGCTGCTTGTGCCCCTGCAATGAAGTGAGGACCAATGAGGTGGTCGCCAATGATTCCGCACCATACATTTACAGTCCACGGTCGCTGTCGCTCTACCTGTCTGAGTCAGCGAGGATTGTCCACGGACCAGTAATGCATGTTCCGTAGGTTCACTGCCCCGTGGTTTGTGAAACCCACTTCATTGGTAAACAGGTAGAACTGCAACGCATTCTCTGTTAATTCCCATTGACAGAATTGCACTCGATGATTAAAGTCATCACCATGTAATTGCTGATGTAGCGACACATGAAACGGGTGAAAGTGGTGACAATGCAGTATGTGCATGACACTACTTTGCCTCAGTCCACCGGTTCTCGCAATGTCCTGTGTAGTCATGTGTGGGTTCATGGCAACAACAGCTAACACACCAACTGCACCCGCTTCTCCTGTGACGGGCCTGTTACGGACCCATTTGCGTGCTATGATCATACCTGTTGCATACAGTTGGCGGTAGATGTTTTGCAATGTGCGGCACGTTGGATGCTCTCTGTCAGGGTATCATTCTGCATACACCCTGCGGGCTTCAGCTGCATTTTGTCGACACTCGCCATAGATGAGTATCATCTCCCTCTTTCCAGAGTTCAAATACACCATGGTCACAGTTCCTACAACACTACACTATCACAGACGTCTGGTAACACAGTGTACTACAGTTGGTCTGCGTGCGGAGATGAATGGAGAATAACAATAGCAGCAAGTGCTACATGCGGACACTGCGACAGCTAGACCAAACCACAACAATGCACTACAGCCACACTCGTAAACACAGTCGTCATCGTAAACATGTTCCTGCAGATGCTGCTCGCCGACCGTGGCCCGTGTTTGTTACAACACGCAACTGAACGTCAGAGGTTTCAAGCGTCAACTTTAGGTTACAATATCTCCGGATGTAATTAACATTTTACAATGCAACAAACGGCACTGATTACGTATTTGTTTATATGTTCTGATGTGCTAACAAAACTAACGTGGTTCTACTTAAAAAAAACGTAGGTTTGTGTTAAAAAACATACTTCCGTGCATTTTTGTATGGTTTGTATTAAACAATTACACTAGCCCCTTTCCTCATGTTTGGTCTGTGGAATCAGTTTGTCAGTATTTGATGTGGTTTACGAAATATATCCAGCGGTAACATTAGGTGACTCACCCTGTATACACCAGCATCAGATAGTATGGGGCACAGGTCTTTGTTTCTCATTGTTTGTAATAAATCTTCTGAGATCAGTGAAATCTCACTCCTAGAGCCTATATAAATATACACTTCCCTTCTGAAAATTTTCCCATCTAATATGGATATTGGCAGAATTCCTTCCGTTTCCTCCTCCTCCTCCAACAACCACTCTCGCATAGGTATCTTATGTGTAAAAGCAATGAACATTTCTATACATGGACATATGTCTGTATTGTCATGTCATGGATCATGGCCCCTGTCCCAGGACGTTCCACGTTTTCCATTATCATCGCAAGATAATTCCATTTGATTACCTTGTTATTTGACACAGATCCATTTACAAGTATTGTATTATCCACATAGTTATTGACTGAGTTTGGTACAAACACTTCTTTTTCCTGTACTTTGAATTACTTTGATTATGGTGGTTATGAACATGACAGGTTCTCTTTTCTTTGCAGATCGTTTGGGAAAACGCTTACCCACAGTGTTGTCATTTCCCAAGGTTTCTTCCAGGACATTCTCACTGTCTTCTTTATTCACAGTATCTAGGCCTTCAGTGAAGGTCAGCAAATCACTTGCAGTTGTCCAACCTCTATATCAAATTTCCAATCTCTGTACAAATACTTTCACAATGAGTGATTCTTTGAATAGGTTAACTAAATGTTTACATTGAGTTATATGCCACTCAGTGTATTTCTTCTGCTGCTAGACTCAACCTTCTCTTGTACTCCATTTTCAGTTAGTCCCTGTCGATGTGGGTCCAAATTAGTCCAAGTGCTCTGATAATTAATTACTTTACCAAATTCTCTACTTTATTCCAACACCTCTACTCAGCTTCGTGTATCTGGGATTTGAGTATGTGTACTATTGTACTCATGGGTTGAAAACTCCATTGTTTGTTTCATCTTATGCTTTACTTTTTTAAACTGTACTTTAACCTTCTTCTATACTAAATCCACTGTCTTTCTACTTCAGTTTGTATCTCCTTTGGTAGGTTTAATAATGTCACTTCCATATTTGAAATTTTATCATTTATTTCCTCTTTTGAAGAGTCTACTTTGGTAGCTACCTACCCCCCTCCTCCCCCCGCCCCCCCACCTGTATTCGTTAATTCAACAAAGTTGTATTTAAATTTTTAAAATCCTACTCTTCAGCATTAATAAAAGCCGCTAATACCTCATCTTCTTCACCCAAATTGGCATACAACTTTCTGGCTATCCAAGACCAGTAAAATGCGCTTTCATTCTTCACAGAATGAATTGAGAATATAGCATTTCAAGGCCTCAGTCATGGATTAACTCTGAGGTATATCCTGATCTCACATTGCACCTTCAGCCTCGAAGGTCGCCCAATCTCGGAGCTTTTTTTGCGAGGGTGAGATTGTTAAGGACTCTTTTCTGTGGATTTCCCCTTACATCAACTTTGCATGAACTATGATGCCACAGAGCAGCAGTTATTGCAGACCTCCAGGCACGCTCACAAGCGAATGGGGAAAGTTTGGCTGGTGTCTCGATGTTTGTCATGCATACAGTAGGGGGTCCACTGAACATTTGTAAAGGGTAACTGTAAACCTCCATCCTCAATTTTCACAGTTTCTAATGAGCAGTTTAACAAAAACTGACATTTTTAGTACACAGAATGGGCATATGATTAGTGAGCCTGGACAGTTCATATTCTTAGGCATTCAGATAGATTTGTCATGGGAAGCCCATGTTCAGGATCTTGTTCAAAAACTAAATGCTGTTTCATTTACCATTAGAACAGTTGCTGAAATAAGTGATAGCTCAAGACAGAAAGCAGCCTACTTTACTTATTTTCATTCATTTATGGTATTATTTTTTGGGGTAACTCTTCTAATTCAAAAAGGTTATTTTTGGCTTGGAAACAGGTTGTTTGGGCAGTACATGGTGTAAATTTGTAAACCTCTTGTCAACCCTTGTTCACTACTCTGGGAATTCTGAAAATTCTGACATTGGGCACTCGGTACATATTTTCTTTAATGCTGTTTGTTGTTAACAATATCAGCTTATTCCTAAGAGTAGCAGTTTTCACTCAGTTAATACCAGGCAGAAATCCAATCTGCATTTCGAATGCACCTCTTTGACCTTCGTGCAGAAAGGTGTGCAGCATTCTGGTGCACCCATTTTCAGTAAGTTGCCACAAGAATCCAAAATCTTAACAGTAATCCATGTACTTTCAAGTCAAAACTGCAGAGTTTCCTCCTGGATCACTCTATTCTATCAAGGAACTCTTGGAAGAATTAAAGAAATTGAGCTAATTCCTGTGTTACATGGTTGATTATGTTTATTTATTAAGCCTACAGTTTGTTGTTTATGTAGGATTCATGTAAGTTTTATTTTATCTGTTTTTACTCTTCTGTTACAATTTCATGTACTGACTCATTCCATGATGACGGAGACTTGCTCCTCAATTTGATTCTACAGTACATGACATACAAATAAGTAAACAAAAATTTAGTTGTAAAAAGTACCCCTACATTGTATGTTAATTCATATAAATTATATACCCTTGTAAATCAGATGGTTCTTTTGAAAATAAACACTTTGTAGTCCTATACATAAATTAAAATACACCCCAAGTTTCTATTTTCATTCATGTTGGAGGTTGTCTGATGAAACTGTATTAGAAACTCTTTTTTTGCACATATGGAGAGGACTTGGGCATTTGATGTTGATTTTTTGTAGCTCAAGTGTTTTAATTCTATGCATTCACATTTTCACAAAGGTTATGTCCAGTCAGTCATCATGCATGCTGTGGTAAATTAGTTTTCATAACCCTAATTCAATGGGGAAAGAGAGAAAAGTTAATGGCATACAATTTCTGATCATGTGTCTGGCTGATAATGACATTGTATAAAACAAAAACCTCACTGCAGTTATGCACTAGTTTTCTGAGAGTAACAGTAGTGGGTGATCTGCACTTAAGTTTTTATCATATTGTGCACCATTGGTGGGTATGCTTATGTATGTGGCCGGCCACATTTACCAAATTTTCTTGTAAAGTGTGATTAAAGCAAAAATCTTGTTATGCAAATGGCAAAACTGAAGCCGAGTGTTCACAGGGAAAATGTACCTTATTTGTGAACCATTTGAAACGTTTCACATCATAGTAGGTTGTTGCAAATATAATCTCTGGAACAGTCAATAGCCTGAACCACACCAACTAACAAGAGCTACTACCTGAAAACTAAGGAAAACATGTAACTTTCTGTCATATTTAATGTCATACAAGGAAGACCTCAATGACTGGTATTAATCTAATGAGTCATGGTTTGACCTTAGTGAATATATGAATGCACAGAATTAAAACGCTTGAGCTGCAAAAAATCAACATCAAATGCCCAAGTCCTCTCCATATGTGCAAAAAAAGAGTTTCTAATACAGTTTCATCAGACAACCTCCAACACGAATGAAAATAGAAACTTGGGGTGTATTTTAACTTATGTATAGGACTACAAAGTGTTTATTTTCAAAAGAACCATCTGATTTACAAGGGTATATATTTTACATGAATTAATATACAACGTAGGGTTACTTTTTACAACTAAATTTGTGTTTACTTATTTGTATGTCATGTACTGTAGAATCAAATTGAGGAGCAAGTCTCTGTCATCATGGAATGAGTCAGTACATGAAATTATAACAGAAGAGTAAAAACAGATAAAATAAAACTTATATGAATCCTACACAAACAACAAGCTGTAAGTTTAATAAATAAACATAATCAACAATGTAACACAGGAATTAGCTCAATTTCTTTACCGTAATTCTTCCAGGAGTTCCTTGACAGAATAGAGTGATCCAGGAGGAAACTCCACAGTTTTGACTTGAAAGCACATGGATTATTGTTAAGATTTTGGATTCTTGTGGCAACTTACTGAAAATGGGTGCACCAGAATGCTGCACGCCTTTCTGCACGAAGGTCAAAGAGGTGCATTCGAAATGCAGATTGGATTTCTGCCTGGTATTAACTGAGTGAAAACTGCTACTCTTAGGAATAAGCTGATATTGTTAACAACAAACAGCATTAAAGAAAATATGTACTGAGAGGCCAATGTCAGAATTTTCAGAATTCCCAGAGTAGTGAACAAGGGTTGACAAGAGGTTTACAAATTTACACCATGTACTGCCCAAACAACCTGTTTCCAAGCCAAAAATAACCTTTTTGAATTAGAAGAGTTACCCCAAAAAATAATACCATAAATGAATGAAAATAAGTAAAGTAGGCTGCTTTCTGTCTTGAGCTATCACTTATTTCAGCAACTGTTCTAATGGTAAATGAAACAGCATTTAGTTTTTGAACAAGATCCTGAACATGGGCTTCCCACGACAAATCTATCTGAATGCCTAAGAATATGAACTGTCCAGGCTCACTAATCATATGCCCATTCTGCGTACTAAAAATGTCAGTTTTTGTTAAACTGAGTTAGAAACTGTGAAAATTGAGGATGGAGGTTTACAGTTACCCTTTACAAATGTTCAGTGGACCCCCTACTGTATGCATGACAAACATCGAGACACCAGCCAAACTTTCCCCATTCCCTTGTGAGCGTGCCTGGAGGTCTGCAATAACTGCTGCTCTGTGGCATCATGGTTCATGCAAATTGATGTAAGAGGGAACACACAGACAAGAGTCCTTAACAATCTCACCCTCGCAGAAAATGCTCTGAGATCGGGCGATCTTTGAGGCCGAAGGTGAAATGTGAGATCAGGACATACCTCAGGGTTAATCCATGACTGAGAACTTGAAATGCTGTATTCTCAATGAAAATTGCACTGTATATTGCAACAGGTGGAATAGAGAACACAAAACAGATTTTTTGTTGTGTTATAGCTATGTTGACTCAATGCACATTGGCCGTTGGCAGCTGAATCTAAATCTTTTAAGGGGTCTGTTATATTGTTTTTCTAGTTTAAATTATCAATTTACTTACAACTTTCTAATTTGCTTGTTATTTCTTATATTTTTCTAAGTTTTAAAAATGCACTTGCTTGAGAGACCGCACTTTGGTCCAAAGATTAGTACGATGCAGCTCTCTGCAGTACTCTCTCCTGTGCAAATCTTTCCACCTCTCTGCATCCAATTGAACCTGCTCATTGTTTTCACGTCTTGGATTCCCTGTACAATTTTTAGCCCCCACATTTCCTCCATTACCAGATTATCTATTTCTTGATGCTTCAGAATCTGTTGCAGCAACCTATATGTTCTTTTAGCCCTGCACATAGTGGGTAGTCAGACTGAGTGCAAGTGTTTTTTGGAAGGTTTAGTGAAACTTAAAAGTTTTAATTTCTCACTGTCCTTGTGAACAGCAATCTCACACAGGTTACTGCTGATAGGGGACACACTTCCAAAGCATCACTCATGGAGGGACACCAGGTGATACACACACTTATTTGAAATCAGCTGATATGTTACACAGAGCAGTAACATTAGACATCCAGGCTAGGGGATTAGCAGAGCACTAATCTGACAAACAAGAGCTAGTTATTCAGAGACTATTTGTTTATGTTATGACAAAAAACCAGCGAAGACTTTGAAACTTTTGGCGGTCTCTCAGGCTGTATACTGTCACAAGTGTGTGTTGTGAACAAATGCCATGTTAATTAAGTATAACATGAAGAGGCTAAAACCAGAGCTAGTGATTGATTCATTTGTGTGATAAACCCACAGATTGGTCCTGAAGTGAAAGTGGCCTCTACTGTTTCCTTGCATGAAGCTGTAAGATAAGCCTTGTAGCATCAGGAGGAGAACAATTTGTTTCTACTCCATTGTGAAACAGTAAATTTTTGTTGGCTGAGACACAACGTCATCATCGTGGAATGTCTAATCACTAGCAGGGTAATAGAAGCAAGCAGTTGCCACTTAGGAGGGTTTGTGCAATTTTGCTCTACTGAAATGGCAGTTATGTGAGTATTGAGAGTGAAATCTTTTGCACTCAGTTTTAAAGAAATACGTATGGTTATTCAAACAATTGCAGTCACTGGCACTATACAGCACAAAACCTCATGGGAGATGCTAAGTCTACTGTTCAGAAACTGTACAGACTACCATTTCATCTACAATTTGTTGCTGAAGATACTATTCGACAACAATTGGCTGCACAGATAGCTCACGTCCTGCAAGACCCTGATCATCACCAATTGTCATGGTACCTAGAAAGTCAATCACTGGGATAAAAAACATATCATCTGTGTGTTCATATGTGAGTGGTAAATAAGATGACGACACCTGATACTCACCCTCTTCCCTGTGCTGAAGAATCATTGATTGAACTAGAGAATAGTAGGTGTTTTACCTCCCTTGAAATGCATTCTGGCAACCTCCAAATTCTGATTTTACCACAAGATCAACCAAAGACAGATTTTGTGGTTCCTTCCAGTTTGTACAGGTTTTTACACATACCATTTGGTCTGAGGAATGAGCCTCCCACTTTTCAAAGATTCATTGACTTGCTGCTGAGAGGTTTGAAACCTCTGATATATCTCGTGTACTCAGATGATATAATTTTTTCCAAAACTATTGAGGAACATGTAGGAAGACTAAGAAATGTATTTTCAAGGTTACAGAGTGCACATTTAAGTTTAAAGATGGAGAAAAGTTCTTTTGCACAGTCTCAGTGCAGTACCTAGGACATATTATCGGTTTAAGGTGGGTTAAGCCACACTCAAGGTTGACAGAAGCAACTGAGAATTCCCCAGCTCTCACAAGTGTTAAAGAGTTGCAATCTTGTCTATGCCTAGCAAATTACTGCTGTTATTTTGTAACAATATTATGAAAGGGAATGTTGCTATTCACCATACAGCAGAGATGCTGAGTCACACATAAGCAAAATAAAAACGCTGTCACAAAATGCCCCCCCCCCTCTCCCCCCCCCCCCCCCCCACACACACACATGGTAACACAACTCACACACATGACTACAGTCATGTGTATGTTAGTTGCATTTGTGTGTGTGTGTGTGTGTGTGTGTGTGTGTGTGTGTGTGTGTGGTGTGGTCTTCTTTCAGTCATTTTGTTGTGCCTATCTGCGACTCAGCATCTCTGCTATATGATGAATAGCAACTATTATTTTCATAAAATTGATACTGTTATTTTGTGAAGGACTGTGCTATGGTAGCTAAGCGATTAATAAAGTTGTTGAACAAAGGCACTGTTTTGAATGGGCAGAGGAATGGGAGGCAGCTATAAGGAAATTACAGATTTTTTGACAATTTCATCCCTGGTGATCTATCCGGATTTTGAGAAACCTTTAATCCTTTCTACTGGCACCTCAGATTATGCTGTTGAGACTGCTCTTAATCAGGAATGAGGGAAGACCAATGGGTTATGCTTCAAGGCAGATGAACCCACCAGAAACTAATTACATTATCAGTGAGAAGGAACTGTTAGCAATTACTTTTGGAGTGAGCTATTTTAAATGCTATTTGTATGGGCAAAAATTCACTCTGGTCACTAACCGTGCCTACCTCTTGTGGATGCTGAGTCTAAAGGACCCCAATAGGAATTTAACTCATTTGACATTAAAACTATCAGTCTGAATATGAAGTATGCCACAAATCGGGCTGCTTACACCAGAATGCTGATGCATTAAGCCGTAAAGCTAGGGTAGAATAGATAGATGATGATGTAACAGAAGAACTGAAAGAGGCACAGGAGAGAAATGCATAATGCCACTGATATGCTTCCTTCCCAGATTTTGTTACAGAGGATGGTATTTCATACAGTTAACACAGCCCCCTGGGCAACAGATTAGTAATCTCTAAAGAATTGCAACAGGGAGCAATAAATGAGTGCAATGACAGTATGCATGTCATATCACAACAGACAGAAAGAAACTAATGCTAGGATTGCCAAAAATTACTGGTGAAGAGGCAGACAAATGGATGTTGGGAAGTACATTGACAGAGAAAAATTGCGACACCAAAAAATAATTGCTGTAGATTAATGAAATTTGGGAATACATTTGTGTAGGTAACGTATTTAGGTGATTAACTTTACAAGATCGTAGGTTGATGTAAGTCCAAGATAAGGCAATGACAATGTGAAATGCAGGTATATAAATAACCTGTGTAATTGCCAGGATATTGAATACAAACATGCAAAGAAGCATGTATTGTGTTGCATAGGTGCCAGATGTCAGTTCGTGCAATGGAGTTCATGCCTGTTGCCCTTGGTTAGTCAATGCAGGGATGATTAATGCTGTTTGTGGATGGCACTGGAGTTGCTGTCTGATGACATCCCATTTGTGCTCAATTGGAGACAGATCTGGTGATTGGGCACACCAAGGCTACATGTCAACATTCTGTAGAGCATATTGAGTTACAACAGCTGTTTGTGACCAAGTGTAACCCTAGGAAAACTACTCTGGAATGCTGTTTCTGGATGACAGCACAACATGTTGAATCACCAGACTATCATACAAATTTGCAGTTAGGTTGCATAGGATAACTATGAGAGTGCTCTTGCTGTCATATGAAATCACATGCCAGACAATAACTCCAGGTGTATGTTTGGTGTATCTAGCACACAGCAAGGTGTAACCAATACATGACCATCAATGATACCGAGGCAGAACCAGCTTTCTTCAGAAACACAACTAACCTCTGCTCTGTCCTCCAGTGACTTTCACTTGAGACCACTGATATTGCAAATGGCGGTGGGCTGGGGTCAGTGGAATGCATGCTACAGGGCATCTGGCTTGGAATTGTTGCACAACTCCTTCTTGGTGTTGCATTTTTTTGCTGTAAGTGTATATACAAAACTGCATACCATGCTCTCCAAGGGCACCTCTGTCCAAGACAAAAATTCCCTTACAAACTCTTACAGAAGCTACCAGAACATTTCAAAATATCACTCTGGATATCACTGGGCCCTTTCCCCAGAGCACACAGAATAACAAACACACACTGTCTATTATTGATCACTTCTCACTACCTAGTTCTAGCACCAGTTGCAGATATGACTCAGAAACAGTTTCATGTGCCTTTCATTCATTTAATCCTTCCATATCAAAGTCCTGATGATATCTTGACTGATAAAGGAACTAACATTATGGCAGCTTTGTTTGCACCAGTGCGAAATTACTGAAAATCAAAACATGGTGAATGATGCCCTTTCATCCAGAAGCAATGGTCATCTTTAACATGTCTACTATAGCTCAAATGCTGTCTTACAGCATTAACAAATCACATGGTGATTGGGATAGGTATATTGATAATGTAGGTTATCTGTATAATAGTCATGTGTATGAATCAATGGGATATATGCCCTATAAGGAAGTAGATGTAAGATCTATGAGCTCCCAGATCAAACTTAATATATTGCCACTTGGTGTTGATATGGCCGAAGTTAAAGGACTGTCACACCACCTTAAGGCTATATGGAAACAGGGTAAATGAAATAATTCCAAAGCTACTGAAAAACAATTTCAATGCAGCAACACACAAGAGCTGTGCTTCCACAGCACAAACCTGGAGATTCTGTTTTGCTTTATAATCCAGGGGTGAAGAAAGAAAAAACTAAGAAATTTACACTGCAATGTGAGGGTCCCTATCCTATATAAGAGTGACTTCTCCCATTAATGCAGAAATCCAGCTGGCTGCTTATACTATGGTACTACATTCAGATCAGTTAAAGCTGAATCATGGTCCATCTGTGCTACCTCCTGCGGTACCATCAAGCCAACTCCAAAATGTTTCCCCGAAAAGCAAAGGTAATGTTGTAAAGAAGGTTAGGAAGAAAACAGGCAAGTTATTGCCAGAGCACCCTTGGTATACTCTCAGAAAATAGGATCCCTATGACCTGAAGTCAAGAGACTGAACCTCTGTTCCGTGAATGAGTTTATTTTGAGATGTCATTTATTTATGTGTTGTTGTTAACTCACAGGTTTGAATAGTCTTATGGTATTTTGCAATTCTCTTTCATGATACTGTATTAGTTGGTTAGAACCATATTCAGTGAGGTTGATTTGCTGTTTCTTTGCTGTGAATTCTGGTTGTATAGGAAGCTGCACGAATTGCTCCTAACTAGTAAGATGCAATTCTCTACCATAAATAATAGTGTTACAAATCAGTAACGTGTGCAGTGACAAATAATAATGTAAATGTTCCAAGTGTTAACTGGAAGTAATTGCTTAAGCAGTAGATAACAGAGTGACTACAGTTATTCCAATTGCAGTGAATTGACACCATTTCCAGTCAAGGAAAAATGTGAAGGTACAGTGGAATACATTAACACGAGGTTGATGGGAACTGCTAAAACCATTAATGCTTTAAAGCAAAGAGTGCACTCACGTTACACGTTAGATTATGAATAGTTTTGCTTTATACTCAATGAAGAGTTGCACATTGTGAAAGACAGGTTTCTCAATAACTCAATTACACTACTATAGACGAGGTTTAACCTATATTTAACTATTGTGAGAGAAAGATTACAGCGTTGAGGTAGAAGACTACTTTTCTGAGCCAGTCTGTTGAACACTGTTAAGAATGAATAGTCATCGGGAAATGTAATCAAGTGCCTCTCCAGTACCTCTCAAAGGTCAGTACTGTATATGAATACACTTTCTTTTTTTACAATAAATGGTTACATACACATGAAAATTGCATGTTAGCTCATTAATAGATAACTTTTACTGAAGTTTCCCAACAAATGTTATTCTTGAAACCAGAGAAAAACAGTAAAAGATTTACATGTTCCTTTTGTGCGAGAGACTAGTGAGGTACTTATTAAGCATGAAGCTGCTTTGAAGGACAATAAATTAAACTGTAACACCTCTTACTAACGCATTCAGTGTTTCTGAAGCTAGTGAACAACACAGTTTTATTGTATGCTACCAGTAAGCAAATTGCACAGCCAAGTGTTGGTCTTTCTTTTCAACAATTTTGTACTGCTAGAAAAGTTTTACTATTAGAGCTACCTATTTCATTCCTCTACAGAATAGATAAATGAACTTATTTGTGATGACCAGAGACCTGCAGGCATTTGAAGTCAACTTCTAAAAGATAATCACACAGGAAGTGACACAGGAGGGTTAACAGGGTGCCTCAAGTTTCCCCATGTGAAATTTCCTGATATTTCCCTGATTACCAGGTGGGTTTTAGCATTTTCCCTACAAATTTTGAGATCTCAAGGGTAAGTAAAGATGTAAGTTGACAAAAAAATGTAAGGACTTCTATATTTCTCGATGTATTACTAACCCTCTAGTTTTGAATGAACAACAAGTTGCCTCCTTTACAGGATTTATGATCTGAAAGGTAAATAAACAGGTAAATTGTGTAAATGAAAGCCATTTTTAGATGCAGAATTTCTGTTTTTATTAACAAGTTAACTCTAACCTTGAATTAACACGGCAATCCTGTCGTTGCTGATACTAAATCAAAATAAACTGAGACAAAAACATTTTATTCAAGAACGTTTCTCCTGTTACTGTTAGCTTACTTTTTTAGTTGCTTAATTCAATTTTAAAAACAGAGATGGCGACATTACATTGTAAAACACTCACATAAAAGTTCTACAAAATATCAGTCTTCTTCAAATGCATTAGAAATATTGACACATGTCTGTATGTCTCTGATGTATCCTTAAAAGCACAAATTTATCAAAGCAAAAAATTAAAGTGTGTTCAGAAAATTTTACTTGGCTAAAATTGTTTTTCATCTAATAGCTATGACAGTTACATATTATGAAATCACAATTATAAAAAAATATATAAAATATATTATTATTAAATAATTATTATTATAATATTATATTGTTATTAAAATATATTATATATAATATATAATTATAATTATAAAAATACTTTTACAGTAGAACCCAATGTTTAATTACAATTTATCACTCCAAAATCTCATAGATACTTTGATTTTAAGATGTTTATATTAAGACCATGTGATAGTTTGTGACAATACTTTTAAAGATAAGACATATTTTCAATGGAATCAACCATTTACACATATGAGATGGCAACAAATCATCATACAAATTGTTTCAAAAACAGTGCAAGAAATTAATATGAACAGAAAACTGTTTATCAGATTAAAATCAATACAAAATTTGTCAAAATTGCTTCTATATTTGAAGCACTGACAATCTTACGATTAAATGAAAACTAACTAAACAGAATTTTTCCTTTTCACTAGATGACACAATATGTGAAAATTCAATAATTTTCAGCAAATAAGGTGACACTTTCAGTCCTTTCATGTAAAATTCAAACAAATTTTAAGCTGTGAGAAAACACACTACATGTATAAAATGAGCAGTCAAAGGATGCAGGCATTACATTCAGTCTTAAATGATAAAGTGCCTATTTTTACACAGCTGCAGTCCCGATAATTACTATCTGGGACTGGAGGGCTAAGCAATTGGAACAACCACGTACGAATGCTAAAGTAATAAATATGCAAAAATGTAAAATGTAAATGTAAAATGTTAAGCAAAGTAACTGTATATGGCTATATGGCTGCCATTTTATTAAATAAATGAATGCTAAAGTAACATAACAAGACATACATATAAAAATAATAACAGTACATTTCTTCATCCTTTGTATGCAGGGGTTAACACATATTTCATTAGGTACAGGCATAGGAAATTTAAAATTTGTAATTGAAGTTAACTTTCACCAAATACTGAATGTTTACCTGCCCAGCATCATACACAATGTATCTGAAAAGTTGATAAGGAAGAAAACAAGAATTTTTAATGACAATTCAAATCATAATTATAGTACACATCCTTGTAACACATTGCTAGAAATGACAGTTCACCTGTGCATTAACAATATTGATTTACTACTATCTCATTTTTAAGTTTTGTTTCAAACCATATAAGTCATTTTTCAAATGATGGTCTGAGGACAAATATTGCAGCAGAGATGACACCAAAAACTATTCTTCAGAATACATCTTTCTTTCCATAGAGGATTATCAGTTGTTATGCACCCTCCTGACAGAAGTGCCTGTTGGGTTAGGACACAAACCTACATGCTAGGATAGAAACTCCAATTGAATTTGGAAATTTGAGATAGATACTGACAGACTGAAGCAGCAATGTGGATAACGACATATGCTCGAAAAGGCTGTGAAGTAAGAGGTTCATCCACAACATGGTTGTGAGGCTCCTTCATAACTGATGGAAATGGAGTAACAAATCTTTTGAGATAGATGGCTAGAAATACTTTTTGACATCAGTTTGTGCCACACATTTCATAACTAATTTCTTCATTAATTTTATTTCCTTCGTGTGCAGTCTTCATCTGGCAGATAAGCTTCACTATGCCAAATTATCTCACCAGATGACAGGGAGTGTGATCTGGAAGTATCACCTCCCTAAAAACAATCAAATATCCAAATAAGATGATTACATGAGCCTTGTAACACTACATACCTACCGACCTTTAAAATCCAAAAATATGCAGACATTGTTTAAACAAATCAGGAGGTATGAATGATCAAAAATCATGGCTCAATTTCAGTATAGTCTCAAGACAACTGATGCAAGTCTTTTCCTGTGATGATAAAAAGCTTTATAATTGCTATAAAATACAAATAAAAACACTGGAACTAACCAAAGCATCAAGGTAGAGGACTTGCCCGCTAAAGGCAAAGGTCCCAAGTTCGAGTTTCGGTCCGGCACACAGTTTTAATCTGCCAGGAAGTTTTATAACCAAAGCATCAATTCCATATACGTTATCTGTAGCATAGTTCAACTGCGGTACTATAGTGTGCTTAAAATTGGTTGTCTTTTTTGACATTTGGGTCACCAGAGAAGACATGACAGCATTGCCCAGGTAACACCAATGGCAATTCGGCTTTCCCTACCATGCCACCAGTGGTCTGGTTGGGAAAGCACGCCTATTGCCATGCCATGGATGGACAGTACAACGTGGTGTTGTGCGTTGGATGCATATATGTATTCGTCAGATCTCGTTGTAAAATGGTATTTCCTGCCATTGGTGTGCTCTAGAGCCATCAGGTATTGTGAATGAGTATTTGCATTAGCATTACATTAATAACAACAGTGCAGCATGTCTGAACACGAGATTCGCATTAAAAGTTGTTCTCCAAGAACACGTTCACTGGCTGTGAACATAGAGTTCTGCTGCAATATATTCCTCCAAATTCGACAATAGTAGTGGACAATGTGGATACCACTCTGTTGTGTTGGATAAAGCTCCAACAATCCACTGGAGGAAAGCGGATACTTTGCATTGTATGGAAAGAAATGTTCTATTGGATAAAGCCAAATATTCCACACTACCAGATCGACAAACTAGCTAAGACTAAAGCGCACAGTTTAATCAGGCTTCCTCGGTATCAGGCTCATTTAAATCCGACATAGAATATATGGGCCTAGGTGAAAAATAACATATCAAAAACAACAAGAAATGTACACTCAGTGAGGTTGAAATGTTGACAAAAGAAGCCATTGAAATGCAGATGTTACACCGCAGGACTGGTCTTGAGTTGTCAGCCACACCTAGAAGGTGCTTATGGAGAGGGGTTCATTAAGGACTGTGATGAGGGTGTGCTTATGGAGAGGGGTTCATTAAGGACTGTGATGAGTTTTGAATAATATATAACTTCTCTTGTTGTCATGTAACAATCTGCTTCTTTTGCCAAAACTCAGCACAGCATCACAATATTCTCATGCAGTAGAAAAAGAAATTGTGACTGAATCCTGAAACAATACAATATTAAACTAGCAAATGACGGCAAGACCAGTCAGTAGTTCATGAAAAATCCCATTTTCAGTACAAAAATCAATGTATAACTTCTTCACTTACATTGTTGTACCACCCACAGTAATTCTCATTTCACCAGCTATCGACGGTCCTTGAAAATTACATTATTTCATTGCAAAAGGTCTGTAATTGCTCGAATATCATAGTAGATATGGAAGTTTCACATATTAATCGTATAGCAAAATGCTCTCCTCCTTGTGTGCTACCATTTGCAAAAGTCTTGTTTCCATACCTCAGACCTTTTATGAGATATGAGAATTTTTCAATCTGCCTTTCTCACTGGCACATGTGTTCGTAACAAGAGTGCTCTTTACATACATTCCTGTTCTCAAAACTGGAGACAGATAGCAATATCCTCCAACATTTAAAGAATAATTCAACATGTTACCTACATTTCATACACAGCAACATACGACATAACAAGCACGAAAATTCATTTTGACCTTTATTTTTTATTGCAGTTTTTAAGAATATCTTGCAATGGTTTACCTAATACCAAATTATGTCAATAACTATGACCATTAGTGATACGGTAGACAGTTCATCATGAAGCTGATGAAATAAACTATAAGATGTGCGAAAATCAGAGTTTATGACATAATCGTTTCTTTAAAATCATTTGAGAAAGATTGGCTGGCTTGTAGGCAAGTGAACCTGACAGGTTCCACACTGGGTGGGCCTGGTGTTACCACCAGCCGCAGATGTGTTCAGCACACACTGGCAACTGTGTTTCCCTCCACTCACTAATACTGAATTGTCAAAAGTTGCAACTAATTTTAAACACACTATAGGCTGGATGTTTCTTGACCATTCCCCCTATGATTGAGACAGTTTTTGTTCTTGCATGGCTGTATTTTTTCACTATATTGCTATCTCGTAATGTTTTCCTGAACAGGCCACTCATATGGTCAGTGCAATTAATTGGCAAATTGTAACTGATGTAAATAATACTAACACTGAATTCTAATTTTTTTATTGGTCACAAACTTAACATTTTCTCAGTGGTTTGAAACACTGCTTTTTCCACAGTATGATGTACAAATGTCATGTCACCAACAACGGGATATCTGTATGAAGTGAAAAGTGGCAATTCACCCTAAATAAAGAAAAGTGTGAGCTCATTCACATCAGTACTGAAAGAACTCTGTCAAATTTCGGTTAGAAGATAAATCGCACAAATCTCGAGTCTATCAATTCAACTAAATACCTAATGAATAACTTTAATTGGAAAGACTCTTCAGGTAATGTGCGAGCAAGGTGAACCAACGACTGCACTTTGGTGCAGAACACTTAGAAGATGCAGTAAATCCATTAAAGAGACTGCCTATACTACACTTGTCTGCCTTCTGTTAGAATACTGTTGCACAATATAGGATTCTTCCCAGATAGAATTGACGGAGAACACTGAAAAAGTCCAAAGGATGGCAGCTCATTTTGTATTATTGTGATACAGTGGGGGGAGAGTGTCCCAGAAATTATACACGAGTTGGGATGGCAAGCATTAAAAGAAAGGTGTCTCCTGTTGCAGCGAGAGCTGTTTGCAAAATTTCAATCACCAACTTTCTCCTCTGAATGTGGAAATAATTTGTTGACCCCACCTACATAGGAAGAAGTATCATCATAATAAAATAAACCAGAGTGTGAGTGGCAAGATTTAGGTGTTTGTTTTTCCTGTGCGCTATTCGAGGTGGAACAGTACAGAAATAATCTCAAACTGGTACGATGAACCCTGTGCCAGGCACTTAAGTCTGAATTGCAGGCTAATCATGTAGATGAAGATTATAAGATGTAAACAACAGATCTTTGCTTGACATAATAATGCACGGAATTGTTGCAATATTGCTCCAAGAAAACAGAAGTAAAATGTTTGAGGTCAGCTGATCTCGAAAATATTGGAATGACTGCATCAGTTGCTGCATTGCAATATTTTGTTATTATTCCCAACAATTTGGTCATGCTAATGTCTGTTGTTTCATTAATTACAATGTAATACATGCTGTCATTGATTTCGTGCTGCAAATTTTTCATGAAACAGGGGCTTAGTACATGTTTTATGACTGCACTATGCTTTGTTCTAAATATTTGAAGTTCTCTGGCAACATCATTGTCTGAATTTACTTATGTACAGCTCACTTAAGTGACCACATGATATGATCACACAATGGCAAAAACTGCAAGGGAAACCTCAGCTTGATTCACTTCTAAAGATTCTTTCATGCTTTTGAAAAGTATTTCTGTTTAGGGTGCTGCAGCTGTCTTGTGTGCCAGTATGGCTAACTAAGTGCTATGACAAAATTTGCAAGTTGCTCCAGTGTCATCGGCAAAAATTCTTCCTTACCAATTTGCAAATTGACACCAGCACTATAGGTATGCAAAATGCACCCAGCTGCAGATTCATTAATACTAGAATGCATAACAATACTGGAACAAAGACAAAATATCAGTTATTATAAATGTTTAGATAGTATAAATTCAAGAGATAGTAAATTTTACTAAATTAAATAGTGCTGTTTCTGTATGTTGAATGGATCAAGTGACTTTTAAAAGTAATTTCATCATAAAACCACCCTAGTATGTTTAAAATTTACCATACTTCCGACTAGCTACTAGACAGGTACTCAAAACCACCAGATTTAGTACACAAATCCAAACAGCACACAAAACTGATCAATATGAGTATATATTCCACAAAATGGGCAGGAAAATAGGAAATACTACAATCTATAACATGTCATGCGCGTTTCCTGATTTCTATAAACTCCGAGAAGTACATCGATTAAAAAGACTAATAAGTGAAGGAATTTGCACAATTGACCAAAAACTGAAATGATGGGTTTTGAAAACAACTGTCTAAGGTTTGATGATGTTAGCTACAAATTGGGAGCCTCATGCCTACATCAGGAGAGTCTGCAGGTATGTATTATCAAGTGAAGAACAGTAGTTGTAAATAGATTGGTGCGCGCGCGCGCACACACACACACACACAAAAGACTTGTAATTGGCAAACTTTCGTTTGGAGCCAGTGGCTTCTTCTTCAGGCAGAAGGGTTGATGGGGAAGGAAGAAGGGTGATGGAAAAGGACTGGAGAGGTCTAGGAAAAGGGGTAGATTTTGGGAAAGTTACTCAGAGCCGTGGGTCAGGAGATGAGAAGGAAAGACTGATGGTTGGGGACTGCATTGGACGAGATTTGAAAACCTGAGAGCTTAAAGGTGGAAGACAGGGTAATATCCAGACAGAGATTACTGCTTAAACACCATGCATGAGTTAATGAGAGTGAAAAGCATTCTAAGTAACAGAGGTGGGAGGGGGGCAGTGAAAAGTAATCGGAAAGACAATGTAAGATGCAGAAAACTAAAACGGAGTGAAGCAAAGAGTAGCTACAGTGAAGGAATGCTGAGATGGAAGAAATTAATGTAAATTAAGTCCAGGTGTGTGGTTATATTTCAACGAGTTGTTGTATTGGAAAGCACAGAGGGAACATCAGAGGTGGAAAATTTGCATTCCGAAAACTGTCGTTCATGAATTAGTTACTTATATCCATGAAGGTTACGGGCATTTTGGTATTCATAAATGTGTCAAACATCTGATGAAGTATTATTATTTCAAAAATATGTCCCGTATTGTAAAAAGCATTATTAGTACTTGTGAAATCTGCCAAAAAGTTAAAGTTAGTCTTGTCAGACCCTATGCTCCTTCTGCAGCCATCTCCCTACTCTATGGCTCCTACCCCTGTGACCATCCCTGCAGCAAGTGCTGCAATATTTGGCCTATGTACCCTCCTATAACACCTATAATAGCCTTCTAACTGGCAAAACATATACAATCAAAGGAGGAGTCACCTGGGAAATGACACGTCATATACCAGCTATTATGTAAACACTGTTCGGCCTTCTACATTGGCATGACTACCACCAAATTATCAATTAGGATGAATGGGCATAGGCAGAGGGTATATACTGGCAACTCGCAATATCCTGTTGCAAGCATGCTCTGCAACATGACATTCGTGACCTCGGTGTCTGTTTCACCACACACATCATCTGGATTATTCTGCCAGACACCAGTTTTTCAGAACTCCACAGGTGGGAACTAGCACTACACTCCCCTGGACTTGATTTACATTAATTTCTTCCATCTCAGCATTCCTTCACTGTAACTTCTCTTTGCTTCACTCACTGAAGAAGGAGCCACTGGCTCTGTAAGCTTGACAGTTACAACAGTCTTTTATGTGTGTCTTCTGCCACTACTTTAGGAGCCTATGCATCATTTAACAGTTGTAGCATTTCACTTACCAACCGACTGATGACAAAGATGAATGTTTGCTGTCTTCTTGACCACTGCGACTACCTTGGAGTGCTTAGCTTCTTCCAAATGGTTGGTTGCAGTCATCTTCCCATGTTGTTCAGAGTGGTAGACTTGCTGCATACCGTGCAATACATCTGCAATTCTGGTGTCTTGTGGGCCTTGATACCCTCAAACCTCCTCTAATTCAGCCATGAATTTCACCTTCCTTGGTTTCACCATGATTTACTGCTAGAACACTGTGAGAGTTGCCACATGACTGAGGACGAAAGCTGTTTGTTGACAACATTCCTGCAACAATCAAAAGCTGGTGTGCCTATGAAGGCAAGATGCCACACAAAAAACGGATTTTCGTGATGAGCCATGAATGTTTCTGGTGGACACTTTGATACCTGCAGTGCCTGCCTGTTTGTTTGTGGAGGCCCGACATTGACACTGCACCTGCAGAATGGGAGAATAAAATGTTCACAGTGTCCATCATGCCTCATAAATGGTCCGAGTTATAGAAACAAGATTTAGGTAAATGATAGCATAGAAATATTTGAGTATGTTGCTACATGATAAGCATGTGGAATTTTCTTATCTACGACATTGTACGAGTTACTGTAAACTTATTTAATGGAATGATGTAATTTTCTTTTAAACTCTTTGATAGCTGCTAAAATGAGTTACAGTGTGGCTTTTCAGCAAGATAAGTTCAGATTTGCATGTTTGCTTTTATTCCAAAAACGATTTTTTTTTTCATAAACTTTTGACCTGAACTGACCACATTTCTTTGTTTAAGAAACCACTGTTTCAGGATTCTGTCACAACTGCCTGTGCATTAGGTTGTTAGTGAGGTGACAGTGTGCAATCTCCACTTTGTTTTGACAATGGAAGTAAACTTTACTAAGGACACAAGACAAATGCAGTGTAGTGTTACGATGCATATGACTCAATGATTTTGTTTGTTTGAAATATGACCACGTGCAGACTTCGTCACCTTCATTGTTTACAAAACACTTAAAAAAATTATTTAAATTCTTTCAAAGTTCTCTATAAAAGATTCTTGAATGAAACTGTAATTAAAACACCTTCAAAAAATGGTTCAAATGGCTCTGAGCACTATGGGATTTAACATCTGAGGTCATCAGTCCCCTAGAACTTAAAAACTACTTCAACCTAACTAACCTAAGAACATCACACACTTCCATGCCCGAGGCAGGATTCGAACCTGCAACCGTAGCGGTCGCGCGGTTCCAGACTGAAGCGCCTAGAACCGCTCAGCCACAACGGCCGGCAAAACACCTTCAGTTGAGTCGTTTGTGCAAAAGTACGTCACTCAGTCCAACTGGTTTGCGCAAACTTTTGAAATTTAGATGTTGTTTGTTTCTTCTTGGAAATTATATTCTTGCAAGTTATCTTATTTTTCCCATATTAAAATCAGACTGTAAAACCTTTAAGATTCAATAACGAAATCAAACTCTTCTGAAAATTAATATCTTAGAAAAATTCAGTAATAATTCTTCCTCAATATAACTCTTCATAAATAATTCTCGAACATGTATTTAAGATTTAGAGTATACACTGTTTTATTGTCTTCGTGTATGCTACATACAGATATGAACATCAGACTCGACAAAACAGAACTGAACAAAATACAACATGAACTAAACATTCTGTGATGTCATTACAATAGAAAATTACAAATTTTTATTTATTTGAATGTTGGAGGTTCAACGCAACAACCCGGTCACTGGATCTTCTGCTGCTCTTTGGCCGTTGACCCGCGACGTCTAGTGGCCAGCAATTTTCTTTCTGGTTCCGGCAGTGAAGATGCTGTTTCCGCAAGTTGTGCTGCTCTCTCCAAACATGAAACATACAAAACAAAAATACAAATCTTTAAATATTTTACAAACGTAACAAAATATTACAAATACATAAACTAAATACTAAATTAAACTTATATTTACCTGCAAACTGAGCTGATCATTGTGGATGGGTAACGCTTTAATTTTGCGTCCCATTACATACCCCACCCACAAGCTCAGTTTGGCAGGAATTAACCGAAAATAAAACTTCCTGTATATGCAATATTGACTGTTAAGGTAATAAAAGTTTCAAACATTTTTTCTTACATTTTACGTAGTCTAATGTCTTTGTTTTTAGGTAGATTTATCCTTTTATGACTTTAAGGAAATAATATCATGAATGTTTGTGACTATTTGTCATTACTTTTTAGTCATTGTTATTGTTGTTATTCGTAGCTGAATATAGGGAGATTACTCCTTTCCACTTACTAGTTGCTAGTAAATAATGACTTAGCACATTCCTTACCGTTATTACATTAGGATAGATCATTCAAATTGTTATAGGTTCGTCTCAGGTTTATTCATTTACTAATGTTGCTCTTTACATAAAATAATGAGTTTCTCACAATAACTACTAGTACTATTTACCTTACATCGTTCCTTTCCATAATACTTTGTTTATGCATGAGGTCAAGAAGAAATCAAGCATACTTTCTTTAGAAACTCAGCACAGTTTTCTTTGCCTTTGGACACTCTTATTAGGTAATGGCAATTTATTTAGGAGAAACAAGCGAGAGAGCCCCGTTTGGTGTGTTCTATGTTAACACTGCTACCAATCTCTATTAAAGTCACTCTGCTATGTCCTCGTGAGCATTATAGCTCTGGACGCCCATGGTCCCTAAAACCATTAACCATCCCCTTTGGTTCCTACTATCCGAGTAAATATAAAAATATATGAAATTCCTTCTGACCTAATAACAAAATTTCTTCCATATAGACCCTTTTTAGTTCTTTCCTTTCTTGAAGTAGGGGTAGATTATTGTTGAGCCCTTGTGTAAACTTTTTGTCATTTCCTTGAAATAATACGCCCCTATCACAAAAAAGATGCATGAATAAACCAAGAACACTCGTTCATATGTAACATAAACTAAATATTAACTTCTTTAGGAATGAAGTGTTTAATTTGATCAACATTATATAAACCTTTAATTACACCTGACGAAGGTTCCATAAGTAGTAACACTTTGGGATGTACAGCCTTAAGGACAACATATGGACCTTCAAAGGTAAAGAAAAATTTCCTACATTCCTTATTAATTTTCGAACTTTTACGATGAGATCATACTAATACAAGGTCTCCTACTTGAAATGAGGGTTCTATAACATGTTGATTATAACTTTTAAGTCTCCGTTCAGCTTTCTTAACAATCTGTTCACAAATTTTGTCGCTTGAAATGCATTGTTGGGTCTCATTTACTGGTGGCCAAGGTAAAGCAGCTAGTAAAGGCTCTTCTATAATTAGTTTACCAAAATTTCTATAGCTGATAACCCTGTCATTAGATGAGGCAATTCGTTTACTATTTTTTTGAATTCAGGCATTAGTTTGGCCCACCGAGTATGTCTAGATGCACAATATGTTTTACATAACCGTCCTAATTCTTTCTTGACTCTTTCAACAAAATTACTTTGAGGATGATATTTTGAGATTAAGACGTGCCTTATTCCATATTGTTTTATCATATCTTGAAACTTTTGACTAATAAAAGCACTACCGTTGTCATACATAAGTCGTTTAGGAATGCCCCAGTTAACAAAGTAATTTCGAGTGAGACACCGTATAACGCTTGCTGTATTCACTCGTTTCAAAGTATATAGTTTCACACGTTTGGACCAACATTCCATTATAACAAACACATAACTGAATCCTCCTGAACTACGAGGCAGAGGACCGAAAAAATCCAGTGATAGACCTCAAGGTATTACCGCATGTAATTTATAATGCTTAGATTTGTTACTAACTTTAACTTTTTGGCAGATTTCACAAGTTCTAATAATGCTTTTTACAATATGGGACATATTTTTGAAAGAATAATACTTCATCAGATGATTGACACATTTATGAATACCACAATGCCTGTAACCTTCATGGGTATAAGTAACTAATTCGTAAACGACAGTTTTTGGAATGCAAATTTTCCACCTCTGATGTTCCCTCTGTGCTTTCCAATACAACAACTCATTGAAATATAACCACACACCTCTAGTGTTAACTGTTTCTTCCCCATTACTAAGGTTTTGTATAACATCCTTATACTGATCGTCATTTCTTTGATTGAATTTAATAGCAGTTATTAACCGTTTAACCTTACGTTCGTTCTCCTGATTTAAAAGGAAATAAACATGGTAATTTGTTCCTGGTTCTTCTGCAATGCTAATATTCTCCATTCCCACTGCAAGTCTCGTCAAAGCATCCAAAACTACATTCTGTGATCCTTTTATATACCTAATTTCGTACTGGAATTCCTGCAAGCATAATACCCAACATAATAACCTACGGTGATGTAACCGGCAACTGTTTAAAAAGGTTAAAGCCTGATGATCAGTATATACAATTGTTTTTCTTCCAATTAATAATCCTATAAATCTTTGAAAACCCCATACCACTGCGAGACTTCCTTCTCGGTTACAAAATAATTTCTTTCATGTTTATTTAAAGTTCTACTAGCGAATCCAATAGGTTGATATAATCCCTTTTCATTAGTCAAATCACCTTGAAATATTATGCAAGACACACCATAATCAGATGCGTCTGTACACATACTAAAGTCCTGATTGAAATCTGGGTGGTATAACATTTTAGCTTCTATTAATGCCCCTTTTATCTTATTAAAGACATCCTCTTACTCTTTTCCTCAGAGCCATACCGATTTCTCTTTTAATAAATCGAGTAATTTAGGATTCACAATATCGTGCCCTGGAAGAAATTTTCTCAGAAATCCTACCATTCCTAAGAATGATTTCGGTTGTTTCTGATTGCTAGGACTTGGACATCAAGCAATAGCTTCAATACATGCTAATACCTTTACTGTCCACTATATGCCCTAAAAATCTCACTTCTTCTTTTCTGAAGTAAGATTTAGATAATTTTAAAGTAATTCCTCTATCAATTACACAGTTAAACAATTCCAGTAATATAGTTACGTGTTCTTTCCATGTTTTAGTGGCTACCAAAATATCATCTACATATAAGATAATCTTCTGTAATAATTGCTGACCCAAAGCAGAATCTAACGCCCTAATGAAAGTTGACACTGATATATTAAGTCCAAAAGGTAAAACTTGGAACTGATATGATCTGCCTTCAAAAAGAAAAGCCGTATATTGCTGAGAATCTGGGTGTAATATAACTTGATGGTAATCAGCAGTTAAATCCATTGTACTCATGTAGCGAGAACCAGCAATTTTAAGAAATACCTCCTTCATAGGAATAGGTCTGTCTCTTTCCATCTCTATAATTTTGTTTAATTCATAAGCATCCAGAACCAGTCGTACCCCACCAGCAGCTTTCTTAACTACCCACAAAGGACCGTTAAAAGCACTATATGATCGTTCGATAATATTCTGTTCTAGCATCCTATTTATTTCCCTGCTAGCTGGTTCTTTGAATTGTACTGGAATAGGATAAGGTTTCTTAAATAATGGTTTTTGATCCTTAATTTTAAGTAATCTTTGATTATTCCCGGTTCATCTGAGAAGACGGCTCTAAATTCTAACAATAAAGATTCTAGCTCTTCTTTTTTTTTGTTCGGATAGACAATTCATAGAATAACTTTTTTCTTTCACTTCAGTTTCAATACTATTACTAGCCTCACATTGGTACACCTCATATTCAAGATCATTAGAATCTACTAATAGGTTTATGGGCTGTGTGTACTTAACTTGTAAAGATTCGTAACAATTTTCAGGTACTTGGTTATTAGAAAACACCACTTTAAAAGTATATGCTTCCTTATGAATGGTTAACGAAGAGTCTTTATAGATTTATACTTACACAACCAGTCTATACCTAAGATGATGGCCACGTTTAAGTTGGCTACAACAAGTAAAGAGTGAGAAAATGATTGTTTGGAAATTTCAAAAGTTAAATAAACTTCTTCACTAATATTTTGACTTCTTTTTACCAGTAACTCCTATAATTGTCACACCAGTTACAGGTAAGGTTGGAAAATTCCAGTATTTCCTTTTAAGTTGAAATAATTCTTTAGACAAAATACTTACTTCGCTACCCGAATCGATTATAATATTTACTTCAGTATCTTTAATATAACCTTTAAGAGTGGATTTATAAGTTATGTTCTCTCTTATCTGATTGTCTTCACGAAGTAAATCTTGTTGCCAATCAGAGCTTAATGAAAAATTGCAATTGGGTCTTGCATAATTTTGACTAACAGTCACCTTTAGTCGACCCATACTAAAGGACTTTACTAGTTTTCCAAACTTACTATGATAACGTCACCTACAACTTGACCCTCATTAATTACTTGAGGGTGATTTGTCTCATTATCGTTATTGCGTAATTTCCACATTTTAGAGTTATTACCCCGATTTTGTTTGCTCTCTTGATCTTTAGATTGACGTTTTATATAACAAAACCAGCTATGATTATTGTTGTTAAATTTTTGCAGTTCTGAATTATTATTGTTTTGAGAATTTTCATTTCTACTAAATCTAAATATCTCGTCTTCCCATTCTCTACTAAGTATATCTAACTGTTCTAAATACCACAGTAATTTGTAAGGTTGCGACCATTCCCTTTCTATCATTTTTTCCTTCACATAATATGGTGCTCTACTAATTAAGACTCATATTAGGTGACTTTCAATAATTGGTTCTTCAATTAATTTAGTGCGGTTCAAATGCCATTCGAAATAATTTCTATAACCTCCCCACTGTTTAGAATAAGGAGGAGGGTCTAACAACTCTAAAGTTAAGTGTTGTTGTTTTCCTCTTGACCAATAATTTTGTTTAAACTGCTAAACAAAGTCTTCCCAGTCCCCAAATTCAGTCCTATGCAGTACCGTCCATTCTACGGCTTCTGCTTCTAAATGCCCTATTACGAATTGAGTCCGTTTTTCATCACTCCATTTAGGAGATAATGAAGTTTCAAAAGTCTTTATGAAGATTATAGGGTGAAATTTGCCTCCTGGTTTGAATACAAGAAATCAACTTTCTACATTTGAATTTGTCGTTATATCATCCCAACATTCTGCGAGAGACATGGCCGGATTTTGTTTAGATTGAAGAGACGGAGTTGCATCGGGTTTGCTTGTGGTGGTTTATTTATTTGCATTGTTGTCTTCCATGCTAGCAAACAGGATGTGACTGTTGTTTCTGATTACATTATTAGTTCTACTACTTGAAATGTTTTCATTATTATCTAATTCTGATAGCCGTTTAGTAATTTCCTGTATTCGCATCTCTGTGCTGGATACACGGTTTGCTAACATTGATTCTTCACTATGTTCATGATGTGAACGCTCTGTACTTTCATCAACATTATTGTCTTTGGGAGTATCGATATTACTGACTATTTCAGTAATTAAAGATTTTATATTTTTGATTTCAGTGTGGTCCTTTTCTACTCGTTGACCCAATGTCTCTAATTCTACATTATCTATTGAAGAAATCTCTACAGTTTTGGTAGAGACTTCTTTAATAGATTCTAATAATTCTCTATGAACAGTTTCTGTTTGCATAGTAAAAACATCTCGTAACTTAACATTATTTTCCTCTATTTCATTTACAACTAAAACATTGACATTATCTAGTCTCTTGGTTAAGTCAGTGATATTGTTTCGCATGAGAGCTTTTTCCTCATGTGATTCACGGATATGCTCTTCTAACCTTTTACTATTATCAGCAATCTTATTACTAAGTCCTATTAATTTTTCCTGCGTCTCAATTTTAGAAGCCTCTATTTTACCACTTAATTCTCGATTGGTTTCATTAAGATGTTCCTGTAACCTGTCTGTAGATTTTGTTAGTTCCTCTTTAAGTTTCCTTTTAAGTTCCCCTTTTAGTCTAACTATAGACTCAACGTTAGATTGTTTCAATCTTGTTTCCATCTTTGCCATAGCCCTAAAAAAGGATATCGTGCTCCTATCGGACACAGATTGCTCTTTGTCCAACATTTCACTTCCCGACATTTTTGAAAAATGCTAACTAATTACACATGCAGACTTGTAATCACCAATCCTATTAAAAGCACACTTCCCTAAGTGCAACACACCACTTCCTACTTAAAACAGACTCACCGGCCACTAATATTCTAATTTGTAGCTCTTGGTGATCCGTGCGGTGCTGTGAGCTGCAGAAGCAACAGACGTTGATGCAACCGCTGAGATGCTGCGACCCCGCTTCCGCAACCGGCGGGACGCTGAGTCGAACACCGGAGATGTCACTGGCTGCAACCATGCCACGCACTGTAGACAGGCGAAGCCCTCAGTAACACTGTTAATACCAGCTGGGGCCCCCCAGCTGACGTACTGGGCCTGTTAGTTTAGGGAGAAAAAGGTTGTCATGGTTTGTAGCATTCAGCTGCTGCCCAATAGGTGCGCCTTCTCGTGGAATAACTCCATGACCGTACTGCTTGGCAGCACCCCGTCGGATGCCCACAGCTGCGAAGTCGCTCCTGGTTGGTGAAGGCTCCACGAAGACCCACGTTGACTTCTGAAGGACTCTTGATGTTTTAATTGTTTCGTATTAGTGTGCCTTTATTTGTACACAAGTCCTGTTTATAAGGTCATCATGGTGTAGTGTTATGACGCATATGAGTCAATGGTTTTTTGTTTGAAATATGACCATGTGCAGACTTCATCACATACATCATTTACAAAACACTTTAAAAAAATTATTTAAATTCTTTCAAAGTTCTCTATAAAAGATTCTTGAACGAAACTGTAATTAAAACACCTTCAGTTGAGTCGTTTGTGCAAAAGTACGTCACTCAGTCCAACTGGTTTGCGCAAACATTTGAAATTTAGATGTCGTTTGTTTCTTCTTGGAAATTATATTCTTGCAAGTTATCTTATTTTTCCCATATTAAAATCAGACTGTAAAACCTTTAAGATTCAATAACGAAGTCAAACTCTTCTGAAAATTAATATCTTGGAAACATTCAGTAATAATTCTTCCTCAATATAACTCTTCATAAATAATTCTCGAACATGTATTTAAGCTTTAGAGCATACACTGTTTTATTGTCATCGTATATGCTACATACAGATGTGAACATCAGACTCGACAAAACAGAACTGAACAAAATACAACATGAACTAAACATTCTGTGATGTCATTACAATAGAAAATTACAAATTTTTATTTATTTGAATGTTGGAGGTTCAACGCAACAACCCGGTCACTGGATCTTCTGCTGCTCTTTGGCCGTTGACCCGCGACGTCTAGTGGCCAGCAATTTTCTTTCTGGTTCCGGCAGTGAAGATGCTGTTTCCGCAAGTTGTGCTACTCTCTCCAAACATGAAACATACAAAACAAAAATACAAAGCTTTAAATACTTTACAAACATAACAAAATATTACAAATAGATAAACAAAACACTAAATTAAACTTATATTTACCTGCAAACTGAGCTGATCCTTGTGGATGGGCGACGCTTTAATTTCGCGTCCCATTACAGTAGCTGTTACTCGAAATTCACCACTTCTGAGAGATTAGTTTTCATGAGACAAAAAATTTTAGTTACTACAAATATAATATAGGGACTGGTCAAATGATCATATCGAAGAAAATAGAATTGTACCATGAAACACCTTGTTTGTGAAAACTGACTCAAGAACACTACACAAACAAGAACATAAAAAGTGGACATAAAAAGAGTTGGTTGACAATTTCTAGACAGTATCCAACTGTGGACCACAGTGTTGTTATAAAAATTAAGTTACAAAATTTGAAATGAAGTTTCATAAAAATTCTTTGTTTGAGTGGCCATATCATCTGCAGCTGGTTTATAATAACCAAACATATTTTAAATCCGTCTTTGCAGCCACAGTACAAGAAACAATAGTGCCAAATGAGGATTATCACATCATCATTTGTACCAAACTGTTTTAGATGAAGAAAGGAAGCTAAACGCTATATGTATTTCCTTAAGACCACTGATGTTGTTTTATTTAAATAATAAAAAAAAAGACAGATTTGTTGACAAAAATATGCATTTTCTTTGAGTCACAAGAAAGATTTAAATATGTTCACTGATTTTAGAAATAACTTCAGAAGAAAGTAGGCCTCTTGAAAGAAGCATATAAGGTTAGGAATAGTTGTGAAAACCAACACTGTAGGTGATCACCAATAAAATTTTGGTTCTACTATGTTTGTTATTCTCGGTTATTAGCCACCATGTTGCGCCTATTATTTTACAGGCATTGTGTGATTTTTCTTTCGAGAAATACATGAATTCATAGCGTACAGACCACCAGTGACTGCCACAATTTTCACCTTCTTACTGTCCATACTTTCTAATATATAAACTACTTTTGAAGTGTCAAAATGTACTAGAATAAATAAAATTCTATAAAACACCCCACTGTACAATGCACTTTGGTGAGACAGTCACCATCCCCGAAATTCATCGCCCATGGCCTCTAGCCTGCCACAGACCACCGTGGTCCTGGGTCCATGGATAAACCATGAAAATTCATCGCATTACGTCACACACAAACAGATCCAGCCTGCAGGCAGAGCGGTGAGACCAGATCTAACAGGCTGGACCTGCACATTAATGGAAAACAATGGGCTTCGGATCGGCAGGGCAAATCTGTTAAAACAACCCACAGAAATGGCCTGCTGTTTTGGCCCGTCACAGAAATCTGCTCTTGTGGTCCACTGTTCACGAGTCACAGACAGTGTGTGGATGAAATGAGGGCGCGGTGATGAAACCATGCAACAGGTAACTTGTGCGAATACTCTGAGAATCAATAAGAATGAGGATAGGTAGCAACTAACTGTAAAGATGATTGCTGAACCACAGATAGCCACGTAGAATAGACAATTATACTCCCACAACTAAATTTTGCGCCATAGTTTTTGTCTGGAAATGAAAGCGCACACACACAATCACTCTGACACAACTCTTGCAAACATGACTGCCATCTCTGGCCAGTGCGTCTACTCTCTCTGAGAATCTGATACAAACAAACCACTTCTCATACCTCCCTGCATCTCATCAGCAGCTGATAGGCTAGTGGCAAGAAGTGGTGATAGCACTGACTGCAAGGTGAGAGGAATGGTAGGAAGGGGAAGAGCTGTGGAAATGAGGGAGTTAGGAAATGGTGCATGTACTCTGCTGTTCCCAGCCAGCAACAATGCATGACATCTCAGTAAACAAACTATTTCGTCTACTGAGACGAAAATGAGATTCTTCTTCTTTCCTTTTTTTTCCAAATTCCCTTCAAATTTCCCTGATTTCCAGAACTTGTGACAACCCTGGTTACACTTGTTTAAGTTGTTCTAGAAACAGATTGTGAAACAACATTATGTAGAAGCTGGTTTGACCGTTTACAAGTGACAAGCCACTGATATTATAACAATTTAGCAGCAATCAGGCTTTCACAAAATTAAGAAACAATGTATGTTACAGTTTAACAACAATTTCATAAACAAGTGATGTACATTTTTGTTCAGGAAACAGCAATGTAAGTCTTTGTTCGTTATGAAGTAAGCAGTGTTTAATGAAAACAGTTTGGTGGACATCTCATGTAATTAGGAACATATTAATTATGCCCTGTAGAAGAATTTTTTATTACTCCATCACAAAAGGAGATTGAAAACACTGGGTGAAGGGTTTAAGACATTACGTGCAAGATACTATAGAGCAATGTAAAACTGGTGTGACAGCTTGCAGCACATGGGTTTCACCAACTGTCCAGCCCCATTGCCTTTAAGGCGTGACTATCAGCTGCAGCTCTGCCAATCAGGGTATGCTATATAGTGTTCACTGCTGTGTGGACCCACACGGAGCTCGACACAGGTGGCTTGCCTGGCTGAAACAGAATTTTCATGTAATTGGCTTAATATGCATTGACTTCTTTGAATACCAACCCATTGGTGAGGCAACCTACCTTTTTGATTATTACTTTATGTTTTTTGTTGAAGACTACTAAAGTAAAGATCATATTGTAAGGAAAAGAATTTCCAAAGTACATACTAGTGTCTGCGTGATACTTGTTGCTAATACCCTAATGGTCTACTTAAGCCACTGTTACTCCTATTTAATTTGCTATGGGATGAGTTTGTTAATGGGAATCTTAGTTATATCGTATTTCATTTGTCTCTTTGTCCCTGACCTTTTCAGCCTCACTACAAATCATTGCAAGAGCACATATAACTTAAATAACAAGTATTTTACAAAAAGTGATTTTATTTCACTAATAGATGATCATACTGCATTCTGTATTGCTCCCTCTTTTCCTTAATCCTGTGCAAGAGGTGTGGCCTGGAGTTAATTTTATTTTGGTTCAATATATGTCTACACAGATTAGGGTTTTTTCACTCTCGTAGCAATGATGACAACTGTGTCAGTTGCAAAACTGTTAACAACCCTACATGTTACTGGACGTCCATATCTTAACCACTACAATATGCAGTTTTGCATGTCTGTCTCTTACCGCATGAAGAAAGGCTAATCCTTGGACCTTGCCTGGAAGTGTTGATGCCACATGCAATTCCTTGGATAGAAATTTGAAGTTATATTTGAAGTCTGTTTATGACTATGTTCTATTTCAAACCCGATACAATACCTGCAATTGACCATAGCTAATCTACTGGTTTCATAGAGAAGTAATATTTTGCTTAGTCCATGTTTTAATTTTGCCACTTCCTGCAAAACTTGTAGTGCTGTCCAATAACACACAAGTATCATTTCGTAATCCTCATCTGACTTATGGATTTTGAAGGGAGATCTGCTGTGCTAGATTAAGATGAGTCAAGTATTTATCATTCTCAAGTTTAATATTCCTGACTTCTATCAGAACATTTCCAATAGGCATTCACCATAAATTCAAACAATCTATTACAGATACAAGATGGATGAAGACTGAATATCCAGAAAGGTAACATTCATATGCTTCACCATGACATCGCAGATAGCAATAGCTATTACTCCTTTAAGACTGTTGCACACTGATTTTATACTTTTATGCACAACTGTGCTGGGGAATTTGGTAAACAATTTTTCCACATTACCATGAACAAGTGTGGTTTCTGGAATCTTATCTGAGGGTGTCCTCAGTTAATTGTGTGATTACAAACTTTTCTTCATCATTGAAAGATAGAATGCAGCTGTGGACCGCTTGGCTTAGGTGTGTGTCGCTGAGTGGAGCTGAGCCACACATTCTTGTGTCACAATAAGAGGCACATTGCGCCATAGCCTCACACTGTATGCTGCTAATAACAGGCTGTCTACTTTACTTAAAAACCTACAACTATTAAAATTTCTGTGTGTACATATACTAGAAGATCATTGCTGTACCCCTTTCTGATGCAATTAGTCTCAAGTGTCAGTCACCATTCCTCTCTTACTTCATTGGAAGAATTTTGAAACTCTGAAGTAACCCTACATAGCCAGAACACCAGCTAGCCTGTAGCCTGGTCCATGCTACAGGCTTGCAGTACCCTCGTTCAACCCCCCTTGCAGCAAGGCCATCTGCTGCATGTTTAGATAAACGCCACACTGTGCAGCTGCACTGATGAGGGTCAGATGCCACCTCTTTTGGGAAGAGATCCCACTGGGCTTTTCTGTGCTGAACACTCATATCCGGTCCTCTGGTGCCAACCCGTAAGGCCTGGTGACGGGCACTGTGTGATTCCCACATTAACACTACAGTACTGATCCTCCAAACCAGCACAGTATTAAATCATGTACTAGAAAAGTTCCAGTTACTTGCAATGATGGGGGTACTACTTACTTACTGTAACTTATTATCAACCAAATCACATGGTTTTGTAAAAACATTTCATTGCCTCTTAATGAAATGCTGATAACAAGACATAGGGTGCAGATACAGTCCACCATCACATGGACTAACCCTATTCACATTCATACATCCATATTTTGCTACCTGATGCAGGAAAATGCCTGAGAGTTTGTATGAATTAGACCAAGTGTGAGTATACGCACTACTGCCTCTATAGTGAGGGCGAGGCTGCACTGGGAAGTGTACTTTGCTCAGGTTACCTCAGCAGACAATTGGCTGCTTTTCAGTTGCAAATGCTTCCCCACACTGCCTAGTCAAACATGAATGTAAACATTTATAACAGATACATCTATGATCCAGTTATTTAATCAATGAAACAAAGTAAGACACCACCACAAATTATGACAAAATTTCTTGCTGTATATTTGTCTGAGGAATGCACTACACTTTTCAAAAGATATTTCTAATCCATCAATGATCACCTAATTTATTAAGCATGAAGCTACTGGCCTCAGGTGTAAGTTCATTACAGCATGGAAATGTAGGGCATTGCAGCTTGGTCTGATTGGTGTAAACAGAGAAACCATGAAAATATTCAATGAGGAATGGAATATGACACAAAAATCATTGACTAAGGAGTTAAGCTATACATTAAATTGGTAGTACCAATGACTTAATCAGTTTATGAAGAGAAGGTACTTGAAAAGCAGTAAATGCATAGAAGTTATAACAACAGTTTCTTACATCTACATCTACATGATTACTCTGCAATTCACATTTAAGTAAGTGCTTGGCAGAGGGTTCATCGAACCACAATCATACTATCTCTCTACCATTCCACTCCCGAACAGCGCGCGGAAAAAATGAACACCTAAACCTTTCTGTTCCAGCTCTGATTTCTCTTGTTTTATTTTGATGATAATTCCTACCTATGTAGGTTGGGCTCAACGAAAAAAATTTTCACATTCGGAAGAGGAAGTTGGTGACTGAAATTTTGTAAATAGATCTCGCCGCGACAAAAAACATCTTTGCTTTAATGACTTAGAAGCAGTGTTACTTAGAAGGTAACACTGAATCTTACACTAACTTATGTGACGGTAGGGCACAAACCATTCCATACGTGTGAGCTACACATTTATGGTACCTTCACTATCAAACAATGGAAAATCCGGGACGGAATGTAACAATATTATGAGAAGGAAAGTTGCTACCCACCATATAGCAGAGATGCTGAGTCGCAGATAGGCACAACAAAAAGACTGTCACAAATGAATAAAGTGGTTTCAGTTGCCTGAGAGTGCGGTCGTTTGTATTCGTTGTATTTGCTTGTGTGTGTGTGTGTGTGTGTGTGTGTGTGTGTGTGTCTATTGTTGATGAAGGCCTTAATGGTCAAAAGCTTTATTTATTTGTGACATTCTTTTTGGTGTGCCTTTCTGCAGCTCAGACCTCCACTATATGGTGGGTACCTTCAGTATCGTACGATGAATAAGAGTTAGTAATAATGGTTCATCTGAAACTAATGATGAGGCACTAACTGCTCTGCTCTAGTTACTGAAAATGCATGATATTTTTATATATTTTCTTGTACTAATGTAAGATTGCTGAGCCCTGAACTATTATTTTGTGGATGATTTTGATGCATTTTGCACAATGTACGTCTTGAGCATTAAGGATAAAATGATGACAGCCCTCTCCCCTGGCCTTAGCTCCAACTAGTTGGCTATGAGTTGTAGTATACTTTTTCATCATGCTACGTATGTCTGCCTCCTTTGCATAGTGGTAGCGTTACCACCTACCACACAGGGGGCCCGGTTTGATTCCTGCAGGGGGACTGGGTGTAGAGTGTCTTTCATCATCATTTTCATCATCATTGACTCTCAAGTTGCTGATGTGGCGTCACCTAAAAAGGACTTGCAATACAGCAGCTGAACTCCATCGAATGGGGCCTCCTGGCCAACTATGCCATTGATCATTTCATTTCATTCTAAGTATATCACTAAGAATGAAAATTTAGGTTTCATGCATGAGCCATGTCTGGGAAGTAGGTACCATTTCGTTCTACTGCCACTACACCACTAGTGTTGCAGTTCAGTATTTATTTATGACTGTTCAAAAATTTACCTCTAAACCCAGTGACTATGAAGTGCCTTCTGTAATACGGATTTGTAATGCACAGAATATTAAGCTGAAATTCATTGTCAACATGTAGAGATTTATGATGAGAATCTAAGAACTGATGAAATGGTGAGAAAGTGGGTGAGACATTTCAATGATGGAAACCAACATTAATCACAAAGCATGAAGAAGTTGGCCTTCTGTTGTTCTGAAAATTTGGTTGAAAAAGTGAATGAGAAAATTCGTGAAAATAGGCTGTTCACAATAAGAAGGCTTTTTGATGAGTTTTTACAAATTTTAAGAACTGTTTAGCATGAAATTGTCACAAATCACATAAATTTTCATAGATTGTGTTCCCGTCAGCTTCTAAAAATGCTTACGGATGTCGACAACATGAAACAACTTGGCAGTTCTTTGACATCTTTTACCTGATGAAGTAATGAGGAAAATGAATTCTTAAACAGAATTGCAATTGGTGATGAAACGTGGGTTTGTCATGCTACTCCAGCCCCAAAACAAAAGTCGATGGAATGGAGGCACTCACGATCCCCCCAAAATAAGAATTCAAAACAATGTTGTCAGCACAAAAAGTCATGTGCACTGTGTTCTGGACCAGACAGGGCATTCTGCTTGTTGAGTCCCTTGTCAGAGATGAAACCATCAATGTGGTACAATACTGTGAACCATTGAGAAAACTTCAGCATGGAATTCAAAACAAAAGGCACTGAATGCACAGTCAATGCAGTGTGTTGCTTCCTGATAATGCATGTCCTCATTCTGCTGGTGTCACCCAAAAACTTTAATGATGTGGTTGGGAGCAGTTCTGTCACAGCCCCAATCCTGCACATTCTGACCACCACTTCTTCCTGAACTTGAAGCATGACTTTGGAGGAAGGTACTTCGACAGTGATGACGACACAAAAAATGGTGTTCAGCAGTGACTATCTTCACTGGCAGCATCTTCTGGGAAGAAGGTGGAGAAAAGTTTGTATCCTACTATGACAAATGTATAGATAATGGTTGCAACTACACAGAAAAATAGTATAAGAACTATTCTTTTCTGCCAAAATAAATTTTGGTTTAAAAAAAGTTTTATGAGGTTTTTTTTTTCTTTTTTTTCTTTTTTTTTTTTTTTTCAAAAATGGTACTTACTTTCTCGACATGCCTCTTAAGTTAGCAAATATAACATAGAATAATTGATGATGGTAGCCACAGTGAATCATTTCCTATTTCTTTAATTAAAATAGTGGGGGACTTATATTTAAAATATTTTGAGTTCATATTCCTCCTGATGGTTGTTTTGCCTCTTCCTCTGTGAATAGTTAAGCGACTGCTACTTCACATTCATTTGGGAAAAGTACTTATTGGGTACACTACAGTGGCATAAGCTATCTTTCTATTCTGGTACTGGGAAATACATTCTCATGTGTCACGTCACACTATCCCCTTAACAGTCATCGCAATCTTATGGCAACCATTCATATATGTAGCGGTGACCTACACAGGTTGTTCCATGAGATCTGGCATTAACATGTATTACGACAGGTCAGTATTCAAGACCACCTCAGGGGACACCGCCTTAACATAGCACTGTTCGTGCGGGCGAGGAGGTTTGAGTGCTCCGGATCCAGAGGGACAAGCCAAAGGGGAGGAGCCAGACAAAGTGTGTCCCACAGCAACCTATCGCTCCCCTTTCCTATCCCAAACCTGTCCTCAACATTTCCTGTCATTCCCTGGTATATATACAAAATGGCAGAAAGACATCTATAGGCGTGGAGAAGCCAATGTTTCTACGGGAGAAAACCCCAAATGAAAAATCCTTGTCCTCCAGGTTGGGGGTTGCTGACGAGCTACCAACCTGTCCTGGAAAAGATAATCATCGGTACGAGCATCACAGAAGAGCCTGATCTCTGTAAAATGACCTAAGCAAGAACAAGGACTATGGAAGGAAATACAAGTACGGACATGTAATGTCAAAAGCCTATACCAACCTGGGGCAGCAAAATGCGTAGTAAGGGAAGCAGATAAGTATCAAATAGATCTAATGGCTCTGCAAGAGACAAGATGGACAGAGACTGGAGCTACAGAAATGAAAAACTATGTCATATTCCATGGAGCCTCAGAAGCAAACCACTCACCAGGAACTGGTTTTGTAGTGAAGAAATCACTCTGTACCACTCTCCTAGATTTTAAGTCAATCAACCCCAAAATCTCACTCCAATCATAGACATAGGAAAATACAAACTCACATATATAAATTGTTATGCCCCAATCGAAGAAAGCAATGACATCAGGAAAGATATTTTCTATGAGGAATTAGAAACGGTTTTAGACAATGTACCAAGTTAACATTACGAAATTATCCTTGGAGATTTTAAAGCAAAAATAGGGAAAGAAGCAGCCTTCATGGGGACCATCGGAAAGCACAGTTTACATGATGTGAGCAGTGATAACGGCACTAGGTTGGCTAGCTTTGCAACATTGACCACCTAATTGTAGAGAAGAGAATAAAGAAGTGGATACAAAATGTCAAAACAGCAAGAGGTGTGGAATGTGGATCAGACCACTTCCTTGTTGGGGGAAGGATGAAAGCAATATGAAGAGCCAGGAGGTACAAAAGAATGCAAACAGTCACTCGATATGACCAGGAGAGTCTGATTGAAGATAATATAAGAAGAACTTTCAAGATAGCACTGACAAACCATTATGAGGCTTTGAATGAAGAGGAAGGAGATACTGTGGTAGATCAGAACTGGAAGGTGATTGCAGACACCGTTAAAGAAACAGCCCAAGACGTAATCCCAAAGTAAACTAAGGGAAAAAGAATCTGGTTTGATGAGGAGTGTGAGGAAGCTATCAGGGAGAGAGAACAGGCCACGCTACTGTGGATACAAAGCAATATGCAGGAAGAAGAAAAATCAAAGTTCAAAGAAATACGACAACAGACACAAGCCACATTGAGGAAAGCATAGAGAAAATAGGTAAAAAGCATCATGGAGGAAGCTCAACAAGACTTTCATGGAAATAGGTACAAAGAACTTTATAGAAAAGTGAAAAGTTTTAAAGGTGGGACATACCATCAACACATTTTCATAAAAGATGTGAATGGAAGAATGTTAACAGAAGATCAAAAAATTGGGAGAAGAAGGGTGGAATACCTCAGAGCATTACTAAACTCTGATGAACCAAATGAACTACTCGAGTTTGATGACCCAGTAACAGTAGACCCAGAATATCCTCCACCCACTATTGAAGAGATCAGGAACCAGATAAAAAACCTTAAGAATGGTTAAAGTCCAGGAGAGGACAGAATTCCCGCTGAACTTCTCAAGGCTGGAGACGAAATCCTCTGTTTCAAAATCCACAAGCCAATTGAGAAAATTGAGGCAAAACATGAAATACCAGAAGAATGGAAGGTATCTGTGATATGCCTCATATATAAAAAGAAAAACAAATCAGTATGTGACAACTATAGAGGCATAGCACTACTCAACACCTTTAATAAGATCTTCTCCAACTGCCGATTAGTACAAAAAAAAAAAAAAAAAAAAAAAAAAAAAACACTAGCAACAGACATAACTGGAGAATACCAAAGAGGTTCTCAAGCAGGACGATCAACCATGGACCAGATTTTTGTCCTAAAACAGGTCTGTGAAAAAATTTATGAATATGAATGAGAGCTACACCTCCTCCTTGTAGACTTCAAGAAGGCTTATGACAGTATACACAGTCATAGCCTTGTTAGAACTGTGACAGAGTTTGGTATACAAAAGAAATTGATCAAACTGGTAGAGGTATGCCTAAATGACACAAAACTTAAGGTTAAGGAAGGCAATAAAATGACAGCAACCTTCTAAGTTGTAACAGGATTACACCAAGGAGATGGGCTATCACCTGTCCTCTTCAACCTGGCACTTAGAAGGCAATGTGGGATTTCAACAAGGAAAACTTCCAGAGCATTCAGATTGGCAATGAACACATTACATATCTGGACTACGCAGACGACATGGCGCTATTAGCATTGACACAAGAAGATCTGAAGAGAAGTAACCAGACCTTGGAGTTATTGGCAGCTAGGATTGGTCTACAAATTAGCTCTGAAAAGACTGAGTGTATGGCGATAGGAACAAAGATCCAAAACTCTCAAGATTTAATTGTGAACAACACCAGGTATAAACATGTGAAAGAGTTCAAATATCTTGGATCAATTTTTACAGAAGCAACATCAACTGAAGCAGAGATAAAAGCATGACTGCAGGTGGGAAACAGATGCTATCGCTCTCTAGACCCTATATTGAAATGTAGAAGTGTCTCTCAACAACTAAATCTACGGTTGTGTAAGACATTAATAATGCCATTAGTACTTTATGGTTCTCAAACCTGGAGCACTCGAAAACAAGACCTTAACCAACTGCTTACATTTGAAAGGAAGGTCCTCAGGAAAGTATTTGGAGCCGTCCGAGATCAGACTGCTGGAGAATGGAGACGTTGGCATAACACTGAGTTAGAAGTGCTGTACAAAGAGCCTAACATCTTGCGAGTGATGAGAAGCAAAAGACTGCAATGGGCTGGACATGTAGTTAGAATGGAGGCCACAAGGTGGCCCAAAATCACAATGGACTGGATCACATCAGACAGAAGACCAGTGGGAAAACATAGAAAGAGGTGGATCAATGGAATGAGAGAAGACTTGTTGCATCTGGGAGTCATGGAAAACTGGAGACAAATTAACCATAATACCTGAGAATGATGTAGCATACTTTTTATTCATTCTGGATTTGATTGAGCTGGTTTATGAAGAAGGGCAGTCACAATCCCATTCAATAACATATGCAAAGTGGCGGTGGTGGTGGTTGTTGGGATGTTTAAGGGGGACTAAACAGCGAAGGTCATCAGTCCCCCATATGCAAAGTGAACATGCATGACATAGTGTTCTGCAAAATAGTAACAGTGGAAGCAACCAACATGTTGGCACCCATACCACCTGCATAATGATAATCACACAGGAGGTAACTATGGTAACTGGGGAAACCAAGGACACAAACGAGGTTTTAAAGGAAACCACAACCATAATTGCAACGGACCAGCATATACCGAACAGAGAGGTTTCGGGCAATAGATTCAAAATGTAACCCCAGTGTGCGGTAATAACCAATACAATAATTGGCAAGGAGGTGATCAGTGGTTGACTGCCAGGCAGTCCTCCTCCTGGTAACTACAACCAGTGGAACAGCAATTATGTATCGATTGGAGATCATGGTCAAAGAGAATTTAATTCAAGACACAAATTGGCAAAGTTAAGACAACACTGTGCATATAGTGGAGGTTACCAAAGATGAAGAGATTACAGCCCCCCCCCCCCCCCCCCCTTCCAAACTAATCTGGAAAACTAAAACAGTTCGCGATAGGCATCCATTCGCACATCTAGGGGTCAGCGTACAATTAAATCTTAATTATTTTCTAAGACATGATAAAGAAGTGAATATCAAGTAGGGCTTGTGTCAGGAAAATCTGGCCAATTTGGGAGAGAGAGCAGAAGGGAGTCTGTACAGGCACTAATAAATGCCCGGATAGCTTATTTAGATATCTACAATGCACTGGATACAGGTGCATTGACAAATGCAATCTCAAATGGTTTATGTAACAAGTTACAAAAGTGAACACACATACTAGCCTTCCCTGTGCAGAACTGTCGGATCTTGACTGCAGTAGGGAACAAATCCAAAGAGGTGGAGCTTCAAGCATTAATACCCAGTATTAGCAAAACATTTTCTTTAAAACCCATTTTTCTTGTGGTAAAAGCTTTTATTTAACTGTCTTATTAGTATGGATACCTTCTGACACTACAAGGCACAGAGTCACATAGGGTGGGAAAGTGTTTCTCTATAATTAACGAACAAAGGCCACCAGTGGATTTCATCAGAACTAGTAAAATGAAAAACAAACCTCTGCCAAATACAGACATTAGAGTACAGTTGTATTATTCAGATATATTGTTCCACAATGCACAAAAGATGAACCGCTACACAAAAGAAGTATGGATCCAGAACTAGTACAAGCAAAGGTAAATGAATCAGTTTGTTTGTTGGAAGATGAGAAAGAGGAACTACAGGAATTAACACTTTGCTATGTGCATGTACTTCAAACACACCCAGTAGTAATAAAAGGTTGCACCTATAAAATGGACATTTACCCACATGAAACGTTCTGTTTTTCATCATATCCCACACCCTGGCCCAGGAAGGAGGCAGTGAGGAAGGAAATGGGATGATAGATTGGGGTGTCTCACAATGCACAAATTTGCCATCCTATTATAGCTATAGCCAAATCCAGCGGTAGTGTCACGTTTGTACTCAACGCACAGAATATAAACATCGCTGTTCCTGTTAGGACATGTCCCAGCAACTCAGAAAAACAATTACTACTGTGGTGTCACCGCCAGACACCACACTTGCTAGGTGGTAGCTTAAATCGGCCGCGGTCCATTTAGTACATGTCGGACCCGCGTGTCGCCACTGTGTGATCGCAGACCAAGCGCCACCACAAGGCAGGTCTCGAGATACGGACGAGCACTCGCACCAGTTGTACGGACGACATTGCTAGCGACAATACGGACGAAGCCTTCCTCTCATTTGCCGAGAGACAGTTAGAATAGCCTTCTGCTAAGTCCATGGCTACGACCTAGCAAGGCGCCATTAGCCTTACCTAGTTTGAGAGTTATCGTATAAATGTCTCAAGAAGAACATTAAGCTACGTACTTTCTTTATAGCAGTCATAACGTATCCTGTTCCAGACTTGAAGCCAGTCGGCGTGTGTGTACGCGTGCCTTTCGGCTCCCTTCTCAGTGTGGCGTAGCTAGCTTGTTACGCCACAACAACTACAGTTCCAGAAAAACCAATGCCTTATCATGCCTTTAAAGGGATCGCATTGGCAGATAACTCTACATGAAGACAGTAGGCAGTACCAGCCTTTGTACGTGGGGGCAGAAGCTATGTATTTTGTATCTTGGCTTTCAAATTAAATGTGAGCACAGGTGTCCTCATCTCCACGTTAGACAAAGTTTTAGATCCAGAAGAACTAAATGAAGTCAGTGTCTCTGTGAAAGAACATTTATGACTATCGGGACAAGAACTACACTGATTCTAAGAATGTGGTGTTACAGCAAATTTAAAGAAGTTTGGATCTGAGAAGGATTAGTAAAATTCCTAGGACACATCATATTACCCCAAGGTATTTTGCCAAATCTGGGGAAACTAGATGCAATCAGACATTTTCCCATGCCTCAGGACAAGAAACAACACAAAGCTTATTTGAGCTTAGTGTCTATCTTTAGAAAATTTATTGCTGACCAGAGATGCCCTGTCAAAACTTGTTGAGAAAGAATAACCGATGAAAAAGGACCACACAATGTCAAACAGACTTGGAAAACATAAAAGAAGCTCTACTCAATGCAAATATAGGGTGTACATAAAGTCCGGGAACACGTCCAATTATTTATTGCACAAGAACCAAACATTGTACGGATATCATACATATGTCACTTTGAAGAGAAACCCTGAATGTTTTTTTTTTTTTTTTTTTTTTTTATTTTCATTTTTTTTATTTTCTTTCTTGTATACCACCACAGTGTAGTTTGGTAATTTGCCAATAGTCAGCGCTAGTCGCAAACATGGTGAGTTCAGGTGCAGAGTGAGCTCTCTGTGTGTTGGAGTTCGACAAAAACATGTTGCCACAATGGCTGATGCCTCACATGCAATCAGACTCTCCGTTCATCTTCAGCAGGATGGGGCTCCACTCCATTTTCATCATGAAGTTCATTGGTAACTGAACACGAAGCTGCCGCATCGATGGATCAGCCGTGCTACAGGAGACAGCTATTTCATGAAATGGCCTCCCTGATCACCAGATCTCACTCTGTGTGACGTTTTTCTATGGGACACATTAAAGATCTGGTGTATGTACCGTCTCTACCACGTGATGTAGCAGAGCTCCAGTTGAGAATATGGGAAGCGACTGCCACAGTCAATGATGCCATGCTGGGACGGGTATGGCAAGAATTCGATTACTGCCAGGTCACTCATGGTTTGCATATTGAATGTTTGTAAAAAAAAAACACTTCCAGAGTTTCTCTTCAAAATGCAATATGTATGACATCTGTACAATGTTCAGTTCCCAGACTTTATGTACACCTTTATTTTGCATCACCCAGGCATGTCACAAGAGTTTTGTTTAACCACTAATGCGTCTTCACAAGGTCTTGGGGCACACCTGTTCCAAATCACTGAGACAGATGGAACCAAACACCCAAGATAATTAGTTTTGCAAGCAGAACTGTTACTGAATATAAGCTATAATATTCAATAATGGAGGTCACAGATCTCTCTATAGTGTGAGTTTTTAAGAAATTCGAATTTTATTTGTGGGAAAACACACCAAAGTCTACTGCAACCACCAAGCACTTTCTTTTCTCTTGACTTGCAAATTGCTGCATAGAAAAACGGTCAGATGGTGTCCTTACTTGCAGGAATTCAGTTTAGAGTGTATGCCAAAGGTACACAAAACACAATTGCTGACACTTTGTTGAGGCTACCCAAGGGGTAAACGAATTTTTAGAACTCACCGAACAGAATTCTGAAAACCATGTGAAGGATGTGATGATAATAACTTAAAAGATTTTTATGCTATTTATAAACAAGTACTGTTTCACTGAAATACACCAAACCATGAATGGTGGTGTGTATGTTTACCTGAAAAGGTTGTAGATTAGTTCATTCTTTACACTGACAATATGTGGGGTTGTTACGGTGTTTCTAAACACACTGATAAGATAATCAAGTGCTGCTACTTCCCCAACATGCAGCGCCAAATTCTCCAAGTAATTCGAAAATGTATTACTTGTCAGAAGACCAAACACTCCAATGAATCACAATTAATTGAACTGCATCCAGTAGTTCCATAAAACTTTTAGAAACAGTATCATTGGATGCTGCTGGTCTTCATCCAAATGCAAAAGGCGGTTTTAAGTATGTATTTCCCTTATGATGCTTTTCTCAAGTACGTTAAGTTGTATGCAGTGCGCTCAGTGATTACCAGGTCTATTATTAGAAGAATTGCAGACGACTGTCTACCAAGAGTAGGGAGGCCACAGATACTGTAACTGATATTCATCGAACTTCAGAGATAACAGGTTGGAGGAATTCATGACCACAAACAAAATAAAACACATGCTGGTATCACAATTCCATCCTGAAGCAAGCCCCACAGGAAGGGTGTTTATGAATTTGATAGATTCCAGAATGAGATTTTCACTCTGCAGCGGAGTGTGTACTGATATGAAACTTCCTGGCAGATTAAAACCGTGTGCCGGACCAAGACTCGAACTCGGGACCTTTGCCTTTCGCGGGCATGTGCTCTATTTGATAGATTTATACACTGCTACACACCACAGAAACATACAAAATGGATTGAGTTCATCTTGCCATTTCAGCAAATCATCAATAACTTGCCACATACCTCAACAGGTTTTAATGTAAATAGTCTTCACAGGTTTGCAACTGTCTGACATCTTCAGGTGGTTGAAATGTTGTGGAATTTTCACATCATCTGGCAGCAAACCTGTTAAGAGTATTTACAACATATCCACCAGGAAATCTTGAAGAGTCACAACTGAATTAATGCTTGAGAAGTGAGAAATGGACGAGTGCGAAAAACCACTGCCTCAAGTACCTAAGGGAGGTTTGTCATTTGGAGGGGAAAAAAATCTGCCGCATCTTGATTAATCTAGGACAGGGCTTCACAACATATGTGCTCGCGGAGCAAGCTGTGAGCAGCAAGGCGCGAGCACGGAGCAGCGCGAGCACGCTACCCCCACTACCGGACCAGAGCGGAGAGTGGAGAGAGTCACGTGGGGCACACAACAGCTGCCGCCAGTCAACGCAAATCCGCGGCCACCTGCAGGGATATCACTCACGAATTATTACTGCAACAAATGAAACAAATAAAGGAGAATGCACACATGCCACATAATTTTATTAGCTTAGTGTATGCCTCTACATTCGCATTAATTTGTGAGCTGTTACACAATAAAAGGTGTCACTGAAGTGTGGGATTCTCGGTTATCTTGTACTTTTTGCCCTTTACAATTGCGTCTATGTTCGGAGTTATTGTTCTTGTGCATTTTAGGCGCAGCGTGCAGTTTAAATTTCGATCAGACAATGCGTTTCTCAGGCGCGTCTTGTTACATTTCATTGCAGAGAACAGTTGTTCACAAACATACGTGGAACTGAACATTGATATTATTGTAGCCGCCAGTTTGTGCAAACGAGGAAATCTATCGTGAGGGAAGTGTCTGTAGAATTCCAAAATGTTTTTCTTGTTCTGAAATTTGTCTCTGTATTCTCTGTCACACTGCAGGTCAATAATTTCTTGCTGCAGCTCAGGACGAATCTCTTAAATATTCGCTGAATATGGAGAGAACAGATCAAAATCACTGTCTAGTGCTGTCAGATCTTGAAAGCTCTGATCAACTAAACTATGTGAATAACGTTCACAGTCTTTGCGAACATCTTGCACGGATGATAATTTAGGAAAATGAGCTAGGTTTCCTGTTTCCAGCTGACTCACCCAAAGTGTCAATTTCATTTTAAAAGCTCGTATTCGATCTATGAAATGAGTAATTAGCAGATCTTTACCTTGTAGTAAAATGTTCAAAGCATTCAGATGGCTAGTTAAATCTGCTAAGAACGCGAGATCACATTCAAACGTGCACGCGCATTTCCCCTCCCTCCCTACTCGTCCACCTTGCACCTGCTCGCAAGCACGTGCCTGAGCAGACACGAGTACTCGCGCTCAAAACCGGCCAGGCAGAGAAAAAAGTCTTACGACAAAAGATTAGGGTGCAGTGTATAATTCCATATAGGACAAGAAGCACAGCTCCAAATGCACCCAAGTCTACCCAGCATGGAAAACTTAACCACAAATAGCAACTATTATACACTGGCCCATTTATAATTACACAAGTCCCTCATCCAGTCCTCATATAGGCTAGTACATCCTATAAATGGAAAGGACAAGGACCTTTATTCACACAAGGATCTGAAGGAATTTGTACACTGAATGTGTTTGACAATTGATTAAACCAACTCATGAAGTTGTTATGCTTAGGTATAGTACACACATGTCACCACAAATTATGAAAGATGTTCACTTAGTTTTAGGGTAAGTTTCTCTCTTGTTATTTACACACATAAAAAAAAAAGTTTTGCATCACCCCAGTTCCCAGAGCTCCTGAAGATAGCCGTTGACTGTGGGTATTGTATCACAGACACAGTCCCTTTGACTGTTCAGAGACGTCATTAAACCTGACCAAAGATGTAGACAACCATGCATGAGCAGCACCTATTAGATGGAAGGGGGTCCAACAGGTGATCAGTTCCAGTCATTCCACCAGGAAGGAGGTACACGGCTTGTGTTGTCTGTAGTTCATCCATGCCTAGATGGTCAAATCAGAGGTTTGATCATGTACGCATTGTTAATTTGTGCCAGGTAGAGGTCTCAACAAGGGAAGTGTCCAGGCACCTCGGAGTGAACCAAGTGATGTTGTTCGGACATGGAGGAGATACAGAGAGACAGGGACTGTCGATGACATGCCTCACTCAGGCTGCCCAAGGGCTACTACTGCAGTTGATGATCACTACCTATGGATTATGGCTCGAAGGAACCCTGACAGCAATGCCACCATGTTGAAAAATGCATTTTTTGCAGCCACAGGACATCGTGTCATGACTCAGACTGTGCACAATAGGCTGCATGATTCACAACTTCAACCCCGACGTCATTCTTCGCAACCATGACACCACACAGTGCTGTACAGATGGGCCCAACAACACGCTGAATGGACCCCTCAGGATTGGCATCATGTTCTCTTCACCGATGTGTGTCACATATGCTTCAAACAGACAATCTTCGGAGTCATGTTTGGAGACAACCCAGTCAGGCTGTATGCTTTAGACACAATTTCCAGTGAGTGCAGCTAGGTGGAAGTTCCCTGCTGTTTTGGGGTGGCATTATATGGGGCCAACGTATACTGCTGGTGGTCATGGAAGGCACAGAAATGGTTGTACAATACGTGAATGCCATCCTCCGACTGACAGTGCAACCATATTGGCAGCATACTGGCGAGGGATTTGTCTTCATGGATGACAGTTCACAGCCACATCATGCACATCTTGTGAATGACTACCTTCAGGATAATGACACTTCTCAACCAGAGTGGCCAGCATGTTCTCCTGACATGAACCCTTTAAAACATAGATTCATAGATTGAAAATGGTTGTTTATGGATGACTTTATCTACCAACCACTCTGAGGGATCTGCGCCAAATTACCATTGAAGAGTGGGACAGTCTCGACCAACAGTGCCTTGATGAACTAGTGGACAGTATGCAATGATGAATACAGGCCTGTATCAATGCAAGAGGATGTGCTACTGGGTATTAGAGGTACCAGTGTGTACATCAATCCGGAGCACCACCTCTGAAGGTCTCGCTGTATGGTGGTACAACATGCAATGTGTGGTTTTCATGAGCAATAAAAAGGGCAGACATGGTGTTTATGCTGATCTCTATTCCAATTTTCTGTACAGGATCTAGAACTCTCAGAACTGTGGTGCTGCAAAACTTTTTTTGATGTGTGTAAACAGAAATGAGATAAGTTGTTAGTTATTTACAATTTTGTTTGCTGACAAAAGGATGTTGTGAAAATCAGTAACAAGCTGAATTTGATTGCCATGAAGCTAAGTCACAACTAAAACACATACACCTTCCAACCACAAATTGATAAATGTGATGGGGAGAAATAAATGATGTAGCATTATGATGAGAGGCAATGAACAAGCATTGTAGAAATGTGCACCACAGGACAGTGGCCTCGGCACACCGTGTGAAGACAAAATGAATTCAACACCCTGCTCAACACGCCAGATGCTCAGCTAACATTAGTATTTGTATACCAAGTAGAATATACCCAAAATCTTATGAATATTAATTGATTACTAAACTAAATACCAGGGTCTACACTATGAGAATAAAATCAATACAAGAAAAGAGAACTATGATAAGGAAATATTTACATGGAAGGACAGAAAATGAATAACAATGGGAAGAACTCTACCTATGAGGTTACTATTTACAATATGTACACAAAAATCTATGTTATGGCTATACACAAAATAAAATCTGTATATACCATGAAAGAATGGTTAATTCTTGGGATATGCTCACATTCTGAATAAGCTGTGTGAGGGGATAAGGACATTGTGCCTCACCTAGAAAGATACCTACTAGTTTCATGTGCACTCATTGTACGAATATGGATGAGATGGAAGAGGTAAGTCAAAACAACAGATAGGCTGTTAATATTTGCTATCTCACAAAAAAGAGTTTAATTCTGAGAATCAGTCAGCAAAATAATGAACTAAAACCATCTTCACACTGAATGAAAATATATATGTTATACGTGCAATATGTTGGCTGGCCTTGGAGCAACTACATACTTAGTTTAAAGGTTGATATTAAGTTTTTTGCAGGGAACAATGCAAGGATGTGTCCCAGTAATGAGAAGAAAGAGAATTTAGTTAGCTGATACCAAAAGAAACAGGCCACATCATGATATGAGTTATTATTTACAAATAAATATGTGTTTGAATAGTATGTGTGAATATTAAGAAGTTATAGTATAGAAAATGTTGTGAAATGAAGTTAAGGTCATGTCGAGGATAAAAAAGGAGGTCAGACTGTACATTGAAGAATGCAAGTAACAAATATGAATGCTGACTATAAGTGTTCAAGACACAATTACACATGATCATGGCTTACCTGTATTTCCTTCCACGAATATTTCTTTTGACACAACTTCCGTAGCAAAATATTTACACATATACATATTATAGTAAATGGGGGCTGTATCCCGTGGTGAAAAAAGTACAATTAAGTATAATTATTATGGTACTTTTAAGGAAATGATATTAATAAACTCGTATGACACAATGGTGTTAAAATTTTATCTATAGTACTCCAAGCACTGAGTAAATAGTTTTTTTTGTAAAACACAAAGAAGTGCTCACAGAGAATTTGCTCAAATATTGTGTGATGTGTACATAATGGATTTCAGGAGGAGATGCTTCTTTCCATTCCTTACCATAACTCTGTAGATTCGTAGACCATCTCCTGGACTGCTTGTGTTGGAAACACAAGAATGAAGTTTTTTTTTTTTTTTTACCAATCGTGAATTACAAATGCTTGAGTTAAATGGGATGATGGTATTGGTTATAGTTCATTGAATATATGTATATGAGTTTAAAAGTAAAAGGGAGTGCTAGCTCATCATAACAGTTGTAGACATAAATGATTCACTGATGATGAGAATTAATATGAAACATCTTGTCACTTATTAATTTTGAAGGCGAAAACAACTTCTTAAATGTTATTCATTTGTACTTAAATATTGTTATGCAAACATGGAAAATGATGCAACAAATTTATGTATAAACTTGTATATAAGTGAAATATATTAGACCTCACATGTCAGCTAATATAAAAATGACATTTGTGTATCATTAGATGGAGCAAAATATGTAATGTTTTAATCTCTTTATGTAAATCACATAAAATTTTATGCACTTATACAAAGACATGTAAGGAAAACTGTATATGAAAATGATGTTTGACATATTTGAAATGAAAAGGAACCTTCAGAAAAACTGTTGGCACATCATAGGTTTAGCGCGTGTTAAATGAAGAAAACGTGTGGAGCAGTGATCAAACTTGCACATATCTACAAAAAATGACGAAAACTTTCTGCAAGTAAGTGTCCTTTGTAGTGGCACTGGACACTGAACTTTACTATGGAGGAGGGATTAAAGTAAGTAATTTATGGACTTACTTGGAATGTGGTAAGCTCTCAATGTGATAGGGGATGGCCTTTTGGACATCGAAATATGTGATGGATGATGTGGTCTATGTAACAATGGCAGAACTTTATGGCTTTTCCAGCGCAGGATCAAAGTTTTCAACTAAACACACATCAACATGCACTTACCTTACGGAGGTACCTTCTGGACACTATATATAATGACATGCAGTTTATCATCGTATGCAACGTTTCAAACTTGAGGCTCAACTGTTCTCTGTAGTTGCACTGATACTACCGCAAGGTTCGCCCACAACGACAAGGTTCGCCCACAACGAAAATTGCTTAGCATATGGAGACACTGCTGCTCAAACTATGGGTGATGATTATGCCTCAATAATGGAACAAATCACTCTAATTCAAACATGCCTTGTCGAGTCATGGTCTCTCATAAACCGAACTTTTAAATTTTTGTAAATTTCATGGAAATTAATTGTAATATAAATAAAGCTGACAAGTGGGGGAGATAAATAAGATAGATACTTGGTCACAAATAAAGGGATTTGATCCCCAGAAAGGCCAAAAAGTAGTTTAAGTGGTACTGTCAAATGAAATTTGGCTATTTATGTAATGTTTGTAAAATGCACCACTACTGTATACTGCCATCCAGTAATCATGGACAATGCCAATATACAGTAGGGGGCAGAGCTTACTTTGGCTTACCCATAAAGTATACTCATTTAATAAGTATCGGAACACTGTTCAGGGCAAAGACGCAATATAAACAAGCCTGCACCAAACAGAGAGATGTACGAAAGAAAAAATGAACATATGTCTATATTCTCATGTTTCTTTAAGCCAATATCAAATTTCCCACTCTTCAACTATCTGACTCTTTCTGTCTGTGATTCTGGGTGCAGGTATTGCATGTGTGTTGGACAGCTATGTTTATTTGTGTAAAAGTATTTTACAATATATCTTCTGCAAAGAGAAGCAGTTTCTTTTGTTTCTAAATAATTCATCCTGAAAATGGTACCTGGATGCATAGCAGCCAGCATTCTTAAAGTATGAGGATGGTTTGAAAAGTTCTCAGAATGGAATAGAAAAAAAGTATTTACAACACTAAAACTTTTTTTATTTTTCAACGTAGACTCCTTGTAGATTAATGCACTTGGTCCAACAATGTTCCAGTACCTTGATTTCATCTCGAAAATGAGTTTCCTCCAGACCTGCAAAATAGTTGTTAACTCCGGCTATCAATTCTTCGTTTGAGGTGAATCTCTGTCCACCAAGGAAAATTTTCAGTTTTGTGAAGAGATGAAGTCTGATGGAGCCATATCACGTGTATAAGGCAGGTGTGGCAACAATTCACGCCTTAGTTCATGTAACTTTGCCACGGCAATGAAACGTGTGTGGGCGTGCATTGTTTTGATGGAAGACGACTTTCATCCTTGCTAAGCCTGGCCTTTTTTTGCATATCTTTTGTTGCAATTTGTCCAGGAGGTTAGCACAGTATTCTGCAGTAATTGTTTGTCCAGTGGGGAGATAATCTACAAACAGAATCCCCTTCGCATCCCATAACACCAATGCCGTGACGTTTGCTGGCGAAGGAATTGTCTTTGCTTTCTTTGGTGGTGGAGAATGAGCATGTTTCCACTGCTTTGACTGTTGTTTTGTCTCTGGGGTACAGTAGTGCACCCAAGTTTCATCTGTCATCACAAACTGGCACAAAAAACTTGATCGTTTCTTCTAAAACGAGCCAAACATTGTACTGATACGTCCATTATCATTCATTTTTGATCCAGCGTCAAGAGTCGTGGCACCCATCTTGCAGACAATTTTTTCATTTCTAATTCTTCAGTTAAAGTGTGATATATCCTTTCGGATGACACCTGGCAAGCGTAAGCAATTTCATGTACTTTCAATCAACGATCCTCCATGACCATTTTGTGCATGTTTGCAATGATTACTGGAGTAGTGACACATTTTGGCCAACCACTGTGTGGATCATCATCTAAGCTCTCCCAACCAAATTTAAATTCATTTGCCCACTTGGCAACAGTTGAATATGAAATAGCAGAGCATCCCAGTGTATTCTGGAAATCAGCATGAATGTCCTTTGCTTTCATACCTTTCTTTATGAAGTTCTTAATCACTGCTTGAATCTCAATTGTTTTTCGATCTTCGCAAATCACTACACAGGAACAACAGAGCCATGTCACCGCCACAGCTCTCTTCCAAGAGCACTGATGTGGTATGTGTTTACAAGCAACAGTCCAGTGAATATCACATTAACAGCTTGTTGCACTAGCGCTGACCTCTCATGGTGATTCCCAGAACTTTTCAAACAACCCTCATATAATGGTGACATCATTACGATTGTAATATACTGCATTCTGTATCATAGTGATGGACAACTTTTTCTTTTCTTCAAGACAGAAGACGTGAATGTCATTCTGTTAAAAGGAGAATTAATATATTAATCAATTAGACTTTTCAGTGGTACTCGTAGCAAGAGACTGTGGAAGTGAAAACTTAGACAATGAGTTGCATATGTGTCTGGATATTACAGGTGCTCAAAGGCGAGCTCATTAGCGCCCTTACATTCATTAAAAAATGAAAGTGGAGATAGACTTTAAAACTGTTGCACACTTACACACTCTAAATGACCACACAGTCACTCTATCTCACACATCCTAAAACTTAGAAATAGGAACTGTAGCTATACATTAAACTAAAACACAGAGAAAACAAAACACAGAATAGCTAAAAGAAAAACACAGGGAAATGTGAATGGCTGACCACTTATAAAAAACTTGCGTGAGCCAGTCACCCTGTTGACACATTAAAACCATCTTCCTAAAATCTTGGGAAAAATGTTGGACAAGTCACAAAACCTTAAAACTTGAACCACATTTGTTTGGAAGTTACTTAAAACAGAGGGTAGATTCGTCAGCAAATTCACTGTGGCCCACTGGTCGGAAAATAAAACACAGTCCAATAAAATGTGGCACACAGTGATTTGCACGCCACAAGCACCACACATTGGAAGTTCCTCTCACCAGAATAAGAAGCCATGCGTCATCGGGCTGTGGCCTATGTGAAGGTGAGTAAGAAGGACCTCGTCCAGTCAATGTGACTGGAAGGAGGTATGCCACGGCTGACTTGCAGGCTTTACTATGCGGAGCATATTGTTGGTGACTTCCAGTCACTCATTTTCCCATCGCCACATGACTTTTGCATGACTTTGTACCTCAACAGTGACATGCTAGCACGCAGGGGGATGACGCACTGAAATAACTGAGGATTACAACTCGCCTCCTTGGCTGCTAGATCCACCCTTTTGTTCCCTGCAAAACCCATGTGTCATGCTGCGTAGCAGAATGACGCCTGCTACCCCAATCATTGCAGTTGGAGGAGGGCACCCTGTATTACTTTATCTGCAGGGTACAAACGTTGGAGAGAGTGAAGGACACTCAGGAACTTTGAACAGGCAAGAAATTTAGCACTGGATAAACGTCTCATCTGTTCCAGTGCCGGCAAGACTGCATATAATTCTGCTTCAAAGACAGTAAATTCTTGAGGCAGTAGGACCTTAAGGACATGATCTGGGAAAATGACAGAGCAACCAACAAAGTCCCCCCCCCCCCCAATACACAGCTACATAGTTATAAATGTCAGAAAATATTGCATTTAAAACAGAAGCAGGAGTGCAATCTCTCCTGTACTGCACAAAAATCTATGATGACGCTGGGCCTCTGCAGTTACCAGTGCAGCAGATGGTTAAAACCTTGGATCTGGGGTCAACTTGCTCCACATTGAGTGACTCCAACAGACACTGTGCGCAGATCCCAAATGGCATTGTGGCTTGTGGATGGTTAGAGAAAAGGCGTTCCAGAGGTGGACGAGCAATAGAATGGTATCAATGAAGTTGGAGCTGTGAGTAACTTACATGCTTGCTGCACCATTAGGACCTCTGGCCAGATAGTAAGTGGTGGTTCCCCAGCCTCAGCACAGATACTGGGTATGGGGCTGGTCCTATAAGCACCCGGGGCCAGCCGAATCCCCTCATTGTGGACAGCATCAATGATCTTCAAATAAGAAGGCCTCACTGATCCTTACTTCGTGCACCCATAGTCCAGCCGGGGATGAATGTAAGCCCTATACAACTGGAGCAGACACATCCTGTCTGCTACCTAAGACCTGTGGCTGTGGCACTTTATGATGTTCAGTACCTGCAAGGTTCCAGCTTGCAGGTTTCTCAGTTGTGGCAGTCACAACAATATTGAGTCAAAAATGAGGCCTAGAAACCTCACTGTGTCTCCAAAATGTAGTATGGTGTCCCCTCATATGCAAGACAGTACAAATATGAAGAGAACGATTAAGATCAACACACACTTATCTGCAAAAAATTGAAAACCCCTCTTTGCAGCCCACTCCTCAAACCTCCGCAGTGCGAGTTGCAACTAATGGTTCGTTGTAGCAACACTGGAGGAGGAACAGAACTCTGCAAAATTGTCAACAAATAAAGAGCACTATAAAGGACCCATAACCATAAATGTGAGGCTGTTTATGGCTATAGCAAAGAGGGTAACACTTAAAACAATGCCCTGAGCAGCACCATTCTCCTGCTCAGAACAATCTGACAGCGAGTCACCAACTCGGGTCCTACAAAAAAATCACTCACACAGGAAAGACCGTATGAAGATGGGGAAGTGGCCATGAAAGACCCATTGATGCAGTTGCATGAGAATACTGTGTCTCGAAGCAGTGTCATACAGAATCCACACTGAGGGCGGCTAAGGAGTTGTCTGGTCTCTAACAACCAGACCTGATGACAGTTAACCATTCACACCAGGGTCTTTCCTAGAAAGCTCGTTAAGGTGGTACTCTGATAACTACAGGGAAATGTGCGGTCCTTTTCTAGTTTGAGGAAAGGTATCAAAGGTGCCTAACTGGGGAAGTTACCTGTCTGCTGTATAAGATTAAAACATTCAAGCAGGATTTCCTTTGACTTTGGTGGCAAATTTCAAAGCATGCAGTACCTGATTTGGTCATGACTGGGTGCAGTATCACGAGTCTCAGACAGGGCCGATTCCAGCTCTCACTTGGAGAAATGGTAATTGTAAAACTTGGAACTGTTTGATCTGAAGCCCCAGTTTTCCCCTCTCTACAGTTGCGTGGTAGTGACTAAATGACAGATCCTTGCTGGCATTGGTAGTAGTTTGTGCAAAATTCTCTGCCAGCATCTGAGTGATGTCTCTGGATGCTGGTTGGAGGCATCCCTATTTCAGCACTGCTGCTATTGGTAAAGAACTGCATTTGCTAGAAATCCTCCTGATAGCTTCCCATACTTTCACAGAACAAGTGGAACAGTTGATACAGTCCAGGAAAACTCATCACAATTGCTTCTTGCTCTCCTTAAGCCAAGCTCCAAGAGCCTTGGCTCTTGCAACTTGAAAGGCTATAAGGTTGTCCGCTGTAGGGTGGCTTTTAAATTGTCGAAGAGCCGCACGCCTGTCCCGGATGAGTGAAAGGCACTCGTCTCCCCACCGAGGTTGTGGTTGCCTCCCAAGATGACCTGAAGACTTTGGGATATATAAGTCAGTGCATGATTCATCTCTTGTGTGGTGTGTTCCACCCATTCCTAGATGCTGCTGCGATGTTCAAACCCAACCAGCTGGCTGAACAGTATCCAGTTAGCCATGCTGACCATCCATGTTGGTGGCTTCTCTTCAGGTAGTGCTCCATCCAGTACATGAACATGGAACGGGGTGTGGATGTCAGTGACCTCCCACTGAACAGATTCTTTGAGGGCTGGAGAGCAGAAAGAGAGATCGATGGCAGAGAATGACCCAGTAGCAGTGCAGAAAAGAGTGTGAGTACCTGTGTTGAGGATGCACAGCTCGTGAGATGTTATGAGGCTCTCCAAAACCCAATGCTGGAGACAAGTAGAGGTCAAGCTCTGCAAAATGTGATGGGCACTGTAGTCTCCAAGTAAGAGAAATGGTCACGGGAGTTGTTCCACAAGATCTACGAGAGCCTCAGAGTATATTGCATCTTGCGGAGGTAGACACAGCAAGAAAACAGTGAGCCTCCGACACAAATTAATTTCATTAGCAAGTGCTTGCATGTCAGTAGCCAGGGAGAGAGCAAAGGAGGGTGCACGTATTGACCAACACAGCAACACCTTCCTTGGCTCTGTCGTCAGTCAAATCATCCTTTCGGCGAAGAGTACAGCCTCTTAGCACATGGACATCACTGGCTTTCAAATGTGTTTCCTGAAAACACAGGCACAGGGGGCATTGCTCCACTGGCAGTTCCAGTTCCTCCATTCCTCCACACGGGCCCTAAACCCATTAATGTTCCACTGCAATATGGCAGCCATTTATCAAGGGGGTTGCACTTTCACCTCGTCTTTCTGACAGGGAGGGTAGCCAGTAATGGCTGTGGGCTCAGTCTTGGGGTGAGATGATTGCCCCAGTCCGACATCTAGGTTCATTAGTTTTACCAAAGAGCCAAGAGAGATGTCAGATAGTATTACATCAACATCTTCTGTTTACTTCCCAATTCTGTCTGTGGTGGGCACTTGGCCTTTGTTTTTTTGCCCTGGGTAGGCTTTGGAGCCAAAACCATAGCAGTGGTGGCGGTGCCAATGTACTGTGGGCCAGATTGAACCTTTGGAGGAGCAGGGAGCTCAACAACGTAAATGACAACAGACTTGTCTGATGTTTTGGGAGGAATTGTGAGATTTCAAGGAATTGCAGTGGCACAAGTGCACTGGAAAACACAGGTGCTGGTAAGGACACTAGCAGCCTCCATTTGGGTTCCAGCATCGGTCTTCTGGACTGGTTGCTTAAGAGCAGACGCAGAGGAGATAGCAAACTTCGGCACTGCACAGCCTTATAGATCTTTTTCATCTCTCCATACAAAGTACATTCAGTTATTTTTATTTCCTGTATCTGCCTTTCTAAAACAGCACACCGGGTTAGGAAAATAAGGGCCGCATGTTGAGATGGAGGAAACCAGACTTAACATGCTCTGGAAGCTTTGTGCTGCTGACAGTCAGTATAAATGAGTCCAATTTCATGAAATCGCCATCCACCCATTTCATTACATTCTGTACTTCAATGATGCCTTCCTGGGACCAATCAGCTTTCATTTCTTCTTGGAAAATGTCAACCAGATCCCTCCGAGTCACAACAGCTTTGCTATATTTCAAAGTAGTGTTCAGTTCATTTTCTATTGTGTACTCCCCAAGGCACTGAGCTTTTTGGATGTTCTTCACTTGTTTGGAATTGGATGTTTCTACCAACTGGGTTCGGTTTCACAAGCAGATTTTCAACTTCCAGCAATTCCCACTAACCCTTCTTGTATGTAGAAATGTGACTCTTCCTCAAAGCTCCCCCCTTTCATTTAATAATAATAAACACATTCCAATCACCAGCACGCATTAAGTTACTCAATGCTGACAATGTCTGTGTGATGCTCACATCTGAAGGACTGGCTACACGAGCCCTCTTGTTTGGTTGGGTGTTGGTACCTACCAGTGACCCACACTTTCCACTGCAAGGAGTAAGAGAAGATTTCGAAGGATCCGTGCTGGTTCCAAGAGCAGCTGGGGAAATAAAGCTGGGGAAATAAGGGTCCACTCAGACAGAGCCCCTGGTGGCAGGTTCCCAACAGTTTGCCTGCTGATGACTGTTCCACCTCAACAGCCACGCATCTCATCAGTATGCAGCACACCTTGAGATTGGTTTATTTTTTTAGAGGTTTATTCCATCCTCATGATCCGGGCAGTCAGGCCAATATCCCCATTCCCTGAGACACACAACGTTCAACCACCGAGCTGCACAGTGGTTGCGGAAGCGTAACCAGAGCTTACGGTGACAGAGGACTAGCAGCACTACCAGGAACACTGGGGCTGCCAACCCCATACCAGCAAATGAATGATGAACCCCTGAGGGGATGAGCGAAATTGCTGAATTGCTGCTGGCAAAAGTATCTGCCAGCCACACACCTCAAAATAATCCACATTTCCGCACCTTCGTTATGTCACTAATATTTAGATGACCAGTATATCTTGAGTTTCAGTGTTGTGTCCATACAAATCATTACATGTGTTCTACCCTGTCTCTTACCACTGGGGATAATGAACTGTGAAATTGTACAGTTTTTAGATTGAACTGAAATACCTCCCTGCCATTGCACTTTTGTTGCGATACCAACTCATTGTGACAAAATTTTATAAAGCAAATTGTTGCAAAACTTTGTAATCTTACACCTCTTAGTGATTTCAAAGATTTCTTCTACTGAAAATTTCCCTCCATTAGATTATGCCCCTTTTAGGTAATAGCATAGCCTGTCCAAAGGAGCTTTTCATGCCGTCTACCATTTTATTGTAAAATCAAATTACGATTCATAAATGGCTCCAATGGGAGGAGCAGGAGTGTAAGTGGTGGGCAGTCAGACTGAGTGGAAAGGTTTATTGGAAAGTTTAGTGAAATTTAAAACTTTTATTTTTTTCTTTAAATTCCTCTGGTTCCCAGTGCAGTCAAACTGCGGCTTGGACCAGAGCTGTGCCTGGGCCAGGGCTGGTGCAATATTGTATGTGTCTACATACCAAACTGACACACACACACACACACACACACACACACACAAAAAAAAAAAATCACAATCCATGTGAGTAGTATTTCCACACCGAGTACGGCTGACAGGGCACGCTCTTCCAAAGCGTCGCTGATGGAGGGACACTCCCAAAGTACCACAGATCATCACATGTAACCCTTAATAGAAAATGATGGAGCAATAAACTCCAGCCACGAGGAAGGAAACCTCTAGTTTCACATTTTTAACAAATTTCTTGACACTCCTCAATGTCCCATCCTGACTAAGTCCTAGTCTCAGTCAATTCGAACACAGTTTAGTTATTATACAGATATACAAATATTAATGTAAGGCAACAAAAAGATAATGGCAAATGCAACAAGCTGCAAAAAATCTTCACACTTATTTTATTAGAAAATAGAATATTTACTAAATAAATGAAAATGGTATACTGTACTTAATCTATCCCATTTATAAAGATAGTTACAGGCCTCATAAAATTTTCATTTCTGCAATGTAGCATGCTTACTTAATTTACACATGTTCCTTAATTATTTGTTTCTCCATTCTCCTCCACAGTCTTCTTGACTTCAGCCACCCACAGCTGTGGAGTCCCACGGGTGCACTATGAGCAGCAACAGTTTCTTTTTATACATATGATTTAGTTTAGTTTTTGTTCTATAATGCTTCTATCCTCCCCCCATGAAATATGGACCTTGCGGTTGGTGGGGAGGCTTGCATGCCTCAGCAATACAGATAGCCGTACTGTAGGTGCAACCACAACGGAGGGGTATCTAACGAGAGGCCAGACAAGCATGTGGTTCATGAAGAGGGGCAGCAGCCTTTTCAGTAGTTGCAGGGGCAACAGTCTGGAGGATTGACTAATTTGGTCTTGTAACACTAACAAAAACAGCCTTGCAATGCTGGTACTGCAAACGGCTGAAAGCAAGGGGAAACTCTAGCCATAATTTTTCCCAAAGGCATGCAAGCTTTACTGTATGGTTAAATGATGATGGCGCCCTCTTGGGTAAAATATTACGGAGGTAAAATAGTCCCCCATTCAGATCTCTGGGCGAGGACTACTCAGGAGGACGTTGTTATCAGGAGAAAGAAAACTGGCATTCTACGGGTCGGAGTGTGGAATCTCAGATCCCTTAATCGGGCAGGTAGGTTGTTGTTGTTGTTGTGGTCTTCAGTCCTGAGCCTGGTTTGATGCAGCTCTCCATGCTACTCTATCCTGTGCAAGCTTTTTCATCTCCCAGTACCTACTGCAACCTACATCCTTCTGAATCTGCTTAGTGTATTCATCTCTTGGTCTCCCTCTACGATTTTTACCCTCCACGCTGCCCTCCAATACTAAATTGGTGATCCCCTGGCAGGTAGGTTAGAACATTTAAAAAGGGGAATGGATAGGTTAAAGGTAGATATAGTGGGAATTAGTGAAGTTCGGTAGCAGGAGGAACAAGACTTCTGGTCAGGTGAATACAGGGTTATAAATACAAAATCAAATAGGGGTAATGCAGGAGTAGGTTTAATAATGAATTAAAAGAAATAGGGATGCGGGTAAGCTACTATAAATAGCACATTGAATGGATTATTGTGGCCAAGATAGATCCGAAGCCCACGCCTATCACAGTATTACAAGTTTATATGCCAACTAGCTCCGCAGTTGACAAGAAGATAGATGAAGTGTATGAAGAGATAAAAGAAATTATTCAGATGGTGAAGGAAGACGAAAATTTAATGGTCATGGGTGACTGGAATTTGATAGTAGGAAAAGGAAGAGAAGGAAACTTAGTAGGTGAATATGGAATGGGGTTAAAGAATGAAAGAGGAAGCTGATTGGTAGAATTTTGCACAGAGCATAATTTAATCATACTAACACTTGGTTCAAGAATCATGAAAGAAGGTTGTAGACAAGGAAAAAGCCTGGAGATACTAGAAGGTGTCAGATAGATTATACCGGGTGATCAAAAAGTCAGTATAAATTTGAAAACTGAATAAATCACGGAATAATGTAGATAGACAGGTACAAATTGACACACATGCTTGGAATGACATGGGGTTTTATTAGAACCAAAAAAATACAAACGTTCAAAAAATGTTCGACAGATGGTGCTTCATCTGATCAGAATAGCAATAATTAGCATAACAAAGTAAGACAAAGCAGAGATGATGTTCTTTACAGGCAATGCTCAATATGTTCACCATCATTCGTCAACAATAGCTGTAGTTGAGGAATAATGTTGTGAACAGCACTGTAAAGTATGCCCGGAGTTATGGTGAGGCATTGGCGTTAGATGATGTCTTTCAGCATCCCTAGAGATGTCAGTCGATCACGATACACTTGCAACTGAGCACACGATCATCACCAAACGACGCGTGCAAGAGATCTTTCACGCGTCTAGCAATATGGAGTTGCACCCCATCCTGCATAAACATCGTACATTCCAGGAAGTGTTTATCAGCCAGGCTGGGAATGATGCGATTCTGCTGTAACGTATCGGCGTACCTCTCACCCATCACGGTAGCAGTTTTGCTGTCCAGCACCATCTGTCGGACATTTTGTAAACTTTTTTTTTTGGTCTAATAAAACCCCATGTCATTCCAAGCATGTGTGTCAATTATTACCTCTCTATCTACATTACTCCACGGTTTATTAAATTTTTAAATTTATACTGACTTTTTGATCACCCTGTATAGTGATAAGGCAGAGATTTAGGAACCCGGTTTTAAATTGTAAGACATTTCCAGGGGCAGATGTGGACTCTGACCACAATCTATTGGTTATGAACTGTATATTAAAACTGAAAAAACTGCAAAACTGTGGGAATTGAAGGAGATGGGACCTGGATAAATTGAAAGAACCAGAGGTTGTAGAGAGTTTCAGGAAGAGCATTAGGGAATGATTGACAAGAATGGGGAAAGAAATACAGTAGAAGAAGAATGGGTAGCTTTGAGAGATGAAATAGTGAAAGCAGCAGAGGATCAAGTAGGCAAAAAGACGAGGGCTAATCAAAATATTGAATTTAATTGATGAAAAGAGAAAATAAAAAAATGCAGTAAATGAAGCAGGCAAAAAGGAATACAAACGTCTCAAAAATGAGATTGACAGGAAGTGCAAAATGGCTAAGCAGGGATGGCTACAGGAAAGACGTAATGATGTAGAGGCGTATATCACTAGGGGTAAGACAGATACTGCCTACAGGAAAATTAAAGAGCCCTTTGGAGAAAAGAGAACCACTTGCACGAACATAAAGAGCTCAGATGGAAACCCAGTTCTAAGCAGAGAAGGGAAAGCAGAAAGTTGGAAAGGGTATATAGAGGGTCTACACAAGGGCAATGTTCTTGAGGACAATATTATGGAAATGGAAGAGGAGGTAGATGAAGATGAAATGGGAGATGTGATACTGCACATAGGTCTTTCAGTGCTCTGTCAAACTCTAAGTCGAAACAAGGTCCCGGGAGTGGACAACATTCCATTAGAACTACTGATAGCCTTGGGAGAGCCAGCCCTGACACAACTCTACCATCTGAGCAAGATGTATGAGACGGGCTAAATACTCTCAGACTTCCAAGAAGAATATAATACTTCCAGTCCCAAAGAATAAGCCACGGCTGCAAAATACAAACACGAATTCCTTAGACGAATGGAAAAACTGATAGAAGCTGACCACGGGGAAGATCAGTTTGGATTCCGTAGAAATGTTGGAACACGTGAGGCAATACTGACCCTACAACTTATATTAGAAAATAGATTAAGGAAAGGCAAACCTACGTTTCTAGCATTTGTAGACTTAGAGAAAGCTTTTGACAATGTTGACTGGAATACTCTCTTTCAAATTCTGAAGGTGGCAGGGGTAAAATACAGGGAGCGAAAGGCTATTTACAATTTGTACAGAGACCAGATGGCAGTTACAAGAGTCAAGGGGCATGAAAGGGAAGCAGTGGTTGGGAAGGGAGTGAGACAGGGTTGTAGCCTAGCCCCAATGTTATTCAATCTGTATATTGAGCAAGCAGAAAAGGAAACAAAAGAAAAACTCGGAGAAGAATTAAAATCCATGGAGAAGAAACAAAAACTTTGAGGTTCGCTGTTGACATCGTAATTCTAACAGAGACAGCAAAGAACCTGGGAGAGCAGCTGAACGGAATGGACAGTATCTTGAAAGGAGGAATTAAGATGAACATCAACAAAAGCAAAATGAGGCTAATGGAATATAGTCGAATTAAATTGGGTGCTGCTGAGGAAATTAGATTAGGAAATGAGACGCTTAAAGTAGTAAATGAGTTTTGCTATTTGGGGATCAAAATAACTCATGATGGTTGAAGTAGAGAGGATGTAAAATGTAGACTGGCAATGGCAAGTAAAGCGTTTCTGAAGAAGAGAAATTTGTTAACATCGAGTATAGATTTCAGTGTCACGAAGCCATTTCTGAAAGTATTTGTATGGACTGTAACCATGTATGGAAGTGAAACGTGGACGATAAATAGTTTAGGCAAGAAGAGAATAGAAGCTTTCAAAATGTGGTGCAACAGAAAAATACTGAAGATTAGATGGGTAGATCACATAACTAATGAGGAGGTATTGAATAGAATTGGGGAGAAGAGAAATTTGTGGCACAACTTGACTTGAAGAAGGAATCGCTTGGTAGGACATATTCTGAGGCATCAGGGGATCACCAATTTAGTATTGGAGGGCAGCGTGGAGGGTAAAAATCATGGAGGGAGACCAAGAGATGAATACACTGAACAGATTCAGAAGGATGTAGGTTGCAGTACGTACTGGGAGATGAAGAAGCTTGCACAGGATAGAGTAGCATGGAGAGCTGCATCAAACCAGTCTCTGGACTGAAGACCACAACAACAACACCACCAACAACAACAATGCTTCTATGGGGGAAGTGAAGAGGATCAATGCATTCAGCTGTGTGGTCTAGTGTGTTTTTGTTGTTGTTGTTGTCTTCAGTCCAGAGACTGGTTTGATGCAACCTTCCATGCTACTCTATCCTGCACTAGCTACTTCATCTCCAAGTACCTATTGCAACCTACATCCTTCTGAATCTGCTTAGTGTATTCATCTCTTGGTCTCCCTCTATGATTTTTACCCTCCACGCTGCCCTCCAATGCTAAATTGGTGATCCCTTGATGTCTCATGACATGTCCTACCAACCGATCCCTTCTTCTAGTCACGTTCTGCCACAAATTTCTCTTTTCCCCAATTCTGTTCAGTACCTCCTCATTAACTATGTGATCTACCCATCTAATCTTTCAGCATTCTTCTGTAGCACTACATTTTGAAGGCTTCTATTCTCTTCTTGTCTAAACTGTTTATCGTCGTCATTTCACTTCCATACATGGCTACACTCCATACAAATACTTTCAGAAAAGACTTCTCGATACTTAAATCTATAATCGATGTTAACAAATTTCTCTTCTTCAAAAATGCTTTGCTTGCCATTGCCAGTCTACATTTTATATCCTCTCTACTTTGACCATCATCAGTTATTTTGCTCCCCAAATAGGAAAACTCATCAACTACTTTAAGTGTCCGATTTCCAAATCTAATTCCCTCAGCATCATCTCATTTGATTAGACTACATTCCATTATCATTTCGCTTTTGTTGTTGTTCATCTTATAGCCTCCTTTCAAGACACTGTCAATTCCATTCAACTGCTCTTTGAGGGCCTCTGCTGTCTCTGACAGAACTACAATATCATCATCAAACCTTGAAGCTTTTATTTCTTCTCCATGGATTTTAATTCCAACTCCGATTTTTTCTTTTGTCTCCTTTACTGCTTGCTCAATATACAGATTGAATAACATTGGGGATAGGCTACAACCCTGTCTCACCCCCTTCCCAACCACTTCTTCCCTTTCATGCCGCTCGAAACTGCCATCTGGTTTTTGTACAAATTGTAAATAGCCTTTTGCTCCGCTGCCACCTTCAAAATTTGAAAGAGATTCAACATTGTTAAAAGCCCTCTCTAAGTCTACAAATGCTAGAAATGAAGGTGTGCCTTTCCTTACTCTATCTTCTAAGATAAGCTGTAGAGACAGTATTGCCTCACGTGTTCTAATATTTCTACAGAATCCAAACTGCTCATCACCGAGGTCGGCTTCTACCAGTTTTTCCATTCGGCAGTAAAGAATTCGTGTTCGTATTTTGCAGCCAAGAATTATTAAACTGATAGTTCGGTAATTTTCACACCTGTCAACACTTGCTTTCTTTGGGATTGAAATTATTATATTCTTCTTGAAGTCTGAGGGTATTTAGCCTGTCTCATACATCTTGCTCAGATGGTAGAGTTTTGTCAGGGCTGGCTCTCCCAAGGCTATCAGTAGTTCTAATGGAATGTTGTCTACTCCCGGGGCCTTGTTTTGACTTAGGTCTTTCAGTGCTCTTTCAAATTCTACATGCAGTACCATACCTCCCACTTCATCTTCATCTATATCCTCTTCCATTTCCATAATATCGCCCTCAAGAACATCACCCTTATATAGACTCTCTATATACTCCTTCCATGCTTCTGCTTTCCCTTCTTTACTTAGAATTGGTTCTCCATCTGAGCTCTTGATATTCATACAGGTGGTTCTCCTTTCTCCAAAGGTCTCTAATTTTCCTGTAGGCAGTATCTATCTTACTCCTAGGGATATATGCCTACATTCTTACATTTGTCCTCTAGCCATCCCTGCTTAGCCATTTTGCACTTCCTGTCAATCTCATTTTTGAGACTTTTGTATTCCTTTTTGCTTGCTTCATTTACTGCATTTTTATATTTTCTCCTTTCATAAATTAAATTCAATATCTCTTCTGTTACCAAAGGATTTCTACTAGCCCTTGTCTTTTTACCTACTTGATCCACTGCTGCCTTTACAATTTCATGTTTCAAAGCTACCCATTCTTCTTCTTCTGTATTTCTTGCCCCCATTCTTGTCAATCGTTCCCTAATGCTCTGTTTGAAACTCTCTACACCCTCTGGTTCTTTCAGTTTATCCAGATCACATCTTCTTAAATTCCCACCTTTTTGCAGTTTTAATCTACGGTTCATAACCTATAGATTGTTGTTGGAGTCCACATCTCACCTGGAAATGTCTTACAATTTAAAACCTGGTGCCTAAATCTCTGTCTTACTATTATATAATCTATCTGAAACCTTGCAGTGTCTCCAGGCCTCTTCCACATATACAACCTTCTTTCATGATTTTTAAATCAAGTGTTAGCTGTGGTTAGGTTATGCTCTGTGCAAAATTCTACGAGGAGGCTTCCTCTTTCATCCCTTATCCCCATTCCATATTCACCTACAGCTTTTCCTTCTCTTCCTTTTCCTGCAATCGAATTCCAGTACCCCATGACTAGTAAATTTTCGTTCCCTTCACTATCTGAATAATTTCTTTTATATCATCATACATTTATTCAATCTCTTCGTCGTCTACGGAGCTGGCTGGCATATAAATTTGTATTACTGTGGTAGGCGTGGGCTTCGTGTCTATCTTGGCTACAATAATGTGTTCACTACGCACTTACCCGCACTCCTGTTCTTTTATTCATTACTACACCTACTCCTGAATTACCCCTATTTGATTTTGTATTTATAACCCTGTATTCACCTGACCAAAAGTCTTGTTCCTCCTGCCACCAAACTTCACTAATTCCCACTATACCTAACTTTAACCTATCCATTTCCCTTTTTAAATTTTCTAATCTACCTACCCAATTAAGGGATCTGACATTGCACACTCCATTCCACAGAATGCCAGTTTTCTTTCTCCTGATAACAATGTCCTCTTGAGTAGTCCCCGCCCGGAGATATGAATGGCGGACTATTTTAACTCCGGAATATTTTACCCAAGAGGACACCATCATCGTTTAACCATACAGTAAAGCTGCATGCCCTCAGGAAAAACTACAGCTGTAGTTTCCCGTTCTTTCAGGCGTTCGCAGTTCCAGTGCAGCAAAGTCGTTTTGGTTAGTGTTAGAAGGCCAGATCAGTCAATCATCCATACTGTTGCCCCCTGCAACTACTGAAAAGGCTGCTGACCCTTCAGGAACCACATGTTTGTCTGGCCTCTCAACACATACCCCTCCATTGCGGTTGCACCTACAGCACGGCTATCTGAACGCAAGGCTCCCCACCAGCAGCAAGGTCCATGGTTCATGGGTGGACTAGTGTATACAAACTTATTCTAAGTTTTTGTATAAATGTTAGTGCATTTGTATTGTGTGAACTGAATTTGAAATGTAGCAAAAAGCAGCAGTAGCAGTAACAAGATCCGCATTGTGCTAGAGGCAGGAACCTGGCTGAAACCATACGTTAGTAGCAATGAAATTCTCAATTCCTATGGGAATGTATACCACAAAGATACATTGAATGCCGTTGGTGGAGGCATGTTCATAGCTGTAAAAAGTACATTAATCTAATGATGTTAGTACAGATTCTGAATGTGAAATAATGATGGTGAAGATACATGTTAAAGATAGTTCAAACATGGTCGTCTGATGCTTTGATAGATTCCCTGACCCTCGAGCAGCAGTGGCAGATAGAACATTTGAGAGAAAACTACAAGATTATTCCAAGCAAATCTCCTGGTCATGTTATAGTATTAGGTGGAGATTTCAAATTACCGGCTGTAAACTAGGAGACCTAAGTGATTCAGTATGGTAGTTGGGACAGGGAATCATATGACGTCTTATCCAAAAATTGATTTGAGCAGCTAATCAGAGAACAGACTTGTGAAAATATTGGATCTGGTCACCAACAGGCCTGAACATTTCAACTTGGTTAGTGTAGGACAGAGAATCACTGATCATAAGGCCATTACAGGATCACTGAATACAGCTGTAAATAGAAATGTAAAGAAAGATAGGAAGATATTTCTGATTACATAAAATCAGGGAACAGATGTTAGATTACCTGAGCAATTAACATGAAAAATTCATCTCCAGCACTGAAAATGTTGAGCAGCAATGAACAAGTATATTGTACAATACACCTTAGACAGGTACATACCATGCAAAACTGTGAGGTATACAAAAGACCCATCATAGTTTGACAGCCATGTTAGAAAGCTGCTACGCAAGCAAAGAGAATTTCACTGCAAATTTAAACATAGCCACAGCCTCACAGACAAACAAAAACTGAACAAAGCCAAAGTTAGCATAAGGAGAACTATGTGTGAAGCATTCAATGAATTTGAAAGTAAAATTCTATTTACCGGCTTGACAGAAAATCCTAAAATCTTACATAAAATCAGTAAACAGATCGAAGCCATCTATCCAGACACATTGTGACTGTAGTGACAATGAAATGCAGTACAACAGAGAGAAGGCTGAAATACTAAACATCTTTTTCCAAAACTGCATGACTGAGAAAGATCATACTGTAGTTCCTCGTTTAAATTGTTGCCCAAATGTCAATTGACAGATATTGAAACAACTGACTATTGGGTACAAAAGCAAGTGAAACTGCCAAACAGTGGAAAGGCCATTAGACCTGATGGAATACCAATATGATTCAACAGAGTATTTAGAACAACTTGCTCCTCTTCTGCTAACAGTGTATTATTGGTCACTGGAGGAGCAAAGCATTTCTAGCGATTGGGAAAAACAAAACACAAATCATTCTCATTTTCCAGAAGTGTCACCAAATAGATGTACAAAACCACAGGCCTATATCCATGATGTCGGTCTGTTGTAGCATTTTGGAACATGTCTTATGCTTGCATATTATGATATTTCTAGAGGCCAAGAACCTCCTCTTTAGCAATCAACATAGGTTCCCAAAACATGCACTGTTTGTCCAAGACCCAGAAAGCAGGAGATACCAGTACCCAGGTTGATATGATGTTCCTTGGCTTCCAGAAGGTATTCAATATAGTTCCGCATGGCCGCATTTAGAACCATTACTTTCCACAAAACATATAAATGATCTAGAGGATAATGTCAGACAGCCCCTGGGACTTTTCATGGTTGATGATGATGCACACAGAAAAGTCAAAACACTAGAAAATTGATGCAAAATTCAGGTGAACCTGAAGAGGGCTGTTTGTTGGTGCAGCTATTAGCAGCTGACACTCAACATCAATTCAACATAGTGTGCATAAATAGGCAGAAAGACCAATTACTGCATGACATAATGCAGAACACTCACTGAAGCAGTCACATTTGTAAAATGCCTCGGAGTATGCGCACAGATAAATTTGAAGTGGAATTATAAAACAAATCGCAGTTAAAGCAAATGCCAAACTGAGATTCACTGGAACAATTCTCATAAAGTGTACTCTACCCACAAAGGAGGAAGCTTAGAAAACACTGGGTCAACCAATATTTCAGTATCTTTCTTACTTGAGGATCTGTAGCAAATAGGCTCAGTAGAGGAATAGAGAAGACCAAATAACAGTAGTGTGTTCCATTGGAGATTTAGTTGGTAATCACGAAAACAGCAAAGAGATGATCAGTCACCTCCAGTGGCAGATGCCGCATTCTGCATTGTAGAAATCCTGAGATTATTACAGAAAGACAATGAAGGTGAAATCAGAGAGTATTGAATTCACACAGAGGCTTACCAACAACTGTCTGTAAGCTAGCTATTCGTGACTGAAAAAGCAAAGTGGGAAGTGACTGTGGTGGACTAAGTACCCTCCACCACAGTATAATACACATACCTCCTCTCTCATTCTGTCAATCTCATTCTCACCTTTCTTTATTTTTCTTTTTTGCCTCCTCCTTTCCGCTTTTTTTTTTTTACTTTAGGATACTATATATTTCCACACTTTGAGTTTTTTAACTATCAGTCCTTGGTAACACATTATTAGCACTCTGGAATTTGAATGATAGCTGTTGGCCCATTATTATTTTGTGACTTCTTTCTCACATCCCACTTTCCTTATCAGTCATGATTTGGAGAAACTTGTTTTTTTTTTCTTCTAAATTATTTATTTATTTGTTTATTCATTCTGTTACTAATACACTTCCTTGTGTTCACAGAATTATGTGAAAAGTTTTGAGTAGTTGATATTCAACTTTATTTTAATTTCTGTGTCCATTAATTTACTTGCTGTTAATATTGTTTTCGCAACAGTAAAGGAAGTATTCTTCTATCTCAGACTCTGGAATTATTTTAATCCTGGCTTTCATGTTGAATAAGTAAAATTATAAATTTATATAAATGTCACTAAAAATAAACTGAGACAATATCATTTGCGAATATTATATTTCTTGTCCTGAAGTCTTTATATCACATACTGATTCTTAGGCTGTTGGCAAGCAATTACATCTATGGAAACATATGTGCATAATTTTTATATAAAAACATTGGTGCTTTGTGTGCAGACAACATCCAGTAGATACAATGTGCATGAGTAATAATTTAACAATATAAACTTCTAGTAGTGAGATTGGCACATCAATATTCAAAAGTCTAATAAGTGTTTTACAGAAAAAGCTGGCACTTAATTCTTAAATTATGGTATGCTCTGAGCAGAGAATTGCACAAGTATGATATTGGATACAACATGATAGTGTTCAGATTTTGGTACCATACAGCAGCCTACATTCATCATCCAACTGTCCAAACAGTTTAATTGTATTGTTGATACCTGTCAGAAAGACCATACAACAAAAATTCCAAATTTCTTATGGTAAGAAATACTCAGTTATATAAAAGTAAAAATTCAATCTAAAAATTGTTAAAATCCCAGACAAACACTTTTCCACTGGCCAACTTAATAACTACTTCCAAAAAGGTCTGATGCACCTTCATTTGTTACGTTAGTTTCTCCTTTTCCATTTCTCTTCTTTAATTTAATTATTCTTTCTGTTTTCATTTTCTCTTCCTGTGAACTGAATTTTAGGCAGTGCTTTCTTTGTCACCTAACTCTTTATACTGAAATTTCTTTCCTCCACTTTGCCTGTGCATGTCAACCTAAGGTATGAGTGACTTGTCTCCATACCTTCCTCCTCCCACCTCACACAACCCAGTTTCCAAGTTATCTGAACATATTTCAATCTTCCCTCCCACTGATGTGGAATGAAACTATTATTTTGGAAGCTAGCTAGTTCTATATAACGTGGTCCTGTTGGTAGTACTGGGAATGGTATCTATTGCCCAGACTTTGTCTCTTTGAAATAATCAATTAAAATGATATAGTTAACCAATAATTAAGACCTTTGAAGAAATGCACATCATAAGAAGATAATCAGTTGTTGACAAACAACAAACGATTACTCGAAACTATTGCCAATACTTTATAACATCACATTAAAAATATCTGACAACACATTTGTTATTAGTAATAACAGCAGAACTGGTAAAAACTAGAATCAATAAATAATAACTTCTAAAAATACGTAATTGAAAGATAAATTTATGTACAAATATTTCTATAAATTCTTAAATATAAACTCATCAAAATGAAATTCACTTTACTGAAGTATCAGCAGATTTTTTTCTGCATTTCTACACCTAAATAAAATGGTCAGCACCACTTCTTTATTGCCGTTAACATTATATACTATATCATCAACAATGACTTAATATTTGTACTGAGATATTATCACAATTGTTAAGTGAGCAACTACACACAGACATCAACAACAACGTTAAGTTTTTGGCATTGCAGTAGACATTCTTTTATGCAGTTTCATGTCATGGAAACAAAAGTATTGCTACAGTTAATTACAGGTACATATGTATATTTGAACCAATTAATAAGTAAAAGGAATTGCATCTTCACGCAAATTCCTACAATGTGCATCAAATTACTTTGGAGGAGAGTTACGAAGAACACTTGCAACAAGGTCTGGGTCTCTGAGGATTTCCATTGAAGTTTGTCCTTTCAGCCTTTGGTCAACAAACACCTGAGATGCACGCATCCAATACAGTTTGTTTGTCCAGCTGGCATCATACAAACATTTTGCTTCAGGGAACAGAGTTGATAATAGCCTAAAATTAAAAGAAAAGATTAATACTGCTAACTTACACATGTTACATTTTTCAAGGTGAAGCCAATATTATGGGCCACCTCAAAACAGTCTTTCAACTTCAGTAAATTTCTACGTTCTTTGTTATGAGTGAGAAGGAAATATGAATGAAATAAACATATTAAGTCCATTCATTATAGATTACATAGTGACTATAAGACAATTTATGTTAAGAAACTGTTCCTCAATTATATGACATTTCATCATCTTTGTTACTCCTGCAAAAATGTTAGTCTGTTCCAGTTACATACAAAAAGTTTGAGGACACACAAGAACAATAGAAATATGATAAGAATTGTATGATAATTTCTGGTAAATATTGTCAGGCTTGTTTGGGAGTGGCATAAGTAATGAAAACTGAGATATTATTTCAAGAAATTGGTGCATTATCCTCTAAGGCTGGAATATGCAAAACTCCTTTAGAATATATAGGCCTAGGATTTTTGTGATATGGCATATACTTTTTGGTACTTATATTTATGCAAATCTGGATGTTCCTCCCTGGTGGAGCATATTTTAGTGAGTAAATGGTTATATTTGTATATTTTTACTCTTTCAAGAAGTAAAGAATTTTTCTCATGCAATTTCTTTCCTCCATCTTACATTGCTCAGAACTGTGCATCTCAGTTTGTTTCTTGGAAAATGTCAAATATCTACCTTCCTCCCTTATTTAATTTTAATTCACAATGTGGACTTCACCCTTATGCAACAGCAATTTTGTGTAGCCTATTGTTATTCTATGAGCAGGTAGCATTTTGGACTCTGGACTGTAGACAAGTGTCTCATTGTGTTATTCAGTCTTGTTGAAGTTGGAACATGCAATATAGTTTGGGAACAAATGCCTAAAGTGACAGTATTCACATAAAATGACACCAGTTTGTGCCTCAATATGCTGGGAAAGTATTTTTGACTGATGGTAAAATATTGTACTGTAAACGAGATACAATAGTAATTGTGGGGAAGTCATTTAACATTCACAGTTTATCGCATGTGGAAAACACAAAACATGGAATACAACAGATTGAAAATGGAAAAATACTGCAGCAAATGCTTGTAGGAGAATCCCACCAATTTTATTCACCATCCTGTGAAGAACGTCATGCTGATATTCCCTTAAGTAAACTAAACCATCCAAAATTTCACAAATTCTTAGGAAAATTGAAAGCCAAATGTCTTCCTAATTCTTCCACTTTAAGAAAGCACAATGCAAACAAATCAGACAATGGGTTGTAAATAAAAAAATATGGCTATCAACTGACCCTATGGGAAGAAATATTGAAAATGTCATCGTGGGGACTTTGGAAGAAGACAGTCCAGGTGAAAAGTTTATTATGAACTGAGAACATTTAGAAAATGTAAACTTTTCCACCTTCATTGACACTGTGATCTGCCATTGTAGATTTGTCCATTTGACCGAGGTGAACAGATATCATATGTTCTGATCACTGCAGTGAAATACACTGTTGCAACTGACCGTTATGTTGCTTGCCACATTCACAACTGATACTGTGGACTCCAGGTGTCCATAGTCCTACTTCGTCTGTCACTGAGCCAAGTATGTTTTACAGTTTTAGTCGATGAGTGGAAAATGGTTTTAATGTTGTTGTTCTCCAATATCCTGGCAATCTTGGCTGTGGGCAGCCCAGCATATAGAAGGAACACCAGACACTTTACATCTTCTTTCTTCTTCTTGCTTGGTTGGAGAGTGCATTTTATCTTTGTCTCTGAGTAGCCATTCTTGCAAAAGGTTTCCTTCATGCTGCAACCTGGTGGGTGGACTCTCCCTGTCACACATGGCTTGTGCCATAGCACAAGGGTGGTGAGCACACAGTTGCGTTGCGCTGGATGGTGGCAGCTATTGGTGTTTACGAACAGCTCCCTGCATGTCTGTTTTCTATAGACAGAATATCCCAGCGTGACATCAAGTTTTTTTCCTTATCATAATATCAAGGAAAGGCAGACATCCACTTTCTTCTACTTACATGGTGAATTTTATGTTCCCTTGTATGCTGTTAAGTTAGCCAAGAAATTCCTGCAGGTTTTCTTCATCATGCGGCCACACCATGAATGTGTCATCCACATATCAGTAGTGCTATGATGTGAAAGAGGTGAAAGCAGTGGATGGAACAGACAGGCAGAAGCAGGACAAGATACCAGGACCCTCCAACACTCCACTAGTCCCCTCACCAACATCCATGACCACCCCCACCCCCCACCCCACCCTTAAGGAGGTACATGACTGGCTCAGCCATTGCAGATGAGTCATAGGAGCCTGAAGTCCAGTGCCTATAAAGATACAAACTGGAACAAACTTGACACTTCACTTGAAGATGACGAACTGGGGACTTCTTGAAACGTTGCCACAGAATGGCGTCTTGACTTGGCTGATAATCCGAGATGACTTCATCACCAAAATTTGCCGAGAAAGCCTGCATTCCTTATGGCCTGAAAGCATTAAGCTACTCTTCATAATGGGTGCAGCATCTTACATGGTGAAAACTGCCAGTTCACTATACAGTAAAACTTCGCATGTGACTAGTTTAGCTCACATCTTACACATAGTAGCAAAAGTGATTCACAGCAAATTCAGTGATGCTGGAAAACTGGTTGGGCATATCAGAAAGGTATTTTTGAGAGGCCCTTCACACTGCAGAATTACAGTTATTAGTTGCAGACATTCCTTAACTCCATCTCCCACTTTGACAAGATGGGAGTTCTGTTCTGGATGCTTGCAGTTGTTACTCCCAGAACTTCAATGTTGTGAAAATCATCATTGATTCATCCGGTGATTCATATACACTGTTAAGGTAGTCAAGAAATTGCTGCAGGTTATCTTCATCATGCAGCCACATGTGCTGGAAGGAGGTCATTTTAACTAGGCTGCATATTGGGTACTGCCATTTTAGCCATCTTCATTTGATAAGTGGCACTACACCACCACTTCATACACATTGCGTCCAAGTTTTAACTGTCCGCCACTTCCTGATGGAATGCCCATTTTTTTAATCGTTTATGTTCCTGCTTGGATTTCCCATCTGAGTTATTGGCTGTTTTAGCAAATGACGCACAGGCTGTCGACTGCGTTTTACTTTTTACCCGCCAAAGCAATATGGCGAAAGCCATTTAATTTTTAATTTTGGACCTCCGTTTCTGTACGGTGTCTTTTTTAACCCTTTCTGCAAGTGCCTGTTTTTAGCTGTCTTCTCTTATTTCAACTGGGGCTGACGTATAGTTGTTTAACTCTTCTCTTGTATTTCATGTTTGATAGTTTTGACTTGGGTGCATAAAAACAACTGTTTTTTGCACCCTAAAGCAAAACAAAATAAAAAAAAAACCACCATGAATATTCATCCATGTGTCAGTAAAATGTCCTTAGTTTCAGATGCATGGTTTTGAGAGCCAGTTTCTTGAAGCTTCTTCAATTGGACTAGCTCAAGAATTAATATGCTCAAATTTCAAGGAAGCTTTCGTACATAAATTTTGGATTTATTCCTTCCGCTGTAAGTGGTTTAGAGCAAACAGAAGTGCCACTAGTGAAGCATATACAAGGTGTACAACTTTGCTTCTGCCGTTTGCCGATGGGTGGTGACAATAGTAAGTAGCGGTCGAAAGAAACAGATCGCAGACGTCAGGCAGGTAGCTTGGATCTTGGTCAACATAAACTCATTCAAACATTAATCAATTTTTGTCTGCATCACAAGGTTTTTTTCTTGATTGAAAATGTCTGTTTACGAGCCTAATTCTCTTCATTTGCAGGAGGTATTACTGTTTTGTTTCAATATGAAGAAAACAACAGCTGAGTCTCAATCGCATGCTCTCAAGTAAGTATGGTAAGGACGCTATTAGTGAAAGAATGTGTCGTGAGTGATTTCAACACTTCAAGAATGGCGATTTTAATGTCGTAGACTGGCATAGTTGTGGAAGAGAGAATGTTTTCAAAGATGCAGAATTGGAGACATTGCTGAGTGAAGACTTGCGTCAAGCTCAAGAAGAATTGGCACGATTAGTGGGAGTGACACAGCAAGCCATTTCAAAATGTCTCCAGGCTGTGAGCATGATTTAGAAAGAAGGAACTTGGGTCCCGTGTGCGCTGAAACCAAGAGACATAGAACGGTGTTTGTGGTTTTGTGAACAGTTGCTTCAGAGGGAAAAATGGAAGGGATTTCTGCATCGCATTGTGACCAGGGACGAAAAATGGTTTCATTACAACAACCCTAAATGCAAAAAATCATGGGGATATCCCGGCCATGCTTCCACATCAACGGCCAAACTGAATAATCACAGCTCCAAGATAATGCTTTGCACTTGGTGGGACCAGCTCGTCATCGTGTACTATGAGGTGTTAAAACCAAGTGAAACAATCACAGGTGCTCATTATTGAACACAATTAATGTGTTTGAGCAGAGCATTAAAAGACAAATGGCCGCAGTACAGTGAGAGGCACGATAAAGTGATTTTGCAGCACAACAGCACTCGACCCCATGTTGCAAAAGAGGTCAAAATGTACTTGGAAATGTTAAAATGGGAAATCCTAGCCCAGACATAGCTCCCTCTGACTATCACCTGTTTAGATCAATGGCGCATGGCCCGGCTGACCAACACTACCGATATCTCATGAAGAAGTCACAAATTGGATCGATTTGTGGATCGCTTCAAAAGATGATTTTTCGATATGGGATTCATACACTGCCCGAAAGATGGAAGAAAGTAGTGGCCAGCGATGGAAAACACTTCGAATGATACATGTGTAACCAATTTGTTTCATTAAAGCCACAAATGAAGCAAAGTTGTGCACCTTTTAGAGCAAGTGAAAAAGAGGTGAATACATTAGAAACTGTTTGTGGTAAAGTGGAAACACAAGTGTTAAATAAAATGGGGAAGGTGTTAGGGAAAAAAAAATGAAGGATATCACACATTGTGTTTCATTTCAGTGATTTTTTCGGGGGAAAAGTTCTCACTTAATTATTTAGATTCAAACGATATCTTCCATTTTCAATATGCTCGTCTTGTATCAGCTGAAGTAGTTTTCGAAGTATACTGTATACTGCAATTGGAGCTCATAAACTGAGTTAAAAATGAGAATGTACAAAAATTACACCATCAAATAACTACATTCTAACAATATTAATAGAAATCATACTTCAATATTACATTCTATAGTTTACCTTGCATTAACTGGGTTTCAAATTTATTTCACAACACAAATTATACCTCATTTTAATTTTGTTAGGTCATATCTGTTTATGTTGTTGAAAATAATTTTATAAATTTTTGGTCATAACAGCATTTTTGTGTATATTATGCTGATTTAGAGTCATAAAAATCTTAGCCCTAATCATAACAAATCACAAATATCTTGGAAGCTATACAGTATTACAGAATTTAGCTACTTATGCAAATAATTCTGTTCTTAGCTTTATAAGAAATAAACTTGTTTTACTCAAAGGCTGTGACATACTACTAGCAGTATCTTGTGCCTATTATTTAATGCGAAACTCGTCAGAAATAGAGGGTTGAACATATAAATATGTTTTCTATGTCACCTTTAGCCGCTAATGTTAAGGATCAATGATATATGATGTCACATAAATTGTTGACTATGGAAGATATGATGATGTTTACTCATGACTTTTTTCATTATACACTGTACCCCATTTTAAGTACTGCACTCTTGTTGTTGAACACAGACCAATGTTCAGTGAATTCATTTTCTGACAGAGTATACAGCAAATAACTCCACAAGTTGCTTTACACTGGACAATAATCACGAAGTCTGAATACTTAGAAATTTTTCCTTGTTCCAGTGAGGAGATGATGCCATTCACTGGGAAAAGAACTCACAGTAAATAAAAACATAAGCCATTTTTCAATATGAGTGCTGAGGTGGTAATAAAACGTACCGTATTTACTCGAATCTAAGCCGCACTTTTTTTCTGGTTTTTGTAATCCTAAAACCCGCCTGCGGCTTAGAATAGAGTGCAAAGTAAGCGGAAGTTCTGAAAAATGTTGGTAGGTGCCGCCACAACTAACTTCTGCCGTCGAATTATGTAGCGCTACACAGGCATGCTTTGCAGGCACAAAAGATAAATACTGGAGATAAAACCTCTGCGTCAGTAAATTAAAAAAAAAGAAAAGAAAGAAAGGCGGAAGAGGAGCTTTTTTTTCTTCGCCTCAAGTTTCGACCGCTGCATTTTCATACATTATCCCACGAAGTAAATACAAATTCCGTATTGTTTGTCTTCGAATGTAGCAGCATTTCAACGTACTTCGAAAATCCGACTGGCAAGACTGTTTGGGATGTTTGTCAATATGGCCAACTCTACGTTCTGAATTCTTTCCTACCTGTGACAAGAGATCATTGCTAATAAGAACTTTTATGAATTGTGAATCACATGCAGTATTCTCTTCACCATAAGAATAATACGAATATAAACATTTTGCAATGTATTCTTTCGTGTCTGCTGCTATCTCATTTAAATCCTGTCTGCCTAATAAATTGCGAAACTAGAGTGAGACAACAGCAAACGTGGAATAATATACATATCATGTCATGTTTATATTCGTATTATTCTTATGCCTAATAGTGATACAGTCAGAAATGAAGCACGGCAAGTGACTAGATTTTTAAATCTAAGATGACTAATTTCTGTGCAGAATGTAATGTACTACAGAGGTGTCTGCAAAGATTTTCAAATGGAGAAAAATTTTCGCTAAACTCTCGTTCAGAACATCTTCTATCATACGCAGTCTATTATTTGGTTCTTGTTGATCATTATCAAAGAAAGCAGCAGTGTAAGTAACAACAAATAGCAGTCTCTTGCCATTGTTTTGCTAATGAGACAATTCCTCTCTTTTTTTTCTTGTAAGCGGTGTTAGCGCCCACAAAAGCAAGCCATGCCGCGAGCGGCGACAGGTCGTAAACACTCATTATCAGAATGCGACAAAAAATGCATGACACAGTACAGTAATGCATTTTCAGCTTAGGGTGACGTAAACGCCTATAACAAAGAGAACGGCACTTATCAGATCAAAGAAAAATAACCAATCAATCAAACCAGACGAAGCACGTATAAATATGGACGGAGCACGTGATGCATAGTAATGGCTACATGGTAAAGCTTAACTGCTCAGCATAAGACTCGAACCAGACTACTATAGCTGTATCATCCTTCATTCGACCTAAATTGTGTCTCATATTACAGTGGACCAACTTTGTTTAGATTTGGAGGTGCGGCCTACAACTTTTCTCTCCCCTTGAATTTCGGGTCTCAAATGTCAGGTGCGGCTTAGATTCGGGAAATTATTTTTTTCCTTGATTTCGAGTCTCATTTTTCAGGTGCGGCTTAGATTCGAGTAAATATGGTAGTCGTTTCTGGTATGGAAACAAAACACACATTTTCAAATTCTGCAGTGGTCACACTTTAGATCTCATTCAAATATCACCAGTCGTTTGGAAGCATTTCAATAAGGCATGGCAAGGAAACCAATTAATTATATTGTGGTTTATTGGCTAAAAAGCTGCTAGGCAACAACACAGGATTCAGGGTTCAATTTTAGGTCCTCTGCTGTTCCTTATTCATGTGAATGACCTCACCTCTTAACGTTCAGCAAGTGGAACTAGTATTTTTCGCTGATGTCACAAGTGTTATAATAAATCCCATTCCAGAAAAAGCAGCTGAAGATATTGTTAAGGATGTCTTTCAAAGAATTATTAAGTGGTTCTCAGAAAATGGACTCTCCCTTAATTTTGAAAAAACTCACTATATCCAGTTATGTACACCGAATACAGTCATACCGACAATGGATGTAGCATACGTACAGGGCTCAGTAAACAGGGTAGATTGCTCCAAATTTTTGGGTGTTCACTTTGATGACAGCTTGAACTGGAAGAAGTAGATTACTGAGCTTCTCAAACAATAAGTTCAGCTTCTTTCGCTCTTTGTATAATCGCTAGTCTTGGTAATAAACAGATCAGCCTCCTAACATATTTTGCATATTTCCACTCAATAATGTCCTTATGGAATAGTTTTCTGGAGTAACTCACCACTTAGACATAAAGTATTGATTGCACAAAAGAGAGCAGTGAGAATAATTAGTGGTGTTCAGCCAAGGCTGCCATGTAGGCACCTTTTCAAGGAGTTAAGTGTTTTAACTGCACCATCAGAGTACATACATTCACTAATGAAATTCGTTACAACTAATCCATCTCAATTTGCGAAGAACAGTGATGTTCATACATACAACACTAGAGGGAAAAATGACCTATCCTATCCGCTATTGAAGCTGTCAGTTGCTCAAAAAGGGGTACATTATTCAGCAACAAAAATCTTTGATCATTTTTGCCAAGCAACATAAAGTGTCTGGCAGGTAGCAGATCAAGTTTTACATCTAGCTTAAAATCATTTCTTTTGGACAACTCCTTCTACTTCATGGATGCGTTTCTTTTTCAGCAATGGGGGAAAAAATTGTACCTCTAAATGTAGTTGCATATGTAGAACAAAAAATTTCAGTAATATTAATATTAGCACTATTCATGTATATATCTTGTAATCTGACTTGTTCCACATCATATCGATAAAATAATCGGGAAAATGATCTATGGAACATGACATAACTAAACAAAAACTAAAACAGCTTTAATATAATTTAGTAAACAACTGAAACTAATGATCTTAATCTGCACATTGTACATCTTTACATTGTAATTTGATCATTGTCCCCATTTTTCCTCACTTACAAAGCACTCAGTTTAAAGAGATTTATCTTCATACTGCTTCATGCTCTTGCATGTGACATACAGGGTGGTCCATCTGAAGTTTCAGATGAGATTATCTCGAAAACTATGTATCGGGTAAAAATAGTGGGTAAGACAAGTTCGTAAGCTGAAAGGGGGACATCAACTGGTACTACACGAGAACCCCAGCCCCCGTCCCCTCGGGTGGGGCAGGGGGCAACTTTTAAATCTGAAATGGAAAACCCCATTTTTTATTGTAGATTTGGATTCTCCATAAAAAAGTAATCAAATTTTGTCTGAAACATTTTTTTCTAAACCACTGACAGATGGCGCTGAAATCAAGAAAAATTAAAATTGGTGAAGAACTCAGATTTATTTAGAATGATTTGAAAAGGACACATCAAATCGATAAAATATGTGCATCAATTCTTTCATTATGTCAAATTAAACTATTTTTGTACAAAATATACCGTATCCCACTTTTAGCGTTACTCAGGAACGACGACATAGATGTAGTAGAATGATGTTCCCATGGAGTGCTTCATTAATGCGAGTCCCCTTGCCTCTCACAATTTGGGGTGCTTAATTAATTAAATTAGCCATGAAGAGATTGTTCAAAATTTTCCCCATTTGCTTCAATGCATATAATCAATCGTCTGCGAAAGTTGTCCACAGTTTTGAGAAGCACCTCTACATCTACATCTACATCCATAGTCTGCAAGCCACCTGACGGTGTGTGGCGGAGGGTACCCTGAGTAGCTCTATCAGTTCTCCCTTCTATTCCAGTCTTGTATTGTTCATGGAAAGAAGGATTGTCGGTATGCTTCTGTGTGGGCTCTAATCTCTCTGATTTTATCCTCATGGTCTCTTCGCAAGATATACGTAGGAGGGAGCAATATACTGCTTGACTCTTCAGTGAAGGTATGTTCTCAAAACTTCAACAAAAGCCCGTACCGAGCTACTGAGCGTCTCTCCTGCAGAGTCTTCCACTGGAGTTTATCTATCATCTCCGTAACGCTTTTGTGATTACTAAATGATCCTGTAACAAAGCACGCTGCTCTCCATAGGACCCTCTCTCTCTCTTCTATCAACCCTATCTGGTACGGATCCCACACTGCTGAGCAGTATTCAAGCAGTGGGCGAACAAGCGTACTGTAACTTACTTCCTTTGTTTCCGGACTGCATTTCCTTAAGATTCTTCCAATGAATCTCAGTCTGGCATCTGCTTTACCGACGATCAACTTTATATGATCATTCCATTTTAAATCACTCCTAATGCGTACTCCCAGATAATTTATGGAATTAACTGCTTCCAGTTGCTGACCTGCTATTTTGTAGCTAAATGATAAAGGATCTATCTTTCTATGTATTTGTAGCACATTACACTTGTCTACATTGAGATTCAATTGCCATTCCCTGCACCATGCGTCAATTCGCTGCAGATCCTTCTGCATTTCAGTACAATTTTCCATTGTTATAACCTCTCGATACACCACAGCATCCTCTGCAAAAAGCCTCAGTGAACTTCCGATGTCATCCACAAGGTCATTTATGTATACTGTGAATAGCAACGGTCCTATGACACTCCCCTGCGGCACACCTGAAATCACTCTTAGTTTGGAAGACTTCTCTCCATTGAGAATGACATGCTGCATTCTGTTATCTAGGAACTCTTCAATCCAATCACACAATTGGTCTGATAGTCCATATGCTCTTACTTTGTTCATTAAACGACTGTGGGGAACTGTATCGAATGCCTTGCGGAAGTCAAGAAACACGGCATCGACCTGTGAACCCATGTCTATGGCCCTCTGAGTCTCGTGGACAAATAGCACGAGCTGGGTTTCACACGACCATCTTTTTCGAAACCCATGCTGATTCCTACAGAGTAGATTTCTAGTCTCCAGAAAAATCAATGTACTCGAACATAATACGTGTTCCAAAATTCTACAATTGATTGACGTTAGAGATATAGGTCCATAGTTCTGCACATCTGTTCGACGTCCCTTCTTGAAAACGGGGATGATCTGTGCCCTGTTCCAATCCTCTGGAACGCTACGCTCTTCTAGAGGCCTACGGTACACCGCTGCAAGAAGGGGGGCAAGTCCCTTCGCGTACTCTGTGTAAAATCGAACTGGTATCCCATCAGGTCCAGCGGCCTTTCCTCTTTTGAGCGATTTTAAGAGTTTCTCTATCCCTCTGTCATCTATTTCGATATCTACCATTTTGTCATGTGTGCGACAATCTAGAGAAGTAACTACAGTGCAGTCTTCCTCTGTGAAACAGCTTTGGGAAAAGACATTTATTATTTCGGCCTTTAGTCCGTCATCCTCTGTTTCAGTACCATTTTGGTCACAGAGTGTCTGGACATTTGTTTTGATCCACCTACCGCTTTGACATAAGACCATAATTTCTTAGGATTTTCTGCCAAGTCAGTACATAGAACTTTACTTTCGAATCCATTGAACACCTCTTGCACAGCCCTCCTCACACTACATTTCGCTTCACGTAATTTTTGTTTGTCTGCAAGGCTTTGGCTATGTTTATGTTTGCTGTGAAGTTCCTTTGCTTCCGCAGCTGTTTTCTAACTTGGTTGTTGTACCACGGTGGCTCTTTTCCATCTCTTACGATCTTTCTAGGCACATACTCACCTAACGCATATTGTACAATGGTTTTGAACTTTGTCCACTGATCCTCAACACTATCTGTACTTGAGACAAAACTTTTGTGTTGAGCTGTCAGGTACTCTGAAATCTGCTTTTCGTCACTTTTGCTAAACAGAAAAATCTTCCTACCTTTTTTAATATTTCTATTTATGGCTGAAATCATCGATGCAGTAACCGCTTTATGATCGCTGATTCCCTGTTCTGCGTTAACTGTTTCAAATAGTTCGGGGCTGTTTGTCACCAGAAAGTCTAATATGTAATTGCCACGAGTCGGTTCTCTGTTTAACTGCTCAAGGTAGTTTTCAGATAAAGCACTTAAAAAAATTTCACTAGATTCTTTGTCCTTGCCACCCGTCATGAACGTTTGAGTCTCCCAGTCTATGTCCAGCAAATTAAAATCTCCACCCAGAACTATAACATGGTGGGGAAATCTACTCAAAATATTTTCCAAATTATCCTTCAGGTGTTCAGCCACAACTGCGGCTGAGCCAGGGGGCCTATAGAGACATCCAATTACCATGTCTGAACCTGCTTTAACCGTGACCTTCACCCAAATTATTTCACATTTCGGATCTCCGTCAATTTCCTTCGATACTATTGCACTTCTTATCACTATAAACACACCTCCCCCTTCACTGTCCAGCCTGTCTCTGCGGTATACATTCCAATCTGAGTTTAGGATTTCATTATTGTTTACGTCTGGTTTCAGCCAACTTTCTGTCCCTAGTACTATATGGGCATTGTGACCATTTATTAATGAGAGCAGTTCTGGGACCTTTCTATAGATGCTCCTGCAGTTTACTATTAGCACAGGAGGCATCTTGTCGGGCCTAGGGAGGGAATTCTCTAACCTAAAAAAACCCCCATGTGCACTCCACACGTACTCCGCTACCCTTGTAGCCGCTTCCGGCGTGTAGTGCATGCCTGACCTATTCAGGAGGACCCTACATTTCTCCACCCGATAGCGGAGGTCGAGAAATTTGCACCCCAGATCTCCGCAGAATCGTGTGAGCCTCTGGTTTAAGCCTTCCACTCGGCTCCAAACCAGAGGAACGCAATCGGTTCTGGGAACAATACTACAAATAGTTAGCTCTGATTCCACCCCGCGAGTGAGGCTTTCCGCCTTCACCAATTCCGCCAACTGCCTGTACGAACTGAGAATGACCTCTGAACACAGATAGCAGGAGTCATTGGTGCCGACATGAACAACAATTTGCAGTCGGGTGCACCCAGTTCTCTCTATCACCACCGGCAGGGCCTCCTCCACATCTTGGATGAGACCCCCCGGCAAGCAGACAGAGTGAACACTGGCCTTCTTCCCCGACCTTTCCGCTATTTCCCTAAGGGGCTCCATCACCCGCCTAATGTTGGAGCTCCCAATAACTAATAAACCCCACCCCCCCGTGTGCCTGCTCGGACCTTGCTGAAGGAGCGGCCACATGTCCATTCACAGGCAGAGCGGGCGATGCCACACGGCCAGCCTCCACATTTACCCTCCGCCTAGTGCGCCGCGAACGCCGCTGAACCCGCCACTCCCCTTGGGGAGAGGGTGTCCCAACCGCGCCCGGTACCCGCGAAGATGTCTCGTCAGCAGGGACAGTGGGTGAAGCATGTAACACCTGTGGTTACATGCCGTGGTATGACTGCACATGCTCTTCAAATGCGTTGCTCCATATCGTTTCGGGTTGAGGGCTGTCTTTTATAAACAATATTTTTTTAAATAACCCCAACAAGAAATAATCAGGAGATGTTAGGTCTGGTGAATGTGGAGCCACTGAATTGGTCCGCTGCGTCCTATCCACCGACCAGGGTACTGTAAATTTAAAACGTTCCGCACATTTTTAGTATAATGGGGAGCTGCTCCATCCTGTTGGAACCACATTCGTTGCCTAGTTTCTAAATCAACATCTTCCATTAGCTTCAACAAATCACTGTGGAGAAGTTGTAAATAAGATTACCCAGTAACATTTCGGTGAAAAAAAAAAAATACGGTCCTATCAAGAAACCATTTAAAATTCCACACCAGACTGTTAACGACCATTTGTATTGATTGTCACCAGGTCTGTGCCAGTGTGGATTGACAGGGGACCAATAATGACAATCATGACGATTTAATTCGCCATTGTTTTTGAATGTGGCTTCATCGGTGAACATAACGTATCTAAAAAAAAATCATTGTCACCTCATATCATTTCCAAATGCACGCGTATTTGCATATCTTTCAGCGTTAATGCCTGTGTAAGTGTGATATGATACGAATGATATTTATGTGACTTCAAAATCCTCAAACCAGTTGATTTTGGTATTACAGTTTATCTCTAAATCATAGGACTACTAATTTCGGGATCCAGTTGAACGTACGTGAGAACGGTAAGGGCACGAGCATCATTTTCATTGTATTTGCGATGACGAGGCAGATAGTGCACGTATCCATTTTGAGCTCATCGAGACGATCCGCATATAATTGCACAGCCACAGCGTAATTGTTATGGCATTCACCTAAAATTAACATCATATCAACGATCTCTGTAAGAGGATAGTGAACCATGTTTCGCTAAAGAATAATTTCCTTTCGTCAGTTGATGTTTACGGTTCACAATCTGAAAGTGAAGTGACGTCTGATCGCACTACACCGACCTTTATACTGAGCCACAATTAGCAGTTTGGCTACAGTAGCGCCACAATCGGGTGAGTAATGCAATTGTCAAGAGTTCCCTAATGGGATTTTAATACCGTTCTGCCCCCCTCCATCAAAAACTGTGGCAGGTAGGATACATTTTGTAAAAAAATAGTTTAATTTGGCGTAATGAAAGAATTGGTGAACATTTTGTACCGATTTGATGTGTCCTCCTCAGATCATTCTAAATAAATCAGAGTTCTTCACCAATTTTAATTTTTCTCGATTTCAGCGCCATCTGTCAATGGTTTAAAAAAATGTTTCAGACAAAACTTCATTACTTTTTTATGGAGAATCTGAATCTGCAATAAAAAATGGGGGTTTCCATTAAAGATTTAAAAGTGTGAGATTACACAAAGGAACTATGGACTTCATGTTACATAGCATTACAGTTGTTGTATCAGTGTTTATTATTATCTTAAACGAATCTATCCTACATTATTAGTTACTTGTCACACAATGTGTAAGCCTTGGGAATGTATAATATGTCAACAAGCCAAAGATGAACAAAGCATCTGTCATTTATATTGGTGTCAGATGCATTTTCTCTGGCCAAGTGTTCTACAATGCCATGTGGATACAAAATTATTGTCTTGTTGGAAACTATTTGCCTTATTCTTTCAGTTTGCATTTAGTTTTGGTATCAGTAACTGTGCCAAAACACTTTGTGTTGATATGGGTCCATGGTATGTTTGAACTTATGAATTTCATATGATTTACATGCAACCTTAAACTGAATACAGACATTAACTGATCCAACCTCTAGGATTGTTGCAACAGAGCAGTGTCAATGCTCACTTGGTAGCTGCAGTGTCGAATGCAAGCAGTCGTGTTAAGACAAAGACATTTTTTAGAACACTATGATTTTTATATTGTTGACTCCAAGGATATTGTCTTATAAACTTTTTTGCAAAGGTAAAGCTTGCAACTATTTATAATAATAGCAACCTGTTCGGTATAATCTGATTATACTAATATGAGTCGACTGAAGACTAATATGTGATCGAAACTGTTTTTGATAAGTAAAGTAAAAAATACAGCAGTTTTTGAAGAAATACAAAGACTTTTTAAATACAATGAAGCTGTGGAATGCTCCTCATGCAAAATACATTTTACGTTCATCAAATCTGTAGATTTAGTGAAAGCTTTTGACAGTGTTAACAGGAAGACGGTTTAGAAGGTATCAGTGATAAAATAGAAAGAGCAAAAAGTTATCTACAATTTACACAAAAACCAGACTGCAGTTATAAGAGGCAAAGGACATGGAAGGGAAACAGCAGTTAAAAAGGGAGTGAGACAGGGCTGTAGCCTCTCCCTGATGTTATTTAATCTGTGTACTGAGTGAGCTGTAACGAAAAGTGAGGAGATATTAGAAAGGGCTAAAATTGAGGGAGAAGAAATAAAAACTTCATGGTCTGGCAAGGACACTGTTATTTTGTAAGACACAAAAGGACTTGGAATGTCACTTGAACAAAATGGATAACGTATTGAAAAGAGGTTATAAGTTGATCTACAACAAATATAAGACAAGGGAAATGGAATGTAGTCATTTTTATTCTGGTGACTGTGATAGAATAAGATCAGGAAATGGAACACTACAAGCATTCAAATGGTTTTGCTATTTGGGTGCCAAGATAACCTACAAAGTGGAGAGAAGGTATAAAATGCAGAGCAGCAACAGCAGGAACAGTGTTCCTTAAAAGGAAAAAAATGCTAACATTGAATATAAATTCAAATATTAAAAATATAAATTTATGTATGGAAGTGAAACGTACGTGAAAAACAGTCAGAGAAGAAAAGAAGAAAAATCTTTGACATGTGGTGCTACAGTAGAATGCTGAAGATTAGATGGGTACTTCAAATAACTTCAATAACAGGCCCTTCTATCTCTAAAAGGTAGTCCTTTGTGTGGATCCTAAGTGGTTGGAGTCAGTTATCGAAAAGGTGTTTCGTTGATGGATGGGCAACAGTATCAGAAATTATGATGGTGTTTCTAGTATCACCAACATATCTGCTAATAATTTATTTTCCTCTACTGCAGCTTTAAAGTGAAACAACATATTTCTACCAACAGCAAATGCAGTTATGTGACATCTACGAAACAGCCAGAAATTGAATTGGCAGTGAGGGATGACAGGTGTTTGCATTTCACTCAACTGAACATCCCATGAATGCTGGATAAAATATATTTGTCTCAAATGAAAGTAAATAGATGCAAAATATATAATTTAAAAGTATTATGTTATAAAAGAACTTACTCAAAAACGGGAATAACTATATCTTCCAGAAACTGAATTTGTAATTCTGGAATCCTTGCATTTTCCCTGTCCATCATTTCCAATGGCTTGTTTCCCATTGATTTCTCTAAATCACCTTGTGAAAAAAATTCTTCATATATAAGCTCCTAAAACAAATTTAAAAAAATCATGTTACTGATTCAGCAATTGAACACTATTTGTACATTTTTACATGTATTATTTCTGTGCAATTAAATAAAGAGAGGAAAAATCTAATTGCCTTGCTAAATTCCATCAGACTGACAGATATACACAGATGTTAGCACGTTCATTAGCATCTGTAACTTGGAGATTGCAACTGTTGTCAGACTGCTATTTTCTAATGGTAGTGCCCCAATGCAGTAGTACTAACAGAAAGGGCAAACAAGATAAGGTAAATAACCCTGATCTCTCCAATGCATACTCAGGAACAGAACTGTTTCATAAATGGGTCAAGACATTAGGACAGAAAATAACACTCTAAGTACACAAGGGTATAAACGTAAAATCATTTGCTCAACAGAAAGCAAGTACTATTCAACATAATTCAGGACCAATTATCTATGAATTAAATTTCAATCTGCAATTTTCATTCACTTAAACAATTAGTCACTTAAATTTGCTAACATTACATATACAAATAAACCACCGTAACTTGTACCTACTGAGCTTGATTTTAATTTTCAGTGGGAAAGGAGAGAAGTAAAAAGACTGTCAGTGTGTTGGTGGAATAGAGGGCTGTGTAGTGCCGGAATGGGAACAGGGATGGGGATATATGGGTACAGGACAAGTACTAACAAAGGTTGAGGCGAGGAGGGTTACAGGAACATAGGATATATTACAGGGAGAGTTCCCAACTGGGCAATTCCTTCCCATCAAAATGAGCTTTTCTAAATTGGACAGGTGGGAACTCTCCCTACAATATTTCTAACGTTCCCATATCTCTCCTGGTCTCAACCTTTGTTAGTCATTGTCCTCTACCCTCTCGCCCCCCCAATACCTTTCCCTCTTCCCACTCCAGCATTACATGGCCCTCTATCCCACTAATGCACCCACAGTCTTTTTACATCTGTCCTTTTCTGCTGCCCCACACTGTCCCCCTGCCCTCCGTCTAACCTCCCAACTACGTACCTATCCTACACTCTCCCCACCTCATCCCAAGCAGCACTTTACTGTCCCCCACCTCTACCCCACTATCCCTCCTCCTCACCTCCCCAGCCTCCTCCTTGCCACCACCACCCAGTTTGCTTCTCCCATCACGCACTGCTGCTCACAGTCTGGCCTTGGCAGCCAGAGACTGTAGGCACATGTGTGAGAGTTGTGTTTGCATGAGTACGGGTGTATGTTATCTATTCTGATGAAGGCCTTTTTGGCTAAAAGCTTTGTTTGACAGTTTTTCTGTAGTGCATATCTGTGACTCAACATCTCTGCTATATTGTGAGTACCAACTATCCTTTTCATATTATTGTCATTATTCCATTCTGGATTTTCCATTGTCTGATTTTAACAATTTTATTTCTCAGGATACAAAAAAATTAAGCAATGTCAGCTTAATGTGCACATTGTAAAATGTGCACATTGTAAAATAATTCAGTGAAGTTGAAGTATCTTAATCCACCTGATGACAATGGGATGTTGATAAAATTAGTAATAATGTTAAAAATAAGAGGTACTAAACAAGCATACAAAAAAGTTTTTTGTATCTATCAGGCAGAGCCCTTAACAAGCAGTCCATTTTACAGAAGAGAAATTTTCGACGATGCTATTGTGACAGAGAATTTTAATTTTTACATACAAAACTACAAGTTGACACTAGACCCAGCACATCTGTACACATATATACCTCTTCTGGCAGCAGCATGAACTATCATGCAAATATGGAGAACATGTTACTGTGGACTGGGAAGTCTAGGCCTGGCAAAACAGCACTCTGCAAGTGCTCTGGCTGCGCTCTGATTGAAGCGACGAGTGGGGTCGAGGAGAGAGGCGGAAGAGGAAAAGGCTGCAGCTGGACATCACCAGAGCGAGGCAGCCAACTTTTTACATTTTGCTAACAATACCAGTTGTTTTAATTTGATTAGGAATAAAATGGCATCTACACACTTATCGAAAAAGTGGAGAAGCCACATTACTCAGTGCCAAACTAAACCAATTCTGTTTTACTTTTCATACAATTTCAATGCCGTGCAAATTGCTTAGTATGCCATCGCGCTATGATGAGCTGGAAAACTGGAAAAAACAGTCAGTTGAACACTATTACACCATCAGTCACAAGTAAAATATGATGCACTTGTTTTCTGACAAGCGAGGAGGCATGCTGGCTGAACTTAAGGTGGTTATCAGGGAAAATATTGAGTTACAGGTAAATAGGGCAGTGATGAAATCTTTTATGGTGGGTATCACCAATTATTTTAATTCATTATGTTTTTTAATGCAATGGAACAATAATTCAGTAATGGATACGGCAAATGAGATTGATGTTATCAAACAAGAATTGCTCTAGTGGAAAAATCAGCTTCAAGTTCATGGCATGGGATATTCATTGAAACTCATGGCAGTCATCTGTGGTCAGGCATGACTGGTTACCTTTCAAAAATTGAAACATTTCATCATGAGTTCTCAAAGTGTTTGCACATCTTTGCACACCAAACACCAATTTCAATTTATTGTTAGACCATTCTCACTTTGGTGCTGCTGATATGCCAGAACATTACCTCCAAGTTGAGCCGATAGACATACAGCATGGCACCTAGATCAATGACCTGTTCGTCTAATCCAGGAATTCACACAAGACTCTTATAAAATATTACCCCAAACACCATATCCTCGGATGCACAGACAAGCTGTTAAAGTTATTTTAATGTCTGGTTCAACATACATGTGCAAACGGTATTTTTTTACAAAACTGACAAAGGCCCATCGGATTTAATAATGTTTAATCTGTGTAACTCCAAGTAACTACATCGCAAACCATGGTTCCAGATATATTACATATTCTGTAACCAAAATGTTTTAGTGATTCGAGAATTGCTGTGTAAATTCTAGAACCACTCAGCCTTCTACCGTCTCGAATACACGATATTCTAGATATGAGTGTGAGATGGTAGAATCCTACCTACAGTGCGGCACATGTCTGTGTGCGCAGGTTGCGGGAAAAACGTAGAAGCAACGGTCAAACAGCACCGACAAGTACCCATCAGAGAATACACAGGCATGTTAGTGAGTGTGCAAGGATGAACTATAGAACCTATATTCAGCTCTGTGCTTATTGTGTCAATGAATATTGTTATGTGGAGCAAGAACAGTTGAAAAAGTACTCTTGTAATCTCTTGACTCAGCCTTGGTACAGGCAAGATGTATTTTCTGATTCATTTTAAGAAAGTCATGGTAGTCAAATCAACTTCCTTTTAACTGTAAGTCATATTGTTTCTAATGTTCGAAAGTACGAGGTACTTACAGAAAGTTACATATGTATGTTGAAAGTTTGAATTATATTGTGCATGAAAGTCAAATACATCACTGATTGACGAAATGTAAGGTTTGTATCCCCCCCATGAACCATGGACCTTGCTGTTGGTGGGGAGCCTTGCGTGCCTCAGCGATACAGATGGCCGCACCGTAGGTGCAACCACAACGGAGGGGTCTCTGTTGAGAGGCCAGACAAACATGTGGTTCCTGAAGAGGGGCAGCAGCCTTTTCAGTAGTTGCAGGGGCAACAGTCTGGATGATTGACTGATCTGGCCTTGTAACATTAACCAAAACGGCCTTGCTGTGCTGGTACTGCGAACGGCTGAAAGCAAGGGGAAACTACAGCTGTAATTTTTCCCGAGGACATGCAGCTTTACTGTATGGAGAGCTGCATCAAACCAGTCTCAGGACTGAAGACCACAACAACAACAACAACAACAACAACAAGGTTTGTATATCTACTTTCATACTTTAAATCGACAGAATGTTAGAACATGGTGACCTGTGTGAAAGGACCGAAAAAAAAAGGAATTTTTAGTCAAAAATGAGAAAACATAATACGACAAGGAATTTACTCTGAGACATTGGAATATGTTCAGGTATACAATGGAGTAAAATTTGAATGAAAAATGGTGAAGACATGAAAAATTCACAACGATAAAACAGCAAAGGAGATTTCAATGTATTTGTCTAAGAAGAAATACACATAGAATGTTTCAACCAAGAAGATCCAGTGCAGGGAGTATACAGCTCTCACACACGTCACAGGGATGCAAACACGGAAACCAACGTACATCCAACACCACCGGCATCAGCTGCTGACCTGCCTCCACATCCGCTCACCTATGCTACGAGAATTCTATGCCGGGTGAGCGTGAAACAAGACTTCATTACTTTAGCACAAATTGGTACAAGATACTGTTGAGTGAACTTTATTTGTGTATTTATCACATTTAAAGTTAGTTTTAAATGCTTACGAGAGCTAAAGCATACAAGAGTATGGAAAATATACAACAGGTTGGAAACACTCAAGAACCGGCTATGGCCATGAAAGTTAGATAAGAAGTGCCTGACTGGGCTGAGATGATAAATTTAATTAAACCTCAGTCTGCAATTAAATGCTCAGAGTGAGACTCTAAGGAAAGAGATAGGCTTGGTAAATTCTCAATTAAATGCTCAGAGGGAAACTAAATATTCACACAACTAATTTAGGTTTGTTAAACGTCAAAGTCAACTCCCATAGCAAGGAACTTAGTAATCTATGCGAATGCATGGGTGCTTTGAAGACTGAATTTGATGCCATAAGTAATAAAGTAGAGAATTTAAAAGTAGATTTAAAGAATGAGTTGACAAATTCTTTGATCACTCATAAAAATCATGTTTACTGACCTTAGTCAGAAACAGAACGATACCTTTCAAGATTTGTCGAGAAGGTTAGAACTTAACATTGAGAACAAATGTAATAATGTAGAATCAAAACTTATTGAAAAGTTAGAATATTTTGAAAATGTGTACAATATTAAATAAAATGATGTAAGACAGGGAATGTATACTTTGAAAGAGAGTGTAGATAAGCAGAATAAGGTAATACCAGTCATTCAAAGGTGTCAATACACGAGTAGATAGTGTAGAAAGAAATTTCAAAGAGAAAATAGCCAACTCTGATATTATAAATGTAATTAGTTTGGAGGAACATTTCGGGGAAATTATAGATTGAAAAGTTACCGAGAGAATAACATCCGGCAATGTACCGTATTTACTCGAATTTAAGCCGCACTCGAATCTAAGCCGCACCTGAAATCTGAGACTCGAAATTCAAGAGGAGAGAAAAGTTTTAGGCCGCACTTCCAAATCGAAACAAACCTGGTCCATTGTAATATTAGACACAATTTAGGTTGAATGAATGACGATACAGCTGTAGTAGTTTGGTTCGAGTCGTAAGCTTAGCAGTTAAGATTTACCAGGTAGCCGCTGTTATGCGTCAGGCGCTCCGTCCGTATTTATACGTTACCCTTTCTTTTTCACTTGCTTCGTCTGGTTTGAATTGATTGCTTATTTTTCTTTGATCTGACAAGTGCAGTTCTCTTTGTTATAGGTGTTTCCGTCACTCAAAGTTGAAAATGCATTACTGTACTGTGTCATGCATTGTTTGTCGCATTCTGAAAATGAGGGTTTACGGCCTGTCGCCGCTCGCGGCATGGCTTGCTTTTGTGCGCGCTACCGCCGCTTACAATTAAAAAAAAAACAAAGAGAGGAATCGTCTCATTGGCAAAACAATGGCATGAGACTGCTATTCGTTGCTACTTACACTGCTGCTTTCTTTGATAATGATCAATAAGAATCAAATAATAGACTGCGTATGATAGAAGATGTTCTGAACGAGAATTTAGCGAAAATTTTTTCCGTTTGAAAATCTTTGCAGACGCCTCTTTAGTACATTACATAGTGCATAGAAATTAGAGTCATCTTAGATTTAAAAATCTAGTCAATTGCCGTGCTTCATTTTTGACTGTATCACTATTAGGCATAAGAATAATGCGAATATAAACATGACATGGTATGTATATTCTTCCGCGTCTGCTGTTGTCTCACTCTAGTTTCGTAGTTTATTAGGCGGACAGGATTCAAATGAGATAGCAGCAAACACGAAAGAATACATGGCAAAATGTTATATTCATATTATTCTTATGGTGAAGAGAATACTGCATGTGATTCACAATTCATAAAAGTTCCTATTAGCAACCATTTCTTCTCACAGTTAGGAAAAAATTCAGAAAGCAGAGTTGGCCATATTGACAAATATCCCAAACAGTCTTGCCAGTCGGATTTTCGTAGTACATTGAAATACTGCTACGTTCGAAGAGGAACAATACGGAATTTGTATTTACTTCGTTCGATAATTTATGAAAATGCAGTGGTCGAAACTCGGGGCGGAGAAAAAAAAGCTCGTTTTCCACCTTTTTTTTATTTATTTACTGACGCAGAGGTTTTGGTTACTTTGCACTCGATTCTAAGCCGCAGGCGGTTTTTTGGACTACAAAAACCGGAAAAAAAGTGCGGCTTAGATTCGAGTAAATACGGTATTGCCCATTCCTTCTTCTGAACTTAATGCTACCAGGAAGGGTATGGACGACTTGTGGAAAGAGATAAAGCTTATCCAAGATAAAGTAGAAAAAAGAGAGTATCTTCACCTGACATTGTATTAACTAGTGAAGATGTGACTGATTTAAATGGGGAGCTAATTCAGGGTTATCTAGACAATTCCCTTAGTTCAAGCCGGATGGAGAGGTACATCCGACACATTTCTTAAAAAGATTTAACCAAGCTTTGTCAAAAAATTTGGAAGATTCCAAGAAGATCGAATTTGTGGAGGGGTACCTGTTAGGGAAAGCCTCAGAATGGGGTACAGTACATATTGAGAATTTTTCCTCTTGGGAAGACTTTCAAAAGAAATTTAAAGAAAATTACTGGTCTGCCAGTGCTCAGAAAAAAGCTAATATCAGATCCATGGGACCCAGACGGAGTGATGATCTACCCCCAGGGACGTTAACATTCTGAGTTAACGGGCAGAGTGATGAGCGTCAGATCCCGAGTTTTTTTCGGTGTTTCTTCCAAAATAGTTTTCCTGCACCGAATTCCTTTAAAATCTAAAACTATCTCACTGCTTAGAAATATATCTAAAAACAAAGATGATGTGACTTACCAAACGAAAGTGCTGGCAGGTCGATAGACACACAAACAAACACAAACATACACACAAAATTCAAGCTTTCGCAACAAACGGTTGCTTCATCAGGAAAGAGGGAAGGAGAGGGAAAGACGAAAGGATGTGGGTTTTAAGGGAGAGGGTAAGGAGTCATTCCAATCCCGGGAGCGGAAAGACTTACCTTAGGGGGAAAAAGGGACAGGTATACACTCGCACACACACACATATCCATCTGCACATACACAGACACAAGCAGACATTTGTAAAGGCAAAGAGTTTGGGCAGAGATGTTAGTCGAGGCGGAAGTACAGAGGCAAAGATGTCGTTGAAAGACAGGTGAGGTATGAGCAGCGGCAAATTGAAATTAGCGGAGATTGAGGCCTGGCGGATAACGAGAAGAGAGGATATACTGAAGGGCAAGTTCCCATCTCCGGAGTTCTGACAGGTAGGTGTTAGTGGGAATTATCCAGATAACCCGGACGGTGCAACACTGTGCCAAGATGTGCTGGCCGTGCACCAAGGCATGTTTAGCCACAGGGTGATCCTCATTACCAACAAACACTGTCTGCCTGTGTCCATTCATGCGAATGGACAGTTTGTTGCTGGTCATTCCCACATAGAAAGCTTCACAGTGTAGGCAGGTCAGTTGGCAAATCACGTGGGTGCTTTCACACGTGGCTCTGCCTTTGATCGTGTACACCTTCCGGGTTACAGGACTGGAGTAGGTGGTGGTGGGAGGGTGCATGGGACAGGTTTTACACCGGGGGCAGTTACAAAGCTAGGAGCCAGAGGGTAGGGAAGGTGGTTTGGGGATTTCATAGGGATGAACTAAGAGGTTACGAAGGTTAGATGGACGGCGGAAAGACACTCTTGGTGGAGTGGGGAGGATTTCATGAAGGATGGATCTCATTTCAGGGCAGGATTTGAGGAAGTCGTATCCCTGCTGGAGAGCCACATTCAGAGTCTGATCCACTCTCGGAAAATATCCTGTCACAAGTGGGGCACTTTTGGGGTTCTTCTGTGGGAGGTTCTGGGTTTGAGGAGATGAGGAAGTGGCTCTGGTTATTAGCTTCTCTACCAGGTCAGGAGGGTAGTTGCGGGATGCGAAAGCTGTTTTCAGGTTGTTGGCGTAATGTTTCAGGGATTCCGGACTGGAGCAGATTCGTTTGCCACCAAGACCTAGGCTGTAGGGAAGGGACCGTTTGATGTGGAATGGGTGGCAGCTGTCATAATGGAGGTACTGTTGCTTGTTGGTGGGTTTGATGTGGACGGACGTGTGAAGCTGGCCATTGGACAGGTGGAGGTCAACGTCAAGGAAAGTGGCATGGGATTTGGAGTAGGACCAGGTGAATCTGATGGAACCAAAGGAGTTGAGGTTGGAGAGGAAATTCTGGAGTTCTACTTCACTGTGAGTCCAGATCATGAAAATGTCATCAATAAATCTGTACCAAACTTTGGGTTGGCAGGCCTGGGTAACCAAGAAGGCTTCCTCTAAGCGACCCATCAATAGGTTGGCGTACGAGGGGGCCATCCTGGTACCCATGGCTGTTGCCTTTAATTGTTGGTATGTCTGGCCTTCTAAAGTGAAGAAGTTGTGGGTCAGGATTAAGCTGGCTAAGGTAATGAGGAAAGAGGTTTTAGGTAGGGTGGCAGGTGTTCGGAGTGAAAGGAAGTGCTCCATCGCAATGAGGCCCTGGACGTGCGGAATATTTGTGTATAAGGAAGTGGCATCAATGGATACAAGGATGGTTTCCGGGGGTAACAGACTGGGTAAGGATTCCAGGCGTTCAAGAAAGTGGTTGGTGTCTTTGATGAAGGATGGGAGACTGCATGTAATGGGTTGAAGGTGTTGATCTACGTAGGCAGAGATACATTCTGTAGGGGCTTGGTAACCAGCTACAATGGGACGGCCGAGATGATTGGGTTTGTGACTTTTAGGAAGAAGGTAGAAGGTAGGGGTGCGGGGTGTTGGTGGGTTCAGGAGGTTGATGGAGTCAGGTGAAAGGTTTTGTAGGGAGCCTAAGATTCTGAGGATTCCTTGAAGCTCCGCCTGGACATCAGGAATGGGATTATCTTGGTAAACTTTGTATGGATCGGTCAGCCTTCAGATCACGGATAGCCTGGGCTTCAGCAGTGGTGATGTTGGGAGTAGGTTTAAGGTTTTTTAAGAAGGATTGAGAGGCAAGGCTGAAAGTCAGAAATTCCTGGAAAGTTTGGAGAGGGTGATTTTGAGGAAGAGGAGGTGGGTCCCGCTGTGATGGAGGACGGAACTGTTCCAGGCAGGGTTCAATTTGGATAGTGTCTTGGGGAGTTGGATCATTAGGAGTAGGATTAGGATCATTTTTCTTCGTGGCAAAGTGATATTTCTAGCAGAGAGTACGGGTGTAGGACAGCAAATCTTTGACAACGGCTGTTTGGTTGAATCCGGGAGTGGGGCTGAAGGTGAGGCCTTTGGATAGGACAGAGGTTTTAGATTGGGAGAGAGGTTTGGAGGAAAGGTTAACTACTGAATTAGGGTGTTGTGGTTCCAGATTGTGTTGATTGGAAGTCTGAGGTTTTGGGGGGAGTGGAGCTGGAAGTGGGAGATTGAGTAGATGGGAGAGACTGGGTCTGTGTGCAATGAGAGGAGGTTGAGGTTTGCTGGAAAGGTTGTGAAGGGTGAGTGAGTTGCCTTTCCGGAGGTGGGAAACCAGGAGATTCGATAGTTTTTTGAGGTGGAGGGTGGCATGCTGTTCTAATTTGCTGTTGGCCTGTAGGAGGATGCTCTGAACAGCCTGTGTGGATGTGGTTGAGGAAAGATTGAGGATTTTTATTAAGGATAGGAGTTGACAGGTGTGTTCATTGGCTGAGTTGATGTGTAGGTGAAGGATTAGGTGGGTGAGGGCAATGGATTGTTCAGTTTGGAACTGGTATAGGGACTGATGGAAAGAAGGGTTACAGTCAGAGATGGGAACTTTAAGTGTGAGGCCTTTGGGGGTAATGCCAAATGTCAGACAAGCCTGAGAAAATAAAATATGGGAGTGTATCTGGCTAGGGCGAAGGCAGGCAGGTCGATAGACCCACAAACAAACACAAACATACACACAAAATTCAAGCTTTCACAACCAACGGTTGCTTCGTCAGAAAAGAGGGAAGGAGAGGGAAAGACGAAAGGATGTGGGTTTTAAGGGAGAGGGTAAGGAGTCGTATACACTTTTACGCAAACATTAAATTATGTAAGACAAAGCCTGTCACGATGTGGGAACTGCCAGGTGTTGCAGGGGAAAAAGGTGTGTACATAGGGAATTATGCACACATATATGGGGAGTATGACGGATCTACATCGAATATACATAAGAAGACGTGCACATACATATTGAACAACTATAAAATAGTAATGAGTAATAGATACATAAGGAAAAGGGGTGAGCAATGTCAGTGCGATAAAAACTCTGATGAATTGAAGGATAGTAGGACATAAATAGTATATGTAGACATAATATCTATTGAAAATATAGAAGTGTTAAGTAGTTGAAGACTCTAGGGAGTGAATATTATATTAAAGAATGAATGCGAAGTTTAAAATAGATTTATAGCTTCACCAGAATATACTTAATTATGGTATACAAAGAAATGTATACTAGGGTAATGAACTGTGAGGCCTACTCAGAAAGGATAAGGGTGGTGTACCCGGCATTCACTAATTATAAAGGGCAGGTGTACCTATGTGGAGGTAGGATGATCTGAGGCCTAAAAAACAGGGATGTTTATAAGGGGCGTACCTACCAGAATGGAAAGAGGAAGTGCTCTCGTGAGGTCAACCCACAAGCAAGGTATAGGTGCTGATCCTAGACGAAGGGGACAGTATCGTGACAAAAGTCACAAATTTTATACTCAGCTTTCTACCATCTCGAACACACGATATTCTAGATATGAGTGTGGGATGGTAGAATCCTACATACTGTGCATCACATGTCTGTGTGTGCAGGTTTAAAATCAGTCATGGGAAAAAGATAGATGAGGCAGTCGAACGGCACTGACAAGTACCCATCAGACAATACACAGATGTGTTAATGAGTGTGCAAGGAAGAACTATGGAATCTATATGCAGCTCTGTGCTTATTGTGTCATTTACTATTGTTATGTGAAACAAGAACAGTTGAAAAAGTACTCTTTTAATCTCGCGACTCAGCCTTGGTAGAGGCAAGATGTATTTTCTGATTCATTTTAAGAAAGTCATGGTAGTCAAGCCAACTTTCTTTTAATTGTAACTCATTTTGTTTCTAATGCTAGACAGTATGAGGTACATAATCACACTTGAAAGTGTGAATTATATTGTGCATCAGAGGCAAACACATCATTAACTGACGAAAAGGAAAGTTTGTATTTCTACTCATATTATAAGTAGAAAGAGGCTTAAAAGTTCCTGTACCTAGCACTGTTCGATGGAGAAGAAGTCAAGAGATATTCCAGCAGCTGACTATCCCGTAAAGAAGAGGGACTGCAAAATTACAAGTAAGTCACCTCATAAAGAAGTGGGGTGTGGTTTGGGGAAATAAATCTGTATAACCCACACCCACATTCACACTTTAAGTTGTCAGAATGTTAGAACGTGTATAAATTTATAAACGTCACAACATTAAATGCCTGTATGTATAGCTTTTTGTACTTCTGCACACAGTACTAGCACTGTATAACGTACTTATTCAATTAAATATTTATTTCTTTAATAGAAAAATAAAAAGTTGAAAATAAATACTAGTGACAAAGTCCTCCTTATAAAACTATGCTGCAATATTCGCCTCTCAGAAATAGTTGCAATGTATTTCAAACACATCTTCCCCATGCCCACAGCTGTCAGCACATAGGCACCTGACTCACACACATGCTTGGAATAGCACGTTGGTGGGGGAAGCTGGAGCACAGAGCAGACTCTGCCATACTCCTAGAGCACAAGCGCGATCCACGAGTGTAAATCTCGGCCCGGCCTAGTCTAGTCCATTTTTTTTAGGGTAAAAGACTAATTCTCATTCCAATTTAAAAGTTGCATATAGTGCAGGCTATCTCAACAAAAACATAACTTCCTGCTTTTGCAGGTGTCGTAACAATCTAACTGATATGCCACATTTCTGATGACCAGTAGAAGCTCCAACACTACTAGCTATGACAGCAAGTTAGCAGACAATTTGGAATTAACAAACTTTGGCAGAGCTATTCAGGGGCAGTTACTCAATTAGTTATTTGTACATTCCATGGATCATAATTGTGAACTCTTTTATGATATGTGAGTGAGCCAGTTTCACAATTATGGCTGAATTCCTCATTCCTTTCTGTGTCACACTAAGGCTGGGTGATGGATAATGTAAACCATTTCTTGTCATAGTATTACTTTTCCAGATGCATCTATTGGTTTCAACTGTGACTGTGTAAAGAGCTGCAACACAACTGTCATCTAGCCTACCCTTCAGTCATGGGATGTGACTGGAAAGGCACAAGCATCAGGCGAAGTCAACACACCCAATTTCCGCCAGTCTTCCATAGAGGTCGCCGACATTGACGGACTCTGTTGCATATAACTATTAAGTGCAGCCAATGGAGCAGTGGCACGGTATCATTCCCTGTAGCAGGGAATGGAGTGGAGGTACAGTATCACTCTGCTCGGCAGCCGACAGCATAGAGAAGCTGCATCACTCTGCAGCTTGGCTGGCTGTGCATGGCTGAGTTCACGGTTTCTGTTCATTGTGTTTGTCATCATAGAGTGAGCCTAGTCAGAATACAGGAATCAAGCACAAGTCTCTTGAGTGGCTACGGCACCAACTGTGATAGGTCGAGCCATATTGTGCATCAGAACGAAGTGGATATTCTTCAAAAGTGGCGACAACAGAGGGATTGAATTGTATATTTGGACTTTAGAAGCTGGCAGGGCTGTTCAGGACTTGCATGGTACATCAGACCTGAAGCTGAGTATTTTTATTCCTCAGTACAGTGTGTAGTTGGAAAGGGCACTGTTATTATTCCATAGCTACATTTCTAAAAGGCGGGCCTGGCATGAAATGGGAGTAGGGCCCCGGTAGTCTGACATCTGCGGCAACTCGGACGAAATGGACAGATGCCAGACTGATTGTTCACACAAGCTTCATAATGGAGTACATGTACTTTGAGGCTGTCAGTCTGCCCAGCTGCTTAAAGAGCTGTCTGCACAAGAGATTCTAGAACGGACACCACACATTGTCCTTATTACACACATCTGTGCAGCAAATACTCTTTTTTTTTTTCGTCAATAATGATTTACGTCAAATTATGATGCTGTGAGATGTTCACAAATGAAAATAGGAAAAGTAAATTACAATTTCCTCTCCAAAATCTGATATTATCCATGACACCTTATCCATATGACATTTAAGATGATGAGTAACAGTGACTTTCAGTTCAGGTTCTTACCAATACAAACACCTAAGAATTTAGGATATTCTGTTTCATTTATTAGACAACTATCCAGTGGCAAATAAAAGTTTCAGATTTAGCAAAGACTTATTTTAATGACAAGAAATTGAAGTAGAATCAATAAGCAAAATGGATTTATTATCTCCAACGACATTTTGTCAGCTTTTTCAATGAGCAAAACTGGCAATTCTGAGACTGGAAAATGTTGTGATTGCCACAGTATTGTGCTTACTGTTTTTGTTCTCACTTTAAATCAGTAATGTCAAACTAATCTGATGATGCTGAAGTATGCATGATAAATTCAATTAACAATTCTATGAAGTCAGTTGTAACATATTATATCGGTCACTGAAAAGTGTTTGCCATTTGTCTTACAATTTGTGGAGAAACACTGTAATAATGTATTAATCTTTAGGCAACTCAACACCACCTATCGTCACCTATTATTATTACTATATTAATATTGCACCAAACTGGGCTTTATACAGCTATTCTACACAGATGTTGAGAAAAAGAAGATGCAAAACATCAGGGATCTATATGTAATAACTTTTGTTATGTGGAATGATTTTGAGTTATCTTCAGATGGCGTTATTATTTCATAGAAAGGTCACCACAGAATAATGTAGAATAATAAACCTTAACGTAACTTTTTTAAAAAGATGTATTTGGGTAATGTAACATTTTTACGTTGCTTTAATGGATTGTACACCTAATTCTAGTTTCAAAACTGTAAAGAAATCACTACAACATATTACAATATCTACTCTCAAAGTGATGCTATGTAATTGAACTTGAAAGCATGAAGCACAACAATGGCCTATTTATGTCACTATTGTCTGTGTAGCACATACAGATTTCGTCTGACCTCGCTTTACAACGGTCACACAAAGTTATCAACAACGCAGCTTGTGATGCCACTCTTGTGTTTCAGCACTGTACTTATATGTGTTACCTACTATATTCTGATTCCTGAAAACCATATAATGCTCCCAAGATATAAAAGGTATCAGACAGAGTATTAGTCTGTGCAGTTAAAAACAAAGAACTGTGAAAGTTATCACTGTTTTTGTTATGTCACAGTCTTTTTTAATTGTAAAATTTAATGTTAATGTGAGACACGTGTCTGATTTTTATGTACTGGAAGTGGCAAAGTTTTGTTGTATCAGGTTCAGGGAAATATTTTGTATGCACATATGAAGAGAATATAAATGGAAAAATTTACAAGTCATTCAATTAAGAATCCTGGAAGCTGTGGAGAAAGGCATGTTCTTTAGACCATAATTCATAAAAGTCACTAAGAGGGAAAATACTGGAAGAAGGGGACCACGTAGAAACAACAGCAATTCTTAATATTACGGGACCAGAAGGACCTGTGAAGTGAGTTACTACAAGCACGGTCATTAACAATGCTGTTAAATGGCTGGAAAGCCATGAGTTTTGCTATTTCAACAGACAGTGTGGAAGCAAGTTCACTTGCTGCTTGCAAGTAGCGAACTAGGTTGGTGGTCTAGTGCACAGTTTTTATACAATTAATCCTTGAAGGTGTAGGAACCACAGAACTTAAAACACATATAAACTGAGCTGCAAGCAGTCATCTCACAATGAAAAACCAAATTTTCATTACATTAGTGCCAGTTCTGAGTGAATTAATGTAACTAGACCATAAGTTTCTAGTGTAGAAAATAATATATCTGATGTTCAGGATTCAGTGCAAGGCTTTCATTATGGTAAAACAATGAGTCTACTTCATAATCCCATTGTGATTTATGTTGTTGCAAATGAACTAATGCAGGGCAAAAGCATGTGATTTATAAGTGACATACAAAAACATGACACAGCAGTTGTTCTTTTTCATGATGGAACTGGTAAGCTTCAGAAAACAGATGGTAACTGAGCTGCAGAAATTTTTTTTAATGATGGATCTGATGGCAATGAATTTTTTTAAAAAAACCTCACATATATGATTTTAAAAACATTTACTCATTTGTGTCACCATCATTAAGATTCTGGTATAAAAGTTACATCAGATTTACTTGACATCAGTCAATGAAATTTGCATGTGATGGGGTTGAATGAATTGTAAAATGACGGGCAGCAATGGGTAGATTGAGGTGCTCCAAAGAAAATCAAATTCCATTTGATTTGTGTACTTTACTTCATCAAAACTTGACAAAAATGAAATTCATTTTTGCTGTCAGGATCCAGGCAGAATAATTCAGCACAGGAAAAGAATAAAAGTTTTCCTCTGCATACACAGTTGCCCATAAAAGAGAAACTGCAATTTGTTCCTACTGATTTGCAAAGTTTTCAAATGAAAAAGTTTCAGGAAATTTCCTGTCATTTGGTTGCCAAAATTTTGTATTCAGTAGAGGATGAACCAGCATCTAAAGTTTCAACTTTGGAGCCAGAACAGCACAATTTCTGAATTTGTGACAGTAGAATGTTCTTTTAAAGCTGTCAGTTCCTGAATCACACCCTCTGATTAAAAACTACTGTTACCAATCTGCACTAATATAACAATTGGATGCAAAATTCAAACTGTTATAACATTGGTAAACAGATAACTTGGGTGACAGATTATTGCTTCGGATTCATTTGGCAAGCCACCTAAGGTTTGGGAATATTGGCTAGTCAGCATTTTGTGAGGCTTGGGAACCTCTTCTGAGCAACACACTAACAGGCTAGGGAACTTTGGTTGGACCTGTCTGGCTATTAAGTCTCACCCCTTGGCAATGGGGATGTCATTCTCTTCAGAGAGGTAGTCACCATGGACAAGCAAAAGGCCGGCCGCGGTGACTGAGCAGTTCTAGGCGCTTCAGTTCGGAACCGTACGACTGCTGCGGTCGCAGGTTCGAATCCTGCCTCGGGCATGGATGTGTGTGATGTCCTTAGGTTATTTAGGTTTAACTAGTTCTAAGCTCTAGGGGACTGATGACCTCAGATGTTAAGTCCCATAGTGCTCAGAGCCTTTTGAACCATTAGACAAGCACAAGGAGAGCATCAGGATCAGCAACAAACCCTTTCTTTAAATGGACTTCACTGAATTTACATGTTAACTCAAAATGAGGTGACTGGTTTTTAAGATAAGCCATGCTGTTTAAAAATTTCAACTTTTGCTTAGCGCAATATAATATGATTTCTCTTGCCCTCAAAATACATTTCATAATTACCATAGATACACGAATAATCCACACATATCTTTTCCCAAATTTAAGTATAAAAAACTGGAGTGCACAGATTAACTGTAAAAAGGTTGGTACTGCTCCACTTCCAACAATAGATCCTGTTATACTACAGTGTGCACCCATGGTCTAGGGGTAGCGTCTTTGATTAGTGATCAAAATGTCATTGGTCCTGGGTTCGAAATCCATCATCACTTAAATTTTGATTACTAATCAGCATTGGCGGCTGAAGATTTCCGGCATAAAAAGTCAACCTTGTCAAAGAGAGCAGAGGAGCAGGCAGAGGTTCACAGCACTCTCTTGTCCTTGGGGTGGGAAACTGCCCCTAAAGGTGGAAGAATCAGCAATGATCAATGGCATGAGGATGCGGAAGGCAATGGAAACCACTGCATTAAAGACCATAATGTGTATCCACAGGGCATGTGGCCTGCAACTGAAAAAATGTCATGATGGTCTTTCCACTGGCAAAAGATTCCAGAATAGTCCCCCATTCAGATTTACAGGCGGGGACTGCAAAGGGGGAGGTGACCAAGAGAAATAGATTTAATAACTAACGAAAAGATAACATTCTATGATTCGAGGCATAGAATATCAGAAGCTTGAATGTGATAGGAAAAATGGAAAATCTGAAAAGGTAAATGCAAAGACTCAAGCTAGATATAGCAGGGGCCAGTGAAGCGAAATGGAAAGAAGACAAGGATTTCTGGTCAGATGAGTGTAGTGTGACGTCAACAGTAACAGAAAATTATATAATGCTAGGATTCATTATGAATATGAAGGTAGGGCAGAGAATGTGTTACTGTGAAGAGTTCAGTGATAGGGTTGTTCTTATAGGAATCAACAGCAAACCAACAGTGACAACGATAGTTCGGGTATATATGCCGATATCGCAAGCTGACGATGAGGAGATAGAGAAAGTATATGAGGATACTGAAAGGGTAATACAGTATGTAAAGGGAGATGAAAATCTAATAGTAATGGGGGACTGGAATGCAGTTATAGGGTTGGTTGGTTGGTTGGTTGGTTTAAAGGCAGGTGAAGGGACCAAACTACGAGGTCCCTTGTTCCTAATAAAACAATGCCACAAGTGTGAGAATAAAACAGACAAAACATATAACACAAAACAGAAAGAAAGGAAAAGTCACAAGAACAAAGCAAATTCAACAAACATTAAAAGGAACAAAAGAGGACAAGAAAACAACAGAGAGATGCTAGAAACAGAAGAGAGTAAAACACAAAGGCAGATTACAGCGGCTGGCCAACCACGAGCATAAAAAGGGGGAAAGCCAGCCACTCTGCAACACATTAAAACCTCCAACCTAGAAGCATTAGGGTGGAGGACACAAAGGGACAAAGGACATGCACTAAAACCTACATAGAAGTATAAAACCCACTCTTACGCATAAAATGTAAAACTAAAGCTGTTGTGGAGGCATTGTTACCCAATGCCGAAGGCAGGGTGCTGGAAAGTTAAAAGTCTGCCGCAGAGCGGCTAAAAGTGGGCACTCCAGCAAGAGGTGGACAACTGTCATTTAGGAGGCACAGTGACACTGAGGTGGGGTCCTCACAACGGAGTAGGTAACCATGCATTAGCCACGTATGGCCAATGCAGAGCTGGCAGAGGACAACTGATTCCATGTGAGAGGCCTGCATGGAAGACTTACACACACTAATAGTCTCCTTAATGACATGCAGTTTGATGTGCGTGCTGTTATGCCATTCCATCTCCCACAGCCAGAAAACCCTGGGGTGTAACACAAAATGCAGGTCAGCTTCAGAGATGCCTATCTCCAGAAGCGGTTTCCGCATCGCCTGTTTGGCCAGCCTGTCGGCAAGTTCGTTGCCGGGGATTCCGACGTGTCCTGGGGTCCACACAAACACCACGGAATGGCGGGACTGTTCCAGGGCTCCTGAATGGACGCTACCAGAGGGTGGTCGATAGCTTGTAGGCTGCTCAATGACTCAGTACACAGGAGAAATGACTCGCCAGGGCATGAGCGGATGTACTCAAGAGCATGAGATATGGCCGCCAGATCTGCAGTGAAAGCACCACAACCAACTGGCAAGGAATGCTGCTCAATATGTCCTCCATGAACATATGCGAAGTGTATGTGACCATCAGCCATTGAGCCGTCGGTGTAAACCACTTCAGAGCCCCGGAGCACATCAAGAATCGACAGGAAGTGACAGCGGAGAGCGGCGGGGTTAACGGAGTCCTTAAGGCCATGCAAAAGGTCCAGACAAAGCTGCGGCCAAGGCATACACCATGCAGGCATATGTGAACGGACTGCAAGTAGAGGTGGTAAAGGGAGGGACTCCAGTTCAGGGAGGAAGGACCGCACGCGAACTGCAATCGTTAGCCCCGATCTGGGCCACTGATGCGGGAGATGGGCTGCCGCGGGCAGGAAAGGGGGACAGTAATTCGGATGCTCAGGGGAACTATGGATGTGTGCTGCGTAACTGGTGAGCAGGTGCACACGTCTCACCTGCAGTGGAGGGACACCAGCCTCCACCAGTACGCTGGTCAGCGGACTCATCCTAAAAGCACCTGTCTCTAATCGGACCCCACAGTGGTGCACAGGGTCAAGTAAATGCAATGCTGAAGGTGCTGCCGAACCATGAACCACACTCCCATAGTAAATTCTGGATTGGACAAGGGCTCTGTAGAGCTGCAGCAGTGTAGAGCGATCTGCACTCCAATTGGTGTTGCTCAGGCAATGGGGGGCATTGAGGTGCTGCCAGCACTTCTGCTTAAGCTGACGAAGATGAGGGAGCCAAGTCAATTGAGTGCCAAAAACCAGTCATAGGAACTAATAAGTCTCCACTACAGTGAGTGGATCGTCATTAAGGTAAAGTGCGGGTTCCAGATGAACGGCAGGACACCAACAGAAGTGCATGACACACGACTTTGCAGCTGAAAACTAGAAGCCGTGGGCTAGAGCCCATGACTGCGCCTTGTGGATGGCTCCCTGGAGGTGCCACTCAGCAACAACAGTACTGGAGCAGCAGTACAAAATTTAGATGTCGTCTGCATACAGAGAAGGTGAGACGGAGGGCCCGACAGCTGCTGCTAGACCGTTAATGGCCACTAAAAATAGAGAGACACTCAATACAGAGCCCTGCAGGACTCCATTCTCATGGATATGGACGGAACTATGGGAGTCACCAACTTGGACATGGAAAGTATGGAGCGACAGGTAGTTTTGGATAAAAATTGGGAGTGGTCCCCGGGAGACCCCACTCATGCAACGCGGCAAGGATATGATGTCGCCAAGTCGTGTCGTACGCTTTATGTATGTCAAAAACGATGGCAATCAGGTGTTGCCATCTGGAAAAGGCTGTTCGGACGGCAGACTCAATGGACACAAGATTATCAGTGGTAGAGTGACCCTGGCGGAAGCCACCCTGAAATGGAGCCAGCAAGCCACGTGACTCCAGGACCCAACCCAACCGCCGACATACCATACGTTCCAGCAGCTTACAAAGAACATTGGTGAGCCTGATGGGCCGATAGCTATCCACATCAAGCAGGTTTTTACTAGGTTTGAGCATCGGAATGATGGTGCTCTCCCACCACTGCGATGAAAAGACGCCATCACACCAGATCTGGTTGAAGATGATGAGAAGATGTCGCTTGTAGTCAGATGAGAGATGTTTAATCATCTGGCTGTGGATGCGATCAGGCCCAGGAGCTGTGTCGGGGCAATGTGCAAGGGCATTGAGGAGCTCCCACTCTGTAAATGGGGCGTTATAGGATTCACTGCAGCGTGTAGTGAATGGAGGATGTTCCCTTCCAGCCGCTGTTTGAATGTGCGAAAGGCTGAGGGGTAATTCTCTGACGCAGAGGCTCGAGCAAAGCGCTCAGCAATCGCATTTGTGTCGGTATGTTACTCACCAGGGACAGCTGTTGGGGCCTGGTACCCGAAAAGACGTTTGATCTTCGCCCAGACTTGGGAAGGTGACGTGTGACACCCAATGGTGGAAATGTATCTCTCCCAACACTCCTCCTTCCATTGTTTGATAAGATAGCGAACACGGGCGCAGAGCCGTTTAAAGGCTATGAGGTGCTCCAGGGAAGGGTGCCGCTTATGTAACTGTAGAGCTCGCTGCCGCTCCTTAATTGCTTCAGCGACTTCCGGCGACCACTAAGGGACTGCCTTACGCCTTGGGCACCCAAAAGAATGAAAGATCACATTTTCTGCTGCAGAATTAATTGTTTTGGTCATCTGCTCAACCATCACATCCATGTCACTGTGTGGGCGGGATTCAGCAGTGACAGCAGAGGTGAAAGTTCCCCAATCCACCTTGTTCTAAGCCCATCTGGGCAGGCATCTGTGCGCCTGACACTCGGGCAGTGACAGGAAGATGGGGAAGTGGTCATCTAGTGGATAGATGGAAGAATTCTTGGGCTGCAAACTGATAAATCAATGGCTGAGTACCATGAGCCACACTGAAATGTGTGGCGGCCCCAGTATTTAAGAGGCAGAGGTCGAATTGCAACAGTAAAATTTTGACATCTCTGCCTCGGCCACTAAGCATGGTACCACCCCACAAGGGGTTATGGGCATTGAAATCTCTCAGAAGTAGGAAAGGTTTAGGGAGTTGACCAATCAGTACAGCTAATTCATTCAGGTGTACTGAACCATCTGGAGGAAGATATACATTGCAGACAGTTATTTCCTGTGTTATCCTTATTCTGACAGCCACAGCTTCAAGAGGGGTTTGAAGGGGCACATGTTCACTACAGACTGAGTTTAGAACACAAATGCAGACTTCATCTGACACTCGATTATACTCACTACAGTCCCTGTAATATCCCTTATAGCTGCGGAGGGCAGGGGTCCGCATTGCTGGGAACCACGTTTCCTGGAAGGCAATGCAGATAGCAGGTGTAAAGCTTAACAGCTGCTGTAGCTCAGCCAGGTGGTGGAAAAACCGCTGCAATTCCACTGGAGGATGGCATCGTGAGATGGGAAGGCATGGAACATTCAATGAGGCAGTTTACACCTCAGAGTCACCGGCTGCTACCGATTTATTGCCTGAGCAGTCTATATCCATTGTGTCTGAGGGTCTGGTGAGATCAAGGTCCTCAGTGGACGCCAAAATCTCCATCCTATCCTCAGGCGCAGAGCTTTTAGGTAGCAGTGGTGTGAGTACCACTGCAATTTCCTTGGTCTTAGGGGTTTTCTTTTTGGATTTCTCTCGTTGCTCCTTGGATTTCCCTGGCTGGGAGGACTTCACTGGCTCAGTCTCCGGGACTGAGGATGAGCATGAAGCCCTACGACCAACTGCTTTTGGGCTCTTCAGCCACTGGTGGGTGTCGTCTTTCCCACTAGAAGAAACTTGGGAAGGCAGTGACGCTTCTCCGGCCTAGAAGTGGGGATGGACGTCCCCGATGGTCGTGAGGGTGTTGCTCCCGAAGTAGGTGGTGCAGGAGCAACAGGGAGGGAAATGCCCCCCACCATCAAGGGGGCAGGTGTAGTCTTCCAGCTCTGAGAGGTGACCTGGGTTGGCGGAGCTGATGGTGCCAGAACTGTTGTAGCGGCGGCGTAAGATGATGTCATACACACAGGATGCAGGCGTTCAAATTCTCTCTTACCCTCAGTGCAGGTTAGTCTGTCCAGGGTCTTTTACTCCATGATTTTCCTTTCTTTCTGGAGAATCCTGCAGTCTGGTGAGCAAGGCAGTTGACACAGATGGGAGGTGGGGCACGTAGAGTATTGGGATGTGATGGGCATCCGCAATCTTGGCATGTGATGCTGGAAGTACAGCGGGAAGACATATGGCCAAACATCCAGCACTTAAAGCACCGCATCGGGGGAGGGATATAGGGCTTTACATCACACCGGTAGACCATCACCTTGACCTTCTCGGGAAACGTATCACCCTCAAAGGCCAAGATGAAGGCACTGGTGGCAACCTGATTATCCTTTGGACACTGGTGCACATGCCGGATGAAATGTACACCTCGTTGCTCTAAATTGGCACACAGCTCATCATCGGACCGCAAAAGAAGGTCTCTGTGAAATATGGTACCCTGGACCATATTTAAGCTCTTATGGGGCATGATGGTTACAGAAACATCTCCCGGCTTGTCACAAGCGAGTAACTCCTGTGACTGGGCAGAGGATGCTGTTTTGATCAAGACTGACCCAGATCTTATTTTGGACAAGCCCTCCACCTCCCTGAACTTGTCCTCTAAATGCTCAACAAAAAACTGAGGATTCATTGTCATGAAAGATGCCCTATCTGCACTCGAACATACAAGGTACCGGGGTGAAAAAGATCTGCTGCCATCCTTAGCCTAACATTCCTCCCATAGTGTGGCCAGGGAGGGGAACGATTTGGGGTCGTACTTCTGTGCACTGAATTGAGCTCGTGATCGCTTAGAGACTGCTGGTGCTTCACCACCAGCAAGAGATGATGGACTACACTTCATCGCGTGTCATCCGCCCTGATGCCACCCACTCCGACCAGGGGCCCTCCCCACGGGCGCCACCCAGCTGCAGAAAAGGCCACCTGGCAGGATGGCCATTGCCGGGAGTCCCAATTCCCCAGGGGGATGGGCATCTAACCCTTGGCATACGTGGAGAGTTAACAGCGCAGGCATCAGCAGAGCGATCCCTGTGTGGTCAGGGGGCTACAACCAACAGGGTACATGGCGGCCCCAACACAACAGACTGGCTACCATGCTGGATACCAGATGCAAAGAAGCCCATGGTCATTGTCGACACTGAAATCGTCACTGCATAGTGCATGGTGGAAAATGCACCCAGGAAGGTGCCCTCGCCCAAGAGATGGAGAATGGGCAGGACTGCAATGCGATGACAAGAAAGTGGGCTCAAGATCTCAATGCAAGATGGACACGATGCACCTTGTAAGGCGCCCTTCCCTAATTGGCTCGCTCTTTGGGAAAATTTTGAAGAATGGAGGTCAAACCCTACAGGGGACCATCACATAAAGGCCAAAACGTGTGAAACTCCTTTTACTCACCTTGTACAACAGGCAGGAATACCTCGGGCCTATTCTAACTCCCGGAACCGCAGGGGATGCAGTTGTAGGGGAAGGAGTAGAAGGAAAGGTTACAGGTGAATGTGGGCTTGGAACAAGGAATGAGAGAGAAGAAAGACTAATTGAATTCTGTAATAAATTTCAGCTAGTAATAGTGAATACTCTGTTCGAGAATAACAAGAGGAGGAAGTACACTTGGTAAAGGCCAGGTTATACAGGAAGATTTAGTTAGATTATATCATGATCAGACAGAGATTCGAAGATCGGATACTGGATTGTAAGACTTACCCAGGAGGATAGACTCAGATCACAATGTAATAGTGATGAAGAGTAGGTTGAAGCTTAGGAGCTTAGTTGGGACAACCATTATGCAAAGAAGTGGGATACGGAAGTACTAAGGAATGATGAGATACACTTGAAGTTATCTAGGGCTATAGATGCAGCAATAAAGAATAGTTCAGTAGGCACTACAGTTGAAGAGGAATGGACATCTCTAAAAAGAGCAATCACACAAGTTGGAAAGAAAAAATAGGTACAGAGAAGGTAACTGCAAAGAAACCATCGGTAACAGAAGACATACTTCAGTTGATCAATGAAAGAAGGAAGAACAAAAATGTTCAAGGAAATTCAGGAATACAGAAATATAAGTTGCCAAGGAATGAAATAAACAGGAAGTGCAGGGAAGCTAAGATAAAATGTCTGCATGAAAAAAAAAAATTGTCAGAAGAACTGACTCAGCACATGGGGAAGTAAAAACTTCGGTGAAATTAAAAGCAAGGGCAGTGACATTAAGAGTGCAACAGAAATACTGCTGTTAAATGCAGAGAAGAAAGCGGATAGGTGGAAAGAATACACTGAAGGACTCAATGAGGGGAAAGATTTGTCTGATGTGATAGAAGAAGAAACAAAAGTCGATTTTGAAGAGATGGGGGATCTAGCATTAAAATCAGAATTTAAAAGAGCTTTGGAGGACTTCAGAGCTTATTAGTTAGAAGGGATAGATAACATTCCATCACAATTTCTAACGCCATTGGAGGAAGTGGCAACGAACCGACTATTCAAGTTGGCGTGTAGAATGTATGAGTCTGATGACATACCATCTGACTTGCAAGTCGCAGACAAGAATAACATACAGAAGAATGGAAAATAAAATTGAGGATGTGTTAGATGACTATCAGTCTGACTTTAGGAAATGTAAATGCACCAGAGAGGTAATTCTGACTTTGTGGTTGACAATGGAAGCAAGACTAAAGAAAAATCAAGAAATGTTCAAAGGATATGTCGACCCAGAAAAGGCATTCGACAATGTAAAATGGTGCAAGATATTCAAAATTACGAGGAAAATAGGGGTAAGCCATAGGGAGAGATGGGTAATACGCAATATGTACATGAGCCAAGAGGGAATAATATGAGCGGACAACCAAGAATGAAGCGCTTGGATTGAAAAGGGCATAAGACAAGGATGTAGTCTTTTGCCCCTAATGTTCAACCTGTACATTGCCGGCCACGGTGGTCTAGCGGTTCTAGGCGCTCCGTCCGGAACCGCGCGACTGCTACGGTAGCAGGTTCGAATCCTGCCTTGGGCATGGATGTGCATGATGTCCTTAGGTTAGTTAGGTTTAAGTAGTTCTAAGTTCTAGGGGACTGATGACCACAGATGTTAAGTCCCATAGTGCTCAGAGCCATTTTTCAACCTGTACATTGAACAAGCAGTGATGGAAATAAAAGAAAGATTCAGGAGTGGAATTAAAGGATATCAATGATACAATTCGCTGATGACATTGGTATCCTGAGTGAAAGTGAAGAAGAATTACATGATCTGCTGAATGGTATGAACAGTCTAATCAGTACAGAATATGGCCTGAGAGTAAATTGAAGAAAGACAAAAGTAATGAGACGTAACAGAAATGAGAACAGCGAGAAACTTATCAGGACTGATGGTCACAGAGTAGATGAAGTTAAGGAATTCTATTACCTAGGCAGCAAAATAACCAATGATGGATGGAGCACGAAGGACATCAAAAGCAGACTAGCACTGGCAAAAAGGGCATTCCAGGACAAGAGAAGTCTGCTAGTATCAAAAATAGACCTTAATTTGAGGAAGAAATTTCTGAGAATATAAATTTGAAGCACAGCTTTCTACAGGGTGTATACGGGGACAAGGAAAAAAAATTTCTGGATTATTCCCGGATATCCCGTTTAAAAAATATGCTTTTTCCCGGGCGAAAACACACTTCTTTCGTGCTAAGTGACAGTAAGTTTTCCATAAATTTTCCCTTGGATCTGTAAAACTTATCAATTCTTTGAATGGTTAACGTTTTATACACTCGCGTAGAACTTCCAGGGTAAAAAAAGACGGGGAAGAGAAGTTTTGGAAAGACTTAATGAAAAAAAGAGGGAAGTTTTGGAAAGACCTTTGATTTGCAGCAACATACGCTGCATATTTTTGTATTACGAAAGTATAAATTCGAATTGCACCAAACACAGCGCGTTAGTTTCCGGAGCGTTGAAACCGAGGTTGCAATGTCCTTTTGTAAGCCAATCATACTGTATCTCATGCCACGTGATCTCGTCAGCTGATAACAGCAGATGTTCAGAGCATAAGACACATGTTATAGTCAGCCAATAGCAAGATCACTGGTTACGTAGCGCAAACACACAAAGAGAAGAAGTTAAAGGTTTATATTAATGTACATAGTATAGCTACAAGAAAAGCTAAGTTTTCGCATGTAATATTGATCGTTTTTTGCGTGTGTTATACTTTAAGATACATCACACAAATGTGCCAGTAAAATTAAAATTATGACATAAATGTCTGGGCTCGAAATTCTTGTAAGTGACTGGTTCTCACACTGCTCAATTTTAAATGCTCTGTGATTTAGAAATCAATCCCACTTTCTCACACGTAACATAATTCATCTTGCGTAAAAAGAAATTTACTTTGATAGTAACACTTTTCGAAACACCGTTTGCAATACTATCTGGAAACTGTTAGAAATAGGTTCAATTTACCAGCTGCCAGAGAGCGCCAGAAAACAGGCATTATTGAGCGTGAGCAGCTGCAGTGATGTAGGAAGCCCACATGTAAATATGTATAAAGCACTATGAGAGCTTACATTATAATATAAAAGAAACAGGGCATCAGAGGATACTCCCAAGAGCATCAGAATTTCGAAAACCATGCTAAAATGCATAATTCAGCTTGAAGTGCACATTGGTTTTTTTTCCAGATTCACAATGAAGTAGGTTCCATCTGATATTAAGTTTCTCAGTGTGGTTTTTGGGATGTAAATTTTCTTCAAGTACCAGTACTCTACGATCTCATTTTTGTTTCTTTATTATAGCATAATGCCACACATGGCAGAAGATGATAACGTACACTTGAAATTCAGCGAACAGTTGGAACTAACCAATACTGTGGAATGAAACACTTTGTTTCAAATAAAATGATTGCCTTAGGTGAAAGATTAATAAAGCCAAATTTCTTTAGCAAACTTGCAAAACAACTTCATTGTTCTGCAAGGCAATTAATGCTTGACTGCTAATAACTTAGAAATAAAATAAAATCAGAAAATTGAAACTAATAATACATTTTTGTCCTCTATAACTATGTGACTGTATTTTAATTCACTTGATAGCAATCCGTTTTGTTTTCATTTGACGTGGGAGCTGTAAATGAAGAGAAGCAGCGAAATCACTTAATGTAAACACGGGTCACGTGGAGACTAATCCCCTCCAAATTACAACTCAGACCCCTCCACACTACAACTCAGACCCCTCCACACTACAACTCAGACAACTCTGCGCATCAGCGAATCTGGCAGCAAGAAAAAATTTTTTCGTTAGCATCTGGCTGCTTGCTGCTAATGCCTATACAGCTAACACCCACGCTTCAAGTAGTGGGAATCGAAGAAGGTACTGCTCATACGTGGGTCAACTGCGCATGGGCATCAGCCCGCTGGCGACTGGTCAAACGAACCTAACGTGAACAGTTGTGACATCATGCTCGTAGCAAGCCGTTTATTGTTATGAAGAATTGCATAGTCTTCGGCCTACGGCCTTTGACATAGTTTTACTACTTGCAGACACTTGTTTTGTTGTTGTAAATTGCACATTTCCTTTGCCACTAAAGTTTTATTTTTTCTCTCGTTTGTATTTTATTGCTGCAGTATCATTCTCCAGTAGCAGGATATAGTAACATTCTTTGCTAGAGAATCAATTCTTACCAGTCAAAATTACAAAAATTTAACTGAAAGCTAAAACAATGAAAAATTCCTGGAATTCTGAAAAATTCCCGGGTTTTTCCCAGTTATCTCTTGGATGAAAAAATTCCCGGGGTTTTCCCGGATTTCCCGGTTGTCCCGGGTCATATACACCCTGTTCTATGGAAGTGAAACATGGACTGTGGGAAAACTGTAACAGAAGAGAATAAAAGCATTTGAGATGTGGTGCTTCAGATGAATGTTGACGATTAGGTGGACGAATAAGGTAAGGAATGAGGATGTTCCGCGCAGAATTGGAGAGGAAAGAAATGGGTGGAAAACACTGACAAGGAGAAGGGACAGGATGATAGGACATCTGTTGAGACATCAGGGAATGACTTCCACCACACTAGGGTGCACTGTAGAGGGCAAAAACTGCAGAGGAAGACAGAGGCTGAAACACATCCAGCAAATAATTGAGGACGAAGGTTGCAAGTGCTACTCTAAGCTGAAGAGTTTGGCACAGGAGAGGAATCCATCGCAGTCCGCATTAAACCAATTAAAAGACTCAAAAAAGAAAAAAATACTATAGCATCATTGCAGCCTCAGTCTGCAACGTGTCAGTAGCACATTAGAAGAGAAGTATTAAGCATGTGTTAACTTGTTAATTATGGCTACAAATTCTCATTATCACTAAAGAAAATGAAGCATATAGAAGGTACACTGCACGCATGATTGAGGAAAAAAGTAGAGAAAATGTAGCTTCAAGAAATGAACAGAAACCGCCGAGCATTTCACGATGGAATAGCCAAGCATCAAATAATAAAAAGGCTCTGCGACACGTAGATGAGAAGCAACAATATGGATGAGCAGTGCCTAGTGAAATGTTCCAACTCAAAGCAGAGGTTTTAGCCAAAGAACGAGGCATAGCTGGGGCTGGCCACAAGATTTTTTCATCAAAATGGATTAGGCTTCCAAAGGAGAAATATCACCACTCAACAGCTTCCACACAATTAAGAGAAAAAAGTAGTGAATTTTCATCACTATGTGATAAATTTGTGCTGTGAACTTCCTTATATATTGTATTATTGCCAACTGGTAATGTGGATTAAACACCAGTCTGTTCCAAGGTACCATATGACAACACTGTGAACAGGAAAGGGGAACCTGGTCTCATGATATGAACTGGCAGCAATGAAAAGCAAAGGTGTACAGTGATGCTATGTGTAATTGGCACATGATGAAAGCTACCAGCATATGCGATATTTAAAAGGAAAACTATTCCAAAAATATCAGAGCGAGGAACAATGGTGAGAGCAAATCCAAAAGAGTGAAGAATAGTGACCTTGTGGTTGCCTGGGTGAGGCATGTTTGGCAATGCTGCCCTGGTGCATTACTGAATTTATGTAATATATTGGTCCTGGATAGCTTCTGGAGACATACAACAGGGGAAGTATGAGACAAATAACAAAAAGGGAAAACTAACTTTGTCATTATCCCTGGAAGCCTAACATCCACCCTGCAACCACTAGGTGTGTGTATAAATTGGCCATTCAAAGTTGCACTTAGCAGTGATATATGCTATGGATGGCTGATGAAAACCCAAAGTTCATGCTCTGTGGAAGAATTAATAACCAGATTTGTCCCAAATTTGTGTGTGGGTGAAATGTACATGGGATTACATTCTGCTACCACTGGCAAAAATAAAAATTGGGCAGAACCGGGGACAATGCTCTCTGGGAAGATGGTGACAGCAACAATGATTCTTCCACTAGTGATGCCAATGAAAGTGATGATGAATAGAGTGATTATGTCAAAAGAATTTTTTTTTTTTTTTTTTTTTTTTTTTTTTTGTAAATAGAACACAAATTACAGCCAATAATTATTTTTGTTTTTTCTTCCTTGAAATTAGGTTGGGTGGATGATGCGATGGCACCGATTATTCACAAGTATATGGTATGAAACAGCAATAAGCTCAAAACAATAAACAATTGCCTTTCCTCATTGATGAAAATTTGCATGAAAGAATCTCGAATAACACACAAACACATACACAAACAAAATCAAGGTGACTTAAGAGAGAAACTTGTTGATTCTAGTGAATGACGAATGAACTGCATTGGAAATGGCCCTTATGGGATTTAATAGTTAAAATTTCCTGAATAAAACTTGCCTATTTGCAGATTCAAATAATGGGGGGAACGTCTTCAGGCTATCTGAGCTCTGAATGTCTTTAGTTAAAAAGAAATTTCTTGATAATCTCGAGTGTGTCTGATGCTGTGAAACTAAATCAAAACTCTTGAAACATACATCTGCTGAACTTGAGAGCCTAGTCTAAGGATTGAGAGTTGTTGACCATCTGATGGAAAACATCATCCCAAAAAAGGCAGAAACTTTTACATCCTCTTTGCAAATCTTCACTAGCCTTAAATAAACAGGTTACTAAAGACCAAGCATTGAATATTGAGAGACAAGAATTTGTAGAATTACCTGTAGCATGTACAGATGGCTACACTCCAAATACAAACAGAATCTGACACAGTAAGTTGGAGATTATTTCTAAACTCAGACTACTTGACGTAAAGTGACCTAGAAATATAACGAGAATAACAAGGACACTTATACCCCGTACACTGACTTTACAAAGTGTATGATAGTAGTCACCACGTAAGCAAACACAATATCGTGTGAGTGTCTGATTAAAAAAGTGGATCAGTTTATATACCACGGCTGGTAGAGACCATACTCTGTAATGAAAGATATGAGATAGTCGGATGTGAAATGCAGCAGGATGGTACATTATTCTCACTTTTATTCATTCCACTGTTGTAATAGTGTGTTAGGAGCAGAGACAGGGGGCAGGGGTGGGGGTGGTGGAAGGTAAAACGAAGAAAAAAAATGAATGTATACCATAAAAGGCAATGATATGCAGATGAGATTGTGTTGATGAGCCAAGGGAAGATAATCTGATAAGTGTGGCAGAAAAAAATCACAGAACAAGCAACAATAGTGGGTCTGCAAATGAAGGAAACAAGGATGTACTACATGGTTATGTCAGATTGGAGTAAGATCAAACCCTGATATTTGGACACAGATTAAGTTTGAAATCAGAGGTGAAATGCAGATGTTATACCTATACCTATACTTATCACAGAACAGCAAAGTGAATGACTGCTAGTTATTTACAGGACAGGTACCACAGCAACAAACAGGAAGAGCATGCGTTTGGTCACACCTTCTGTCTTGTGCACAGTTGTCATATCACTCTGCTGCCTCAGCTACCAGTTGCCAGTCACCTGTCATCTGTGGTCTCTAACATAACTATTGTGATACGTATCTGTGTGCTATCCTTCACTGACAAAATGTGTGAATTTGACTATAAAACAGCTTGGGGAAGTGATGAGACTATTATGATCCTGCAAAACCACCTCAATAGTGTGTATTAAACGGGAACATACAAATCCACACACTACTGGACTGCACCGCTGCTGCTGCCAGAGCTATATGGTGCTTGCACATAATAATGTACTGACATCCTCCCCTTTCATCCTAAACTGTCAACCACTTTTTTTTATTATGATACACATATAGAAAGCATAATACTCTAGAAACAGTGAAATCAAATGTGACTTAAAAGAGTTGATACATTTGAAGAACAGATGTTTCCTTGGCCTGTAAAATAATCTAAGCTACAAATCCCTGTCACATGTGATAAAGTCCAATATCTGAAAATGGTAAGCAAAGTTAAGATAGAATGTAAATAAGAGTAAAGGGGAGCACTCACAAATAGCAGAAGTGTTGAGCCATCGACAGGTATACAACAAAGCTTATTTATTTCAAACGAATCCTTTGTCAAGCTAGAGAAAAACACACACACACACACACACACACACACACACACACACACACACACACACAAAGAGAGAGAGAGAGAGAGAGAGAGAGAGAGACAGACAGACAGAGCTGTGTGGCTACATTGTGCTGGGTTTAACACAGAAAGTTGAGACTGCAGATCAGCAGATGAACTAGGCTGAAGGCCTGTGTCAGGCGGGCTGGGTGGAGGGAGAAAGAAGAGGGGGAAGCAGAAAGAGGGGTAGCTGGTGCCTCAGAGGAAGGCAGCTGATGTGTGGAGAAGAAATGTGGAAGGGTGGAGGCAGCAGGTGTGGGGGACAGTAGTATGATGCATGGGTACTGCAGCATAATCCATATCACTTGAGGTAGGGGGGTTACCTTCATGGTCTCAGATGTTATTGAATTTAGCATACGTTAGAATTCAGGAGTAAGTCAGAAACACGTATTGTTTTGTTTTCACCAAAAAAAAATTCCTGCTCTGAGATACAGGCCTCCAAAGATGACACTGTGAACACCATTTTGAAGATGCAGATTTCGGAAGAAATTTTAAAATGGAACAGTTCTAGATATTTTATTGTTTTTTTTTAATTTGAAAGATAATTGCTTTAAAATTACAAAGAAATCATCCATTTGGACATATCTGTCAAAGTTCTTTTACCATAGTGTTCTGAGCTTTTTTATAATTTATGGAATTTTTTTTTTTTTTCAAAAATGCCAATACATAAAATTTTGATTCTTTTTCTGTTGATTAGTAACATAAAGTCCGCCCCCGATAGTTGAGTGGTCAGCGTGACAGAATCCTAAGGGCCCGGGTTCGGTTCCCAGCTGCGTCAGTTTTTCTCTCAGGGACTGGGCGTTGTGTTGTCCTAATCATCTTTATTTCATCCCCATCGATGCGCAAGTTGCTGAAGTGGTGTCAAATCGAAAGACTTGCACCTGGCAAACAGTCTACAAGATGGGAGGCCTTAGTCAAATGACTTTTTTTTATAGTACCATAAAGTTCTACATTCCCTGAAAAGGAGAGATTCCACTTTTAAGTAGGACAGGTTTAATTTTTAATTTTTTTTAACTTTCAAGGGTAATATATGTCTCCACTGAAGTTGTTTCTAACTAATTTCTTTGTTACAGTGTTTATTTCTATTGTCTTTGTTGCAGTTATTTCTTATCACTTTCTTCGTTGCAGTTACTTCTTTTCACTTTCGTTGTTGCAGATATTTCTTACACTTGTAATTTCTAGTCAGTTTCTTTGTCGTGGTTGTTCACTGCAGGTTTCTGTATTGTAGTTGTTCAGTGCTAATTTGTTTACTGCAGAGGCTTCTACGAAATCTGAGACCATCCAATGAGTTCTGTGTTTTCATGAGGAATCTGCCAGGTGACACAGTTGCAGTGCAGGACTGTTTGAAACGTCTTCTGACTGGGACCAGAAGAGAATGGAGTGTGCTGACTATTTGCATATCCATAAAAGAGTGATATATAAGACAAACAAAAATACAGACATTGTTCAGGTTGGGAATAAGTGTTCTCATTTGAAGACTCTGTTTCAAAGTGAAGGTGTTTCCAGTGATGACTTTTTATGTTCTAAATGTTTTGACAGAATAACAACAATGATAGTATCTGAACAAGGTGAAGCCTCCCATGGTGCAGATGATACAGATTTTGCATCAATAGAGGAAGAATTAAATACCCTGAACCAGTCAACTACAGAGGTGTTAGCCCTGTTAAGAAACCATGGTCAGTGATGTAGAGTCATAAGCTCTATGCATCAAGAAATCACAGAGAAATTGCTAATGCTATGGATGAATACACTACAGCAAAAGTGACCACACTCTTCAAAGTAGAAATTCCATCTTCAGAAGAAAGTGAACCAAAGCACTCTTGCACCTCTTGCCAGGAATTTTTCACAAATATCAATTCAGCTGTTGAATATTGTGCATCCTACAGCGAAAAGGTGCAAGTTTTAACTATTATTCCAGAGACATTTTCAAGGAAAAAAATTTTGAACCATGTTCCATAAGCATCAAAGTACACGGTAGACAAATCAAGAAATATGAGGTCTGTAAAAGGAGTCTTTGGAAGACCAGATCCCTATTATGGTCATCCTGTAGAAGCAGCTCAAGTTCAAATAGTGCAGTCATTTCATCTGGAAGATAAATGGGACTGTTCTCCCAGTTGAAGGTCAAAAAGTTGTAAAAGTGAAGAGGTACATGACTTGTAGTATTAAAGAAACTTTTGCAGTTTATGAGAACAACTATATAACTTCACATATTGGAAGATCAAAATTTTATGCACTATGCTCTAAGTGGGTAGTTCCACACACACAAACAGATGTCTGTTTATGTGTGTACTGCGCGAATTTTGAACTTTGTGTGGTAACATTGAAGAACTTGCTGCAGCACATGACATATGATACCTTGGGTGGACGTGTGAAGTGATTAGTAGTCTGTGATGTAAAGCGAGATACTTGTTTGTTTCAAGAATGTGGCGATTGCCCTAGAAATGGAGGACTGTCTTTACAGATACTTGGCCTGGAAGACATAGCAGATAGCTCTTCACAAATTACATATGTGACATGGGAGGAAAATAAACTAATTAAGAAAACTGTTGCCTTTGACAGTTTCATTGATGGACTTGGTAAATGGTCAGTGAAAGTAGTAACACACCAGCATCTGAAAAAATTGCAACAACACATTGCAGAAGTGAAAAGGTGTATACAGGCTGAAGAACTATGTTTAGTGCTTTACTGTAATTTTGCTGAGAACTGGTCAGTAATTCTCCCGCAAGAAGCTCATGAGTATCATTGGCGTAATGACCAGGTTTCAATTTTTGTAGGAGTGACATATTTTCTGTTATATCCTAGCCAGTAATGCCACCCGAGCCCGCTGCCAAAAGGTTGGCAGCATCAAAGTCCGGACGCCGTCCGCATAAGCAGCGCCAGCGAGACAGGAAATCGCCGCAAGTCTGCACGCGCCACCGCTGGCTTCTGGTTTCTTAAGCGCTGGAGTCGCGAGCGCTAGGACAGTTCTGTATTCGCCGCTCAGTTGGATACTTGCCACCGAATTGTGTACTTGCTAGTCAGTTGTGTGTTCATCGCAGCAGAGTTGTTGTTTGTCGTCAGCTGACGCTGACCTAGCCGCTCCGACTCGGACTAGACAGATTTCTGTAGACACGGAGTTCACTACTGTGTTGCTGTATCTTCGTTAATAAAGATAAGTACCGACTTTTATTTAATCAGAGTGTTTGGGTTTTCATCTTCTGTTCACTGTTCCAGCGGACCGGTCGGCCCGCTATTAAAAGTGTGGCGGTGACTTCGTAAGCCGTTTCTACAGCGAATTGTTTGTCGCTACGAATGCCGCCACAAAACCGGCGATGAGGGCTTCCGAACTCGTGTGCAGGGCTGGTTCAACTTGTTTCTGGTTATACTAATTATAGCGATAAAATTTTGGGGGCTGGTTTAATTTGTGTTCACTATGTCTGCCGACTTACAACAGTTGATCTTGTTACAGAGTCAGCAAATACAAAGTCTGGTGGAAGCAATCGCGAAACAAGCGGCTAATCCTCCAACACAAAAGGAACAAGCACAGGCAGCACCACCTTTCCGTGCTTTTGATGCATCAAGAGAAGAATGGCGAGAATATTTCGCGCAGTTGCAGGCGCACATGACAGTCTACAAAATCACAGGTACTGAGCGGCAGCTTTATTTAATTTCCACGGCAGGCGTGGAAGTCTATCGACTACTTTGTAAGTTGTTCCCGGAATCCAAGCCAGAAGCTTTAGACTATGACATTGTTGTTAACAAGCTTGCTGAGTATTTCGAGTCGCGAGTTCATGTGGCAGCAGCCAGATTCAAGTTCTTCAGATTAAAGAAACTGCCACATCAATCTAATAAACAGTGGTTAACAGATTTACGAGGCCTCACCCGTCAGTGCCGGTTTAATTGTGTGTGTGGAGCTTCCTACAGTGATGTCATGTTACGAGACGCTATTACTCAAAACATTGCAGATTCTCGTATTCGTGCTGCTATCTTAAAGTTGCCTGACCCGTCATTAGAGACTGTGATGAACATCATTGAAGCCCAAGATACTTTTGACTATGCTGAGTGTGAGTTAGATCAGCCATGTATTTCTCAAATTGCCTGTGCTAAGCAAGTTATGTCACGCCCGCGGCCCCACCGGCAGAGTCAGACTGTAAACACTAGCCGGCCGCGTCACGTTAAACACATTCGTCAGCCGCGTGTGCAAAATGATAGAGTTAAGTCTTGCCCTAAGTGTGTTCTTGCTCATCCTCGTGAACGTTGCCCGTTGAGAAACGCGGTTTGTCACTTTTGTCAAAGGAAAGGACACATCCAGACTGTTTGTTTGCGTAAACGCAAGAACAATTCTAGTGCTGCCCAGCCCATGGATATTCATGTTCTTCAAAGCCAGCCCACCCAGAAGGTCGCGTTTAAAGACTCTTCTACGGTTCGTGTGGGTAATAAACTTGTTCGCAATAAGCCACCCACCCAGCCCTCTGCTATGCGACCCAAGCGTAATTCAACCGCTGTAAAAAGTAATGTACAGACTGCAAGTGAAGTGGGAGTTGTTGTTCCACCCGGCCTACCCACGAGTTGTCGTAAGCAGCGGACACGCTCTAAACGCGCTGATTTTGTGTCTTCCGCCTCCACTGCACCGATCCAGAGACAGTGTAATAAACTATTTGTGAAGCTACGCATCCAGGATAAGACCTTCAATTTTCAATTAGACACTGGTGCGTCTGTGACTCTCATAAATAGTGCTACGTATGCGGCTATCGGCCGCCCTAAACTTTCAGCGGCAAAACATTCTTTGGCTACTTATAGTGGAGAACAAATTCCTGTGTTAGGTGTATGTAACGTGCCAGCCACATTCCGTGGCAATACAAAAACAGTTTCATTCACAGTGCTCCGCGCTACAGACAGTGTAAACATTTTCAGATTAGACTGTTTTGACTTGTTTGGCCTGTCTATCCAAGACAATGTGTTGCAAATTAATTCTGTTGTTGTTCCTCAAGACAGCATAACTGATTTGTGTAAAAGATACAGTGACATATTTAAAGACGAACTAGGTTGTGCTGCGAACTTTGCCGCTCATATTACGTTAAAAGATAATGCTCAGCCTCGATTTTGTCGTGCTCGTCCAGTGCCTCACGCCCTCCGGGCACCTGTAGCAGATGAACTTCGTCGTTGGCAAAACAACGGTGTTATTCAACCCGTTTCAGCGAGCCAGTGGGCTTCTCCCTTAGTTATTATAAAGAAACCGTCTGGCAAGTTACGTTTGTGTGCTGATTTTAAGTCGACAGTTAATCCTCAGACTGTCATTGATTCTTTTCCTTTGCCTAGACCGGACGAGCTGATGGATAAGTTAGGGGAAGCTCGTTTCTTTTCCAAAATTGATCTCCGTGAAGCATATTTGCAATTGCCCCTCGACGAGCAATCAGAACAGTATTTTGTCATAAACACGTCGTTGGGGTTGTTCCGTTTTCTGCGTTTGCCTTTTGGTTGTGCGTCAGCTCCAGCTGTTTTTCAGCGTTTTTTGTCACAACTTCTGGCTAATGTGCCATCGTGTTGCAACTATTTAGACGATATTGTTGTGTCCGGTCGGAAGCCTGCTGAACATTTCCGTAATTTGGAGTGTTTGTTTAAAGTGTCGTCTCAGGCAGGCCTACATTGCAACATCGATAAATGTTCATTTTTCCTTATGGAGATGGAGTATCTGGGACATGTCATTAATGCTCAAGGCATTCATCCCTCCCAGTCACATTTAGCAGCTATTCGTGATTTGCCCGCCCCTCGCAATCTGCATGAATTGCAAGCAGTTCTTGGCAAATTGACGTATTATATTAGGTTTATACCTAATGCATCACAGATTGCTGCACCGTTGCATCGTCTCCGCCGTAAGAATGTTCCGTTTGTGTGTTCAGCTGATTGCCAATCAGCCTTTCAGCAGCTTAAAGAGGCTTTATTGCATGATCGTTGTCTGGTCCATTACGACCCTAACAAGCCTCTGGTGTTAGCTTGTGATGCCTCTTCTTTCAGCCTCGGTGCTGTGTTGTCTCACCGAGTCGGTAACACCGAACGTCCTATTGCGTTCGCATCTAAATTGCTAAACAAAGCTCAGTGTAATTATAGCCAATTGGACAAGGAAGTGTTGGCTATTGTGTTCGGTGTCACAAAATTCCATCACTACCTCTATGGTAGACCATTCTATTTAGTAACAGATCACAAGCCCCTGACGTCACTGTTTCATCCATCTAAACCAGTTCCTCAGCGGACGGCTCAGAGACTACAACGTTGGGCTCTTTTGTTATCACAATACCAGTATGAGATACTGTATCGCCCTACAGCTCAGCATGCAAACGCTGACGCGCTTTCTAGATTGCCGATTGCTGCGGATGATGTCTTCGATTCCTCTGACGACTCTTGCCATCAGATTGACGCCGATGAGCATCAATCCCTCCGGGATTTTCCGATTGATTATCGTCAGGTGGCACGTGAGACAGCTACGGATCCTCATCTGAGTTTACTATTACGTTTTGTTCAACGTGGTTGGCCGTCCAAGGCAAAGGACATATCGGATCCTGTGGTTCGTCGCTATTATCCGCAACGTCATCTGTTGTCTGTTTCGCACGGAGTTTTGCTGTTACGCACCGAGAATGACCAGCTTCGTGTCGTGGTTCCCCAAGTGCTCCAATCCAAGGCCCTCGACTTATTGCATCAAGGTCATTGGGGAGTGGTCCGCACCAAGCAGCTTGCCCGCCGTCATTGTACATGGATCGGCATTGATAAGCAGATTACGCAGATGTCTACAGATTGTTCGACGTGTGCCGAACACCAAGCTGCTCCGCCACAACGCTATTTTGAGTGGGCACGCCCTGCCGGTCCCTGGCAGCGAGTACATATTGATTTCGCTGGTCCATATTGGAATTCTCGTTGGCTCATCGTGATAGATGCATTCAGTAATTTTCCGTTTGTTGTGCCCATGCAGTCTACAACGTCTGCACAAACTATACAGGCGTTGACTTCAATTTTTTGTATTGAGGGTCTTACAGAAGGTTTAGTGTCTGACAATGGTCCACAATTTACCTCTGCTGAATTTGAAAGTTTTTGTTCTGCCAATGGCATTCGCCATGTTCTTACTCCGCCGTTCCACCCTCAATCGAATGGTGCAGCGGAACGTTTTGTACGCACATTCAAGGATCATATGGACCGCCTTCGTGCTACGCACTCTCGTCAGCAGGCCCTCATCACGTTCCTGTCGTCGTACCGGACCACGCCACGCGACGGCCCTTCGCCTGCGGAGCTTCTCCACGGCCGTCGTCATCGCACCCTACTACGGTTGTTGCACCCCCCGGATTGACCCGCTGCTTCTGAGCATCGCACGCGTTTTCAGCGCAACGACGCCGCTTTTTTCAGAGTTTATCACGGTCGCCGTCGTTGGGAACGTGGTACCGTGATAAGTATCCAGGGTCGCGGTTTTTATACTGTTCAAGGTGCTACTGGGGTGCACAGGAGGCATCAGAACCAGTTGCGCCGCGCTGGCCGCCCGGATTCTGCCGCTCGTTCTTTGTCCACAGATTTGGTCCGCGGCGGGTTCCAGCCGCGCCTTTCGACTTTGCTGCCGCCACCAGGGCAGCAGCAGCAGCCGTCGCCGCAACCACGCCGACAGCCCGTCCCGTTGATGCCTCCCGCGCAGCTTCATCCGGGAGCGCCCCAGGTGGTCACTCCGGCGCCTGCGGTCCCTCTTCAGTCGCCACTGCCTTCGGAGCTGATGGACGTCGACCCCTCAGCCGGGCCGCCATCCCAAGCGGTGGCTGTGCAGCCTGTCCTGCAGCCGCTTTCCTTAGGCACCCCCAAGGAGTCTGACACCGCAGCGCCTTGTCCGGCACCCACTCAGCAGCCGTCGACGCAGCGTCCGGAGACGCTGCCTCTCTTCGTGGGTCCCGACGCCCCGTCGCGTCCAGTACCAGAAGCTGCGCCCGTGGTCACAGTCGTGCACCCTGACCTCGGTTTTCAGTTGGTGTTTCCCGAGGCCCCGCACAGCCATTGCTGGGGTGCGGACCGGGGACTGCCACCGACAACAGTCTCCGCCCCAGTCTCTTCTGCTACGCCTGCGGCCGGACCCCTCCCCCGCCGTCGACGCTCGCCACGTCATTATTCAACGACGGTGCGGCGATTTGGGGGGGAGGAGTGTTATATCCTAGCCAGTAATGCCACCCGGGCCCGCTGCCAAAAGGTTGGCAGCATCAAAGTTCGGACGCCGTCCACATAAGCAGCGCCAGCGAGACAGGAAATCGCCGCAAGTCTGCGCGCGCCACCGCTGGCTTCTGGTTTCTTAAGCGTTGGAGTCGCGAGCGCTAGGACAGTTCTGTATTCGCCGCTCAGTTGGATACTCGCCACCGAATTGTGTACTTGCTAGTCAGTTGTGTGTTCATCGCAGCAAAGTTGTTGTTTGCCGTCAGCCGACGCTGACCTAGCCGCTCCGACTCGAACTAGACAGATCTCTGTAGACACAGAGTTCACTACTGTGTTTCTGTATCTTCGTTAATAAAGATAAGTACCGACTTTTATTTAATCAGAGTGTTTGGGTTTTCATCTTCTGTTCACTGTTCCAGCAGACCGGTCGGCCCGCTATTAAAAGTGTGGCGGTGACTTCGTAAGCCATTTCTACAGCGAACTGTTTGTAGCTACGAACGCCGCCACAAAATTTTCAACCCAAGACCACAAGTGTTGCAATTATAAGTGATGACACAGGACATAACTCAGCACATGCTTTGCTAGCAATGCACAAAATTCTTCAACTGCAAATAAGGGCAGAGAAGATCATCATCATTTCTGATGGTGCTCCTAGTCACCAGCTGTTTGAATTGAGTAAGTTGCTTGTTCCAATTGACTGGGTATACAGTGCTACTGGTCATGGGAAGGGGCCTTGTGATGGTGTAGGAGACCTGCTGAAGCACCGTGCTACAAACCATAATCTTTCCAGGCCAAATACAGCTGCAATTCAGAAGGCTGAGGATTTTACAAGAGTCGTGAAATCTTACACATCCACAGCCCTCATTCTTTTGTCCAAAGAGGAAATCGAAGAATTCCATGAGCAGAAAAAAGAATAATGATCCAAACAAACTACTCCTGTGAAAGGAATTCAGAAGACACACTTTTGGACTCAAAGTGATGAGCAAATTCATATTGCACGCACTTTAAAGAGCAAGAAAAGAAATTATGTTCGTTTGGCCAACACCTCAGAAACAGTAGAATAATATCCAGATTCACAACCTGAGAAGGGGGATGTTTGTGGTATGTGTGTATGCCTGTGACTGGTGGATTGCAGAGTGTATAGACATTAATTATGAGTTAAACGAAACTGTAGTGAACTTTATGCTACCACATGGACCAGCTGCTGGATATAGGTTTCCAACTGAAGGACAGCAACAACACCATCAGCACTCATTTTCTGTTCACAATGTTTTGAAGATTTTAAGTACTACAGTTCCTATTGGTTCAACAGGAAGGCATCACTCTATATCAAAGGAAGATACTGAAGCAATGGAACACATTATTAGTTCATTGACTGGCTAATTTCAGTACAAAACAGAGTGCACAGAAGTTGTATAAATTGAAACATTTAAGTCTTTGGACCTTTCACATACATTTTGTAACCATTTAAAATGCTTGAAAAATGAGTCTCTTACTCATCTTGCAAAACTAAAATTATATTAAATAAGGCTAGGTTTTGATTTTTATGAGCCTGTTATATGATAATGTGGTAATAAAACAGGTTTTATGTATGGCAAAAATTTCAATTGTTTATAAAACCTGTTCAACCTAAAAGTAGAAACTCTCCTTTTCAGGGAATCTAGAACTGTATGGTACTAACCAACAGAAAAAAAAAAAATCAAAATTTTATGGATTGGCATTCTGAAAAAAAAAAAAAAAGTCCATAAATTATAAAAAAAGTTCAGAACACTATAGCAAAAGAACTTTGACAGATAAATCCAAACGGAGGATTTCTTTGTAATCATAAAGCAATTATTTTTCAAATAAAAAAACCAACAAAATATCTAGAGATAGGGCATTTTAAAAAATTTTCAAAAATTCGGATCTTTAAAATGGTATGTGCAGTCTCATCTTTGGAGGGCTGTATCTCGGAGCAGAAATTTTTTTGAAGAAACAAAAAAATGTGTGTTCCTTACTAAGTCCTTCATTTTAACATATGCTAAATTCAATAACATCCGAGACTATGAAGGTAAGATTTTTCCCAGCCTGCCTGAATTGATATGGGCTATGCCTGTCAAAGTTCATGGTCTACAACAACATCACTCACTAAACTCTATTTAGAAGGACGATGAGGCAAATCATTGGTCTTGTTTAACATGGAGGAGAGAGAAGACACTGCACAATGGAGAATATGACGAGATGGTTAGGCATTCAATAGAGAAAATAATGAGAAGCCTGTAGATCCATCGAGGAGGGAAAAAGTGTTAAGTGACCACGATTATTTAGGCTGAAAAGTTGGAAATGGCCCTAAACTAGCTACACATCAGAAAAAATGGAAGGAGGAGGCTGTAGACCAAGAGAGTTGGATGAAACTTATTAAGATAGCACATGATCTTTATAGCATTACATTGCTATATTCCTAATAGTTGTACAGATAGAGAGGAAAGTCTCTAAACTTCATAATTCTAGAAGTTGTGGTACCTTTCTGGAATTCAGTGGTAATTGTTACTTTTTGTTACAAGTTTATCCTTTTACTACAATAGTTCCTCGTGTCTTTGTGTAGTTGTTCACAAATAATTATTTTCAGTGTAAATCTACATCAAGCAGGTTGCTCTATGCAACCTGTTGTCTGGTTTCTGAAAGTATTAACAGGTCGTTTCTAGGAGATCCATTCTAATACGCAAAGGGCACACTTCAGTATCATTTTCAATGTGAAAGATGATTTCTGCTGTCTCTTCTCATAAAGGCGCTACTTGATAATATAGAATGAGAGAAGGTGTGCTGCTTGTGTCTGAGCAATTTATAATTGTGTACTGGTTAATGTTCATCATGAATTACATCTATAATGACGGCAATAAGCATACATTTTTAATTAACCAATACTTCACCTACTGCCATATACTCACAGCTATCTGTCTGGAGACCTGCCAGTCCTTAGTTTGATCACTCAGGTCTGCAGCTGTCATCAGCAAAAATAACAGCAGTTTCCGATGTCTGTCATTTGATTTGTCAAACCCATTGGACACCATTACTCTTTGCTCCTTCAATACTCTCAAGTGATGAGCCAAATCTGTGGCTGAAATAAAGAACATGTAATAAGAAGTTGAGTTTGTGGTGCTAATTCCAAACTTTGGATTAATATACACTAAGTGGCCAAATGTCTCATGGGAAAGCACTGGAAAAGAGTCAGTCATCAGCTACTGGGGCATATACAGTGCATTTATCACCATACAGTCCTGGCAGAAATGGTTCCCTGTCACTACATTCAAATCACCAGCAATCTGACCCGCAGCAGGTCCCTACCATGTGTAGAAGTGTGAAACTGGAATTTCCATATAGATGGTGCTAGCAGTCAGTGTAGGGCCTGTGAGACCGTGGCCCCAGCGCCATCTGCTTCCTGTAACGGCTGATGATGAATGTCAACACTCAGTAACCCAAGTTCTGTCTATCAGTGTCTGTTTCAAACCCGTAATATGTTGAGTTTCGTGCCTGTGAAATACATTGTGCGGAGCAATGGTTTCCTGTTATCATTTGAAGAAAACTGTTGCAGAATCGCATCAAATGTGTGTTGAAGCTTTCGGCAAACATGCTCTTGGGAAAACACAGTATTTCGAGTGGTTCAAAAATTGAAAAGTGGTGATTTTGACAAAAGTAATGATGAGGACAGGAAACCACCGAAAAAGTTTGAGGACAACGAATTGCAGGCCATATTGGATGTGGGTGATACTCAAACTCAACAGGAACTTGCAAAACAATTGAATGTGACACAGAAAGCCATTTCTCTTCGGTTGAAAGCTATTGGAAAGGTGCAGGAAGTGGGAAAATGGGTTCTGTATCAACTGAATGAAAGACAGCAAGCAAATTGAAAGACCACTTGTGAAATGCTGCTCGACTGGTACAAAAGAAAGTCATTTCTCCATTGAACAGTGACAGGTGATGGAAAATGGATATATTTTGAGAATCCTAAGCATGGTAAATCATGGGTGAATCCAGGAAAACCACGACATCCACTGCAAGACCAAATCACTTTGTAAAGAAGAGAATGCTCTGTGTTTGGTCAGATCAGAAGGGTGTCATCTATTATGAGCTGCTAAAACCTGGTGGAACCGTTAACACTGATCGCTACCAACAGCAAATGATCAATTTAAATTGAGCATTACGTGAAAAAGACCAGAATATGGAAAAAAGGCAACGCAAAGTCGTATTGCTCCATGATACTACTCCATCACACACAGCAAAATGGATCAGGGAAACAATCGAGGCATGCATTTGGGAAATACTAGGGCATGTGGCTTATTCTCCAGATTTGGTTCCATCTGATTATCATCTATTTGCATCACTGGGACACACTCTCACTGAACAACACTTCAATTCACATGAAAATGTATGAATATAGCTCACTGATTGGTTCACTTAAAAAGAAGAAATTTTTTTTTTTGGTGTGGCATTCATATCCTGCCAGAGAGGCAAGAGGAATGTATAAAAATCGATTAAGATTATTTTGAATAAAATATCGTTCATCAGTTTCAAACAACAGACGTGTAACTGTTGCAACTGAATTCTGGGTTCATACTTCTACTCCTGGTACTTCACCTCATATAGCTATGTGGAGGCAATGTGCCATCATCCCTTTATGAGACACTTGGGGTCATCCTGTGTCTCTGCAACAGTGAAGGTCCATATTAGACATTTTGGTTCGGCAACCTGAGTTCTTATGTAATCACAGATACGTTACGATCCATGCGTCTTGCAGAAATTACCATCCTGCATTCAAAGCTGGTTAACTTCTGATGTGCCATGCGCCGCCATGTTCACAATACAAATGTCTGCAACAGATTGCAGTCACACTATATTCCGCATCTGCCTGCAATATTCAGGTGTCACAAATGACACATCTTTAAATGATACAATTCTCCTTTGACTTTTGGTCCTTACAATCTAGGTGTGCATTATCCAGTTTGTGGATTTCCGCACACAGTTCGGCAATTTTTTAAAAAAGTAAAAAATGAAACATGAAGTCTTCTGTTATAATTACGTCAAATACTTTTGCACAGAATATATTATCATACACGTAACTCACATTTTATTGAGAAGACTGAGGCTCTGAAACATGTTTATCTGTTATTAGAGTACAGAGGACAATATTTATTTGACTACACCAATATTTTGACTGCAGAAAATAAGAATCCTTGTCAGACAAAACTGAATGAAAACCACAAACAAAAAGCAGTTGGGTGATTATTTCCCAAAAGAAAGAAATTAGTACAAAATACAGTGTGTTATAAGTGTAGTTTTGTAAATAAACTGCCAGTTTCTGCTGAGTTACGTGTGAGTAATGCAGTGGGCTTTCAAATGTGACATGTAGCATATTTCGTAAATTTGGCAAATAGTTTTCATTAAAAACATGTTTGTTGGAGAAACCATTTTTTTGGTTATACATTCAGTCTCATCTCTGGACTAACATGGATATTTAGGAGTTTCGGAAGATAGTAAATTAGAGACACACAGACTAGACCACTATCCACCATTACAGTGTAATTCTGAGAGTAAAATGGGCTCATAAAACATGAAAGCAGCTGCTTGATTAGGTTTCGCAAGGGGATGCTCACATGCTGCATAGCACGACAAATGTGATTTCCATTGCTACATAATTAATTATACCCTCTCCTTTCCACATCACTTGAAAATGGTGGTTGTCCCTCCAGCACATTTTATTTTCCTGCAAGTGCAAGCCCGCTCGTACCTGACCACCTCCTGCCTCTGTCCCCTTACAGCTCTCCAGTCCCTGCTCCTCCATTCTTTTCTGTGCCTATTCTATCCCTTCCTTAGCTGATTTCATATCTTCCAAATCTTCCTGTCCTCCCCTTATTTACTTTGAATTAGATTTTATTTCATCTTCTTTTCCCTCTGCTCCTTCTTCTTTTTCCGATTTTCTCCTCCTCCTCTTCCTCTTCCTTGCACTATGCACACATCCATCATTTTTCCCTTTCCTGTGCTTCCTGCAATCACTCTCCTCAGCCCAGATGATTGCTCATGATAGCTGTACTAGACACCAGTGGTGTTTTTGAGGATAAGGGTACTCCTGCAAACAAGGATGGAATTTGAAAGAATAAGGAAGCACAAATTTGTGTTCTTGTAACCTGTTCACTCAAGTGGAAAGATGGTACAGGTATTGAAAGAAAGTGTAAGAGAATATGATAATAAAAAAGGGTGGCACTGAAACAAAAGATTGAATAATAACAATAATTTAACAGATAAAACAGTGTGTGCGTGTGCACTTGAGGTTGAGGGGGCGGGGGGAGGAGGCATTCAGTGCTTTACACACCACAAGCATCACAGACTGGGGGGTGGGGGGTGTTCCGTCTTGCTTGGCGTGGCAGGAAGCCATGTGTGATGTGTGAGGGAGATAGTGCTCAATTCAGAGGCGGGTCAGGACCATTTCATGCTGCCAGAGCGACTGGCGCGAGGAATGGCGTGGCAGTATAGTTGGCTCCACCAACTGCAGCTTACTGTCACTGCCAGCCATTCTTCTTCCCACAACAGCATTTTTCTCTGACTCACCGACAAAATGACATCCAGCAGGAGAATAGCACATCTGCGTTCCCTGCAGGCCCCCTAGGCAGCTCAGCTAGGTTGGGGAACGCCACTTAACAGCATAGGGAGTCCATTTATTTGGAGCCATCAGTGTAAACAAGTTTAAAACTGTGATACATATCTAAAGTGTTAAACTGAGATTGAAATATAATATCTGGTGTGAAAACTTTCTTATAATTCGCCAAGTGTCAAATAATACTGGGCCTCTGTAGGAGTGAAGGTGGAGACCTGCTCCAGCCTTTACATAAAACTTTCAACCAGCCACACCCATCTCCAAAAGGTGATAATTTGCCCAAATCCTATAGCACCTCATTGCTCATTGGTAATTATGGGAAAGCCTTTCTATTGGAGGCCCAGCAATGGTATGGTATGCTGGCATGTAGGGCATGGACAGTGTTTTATATTCCTGTCGCATCATGAGGAGTCACTGCCTGATGTGAAGTGGTGGCTCAGCATTCTCGGCACAGAGGCTCAATATGGCGCCAGTTTAAAAGGCCCCAGCGTAATGTCTAAGCTCTTGCCCCAGTGGAAAGCCTACGCCCTCATATCACACCATGTCTAACATCTGTAAACGAGAGGGTCTTGCAGATCCATACATTGTGCACCAATAATCGAGCCAAGACCACATGAAGGCTCTGTAAAACGGTACATAATCTAAAACTCTGTTAACCATTTATTGCATTGATGGAGCCTGATGTCACTGCTAGTTTTATTAAGGATGCAGCTTAAAACTTCCCAGATTCAACAGTGATGATGTGGAGGATTTCCTTTGATACCAAAATTTTATCCAAATGACTATTGCTTATCACTCTAAATTTCTTCTCGTGGCGGTGTTTCAAACAAATTGTGCTTATGAAAAACTGCATATTCTAAAAAAGCTGAAGAATCACATTACTAAAGCAATTCATATACGAACTGTATATGTGTTCCAAAAAGGTTGCTTAGCACATGGTCTGCGCATGCATACATACTATAAAGAAAAGGTACTAGTTCAGCATATGGACTAGTTCAACTGTGTGTTACATTACTTGTATTTCTATACCTCGGTATCTTTTTAAAAACTGAACACAATTTATATATTTGAATTTGATGTAAATGATATTACTATACATTAAAGGATAACGAGAATATGTCACTGTGCTTCATTGTAGTGAATAATTAATTATATAAAAATATTACTTATTAGGATGGTGCTTAAGTTTGTAGTGTTTTTCCACAAGTTTAATAAACCCAACAGATACACATCAACAGAGACTTTAGTCATCAATAATATATTCTCCTTCACTATTTACAACAGTCTGCCAATGCTGGGGTAACTCTTTGATTCCTCAAGTGTAGAAACAATGTGATTTTCAGGTGAAGAACTCGTCAAGCCATGTTTGGAGCACACTTTCGTCCAGAAAGGAAGTCCACTGAAGGTTGTTCAGTAGACAGAGTAAAATGTGAACATCTGAGGGCACTAGATCAGGTGAATGAGGTGAGTGCAGAATGTCTTCTCAGCCCAACTCCTGTATAATGTCTTCTGTCAGCCTAGCAGAATGTGTGCGGGCATTATTGGGGAGCGGCATTACTTCACGCAGTCTTCCTGGTCATTCTTCTCGGACTGCATCTGCAAGATGTCTCAGTTGTTGACAATAAATGTCAGCAGTGATGGTTACGACTCAGAGAAGCAATTTGTGGTATACCACACTGTTGCTGTTCCATCAGATGCGTAACATTATCTTTTGCAGATGCATGCAAGTCTTTGTATGGGGAGTTGCTGCTTTGCCTGGACTCAATCATCCCTTTCTTTTCCTTAAGTTAGCAGACAGACACCATTTCTTGTCACCAGTAATGATACAGGATAAGAATGTTCGGTGCTGCTCATGAACCATTTGATGACAAGCAAGCAGTGGTGCAGATATGGCTACCCGCTAATTTTTGTGATTTTAGTTTAGAGCACACGGTACCCACACACCCGATTTGTGAATCTTCCCCCTGCATACAAATGTCACGCAATGGTGGAATGAACATAGTTTATTACAATTGCCAGTTATCAAGCACAGTATCATTCTGCATTAATGTGTTCAAATATCTTCATCCACCCCCCGAAGGTCTTCCTGGATGTGAAGAGTCACTGATGTCAAACTGATGCTCCTTAAAACGAGAAAACCATTTTCTTGCCATGCTCTGTCCAATGGAATTATCCCCATACATGGCACAAATGTTTCTGGTTGCCTCCATTGCTGCCACCCCTCTACTGAACTCAAACAGAAGAATATGTCGGAAATGTTCCAATTTCTCCATTTCTACTCAATTTTCTAGTACCCACAGCTCCACTCACTATCTCCAGATAAAAAATGACAATACGTAAACTTAAACAGCACCAGTAACCTACAAATACAAAACGACAATCAATAAATAAACCCACAGAAATCACAATAGCAACAAGCAAAGAAAAAATGCTATGAACTTATGCACCAACCTAATACATTGAAAATAAAGACCACAAACATACTGACAGAGTTTCAAAACATTTAGTTACTTCTCCGGCACCACATTAACCTCTGCCTTTGAAAATTGACATTAACTGTGACTTCTGAGAATTTAAACTCATCCTATTGTATGTTTGCTAAAGGCTAATAGGGCTCTTTTTTTCGTATCTTGAAACTTTTACTTTCTTTTCAATCTCAACTTTCTCTTTTTTAAAGCAGGTGATATAAATACACATGATGTCTTCTTATATGTCTTACCTAATATTATGTCCCGTATAATGTCCAAACACGTAGTGTATTCATTTCTGTCAAGGCCATCTAGTACGTTACAGTCATCTGTATTTAGTATGCACAGAGTCTGTGCCAGATGGTGTCTCTAAACAAAAGGCAGCAGGGAGACAAAATTAATGAAAATAATAAAACTAAGTCACCAAATGAGTACTTTAAGGAAAAAGGTAATAGTTTTCAATTTAGCATCACTGTGACATACACTACATGTTAAGTCCAGTGGATGAAACTCTTAATTCTCACCTCCATAACAGATCCTTCAGAACTGTACAGACTTGCTAAGACTGTTCCAGATTCTGTCTGAAAGGAATTGTTTGTTCCGCGATGGTCTAAATCGTGACACAAGCATGATATAATGAACGCTAGTCCTTCCAATGCCCTAAATGTTGAGGAAATGAAATAATTACACATGTAATGACAAAGTCTAAGATTCTTCACTATTTCAGGAAATCATACAAATATAAGAACTTACGTTATATACGATTTATTTATTAGGTCAAGATTTTTAACCAAAAGGAAGGCAAAATGGGCCACAGAGAATGCATGCATCCAGTTGTGATATGGTGTGTCCCGATATCCTTTCTTCACGAGGAGAATAAATCTGAAGCACGAGAAAAGAAAAATTACATAAAAACAACAGACTATTTTCATAATGGGAAACAGATGCATGGCTTTATATATGACCTCATAAGATACAATTCAGCTAATGAGAAAAGTGACCAGACAAGATGCAGCAAGTATGATGTAGAGCAGGGGTAGCCAACATTTTTCCTTACTCCTCCCCTTTTTGTATCTCTGTTATCAGCAAAATTTTCTAACTGTCCAGCAGTTCCACAATAATTTCATAATATTGTTACTTTTATAAAATTTATAAAGCAGAGCAACTGCAAGTAAAGGCATATAATAATAATTACTTACCAAATATTTTATGTCAGAATTGTATGACAATATTTTTAAAAGTCCTACAACATACTATTCACCATGAATGGTCCTATAGTAGGCAGCAGGGACCACCACTGATTGAGAGGAACAAACAACAAAAATACTTTGGCTCTAGTAGACTGACACAGCAATGTAAGTATGCCAGAACAGTTTATGTGCCAACATACTCACAGCATGTTCAAATGCTGCAGGAATTTTGAGAAACATATTTGTATATTATTTAGCAGAGGTGAACTATGGTGGCAGTTTATGGCAGTGCTAGTGATGGACTCCCATTGCACTTTTTCATTTGATTTGAAACAAAAAGATGGTATTTAAATTTATCAGTACATCACTTCATTGTTGGTCCAACAGCACACAATCACCTGATTCTCACTACACTTTATAATAGGCCGTCAACTGTAGTGTCTCCATTTTATTTTGTGTCTCCAAGATTCACATCGATATATAATATTAAATAGGTGATATAACCTATGATGTGTGTTCTTTTGTCTCCCTCTTTATGAAGACAGAGACAAAACCAGAGAAATTAGTGCATGTTTATCAGCAGAAAGGAACAGACATTTTTCCCACAAGCTCTGCTGTTACATGATATTTGCCCTTACATGTGATGTACTTAGAATTAAATAACATGGTGTCATTACTTTGAATAATTTCATGAAGAAGTGTATAAGGAGTTGCACACTTGAAGCAAGAACTCTGCGCTCTAACCTGAATAAATACTAACAAGGCAAATGAAATTCTACTTATGTGTCTTCTGTGTTTTATTAATCAAAACAGACATTTATATTCCCAGAACACTATCCACAGAGGACCAAAGTAAAAATAAATATTTTGCAACATTCTGTTGCCCATTAAATAGGTGATGTAGTCTGCAATTTAAAAACTTTGATATATGATTCAAGATAAAGGCATAAATACACAATTAAAAATAAAACAAACTATTGACTAGGAGGAGATGTTACAGAACCCAACAGATGACATTTTAGTGCACATCATGCCATTTTTTTCAACCCTGTCTTTTCTTAACATTTTCTCTATGTTTGAAAATGTACCACAACAAACAGCCCAGGAGTAAATAATCTGCTGCAGCACTGTAATATGAAAATATCACAAGCAAAATCTGTTTTTATTAGTATCCATTAAAAACACATCACATATGAAGGTAAACGTTTACAAATACTCCTAATCTACCACTGCCTGTTTGGAGGAAGAAGAAGAAGAAGAAGAAGAAGGGGAGACAGAGAGATAAAGAAAAGTAAAACACTATGGAAATATTGAGAACTACAGGCATAACAATATGTGTGAAATACAATGCCACATGAATACCCTAGAGAAGCCATTTCTACATTTGTATTACCATTATTTCTACTGTCCTTTCATCTTGTTATTCCTCATCACAAGAGAGAAAGGAGAACAAGCAAATAGATTAGGGAACATTCTGCAGTGGGAATGTAACTACAATTTTAATGAAAATGAAATGGAAGTGGGCAAGACTTGGTCTGGTTGGATGGTAGATGGACCAAGAACATTCTTTGTTGTATTCCAAGAGAAAACTGAGATTCAGAGCTCATGGAGGATGGGGATGTGACATCACAAAACATACACGAGCAAAAGGTGGAAGGTAAAGGTGAAAACCATAACACAACAAATTAGTTGGTCTATATCCATCAGAGGATCTCAAATGTCTGATGATGATGACAATGATGAATACAATAAACTACTAGGAAAAATGGAGCTATGCAGAGACCTTATATCTAAAGCTTAAAAAGGTTCATGTTGTCACTCATATTTCCTGCTAAACTAGGTGAGTGAAGGAAACTGTGCCTGCAGGATACAATGGCTAAAAAGTATTATGTCCCATTTCTATGAATCCAGGTACAAAAAAATAACTCCATATTTTATCACCTGATGAGAAAATAAAGGATGCACATAATCAAGTGCTCTTTATTTTTATAATCTTTTTAAGTAAAAATGAAATATTAACACAAAGTTTTCATTTAGCCCTGTGAACTCTTCAACTCAACTAATTAAATTAATTTTCTGTCGATGTTTTCCTCCAGACGAACTGAATGTATTTCAAAAAATTACACCTACTGAGAAGGTTTACAACTCCTTTTTATACATTTTCTTCTCAAAAGCTCATAGATGACACTGGCTAGTTCAATAAATTAGCTGATTTACTCCGTTCAACTCCCTTCAATCTTTCACCCAAAAGTAAGAGGCAACCAAGCAGATGCTGCACTATTAACGAAATAAGAGTTTAGTTGCTTAAATAGAATATTATGGCTCAAAATATACCACTCACATGTTATGAGAATGAAGACATAAATTAATGCATTCCGCTATCCTCCATCCACTGGGTGAAAGAGGCATGGTAATTAACTCTGATCCTGTTATCAAACAGCTAAAAAGCTAACTGCCATTGTGGTTAATCTTTAGCACTGTAACTTTTGCTACATTAATTAGTTATTTACAAAAGTAATAATTAGCACATTCTTTCTAACAACGAGAAGTTCTTCAAATTATTGTTGATTTTTTCCTCTTTCACACAGTCCTTTCATAAGAATAAAATATGTTGTTGTTGTGGTCTTCAGTCCTGAGACTGGTTTGATGCAGCTCTCCATGCTACTCTATCCTGTGCAAGCTTTTTCATCTCCCAGTACCTACTGCAACCTACATCCTTCTGAATCTGCTTAGTGTATTCATCTCTTGGTCTCCCTCTACGATTTTTACCCTCCACGCCGCCCTTCAATACTAAATTGGTGATCCCTCGATGCCTCAGAACATGTCCTACCAACCGATCCCTTCTTCTGGTCAAGTTGTGCCACAAACTTCTCTTCTCCCCAATCCTAATCAATACTTCCTCATTAGTTATGTGATCTACCCATCTAATCTTCAGCATTCTTCTGTAGCACCACATTTCGAAAGCTTCTATTCTCTTCTTGTCCAAACTATTTATCGTCCATGTTTCACTTCCATACATGGCTACACTCCATATGAATACTTTCAGAAATGACTTCCTGACACTTAAATCTATACTGGATGTTAACAAATTTCTCTTCTTCAGAAACGCTTTCCTTGCCATTGCCAGCCTACATTTTATATCCTCTCTACTTCGACCATCATCAGTTATTTTGCTCCCCAAATAGCAAAACTCCTTTACTACTTTAAGTGCCTCATTTCCTAATCTAATTCCCTCAGCATCACCCGACTTAATTAGACTACATTCCATTATCCTTGTTTTGCTTTTGTTGATGTTCATCTTATATCCTCCTTTCAAGACACTGTCCATTCCATTGAACTGCTCTTCCAAGTCCTTTGCTGTCCCTGACAGAATTACAACGTCATCGGCGAACCTCAAAGTTTTTATTTCTTCTCCATGAATTTTAATACCTACTCCGAATTTTTCTTTTGTTTCCTTTACTGCTTGCTCAATATACAGATTGAACAACATCGGGGAGAGGCTACAACCCTGTCTTACTCCCTTCCCAACCACTGCTTCCCTTTCATGTCCCTCGACTCTTATAACTGCCATCTGGTTTCTGTACAAATTGTAAATAGCCTTTCGCTCCCTGTATTTTACCCCTGCCACCTTTAGAATTTGAAAGAGAGTATTCCAGTCAACATTGTCAAAAGCTTTCTCTAAGTCTACAAATGCTAGAAACGTAGGTTTGCCTTTCCTTAATCTTTCTTCTAAGATAAGTCGTAAGGTCAGTATTGCCTCACGTGTTCCAGTGTTTCTACGGAATCCAAACTGATCTTCCCCGAGGTTGGCTTCTACTAGTTTTTCCATTCGTCTGTAAAGAATTCGTGTTAGTATTTTGCAGCTGTGACTTATTAAGCTGATAGTTCGGTAATTTTCACATCTGTCAACACCTGCTTTCTTTGGGATTGGAATTATTATATTCTTCTTGAAGTCTGAGGGTATTTCGCCTGTTTCATACATCTTGCTCACCAGATGGTAGAGTTTTGTCAGGACTGGCTCTCCCACGGCCGTCAGTAGTTCCAATGGAATATTGTCTACTCCGGAGGCCTTGTTTCGACTCAGGTCTTTCAGTGCTCTGTCAAACTCTTCACGCAGTATCGTATCTCCAATTTCATCTTCATCTACATCCTCTTCCATTTCCATAATATTGTCCTCAAGTACATCGCCCTTGTATAGACCCTCTATATACTCCTTCCACCTTTCTGCTTTCCCTTCTTTGCTTAGAACTGGGTTTCCATCTGAGCTCTTGATATTCATACAAGTCGTTCTCTTATCTTACTTTACAAATTAATTCCTATAGCTTGGAAATGACATGCTTCCAGACATGCCACTTCGTAACTACTTATTGACAATTCAATGCTCCTCCTATTTTCCGTGAGTGGGCATCTACAGTTCTAACTTATTTAGAAAATTACACTAGTTAGAAACACCATTATTATACCCGTGCAGTAGTTAATGGCCAAATACCGGTACTAATTAATAAATATAGTATGTTGATAATTATTACTCTCAGACCATCTAAAAAAACTGAATAAAACACAATTTTTGTGCCCTTTGTGTTTCACCTTTATTCTTTGCAAGGCTTTTCAGTAATCTGGAATATGTACATATTTTTTGTTTGTACTATTTACTTTACTTTTAGGATGTTGTAAACATAGCTTATAAACAACATCCTCATTGTAAACTAAATAGTATAAACAAAAAAATGTACATATTCCAGGGCACAGAAGATGCCTTGAAATGAATAAAGGTGAAATGTGCATGGCACAAAAATTGTGTTTTATTCAGTTGTGATTAGATGGTCCCAAAGTAATGATTATCAGCATTCTGTAATTGTATATGCAATTTAGGACAGCAGGACTACAAAAGTGAATATGTTACCAAATAATGATGTCACACAACAGTGCATAACACAAACAATGGAAAATCCAGGATGGAATAATGACAATGTTATAAAAAGAATAGACTGCTCCTCGCCATATAGTGGAGATGCTGAGTTGCCGGCAGGTGTAACAAAACAACCGTCAAACAAGTAAGCTTTTGGCCAAAAAGCCTTTCATTAGAACTAGACAACACACGCATGCAAGCATGCACGCGTGTGTGCCCACACACACACACACACACACACACACACACACACACACACACACACACACACACGGCCAAAAAGGCTTTCATTAGAACTAGACACCCCCCCCCCCCCCCCCACACACACACACACACACACACACACACACAGGCGCACGCATGCATGCGTGCATGCATGCATTCATTCATTCATTCAAATGAAAATTCAAACGCAGCTCACACAGAAATAATCACACTCATGTGTGTGAGAGTTGTCTAATTCTGATGATGGCCATTTTGGTCAAAAGCTTGTGCCTACCGGCGACTCAGCATCTCCATTATATGGTGAGTAGCAATTTATCAGCATATAACATTTATAAATATAGTACAATACAAAATAACAATTCAGATGAGAACATTTGACATTACTTATAATAATAAATAACACACAAAATGACAAAACAGAAGTCATCCATCTCAATATTTACTATCTTTTCAACAGCAAAGTGTTACAACTGTCATAAAATAAAACTAGCAACAACTGCTGCTACATACTTACAAATATCTTTCAGGCAGAATAGGAAGTAAATCCCCACTTAAGGCATATGCCATTAACACAGAATTTCTTTTAAAAAATGTTGTCAATCCACATCAAATGTTATATTTCTTAATGATATACGAGTTCTTTCAAAAAATTCCAGAACTTTGTTCACAAAATTTTTCTATGCTTACTCCTGACTTATTGTGCTCTGTCGCTTTTGAAATACTCCCCTCCACGATTGATACACTGCTCCGAACGTCGCTTCCACTTCCGGAAGCAGTCTGGGTACACCTCTTACAGGATTGTGGAAAGCACCGTCTGCGAATTTTTCTTCATCTCATCTATTGTTGCAAATCTTCATCATTTCAATGGGGTTTTCAATTTTGGAAATTAAAAAAAGTCCACATGGGCAATGTCTGGAGAGTATGAAGGATGAGGCAGCACAAGTGATTTCGTTTTTTGTGCAATATACATGCACCAACAGGGATGAATGTACGGGTGCGTTATTGTGATGCAAGAGCCATAAACTGTCTCGCTACATTTCAAGCCATTTCCTCCTCACATTTTCTCACAGGCTTCACAACATGTCCCGGTAGTATCATTGATGAACAATTTGTCCCATTTTCTCGCAGGCTTCGCAACACTTTCCGGTAGTATCATTGATGAACAGTTTGTCCCTGTGGCACAAATTCATGATGAACCAATCCTTCAAAGTCAAAGAAAACTATCAGCATGACTTTGACCTGACTTGATGAGGCTTTGGTCTTGGAGAACCTTTCACAACCCATTGTGAAGATTGAAGCTCGGTCTCAACATCATAACCATAGACCTATATCTCACTCTCAGTTATGATTCTCTTAAGTAACATCTCGTTCTCATTTGCATGAGCCAAAAGCTCTTCACAGATTGCGAAGCAAAGATCTTTCTCGCCTTGACTCATGAGCTGTGGGATGAACATTGCAAACTTTATGAAAAATTGAAGGCCCTAAATATTTAATTCAGAAAGATGAAAATTCATATGTTGTGTCACTTTGATATAAAAATATTAACTATGTGACTCCATTACGCTACCTCTATTAGTTTTCAAGTTGACAAACTGCCTATTGGCTTCTGTCTCTGGTTCTTTGGACGACATTTGTCTGATGATTTTACTGACATTTCGCCAGCACGAGTGAGTGGCATTGTCAAAGCTTCACCCTCCATTGCTGGTGGTGAACTGGAGCCGAGCTCACTGCCGCAGACTATATGTACCTGGCACGCCAACATCCAAGGGCTTCTCTGCGGTCATATCCGGTACGTTTCTTCTCTTGCTACCTGCAATGGTTGTTCATGCAGCACGGAAAGACAGGATCCATTTACCTTAAGGCTTTCTTCTTTCTTGTTGAAGCTATTCCCATGTTTTTGTATTTCTATCACCTCTCTGAACAAGTGGGTGTGATAGTGCTTCTCTACAGTCAGAACTTCCATGTCGGAATGAAAAAATCCCTATTAACATCACATTAAGTATCATTTGTTTTTGTTATCGAAAGTTCTAATTACAGCACTCGATTACAATGATGAAATAATACAGCTGTACTATGTTTCAAGACTTTAGTATAAATAACAATCATTGTACGGAATCTTAATGAGACAGTTCAGAGGTCATTTTCTACTGTCAGCTCCATTCTACAAATTCTAGCCAGCAACGTTTAAATGCGATCGAGCTAAAGCTTTTTCAGCAACTGAAGCCCACTTAACTCAACTCATACAAAAATTAAGAAGATTATAAATTGTTAAACAACAGAATTATTAATTAATACATGTTTGAGAAATGGGCCCATTTGGATGCTGCTACCTGTGCCTAGAGCAGTTGTTAGCACATGTTCCTTTCGGTGGTCTGCTGCACCCATATATAAATACAGCCCGAAAGGTAGTGGGAAGAAACACTTTTCATTGAGATACCAATTTGTTTGTGTCAGTCAAACGCCGGAATCCACTGTACCTCAGATGATGTCAGAACTGCGCACGTACTTAAAGAGTTTTTGGTAAAAGTAGGAAATGGACTCTTGAGGATTGCTCACATTTCATGGAAGTAACTGTTTGTGTACTGCCAGTAATGTTGACAAAACCACGTGGCAAGTGGTGAGATTATTTTGTTTATTCCAAGTCAGGGCAGTACAGCTTTTTACTTGGAAATTCGCACAGAGGTTGCCTATGAACTGTTAATGGTGCTGTTTCCAATATGGATATTATTATTATCATTAGAGATATTACTACATATTGTGTATGTGAACTTTTACTGAATATCTCAATCAGTCAAAACTCTAAACTCTTATTTATAGTGAAAGTTTCCTGATCCTGCTGATTAAGTAGCAAGTAGTAACATTTTCTTGCAGTGAGTACAATCAGTAGTGTGGACATGCAGAGTGGAAATTATGGCCAGTATGTTCACCATTGCTTTCTACCGGACCCAGAAATGGTTCTCAGGCTCTTGTAAACAGCGACAATAATTACCCGCTGCCCCTCGTACGGTACATTGGGTGGGAAACTGAAAAGTGAAAGTGATCGATACAACAAAGAGAACTCAGTAGGCACAAACAGGATACCATAGTAAAATATGCCAAAACTAGTGTGAGAATAGTGTTAAAATTTCCTTATGAGTGTGGAAGCTAAATTGTAAATGTTAGCCCCAGTAACCCAGAACATGACAGAAGAATATAAGACAATGACACTACATTGAGGCTACTACCGACACTGAAGTTTGATGATGGTGCATCATCAAGGAGCTGCATGGACTTGCAAGCTACCTGCAATCTACTGTGCATGCTCATTGCCCAGCCCCTCCCTCCCAGAGCTACTGGAGTAGGTGATACCTGCTGCCATCCTCAGAGCCACAGCTGTTGCTGCTTGCAATATGTTGGGACACATCTCATCTCATGTGCTGGTACACCATGTCAGTATCACTCATTGAGATCAAGCAATTAAGTCAAGAATATTTGAAGTATTTGTTAATTGCATCTAACAGGCTATTAAAAATGGAATATAATGATAAGGATAATGTGTGCCAGTTAAGATGAAACCAGTCTTTGACAATGAAGTCTCAGAATTAGAAATTGAAATTAACTATGGTTCCAACAAAGGAATAATTTCAAAATCTATATGTGATTTGTAGAAATTAGAAGTGGAGGTAAATTTCAATGTTGCGGCAAAATTCTGATGATGAGGTAACTGAAGTTCAGGTCAAAAAAGAAAAAGTAGAAATAATAAAGTTATCAGATACCAAAACCGACGTCAATATTTCTGAAATTCAGCCAAGTCAGGGAATGCAAGAAACTCCTTTAGAACCAGATGAAAGCCAAGCACTAAGGCAGAGGCACCAAACTGGATGCAATTACTGTTTTCTAAACTTGAATAACATCATAAAGAACTGAATACTAAGATGGAGTCCAATAGTAAACAGTTAAGTAGTGAGATTGAGTCTAGTAACAAAGAATTAAACAGGAAGATTAAATCTAGTATTGAAGAACTAAAGGATAATAGTAACGAACTAAAGGATGAAATGACTTAAAAACTGAATAGCTTACATTATAAAATTGCTTCTAACTCCCAACATCTGCCAAGTCAAAGTAGGGCAACTGCTAACTAAATTGCATAGTTTTTCCAAAGCGAAATTGGTGAAGTTCAGAAAGATTTCAAAGACGCAAATGATTTTATGGAAGGGAGGAGGTTGTCAGAAAGAATAGGCAACAAATCCAAACATTGCTCTAATCAATCTGCAGAAGTAACTACTAAAGTAAATGCTTGCCAAAAGGATATTAAGAAAGCAAAATCTGTTTGTGTTAACTCATATGAAGATGTAATGAAGATGTTGATAAAAAGTTTTCTGAAAGAGTGGAAGCAGTGCAACTATAGGAATAAGAACTAAATACTAGTATTACTAACACAGAAAATAGAGTAACCTCTGGTAGCTCTTGCAACACTTCAGTTGATGCCACTTTCATTGGATGTTGTAAATTTTTAGGTTTTGATCCAGACAAACAAATTCACCCATTAGAGTTCTGGAATGATTTTGAGGATGTTTTGCCAAATGCAGTGTTAGAATGTGAAAAATTTTATTTCATAAGAAGCCATTTGTCAGGTGATGCTTTGCAACGGTCAGGTGACGAAATGGTTAGATGCAGACCTCTTTCTGAATTTAAAACTGGATTTCTTAATGAGTACTGGTCACATAACAAACAAAAAGATGTTTTGAGAGAGTTTTGGAGTGATAAAAAGTTTATTCTTGGTCGTGAATCAGTTAAAGAGTTTTCTAGAAGGTGGTTTTCACGGCTGTCACATCTGACAGAAAAGATGAAACTGGAAGTGATTATCATGAGACTAGAAGGTAAGCTGCCTTGGCATTGGCAGAAAACAATCATTTCTGCACCAAGAGAGAATGTGGATAGGTTCATTGAGTATCTGGAGTGAGTGGAAAGAGTAGCTGCTTTTGAGAAGCAGATGCAAAATAATAATAGGTCTTCTAACAATCATGTAAAAAACAACCAGAATAATGACTGTGGGAATGTGAATGTCGGAAGTATGAAGGTTGAGAATACAAGATCTAAATACAGTGCTCAATGCCATGGTAGAGGAAGAAGAGACAGACAGTCACTGCTTTCGCATTAATTATTACAATAAAGGCAGAAATGTAAATAATGTACTGCTGAGACACAAAGAAGACCACAATGCTACCCTACCTGCTTTTTGATCGAATAATCACAATAGGCTAGTTGTCAGAAACTAAGCCCCATCCGTGAGGAAACATACACTCCCCAGGTGGAAGCAGTAACACAGCCAGTAACAAAAACACAGACTATAATCAGTCAGTACACGCAAACTGATAGCTGAGATGATGAAATAGGAAGAGACAGTACCAGTGATCTGCTAAACTACTATTATTATATAGTTGGCAGCATTCTGGATACATTAGAAAAATGGGACAAGAAGGAAAAAGAAAATGCTACAGATAATAGAGAGGAACAAATTAATGGGTTTGACTCAGATAAGGACAAAGATGAAGTAAAGGCTTACATCTTCAACAAAAATGGCAATCTGAAGGCTACAGTTTTGGTACAGGAAGCAGGGTCAGTTCTGCATGGTTCTGAAGAGGAGGCATTGTTGGATGAAGGGGGTTGCAATGATAATGAGGTCTAGAAACCTGTCAGCTGTATGACTTGACACAAACTGTAAAAGCAGAAGGCCTGTTATAGATAGCATGAGCAGGGACACAGTTGCTCAGACATAGAGAGTAGTGTAGCTGATGTGCAGCAAATGAAAGTAGAGGAAGTCGTCAAGTGCTTTGATTTAAAATTAGTGGAAAGGTTGGCAAAGGCAGTTGAGAAGGTAGAGATTGATGACCCCATGAATCTGAGTGTAAATGTACTTGCAACTGAACAAAATTACTTTACCTGGAAACAGAGTGAAAAGGATTTATCAGGAGACAATTATGAAAAACCTGTTTAGAATAGAATAACTCACCATATTGTATAAACTAACATCTCAGGAGTAACAGAGTGTTGTCTTCTTGATAGTGGCAGCGATGCAAGTGCTTTGTCCCAAGCATTCTTTTATTCTATTCCTAACAAGAATGAGCTAACTGCATGAAAGTAAGTGAATTAAGATGCAACTGGAAAAGTTTCTACACCAGTACAGCACAAAGCTTTGATTCCAATTGATACAGGTAACCTAATAATAGATTATCCTTGCTTAATCATGCTCAGTTTAAGTATTGAAATATTAACTGGCACAGGTCTTTTAACGAAATATCAGGGAAAGATTGACTTTGATCAGAGCCACTTAGTATTAACTTCACCTGATTCTCAAGTGATTACAGGGCCCTTCATTGGGAAGTATGTGGTAAGTAATAATGAAGCTTGGGGACTGCCTATTAGAGTAATGAGAAATAAGGGCTAGTTGCAGAAACATACTGAATTCCAGAATAACAAGCAAGGTACTAATGTGGAAGAGAATTATATCCTGGCGGAAATAGAGGCTAAGTACAGTCAATAGATCAAATTTCTGATAAAAGAGTCTTGGACAGAAAAACAAGGCATGACGCAAAATAATCTCCCACTGGTTTCAACATTGGTGAACTAGTGTTAGCCAAAACTAAAGAAAAATCTAAGAGAATTTCAGTGGAAACAAACAATTTTATGCATGTTTATAAAGGGCCATTCAGGATAATAAGTAACCTGATGTGAATGCATACCGCTTGAAATACCTGGAAAGTAAGAAAGAAACAGGTCTATGAAACATTGTAGACCTGGAGCCTTTCAAAATTCAGTGATTAAATTCTGTAGGTAGTCTACCACTCTTTGGCGAATCCACAGTTTGGTATACTGTGTGGTCCCAGCTCGATGAAACTTTATTTCCCTCTCAAGTTTCACTCTCTTCTTCTGTACTTCCTTTAGTAAGTAAGGAATATATGCCTAAATGTCATACATATGTATTATGTTTGCAATGTCTTCCTACTAAGTAAGAATGGTCCCAAAAATGATGACTTACAAGAAAATACGAGAGGTACTTTGCAGTAGTAAATTCTAAATGTTAAAATAACAGTGGTAACTTTAGAGCACCAATGATAGAAAAATAATGGCTAAAATAAATAAATAATTAACAAAATCCACAAAATGGATTAGTGACAGTAAAATGCAGATACTCTGCATTAAGAGAAGTAATTGAAACTGAAATTCCCAAAAATCTGAAACAAGAAACTTTACCAAAAAAGTGATTCAAAGAGCTCTGAGCACTATGGGACTTTGAATCTGAGGTCACCAGTCCCCTAGAACTTAGAACTACTTAAACCTACCTAACGTAAGGACATCACACACATCCATGCCCGAGGCAGGATTCAAACCTGCAACCATAGCAGTTGTGCGGTTCCAGACTGAAGCACCTAGAACTGCTCAGGCACACCGGCCAGCAAGAAACTTTACATAAATTAATAACTTGCAGTTGGAAGTAAGATTGTCTGTAGGTAGGAGAAGGTATGGGTAACAAAATGGTGCCACTAGAGGCAAGCCATAGCATTTTGATATTAATTAAAGAAGATGTGTGGAAGTGGTGTGAGGATCACACCAAGAATGTGAGTAAATAATGAGGTTAGCAGGCCAACAAAGATAAAAGTGTCGAAATATATAGAACAGTGAAAAATATGGATAAATGAAAATAGGGAGAAACAGGAGAAATGAAGTCAGTAAGCTGACATATATAGTAAAATAGTGGAAAATTTATGGGTAATTCTGTCATGTCTCATATAAAGGCTGAAAATGCATAATCTTGCTTAAGGCAGATGGTCATTTAATAGATAAATATTGACATATACATACAACAATATAGGTAAACGAAAGTGTTAAGAAATGCAGATTGTAGAGTATTGGTATGTTACAATAAAAACAGCTTTCTGATTATGTGTGTGACAAAGCAAAGTAACTGTTGTCAAACAAATTATTTCCTTAGTATATTAAATCGTACAATAATTGAGCCATATGAAGATAGAACTTACATAGGTTACTTGATTTTCCAAGTAAAGCAACATCTGAGGTAATGAAATAAATTGCAAACTAGCCCATTAATTCTTATTAATTAAGCAAAATGTCAAGATTTTGTGAAGTAACATATTGCCAATAATCATTATGAAAAAGTTAATAATAGTTTTCTAAACAATAAAATTTTAAAGAGAAAAATTCTTTCTGGTAACTTCTCAATTGTTTATTTAAATTATAGAAGGAAAATAGAATACAAAATGTATTTTGTTCTCCCTTAGATGTAAGATGAGAACAGAAGCTTGGGCTATGTTATCTCTTTCTCAGGGATGTGGAGGCATCATAAAAGGCGTCCTACAATCTGTATTGGAGAAGGAAACAAGAAAGACACGTGCAACAGTGACTCCTCACCTTTTCCCTTTTGTAACAGAGTATAGTTAACAATGCTATACTTAGTTACTTCCCACCCTCTACCTTAAATATTTTAGTGAAAGCGGTTTGTAAGGACACACAACAGTTCCCACAGCTGTGATTAAATGAGTGAGTACTGAAAAACAAAAGGTTTTTGTGTCTTTCTCTTCCAGGTAAAGACTGAAAATTCTAAATCACAAAATTAATTTTGTAATAACTGAAAATTTTAGTTCATGTTTCTATGTTATTTATGTATACGATTTTTAAAAATCCACTATATTATGTTCTTCTATGTATGGTTACTTTTGTGGGTGCAGTATTAAAGAAAATTATGCAAAAATCAATTTTATTTAAAAGGGGTCACCTACAGTAACATAACTTGTTTCTAAGATGTGTTCAAAAACACATTTTTTTCACAAAAATAAATACGGGGTTATGTGGCAAAACAAGCACTGTATCATTGTGAGAGGTACAGAGGCGAGCAAGTTTGCCGGGACTTATCCCATTTCACTGCTACTAGTACCACGTTATCATAACATGCCAGTGGGTAGCATACAAAGTGTCGCATCATGATCTAACAATGAAATTAAATATTAAAGTAACTTTTTCAAACTCTGTCAGGCTATGCTTCACTATATTAATCTTAATGTTAAATCTCAGAATGATTAGATGAGTAAGTTTTGTTAATATATTACCTAAAGATAAAAATAAGTGGTGCTAAATAATGCAGCTACAAAGCTAAAAATTGTTCATAATGTACAAATGCATTTCACAATCAAAAGTTACACACCACAACTTGATTGAAGCAATATTTTGGTCAAAATCGGTGTTTTTACAAAAAAACTGGAGGTGCTAGATACTTGACTCAGAAAGATGAATATTTGTATGTTGCCGCAGTTTGATATACAAACATCAACTACGTGACCCCCATTATGCTACCTCTATTAGTTTTCAAGTTATTCACTATATTTGGATCAAAAATGTCCCTATTCATGTAACATTAAGTATCATTTGTATTTGTTACAGAAAGTTCTAATCACAGCACCCGATTACTATGATGAAGTAATACAGTTGAACCAAGTTTCAAGACTTTAGTATAAATAACAATCATTACAAGGAATCTTAAAGAGGCAATTGAGCTGTCACTTTCTACTGCTAGTTCCACTGTAAAAATCTAGCCGCCAATGTTTAAATGCAATCGAGCTAAGACTTTTTCAGTAACTAAAGCCAATTTAACTTCATACATACAAAAATTAAGAAGATTATAAATTGTTAAACAACAGAGATTTATTAATTAATATGTGTCTAAGAAAGTGGCCATTTAGATGCTGCTACCAGTGCCTAGAGCACTTGATAGCAGATGTTCCTTTCGGTGGTCTGCTGCACACATATATAAATACAGCCTGAGAGGAAGTGAGAAGACATACTTTGCATTGAAATGGCAATCTGTCCACATCAGTCAAACACTGGCACACACTTTGCCTTGGATGATTTCAGAGCTGGGCACCTACCTAAAGTGTTTTTGCTGCAAGTAGAAAGTGAGAACTGCACACCATCCTGGATTGCTTACATTTCATGGATGTAACTTTTTGTACACCGCCAGTAATGTTGACAAAACTGCGTGACAAGTTATAAGATTATTTTCCACTTTTGTGGCTAGCAGCCAAGTTTTGGTGATTACAAGTCAGGGCGGTACACGCTTTTACTTGCAAATTCCCATAGAAATCACCTCTGAACTGTTAATAGTGCTGTTTTCGTAGGGATATTATCATCATCATTAGAGATATTATTATTTATTGTGTATGTGAACTTTTGCTGAATATATCAATCATTTAAAACTCTAAACTTTTAATTTATAATTATAGTGATAGTTTCTTGATGCTGCTGAGTAAATAGCAAGTAGGAACATTTTCTTTCAGTGAGCACAATGAGTAACATGAACTTTCAGACTGGAAATTATGGTCAGTATGTTCTCCATCACTTTCTGGTTGACTGAAAATATAGTTTTCAGGCTCTCGTAAACAGCGATGATAATTTACCCGCCGTCTCACAAATTGAATGCAAATGCATTGCTCCTCTTACTCTCCATCTCAAAAATCGCAAATTGTGTGACATAACATTCCACTCAATACAGCACTGAACAATAGCCAACAGACATACAACAATGAAACTTCCAGCAGTTACACATTAAACACAGGAGTGTGCAGGGATGCCAACTGCATTTTGCTCCAAAACACCATTGGTGCAAAAATTGTGAATGTCCCAGAATTATTTGAACAGACCTCATAAGTTGCATTATTCCTAAATGCCAGTGGATGTGCTGCTATATCTTTAAGGGCTACACATGCACGACAGAAACAAGTATAATGTTGGAGCAATGTATGGTTGGTCAGACACAACACTGATAAAGCAAAATATTTCTACAGCTGTATCAACTGCAGCTTGAACATAACGCAGCATACGCTGCAGTGAACAACTGTAAACATCCTGGATATCAGACAGCACAACAGATAATCACACAATGAAGCTTCCAAATTTATATCTGCCAACAAAGTTTTTGAAAATGAAATGCATAGCCACTGATTAAAAGCCACTTGCAACATGAACTGTGGGCACTAGCAGAAAGTTGATCTTTTCAAAACTATGAGGTACTGGCAGCTGCGCTGCATATAAATTTTCCCATAGCTGCTGATGGATCCATAAATGGGTGGAGATATCTCGAACCTCAGTTTTGTAGGCACCTTTCTGCCCTCAGTAAAGAATATATGGCATGTTCCTATGTCTATTTCTTGTTTCCTGGAATAGAAAAGTAGTTTTGTTTTGTTTTCTTTACAATATGTGAAATAAATAATATTGTTATGTTGTAAACAGAATCAGGTCCCAATCTGAAAGTAGGATTGTCAGTGAATTACAACACTTAGTACTGAAAGCATGTTTTATTGCAAACATCAATGTTCGTCAGAACAGAACTTAACTCCAGAGCAGAGAGTGCAGCTGTTTATACAGACATCTAATATTGCAGAATATACAAACATAATAAAATTCAAGAACCTTCCATAACCAATAAATACTAAACGGCAAATAACTGCAGGTGATCAGATCTGAGATAGTGACCCACAGTACGCCAGCCATACATCACACTACACTGCTCCCGACATTGGTCCCTCTCCTGGAGAAACAGCAACCTGCTGTTTCAGAAGTTCTTGCTGCAGCTGACTACAGCACCCTCCACGATACAGATCTTGTCAGCTGCACTTTGTATGTCAGTCCTGACAGATCCTTGTGTTTTGGTCATGTCATCAATTCCTCTTCATTATGAAGAGCATTGAAGGTAGCACCTCCTGTTTAAGCTTTCTCCCTGAATGAGAAGCTCTCATTGTCAATTTGCGCCCCAGGACTACAGTAGGTCTTCATCCCCAGAACATGGGCGATATTTCTGCGTTTTTGTCTTCATTATGAAGGGTCAGGATCATCAACTTTGTCATAATGTCCAAGTGATGAAGGATATGGTACAGCTCAAAGTGGTGTTTTAGTAACTTTTCAGGTATACCCACTTCCTGTCCAGGCATAAAAATACATACCGAGTTTGCTGATGTGTACCTCACTGACCTGTGCTTGGTGCTACAGTGCTATCGGTCTTTTTCCAGGGCACCCAAGGTACAGCAGCAAGCCAGCTGTCTCGCTTCTTCAGACCTGGTGATGAAGTGTTTCATGATCTACACCTGAGTATTGTCCAGCTGAGACAGGAACAGTGTAGTCTTTGCCATTTCACCATCACGACCACAGAATGGAAAGAACATTTTGAATCCAGTAGTGTCTTGCTTTGCTATGTTGAGTTCGAATGTCACAAGGGACAGTATTGTATCCCAATCTCTTTGTCTGACATGAACATACATTGACAGCATGTCTGCATTCTGTGAGACCATTCATTTCTGGGCAGTAGGAAGTTGTCAGCCTGTGGGTGATGTCGCAATGTGAAATTACATCTCATGTCAGTCTCAAAAACTTTGCCACAATCGGAGATCATCACATGGATGTCTTCTACAAGAAACCTTGTAATTTCTGAAGCTTTGGCAGTTGGTACTGTTTTGGTGACAAGAGTAGTGGCTGAGGTAATCAAAGTAAACTATTATTGCTGATTTGTTGAGTCTGGGAACCTCCCCAAGACATTCAGTGCAAATCAATGGAATGGTGCTGCTGCATGCGGAATTGGTATCAGATATCACGGAGATAAATGTGGCACGTGCTCACATCACTGTCACTCCTTATAGTGGCTCACATAGTGACTAATCAATTGGTAAAGATCTGGCCAGTGATACCTGAATCTGATAGTGTTTAGAGTCTTCACGAATCCCAGCTGACCTGGTGGTGTGTCATGGAAAACTTTAGGGTAGCTGGCTGTATATGAATTAGAAAGACAAGCAACCATTTCTGCTTCACTGGATCATAGTTCCTCTTACACAAAGTTCTGTTTATTAACTGGAATTCTCCTTTGGGCAGTTCCCCATCCTCCAAGGCTTTTATGGTTTTGATCAGTGCTGGCACATGATAATGGAAAGTCCGTCAGGAATATACATAATGGAAGGAGTAAAAGTGATAACACAGTTTATAGTTGATGCATTGAATTGTTGATAGGCACATAAACAGCAGTGAGGGCATCAGATGAACCCTCCTTCATACATACGTAAATACACATACACCTGTATGGCACTGTCCTGGCACTACAACTCAAATGGGGTGAAGAGTTGTGTCAAATGGAGCATGCAAGGGGAGGACAACACACACACACACACACACACACACACACACACACACACACACACACACATGAGAGACTGTCACACATACCACGCTCATGCAAACACACTCAATTCACCCACACATGAGAGACTGTGGTCATTTTGTGTGTGTGTGTTTTTTTTTTGTCTACTTCTGATGATGGCCTTGTTGGCCAAAAGCTCATTTTGTGACAGTCTTTTTGTTGTGCCTTTCTGTGACTCAGCATCTCTGCTATATGGTGAGAAGCAACCAGTCTTTTCATAACATTGTTACATTCCATCCTGGATTTTCCATACTGCCAGGACTATTACTGGAAAGAATGACTGATGTTGTGAGGACAAATCTCATCTACATAATTCAGAGATGCTGGTGTCCCGTAGAGGATCAACATAGCATGGGTTGTGAAGCAGCCATTGGAATTAAGTGTATAGTGCTCACCAGCAAATTCTGCTTCTGAATAGTCAACTCTGCTATTGTCTCTAGTTTGACAGATTTATAGCAGTTTTCACAGATGGTTCTACCTCTAATGGATAAGGTACGTCAGCCACGTGATGGGGCAGGATATACTTGGTAGCTGCATTTGACTGGCCTTGTACCAAGATTTGCCACTGGGGTATGACCTATGTGGCAAAGGTTTAGGAGTTTGTCTGGTGTAAGGTTTATTACATTTCTTTCAATCCACCCATTTAAAGCAAGTGATTATTTGTTACCATGTCTAGTAATTCCGTGTATCATTATTTATGATACATGCAATTGAAAATGGTGAGTGTCAAGAATTTTTAATTGAAGTGATGACAGGAAACTAACTTCCAAAATTCGTATAATTAAAATCAAAGATATGCAGAAAATATTTAAAATTGTTAGAGATAAAAGAACATGTTTGAAGCATGCACAGAGTATGTCTAATGTGCGCATACCCATACTACTGATTTCCTTTAAGGGCTCTTCAAGCAGAATGAACTTTCAGTTCATACTCTCAATTCCTACATATGTATGTTTATGTCAAAAGCCTTTTCCATTTGCATTACTGCTGTTTGAAGCTGCTCTAAGAAATCTGGCCTTCCCTGTAAAAAAACTTAATATTTAATGACCTATTTCTAGATGCTTAATACCGTTCAAGAATGAATCTGTTTGTCCAAACATGATTAGTGAATGAGACGACTTTGTTGTTAAGGTAAGAAGTGAGTATGATGAAGCTGAAAATTAAGTAAACATACAATTAGAGAAATTTACCTTGTTGGCTGCCATAGGAAAAACAGACTTCATAAAAGAGGAATGCCAGACTCTGTCTGCCCTTGGAAAGAAGGTTAAAGCAATTCATTTAGTTAGCAGAATTATAAACGACACTTACTAAATGTGGTGTTTTTGCCACAGACACCATTCCAGACATATCACATCCTAATTCATAGAGTGGCATCAGAAATTCTGAGTACTGCCGTAAGAGGCAGCCACACAGCAATCGTGGCCACCAACTGATAGCAATTCACACACACACCCTCCTTCGCAGACACAGGCAGTGACATTATAAAAGCATATAAGAGGCCACCACAACTTATGATCAGGCCCTCATTCAATCTTGTGTTATAAAACTGAATACTCAGCCTCTCGCAAAGTGATTACAGCATATTACGAACTTGACATATTTAGACTGTACATTGGATTTGACTGAACTTTTGTTCTGCAAACTACTGAAGTTAAGTTAATGATATTCACTTAACTGTTGCCATGTGTCTCCTCCTCTGTTTTCTGCTTTAGAACACATGCATCACCACAGGATACAGCACTATATTGTTGTGTGCCACAAATAAACTAATTTCATAATCTACATCCTTTTGGTTTAACATGCAACACATTGTTATATGTATTTGTCTAGACCTTGCGTTATTCCCGTGGTACATTACAGTCAGTTATTTCCTGCTGTTAGTTAAAGCTAGTTGGATAAGAAAATAAAAGTCAGGTCTACATTCACATAGAAAAAGCAAAGGTAACACAAATGTTTACACATATATACAAACCCATGCAAAGTAATATGTTGTGACATGATTGTCTGACGGTATGATCACTTACAAGTCTTTGTACACACCATGATAAATCTGACCACATCTTTGTCATTTCAAATGGTTGGCACATGCAGACATACAAGACATTTTTAGAGTTACCAGAAAAAAAACATTATTCTATGAAAACTCCATTTCTTTGAGTGTGTCCAATGTGTATGCAATACCCTAATTTCATGTGTTAGGAATTTCCAGCTTTGCCAGATACAGCTGTGCATTAATTTCAAATAAATAATATTCACTATATCAGAGAGCATTCCCGAACAAATTTTCTGATAAAGGTTATTTCATTTACCGTGATAAAGTCTCCTTATCGATTTGAAAGTGATTTACCAAATTCAAATCTTCAAAAAACTTGAAAACATAGCACGTTGTTTCAGGAACTGGTATTGTGCGAGGGGAGAAAGACCAATGTAATAATAGTTTGTTGTCATGACTTCCTTTGCAATTAAGTAAGTTTTGTACATCCTCTGCATTCACCTAAGGAATGGAAATAGAAATATGTGGTTTACTTTTTGTTACTACAGCAAAATTGCTTACCATTATTTACTGAAGATAACGACAAAGTAAAATATTTTTATACACAATAATGGTTAGATTTCCATTTTTAAAATGCAGTTGCTTACGAACAGACAATCTAATTAGAAACTGACGGAAAACAAGCATTTGTAGAGATACATACAGTATTTGTATGGGAAAAATATTGCTAACAGAAACAATGGCACACAAAAAATTTATGAGTTTTCTTTTCTTTTTCCTTTAGATGCATATAAACTGAAAGTTAGAAGCACTTTCATAAGAATGGTACGGAAATGTAGTCATGAAAATTTAAAGAAAAAAAAATGAGTACATAAAAAAGCAACAACAGAAATACATAGATCTTCTATGACATTTCAGGATTGCTGCCGGATCATGTTGACTTCTTGTCATAATACATCAGCTGGCAACCGTCCAGCATCTTCAGGTGAGTGTCCGCCACTGAAGGCTGCCAGTACATAGTGTTGGCTTTATAAAAATAATTGGCACACAAAAGCATGCACACTGGCACGCTTCACACTATTGACATCTGCACCCTCTGCAAATAAATACTGTTCCCCCTGTGGCATGCAGGTGCAAGTCCGTCCTCTGTCAGAGTGCACGCTCACAACACTAAAAACAAATGTCAGATGCTGCAGACGTCTCATTGTGAATAAAACATTTTCTCTCAGAAAAAATAAAAGAGGTCACCAGGTCCCAAGCCTTCTGCAGTTGAAAGCCGCTGTCACAATTTATCAGATTTTATGTTAGACATATTTCCACAGATTCTTAATCACTGAATCCCAAAAGGATCTCACTGGGGTCAGTATTTTTGTGGCAGAATAATCCATATAGTGTCCTATGGTAATAAAATTCTCAGCTACGACCGACTTACTGGGCTGCGAAAGGCAAGTGTGATGCTCATGTTGAATCCACCTTTCACGTACTGTGCTTATCGTCTCATCTGTGTAAGCCTTGCCACACTGGCAAGGAATATTGTAAATCCCAGCCTTCTGCAGACCCACATTGTCCTTTATCAAAACAAGAAGAGCACTAATCTTCACCGGTGGCCAGAAGATTACTTTAACTTCATGTTTCCCTGGAATCCTGCCACCTTTAGACCTGTGGAAGGAAAGCCCTGGACTTGAGCAGCTCCTTATCTTCTGTCTTGTCACGTCTCCTTAATGCTGTACTAATCTGATGTGGAGAGTAACCGTTATCTATTAACACCGACTGTAGGTGTTCTAGTTCCTCTGTACGGCCGTCTTCATAAAAAACAACATGGGTCTGGTGCACCAAAGTTCTATGGACAACGACTTTTTGTGAAGGGTGATGGCAGCTCAATGCTTGCAGATAAAGGGGGTTTACAGTAGACAGGAAGCCCCAATGACCCATCCACTCTCCTAGAACCCAAGCCATCCAAAAATGGTAAGCAACCCTCCTTCTCTATTTCCATCATAAACTGGATGTTCTTGTGGACTGAATTCAGATGTTGCAAGAATCGTGACAGTTCTTCTTCAGTATGGGGTCATACTATAAAACTGACATCTATGTATCACCAGAAGACTCTCCGTTTAAGTTCTGCCAAATCAAGTGGCCTCTCCTTAAAGTCTTACACAAAAAAAGTTTGTTATCAGAAAGGACATGATGAAAATGTGCTGTTATATCAGTCACGATCTTATTGCTGATGAGTGACAAAGATCCCATAAAAGGAACCTTAGTTGAAAGTGAGATGACATCAAAGCTCACAAGTAAGTTAGTCTATTGATAACATCAGCAGAGTTGTGAACATGATGCGTGCACTTCCCCACAAAAGGTCTCAGCAGAAAGGCAAGATGTATAGCCAAATCATACTTGGGGGTGTTGATATTAGCAACAATCTACTACTGTCAATATTATTGAAGACTTTGAGGAGACGGCACTTGATTCGACAGAACTTAAAGCGAGTCTTCTGGTGATATGTAGATGACACTTTTGTAGTGTGGTGCCATGGTGGTGAAGAATTGTCATGTTTCTTGCAACATCTTAATTCAGTCCACAAGAACATCCAGTTTATGATGGAAATAGAGAAGGATGGTTGCCTTCCACTTTTGGACGTCTTGGTTACTAGGAGAGTGGATGAGTCATTAGGGCAGTCTGTCCATCATAAGCCCACACATACAGACCTTTATCTGCAAGTTTCAAGCTGCCATCAACCTTCACAAACTATTGGCATCCTTAGAAAATTTGTGCACCAGGCTTATGTTGTTTCTGATGGAAATGGCCTTACAGAGAAGCTAGAACATCTACAGTCGGTGTTCAAAGATAATGGTTACTTTCGACAACAGAACTGTACAGCGCTAAGGAGGAAGAAACGTGACCACCCACAAGATCAAGATGATAAGGAGCTGTTCAAGTCCAGGGCATTCCTTCCACATGTCGGTAACCTTTCATCTAAAGTAGGCACAATATTAAAAAAAAATATAAAATTTAAAGTAATCTGCTAGCCACTGGTGAAGATTAGTGCCCTTCCCAGTTCAGTAAAGGACAATCTGGGTCCGCAGAAGACCAGGATTTACAAAATTCCTTGCCAGTGCGGCAAAGCTTAATACATCAGACGATAAGCACAATACATACAAGGTGCATTGAGCATGAGAGCCACACTTACCTTTCGCATCCCAGTAAGTCAGCCATAGCTGAGCATTGTATTACCACAGGACACACTATGATTTATTCTGCAACAAAAATCTTGGCACCGGTGAGATCCTTTCGAGATTCAGTAATTAAATAATCTGTGGAAATACGTATAATGCAAAATCTTATAAATCATGACAGAAGCCATCCGTTGGACAGGACTTGGGACCCAGTGATCTCTTTAATTTCTTCTGAGAGAAAACATTTTATTCATAAGACACATCTGGCGACATCTGACCTTTTTTTTTTTTTTTTTTTTTTTTTTTTTTTTTTTTTTTTTTTTTTTTTTTAAAAAAAGGAGATGCATGTGTGCATTCTGACAGAGGATGGACATGTAGTTTCACCCTTAAGCAGGCACCTGCACGCTGCAGATGGAACAGTATTTGCAGAGGGTACAGATTTCAATAAATGTCACTGCTATGACAGTCACCAATGCCCAACTTGGAATTAGGGTTCTGAGTTACTTACTCTCATACTGTTACTTTTATTTTTTTCCACACATTTTCTTTCAATAAACGCAAAAATTGGGACAAAAAGCAAAGCAGAAAGCCAGCTGCAGCACAAAAATTGCTGTTGATGTTTTAATAATGTAATTACTGAATATTCAAATATGCATTACGCCAACTGAAGATGGGTGAAAGCCCGAAACATGTATTGGCTTAACTAAAAATGCATAAAAAAGTGGCTGTTTGCTGTGTTTATTAAAATAAAATAATTTATTTTCTTCTGCCTTTCACTGCAGATGAAAGAACTGTTTGTACAAAAAGCAGCAAGAGTATGACTGCAGACTCCCTTCCACTGCTGAACATAATATTTGGTTAAGCGATTAGCATGAAACTGGTTTTGGCATGTACCTCGACATTTTTTCTCATCTAGCTCGCTGTTTATTTTGTATTAGTGCTGCTCACTTGGACTTAATGATGACACAACTTATCACTGTGTTAACAGAAGCAGTAATGAAGGAATAGGAATGAGCTTGCAAATGTAAAATAACAATGGAATGGTTACAAGACAATGTTTTGTGTGACTGCTGCATTTTATACAGAGCCATACCTGTTAGATGGTTAATGCATTTTATAAAATATGGATCATAAACTGCATCTGGATAATACGTATAACCTTACTGGCTGAGATTAATCAATGACAAACAAACTGACATTTGTGATGCCTCTAATGGATGAAAAGTCAAACCTAAGAAGAAAAATATGTATTTCGTACCTCTGGCAGAACAATCACAAACTTAAAAAGTTTGTCATGGATGAATCATAACTCATGACAAAAAAGACTTAGAATTAACCTCCAGAGAAATAGTTTTGGACTTAAACAGATTGTCATCTGATTTACGGGCTAATTATCTAACAAATGGAATAGATTTTGTATTCTCTGGAATTAACAAAATGAAAAAATCTTTTAGACATTATTCTAATAGTCTATTTAGTGTGCAACATATATTTTATGGTGCTGACCAGTATAACAAATTATATATTAGCTAAAATGGTACTTGCGAATTACTTTTGGTATGTTGCAACAAATGAGATGGTACTGACTGTGATACTTCAGAAGATCACAATTATTAAAAATATCATTAGAAAACATTGTGATTTCCAAGTTTGTGATTATCTCACTCAGAGGTAAAGTAGCAATTTGGTTGTGGTGACAGACTGATCTGTAGCTTAGCCCCAGTTCTAGGTTGGACTGTGGTACTCTAGTTGTGAGTTGGCAAAGCAATGAGTGTGAAAGCAAATACATCTGTTACTTAGCCCAAGGTCTATGTTAGGTTGGAATGTGACAGTTTGGTTGTAAGTTGGTGAAACCACCAAATGTGGTAGCCTGATCCTGTAAGCTCCCCTCCCCTCACAATTTTAGAGACCTGACGGCGATCCTAATGGTTGACTATCAGATTATGGGGTGAGAAGCAATGACTACACAGAAAACCAGAATGTAGCCTAACAATACTTGGCAGAACAGTAAGTATTTATAACAGAAGTAATCATAGAAGATGTTGACGTTCCACTATAATAAATTATGAATTCCTATAACTTTATTTATTCACCTTCAAACAATGCAAAACACACTTAACTGTACCACACTCGTTTCTATGATGATACTGACGAATTTTAAAGCTCATGTACTCCAAAAATGCTGCAGACAATTCATTATTCCTATTCCAACAAAAGATTGTGCTCAATTGTGTAGCTAAACATTTTATAATTAATTTCTCATATTTATGGCTCGGTATCCTTACAATCTATAGCTTAGTCTGAGGTTAGGTTGGAAGGTGACATATAGGCTGTCAGATGTTTAACAATAATTACTAACCACATCTAAAACATGTTGCAAGTGCCTGTCTTGAAATGTTGAAATGCCAACATATTGAATTTTCAGACAGGATATGGTGTGCAGTTTTACCTGAGTGATATGTTTTCTGCTTGAAATTGTAACCCGATAGGTCATGTCTACACCAGGACATAAAATATCCTGTTTTTCCTCGAATGTGGATTGACCTATCAGATACACCAACAAGTGGAATATATTGGATTACATCTATCTCACAGTACAGTATTTATTTTGTTGCTTTTGTCTCACAGTTCCATTTTGCAAAAATTCTAATACAATGCGCAAATTCTAATACAGAATTACCACTTCATATGGTACAGTTTATAAGGGCGATTAATTGGAGACATGGGCTTGACTTTTAACAATTTGATGTTTTCTTTCTTTCTGTGATGACATTTGTGTTCTCTTTGACTATTATGACCAAGTGAATAGTTTGGCAGTTCTCTGAACAGTGATCAATTTTGAATGTGTGGTTATCAGTGAGTTCTTTTTTTGAGTTGCTGAAATGAGCCAGTGAACTGATCTGGAATGTTCACACAATTTAAAAGGTCAGAAGCAAATCGTACATTGGTATGTGGCTATCGGTTTCGTCACGAAAGACAGAAGGTGTGACCTTTGCCAAACAAAAATGAAGTTGGTACCAAAGAATAATTTGAATGATGGTTTTATATGGTGGTGGTGGTGGTGTGTACAAGGAAATAATTGGCAAGAGAAACAATGTTCAACAAGGAATGGTCCTTGGTCTGCTTGTAGCAAACTATCAATAACTGCAATCTTATAACTGACACACTTTTGCAGTTTTAAATTTAGCAGCAAACATATTTTGTAGAATTAAAACTGAAATCACTGTGTGGATAACTCATAGGAATATTGTAGAGAAGTATGTTTTCTATTTGTTTAGACAAAAACAAAAAACTTGGTGGGAAAGACATAACTGTCGAAATTGATGAACCCTTATTTCGGAAAAGAAAATTTGATAGAGGAACTAATGCAACAAGACAATGGGTATTCAGCACCACTGTAAGAGGCACTCATAAGTGTTATTTTGTGTTGTCAAAGTAAAGTCAAAGGAGGTACTTCTGGATATAAGAAGAAAAGATCTTAGCTGGGACAACTATAATGTCTGCCTGTTTCTTATAAGCAGCTATCAGGTGAAGGGTTCAAGCACCTCCCGGCAAAAGATATCCTTATTTCAAGAATCGAAGTACAGGAATAGATACAAACAGTTTTGATTTATATCCAACACAGTTAATCTGAGTTGCAACACAATGACTTTCTCACAGGAATGTTTGTAACATATCATCCACACCCTGTACAACTATCTGATGCCTTTCTGTTTCTCTGCTAATAATTTTGCTGCTTCCTAGCCCCTCCACTTGTAAATTAGACCTCCTCTCTTCTTTGCTGATGGTTATTTTGACCAATCAATGTGAAAACTAACAAATGTGCCCCTATAAGCCACTAAACAGTAATTGACTTCTCCCCTCGAACTACAGGTTCAAGGCTCTAGAACATAAAATTCTCAAGTCCTTTTGTGCTCAGGACCATGTATAATACTTTGGGATCGTTGACCTAAATTTAAGTATTGTAAAAGATTGTGTAATTAACTGGTGACCTAACATCATTACATTACTGAACGAAATAAGTGTGTCAGTTGAGAGTGAGTAATTACAAGTGTGATGTTCCGAGGTGAAATGAATGACATTAAATACTTCATGCAACTAAAGAGCTATAAAGCTATCTGCAATTACTAGCCATTTACCTTTACACAAACATCAAACACTAGGTTCCTGAAGATTAAATAAATATTCTCTGGCAGTAAATACAAGTTTCCAGAATGAGATTTTCACTCTGCAGTGGAGTGTGCGCTGATATGAAACTTCCTGGCAGATTAAAACTGTGTGCCCGACCGAGACTCGAACTCGGGACCTTTGCCTTTCGCAGGCAAGTGCTCTACCAACTGAGCTACCAAAGCACGACTCACGCCCGGTACTCACAGCTTTACTTCTGCCAGTACCTCGTCTCCTACCTTCCAAACTTTACAGAAGCTCTCCTAAGAACCTTGCAGAACTAGCACTCCTGAAAGAAAGGATATTGCGGAGACATCGTCTCCTAGGAGACGAGGTACTGGCAGAAGTACAGCTGTGAGTACCGGGCGTGAGTCGTGCTTCGGTAGCTCAGTTGGTAGAGCACTTGCCCGCAAAAGGCAAAGGTCCCGAGTTCGAGTCTCGGTCGGGCACACAGTTTTAATCTGCCAGGAAGTTTCAGTAAATACAAGTGTTACAAAAGTACAGGATCAATGTTGCTGCATAGTAAGTATGCGTGCACCTAGAAATGCACTTAGTTACTCAAAATATAATGATGCACCCAACCCACACAACTCATATAATATTGTAAACAGACAAGCCTGAAACATTTATACACGATTTGTCAATTTCAAATATAGTGTAAGCTGTGACTCTCAACAATTAGAACAAAGAACATTTTTTCACTTGAGAACGTTACTTATTTAGTTTGTAAGAAATCAGAAACCCATGACTAATATTTTAGAAAAGCTGCTGATATGAACACTGTCAATTTCAGACATTATTGCCATGAGCTGTGCTGCGTGCCTTGTGGAGTAGTAGTTAGCGTCACTGGATGGTAGGCTGCAAGTCACCAGTTCAAACCCATCACCAGCAAATAACTGATATTTGTGAGGCAAAAAGTGAAAAGGGACCTCTTGTCAGGGAAGTAAAATTTTCAGTACGAGCAAAAACATTTGATAATGTCTAAAATATCTATTTTTTGTTCTTTTTTCATATTGTAGTAGTTTACTTCATTCTGTACAAGCTCTTATCACTCTGAAAGTTATTATAATATTATTAAAAGCAATCAATGTCAACTTCTGAAAAAGGACTTCTTGTCGTTATAGGGAAATAACACTGGCCTGACCCTTTCTAAATCATGCAGCTGCATGTGCAATGCTTCAAAAATAAAATAAAAATAAATCTCCTGAATTTTACAGGCATTTTAAGGGGTTCAGAGTAGCCTTGAATAAAAGAAGAATGTTTTGTGAATACAATAATTACAAATAAGACAAGTGGTCCTCAGAGTTGTAAATGCCTACAGATGTTACCAATTTGCAGTTGGGAGCCCTAAAATGCCAACTGACTGCCGACATTATTGTAGCAACAAAAACCTACACTTAAACACATTTTAGTTCTGTTGTTGCTGCTACAACTGAAAAAGGTTAAGTTGCTGGGAATATATACGACTGGCTTCATGTCTTGGAGAATACTAGTGCTAACAAAGTACATGGCAGAACTAAATGTATCCATTTGAGCTCATCATTAGCTAAAACGATAGCGTACATTGCAAAATGTATATTGATGGAAATGGATTTGTGCACAGCATCTTTTATGGAGAAAATGGACCTGTTGGATTTCCTGGTGCAGTGATCCCAGCAGGGATGACAAAACAATGAAAAAATTATCTTTTTGAAACATCAGGACCTATTGCAAAGAGGAATAAAAAGATATTCTGTGTTGAAGTAGAACCAGAATCTGAACCAGAACCTCAAGACAGATAAATGAGCATTCTGAGGAAGAATATTACCAGCCAAGTATTCCAGAAACAAAGAAAAGGAGACACAATGCTGTTTGTGAATGATCTTGAACCCCTTCAGATGCAAGTATTTTAGAAGCAGAAAATCAAATGTTTTGTCTACTATAAAATACGGGATCTTGGTAACATATTTTTGGGGGCTTTGTGAACTCAATATTTTTGATGATTTTGGGCCCCTTGGTCTAAAAGATGCCACAATACAAAACAAAAAAATCAATATTTTGAATGAAAGAAAAAACAGAGCTGTGCAGGGTGCAGTAATTTTTCTCAATTTGGGGCAAATTCATTTGGTTTTAAATTTTTGTACACTATAATGTGCTACAGATTGAAGGGGTTAACCACTTAATGTGTAATATTAACATAAAAAAGTCTATACCATTTAACAAAGGACATGTGAAGGGTAATATAAAATCCAGAATTTGTATCTTAAATATATCAACTTAAGCAATGGCAATAAAGTGAAATTTTAAAATGAATTATCTCAAAACATCTGTTTTCCATCACCACTACGATGAACCTAAAAATTACAATAGCTCAAAATCTAGAATTTCCAACAAGAGGTCCCTTTTTGTTCTCTGTCTCACATTTATTTATCATGTCTGCAAGAGTCTCACAATCTCTTTATATTAGCAAAGTCTGCACTTTCTGGACAATTCAATGATCATATGAATAGCAGATATCTCCATCCAGAAATTCAGTTCTATCTGTATGCTGGTGCCTGTAATAAATGTGCTTCTAGTGCTTAGTGATGTACTTCACTGATGATCCTGGTTTCGAGTTTGGAGTTGACTGTGGTTCTGATGTGATACTGTTTGACTGAGAAGCCAGGTACTTCGAAATATCTACATCACCATGGCTCCAACTAGGCAACATAAAAGCCAGGAAGTGAGACAGAAGCAGTAGACTCTTTCGTTGATCCATATATTTGAGAGATCAATTAATTACAAAACAGCCGTAGGTCAGCTGCACATCACACAACCATCACTGTTTCCTGGAGGAACTGATCAATATCCCAAAGAAATGGCACAAAGAATTCAACCGAGTTGTCAAATACAACTGGTGGGATGACAAGATATGTTTGGCAAATGGCTACTTTTACTTGGATGGCACAGCAAAAAGAACAATAAAGAGAAGCTTGACAACTGGAATAAATTCCAGACAGAACTGAAGAAAACATTTGGTGACAATCAGCAGCAAGTCCACTTGCTGAAAGAACAGAAGAGCAGGACCAAACATCATGATGAAATGACACAGTCTTACATATAGAATGTTTTGGCCCCATGCCACATTGTGTACCCAAATTTAACAGAAGCTGGCAAAATTTTGCACTTGATGAAGCAATCACATAAGATATGTACCAAGCTCTTCTATTAAAATATATGACAACAAAGTAATTTGTCAAATGGTGCCAGTGCATCGAGTAAACACAACATAAAAAGCTATAGCCATCTTCTGAATTTGGAACCTATGGCAGCTGTGGAAACCACCATGACCTTGCCTCTTTCATACACCAGGTAGCAAGAGACAAAATACAGGAGTTTATGGCAGCCAGAAATGTCAGACCATGGACAGAAGAGATAGCAATGATGAACTTTGACTCCATATGTCTGGAAGTAACAGAGAATGTCGGAGAAGAAGTGAATCGATCTTTAGCACCAATCTTCATCACCAGTCAAATATGCCATGAAGAATGGACTCGGCCAACTCAAACTTGCACTTGAACAATGCAGGTACAATCAACACTGCTGAAACGTCAAAATGCACATAGAAAAATATACACTTGGAGTACAAAGAACAACACACTGATGTGTTTCCATTATGAATGCCCTGAACACTTGTATGCAGCTGCAGAGAAAGAAGACGGGCATTCGACAACTGTTATGCTGCAGGACATGAACCATCACAACATTCCTACCCATGCTAGTCAACTACAGATGATTATACAAGACATGTGAGACAAAATCCACTGCCGTATCCTGGATGAGATTGCTCCTCAACATACCATAGCCATCACCTGTACCAGCCACTCACCTAAGTGAGGTGACCATCTATCAAGGTAAGGCCACCGCAGATGAAAATCACCCATGGACGACAATTACCAAGATGTCTGTAAATCTCACTGACAACATCTCAGGTTGCCATCCTGTCCGGACACTAGTTGACTCTGGGACTTCTTTTTCTATAATATCAAAAGCTTGTCAATTAGCCGCTAAGGAAAACTACACTCTGTGACACAAAAATTATCATGCTGAAAGTCACAAATGCGAAATATGTCCAGCCGACAGGAGCAGGTATTGCAAGACTTACCATCAATGACAGAACACATCCCTCTGAACTTGTAGTTTTAACAGTATGCAGTAAACCTCCGGAGAGTCCACTGTCCTCTCCTGTGGTCCTTGTGAAGCAGATGACGATGATTATTATTATTATTATTATTATTTTTGGCTGAGGGCACTAAACAGCAAGGTCATCAGTGCCCTTGGGTTAATGATATACAGGGTTATTACAAATGATTGAAGCGATTTCACAGCTCTACAATAACTTTATTATTTGAGATATTTTCACAATGCTTTGCACGCACATACAAAAACTCAAAAAGTTTTTTTAGGCATTCACAAATGTTCGATATGTGCCCCTTTAGTGATTCGGCAGACATCAAGCCGATAATCAAGTTCCTCCCACTCTCGGCGCAGCATGTCCCCATCAATGAGTTCGAAAGCATCGTTGATGCGAGCTCGCAGTTCTGGCACGTTTCTTGGTAGAGGAGGTTTAAACACTGAATCTTTCACATAACCCCACAGAAAGAAATCGCATGGGGTTAAGTCGGGAGAGCGTGGAGGCCATGACATGGATTGTTGATCATGATCTCCACCACGACCAATCCATCGGTTTTCCAATCTCCTGTTTAAGAAATGCTTCTGCTTTAGCCTTTTCCGTAAGGTTTTCCAAACCATCGGCTGTGGTACGTTTAGCTCCCTGCTTGCTTTATTCGTCGACTTCCACGGGCTATGCACGAAACTTGCCCGCATGCGTTCAAGCGTTTCTTCGCTCACTGCAGGCCGACCCGTTGATTTCCCCTTACAGAGGCATCCACAAGCTTTAAACTGCGCATACCATCGCCGAATGGAGTTAGCAGTTGGTGGATCTTTGTTGAACTTCGTCCTGAAGTGTCGTTGCACTGTTATGACTGACTGATGGGAGTGCATTTCAAGCACGACATACGCTTTCTCGGCTCCTGTCGCCATTTTGTCTCACTGCGCTCTCGAGCGCTCTGGCGGCAGAAACCTGAAGTGCGGCTTCATCCGAACAAAACTTTATGAGTTTATCTACGTATCTGTAGTATGTCATGACCATATGTCAATGAACGGAGCTACAGTGAATTTATGAAATCACTTCAATCATTTGTAATAGCCCTATACTGATGAGTACAGTGAAAATTGTGAAAAAAATGTCAATAAAACAGAAAACCACATTTCATTCCTCCACAAGAATGACAAGGCAGCCCCAATAAGGTGAGCTTCAGAAAAGTCCATAATAAAGCCTCAACGAGACACGGCAGAATAGGTAGATAAAACTATGTATAAAATAACTGTAAGAAACACGGTTAAAATGGACAGATCACTGCAGTTGGATGACTACTTGAGTGACCCAACCACTGGGTGACTCACTGAAATTGTGCAATCAATATTTTGGGAAGAATTCCGACACCACAAAAAATCTTAAAACACGAACAACATTGCCTCATTATCAGTTAAAATAGAACGCAGATCCTGTGGGAGACACAGTTCACCCCTCAGGTCATCCTATAAAATGTACTCAGTTAAACATATCGTATTGTGTCACACATTCTGACATACTGAGGGTCCTTCCAACAAAAGAGGAAGCCACGTGTCAATGGGCAATGTCCCTCTCTAAACTGTGTAACAGCTACTTCTTCAAACCATCGTGGGCAGAAAGAGGTAAGCCACGGTTGCACTGAAAGTTTTATGGAACACAGTTTACTATTCCTCGCTTACAGCCACTGAGTCTCCCACCAACACACAGCCTTCCTGGTCACAAATGAAGCGACAGCCTGCAGGGGGACTGACAGTGAGCAGGATGAGGAAAGGAGCAAGCTTTCTTGGCAGCCGCTCAGGGAGTTCATTTCCCCAAATCCCTGTGTGTCCTAGAACTCAGCAGAAAATGATTTCCTTGTCCTGCCTTTGCAAGAGAAGGAGAGCATCCTACACTTCTCACACCACCCGATCTACTGCGTAAATCTGTCCAACAGTGAGAAGGGCACCTTGAGAATCTTAACAGATGAGAAATTTCTCGTTATGACGTCATCCCATTTGCTCCACTGCCCTCAGGATAGCACACAATTCCACATAATAAACTAAAAACTGTTCTGGGAGTCCTATCATCAGGACAATATCAGTAAACATGACAGAACAATTGAGAAAATGGTCAGACAGGACATTCCCAACCTTGTATCTAAAATATCTGTCCAAAATAATGGACTGTATGAAGGTGAGTAGACATCCACAGAATCTCCATTGAAAGATGTATGACAAAATACTATGCCTCCAGATGGTGTCGTAAGCCTTTTAAAAATTGAAATAAACACCGACAGTGTGTTGCTTATGAAGGAAGCTTGTTGAATTTCTGCTTCAAGCATGGCCAGGTTATCGAGCGGGAAGTTGTTGTTCTTGTTGATTTGTGGGAGGAAACCAAACAACAAGATCATCAGTCCCATTAGATTAGGGGAGGATTGTGGAAGGAAGTCAGCCGTCACCTTCCCAAGGAACCATCTCGGCATTTGCCTGAAGCAATTTAGGGAAATCATGTAAAACCTAAATCGTGATGGCCGAATGCGAGTTTCAACCATCGTCCTGCTGAACGCAAGTCTCGTGTGCTAACAACTTGCTTGGTCAAGTGTGGATTGATACCTGCTGAACCCACACTAGGACCAATTTAACAGGCACCTGGTTTCGAGAGCGCTTCCTGACCATATGCTCGTGTCCTTCCTATGCAGCTTGTCAGGCTAATACCACAATAACTACTGCGACCTGTCTGATTCTCCACTAGTTTTAAAACTGGGACTACAACAGATTCTTTCCAGGAGTTGGGAAAGTCTCCCATCATCCAAATATGATTAAAGAGCTGAAGGAAGACCTCTTCAATTGTGGGTCCAACAGTGTCAACAAGCTGTACATCATCAGGTTGTTTCCATGTGTCATACCACAAGCTACTGACAATGCAGAATCCAATTCCCACAGACAGAAAGGCTGGTTCTATTCCTCCACATTGGTGGAACTGAAATCAAAATCAGCCTTCTCCTGTGTCTCCCAATGGCTACGGAAAGTAGGATCCTGGCTGTAATTTGCCGTAAGGGACCTATATGATTCAGCCATTGTCTGAGCTATGGCTCTCAGTGATGTTACGAGACCCCCCCCCCCCCCCCCTTCCTGTATTCATACAGCTGCTATTGGCTTTTGTGAGTTGCACCTTAAGATTCTCCTGATGGCTTCCCATACTTTACTTGCAAATGTGCACCTACAGATGGAGTTGAGAAACTCTTGTCAAGACCTCTGCTTATGTTGCCGAATTATTCGCCTGGCCCTTCCACGTGCCATTTGAAAGTTTGCAAGATTCTCAAATGTAGGGCATCAACTGAATCTGTGTGTAGCCGCCCTCCTGTCCCTGACTGCAGAATGACACTCGTCATTCCACCAAGGGTCAGGTCACCTCCTAGGTGTTCCCAATGACTTTGGGACAAATTCATCAGTGGCATGGTGAATCATGGTTGTAATGTGATCCACCCAATTCTGAACGCCGTCACATTGCTCGAAGACAACTAACTGTCTGTAAAGCAACCAGTTAGCCTTTTTGAACAACCATCTCGGCGGGTTGCTTTCAGGATCTGCTCCATCAGGCAGATAAGATCCAGATAGGGTAGTGGCTGCTATAATGAAGATCATCACCCACTTTCCATTGAGCAGGTCTATGGCTGTAGACAAACCTGTAGCAGTTCTTAAATGTGTAGCTTGACCCATGTTCATCAGCATGATATCTATAGTGCATATCAGATTCTTGAGTATCCGACCTTTGGGTAAGTGGTGTTAGAACCCCACAGCATACTGTGTGCACTGAAGTCTCCTAAAAGGGGAAGGTGATGGGGTAGTTCATCAAGAAGATGAGTGAGGACTCCACTGTCAAGATGCTCATGGGGAGGTAGCTAGACAAAGCACACTGTGAATGCAACATGGACCATTATCTGAACAGCAACTACTGTAACCCCACCTTTCACCCTGTCACCAGTAAGGTCGTCTTTTCTGTAGAGGTGATAGCCACAAGTATAGGCATGTCAGTCTCTTTAAAATGAGTCTCCTGAAGAGAAAGGCCAAAGGGTCTGTCCTATACAATTCTTCCAGATGAGTCCTTCTTCTTGTCTTCAAAGGCAAAAGGGTCTGTCCTATACAATTATTCCCGATGAGTCCTGTATCTATTCATTCATATTCCATTTATATAGGAGCCATTTCAACAACGTGCTCTTGATTTACCCCTGTCCTTGCACAGGGTTGGCGAGGCACTTGTAGAGTGAGGTGGAGTGGAGGGGCTGCCTGGGTCTGGTGATGAGGCATCAGAATCCATGATGTCTCATCATTATTCAGACATGCCAGAATGGCACCCGAGAAAGCTTTCAATCTGCATGCTGAGATTCTTTCCCTGCTCCCTTTCCCAGCAAGGATGAGGGGGAAAGAAGGTGGTAGGAGGCACTTTTCTTTGAAGAAAGTGGCGGTTGGGAGGCACTCTGCTTTTGGCGTACTTTGGGGATGCTCACTGTGAAAGCATTGCTGATGTCTTCTGTTGTAGTTGCCTGGCTCACTATGCCTTCAACTTCACTTTTGCACATACAGATGCAACTACAGCTGCTGGTGGTGGATAGTGATATGCTGGACGTCGTCTGTGTCGAAGCGTTGACTTCAGGAACAGGTTTCTGCATCAAGGATGCATTAGAAGTGGCAAAGACAGGGGGTTTCATCACCTTATATTCTGTTTTGGTTCCTGCGTAGAGGATCTGCTTGGTCACTTTTATTCCTGAATTGTGTCTTTCTCTACAAAAGCAGGGCAGTCTCGGCACAAAACCGGATGGCTCCCAGAGCAGTTAATGCAGACTAATGGAGATAGCCAGTCAGCCCAGCTTCTTGGACTGCCTTTTCACACTTCCCCTAAGGTCGCTTCACCTCCGCAACTCAGCACTGTATGGCCAAAACGCTGGCATCTGAAGCAACGCATAGGGTTAGGTTCATAGAGCCTAACCCCGTGTTGGAGGAAACCTGCAATGATGTGTTCAGGTAGTGCGGAGAACTGAAGGTCACAATGAAGGTGGCGGTCTTCTCAGTTTCTCCACTATTCCTACGAGTCCATTTCTCTACATCCACTATACCCTGTGACATCCACTCCTATTTGAGTTTGACAATGTCACTGTCCATAATGTCACGGCAGGTGACCACACCTTTGCTGGAGTTAAGTGTGTTATGCATCTCAACAATGATGTCATATTCACCCAATTGCTGTGACTTCCTAAGTAGTTCCACTTGCTTTGCCCGGTTAGTCTTGACCAGCAAGGAACCATTTGACAACTGCTAGATAGACTTTAGGGTACCAGCAAGCCCTTCTAAACCCTTATGGACATATAAGGGGAACACTTTTTCAAACGTCCCCTTCTTCCTCTTAGGAGGACTACCCTCCCTCATTCTTTCGGGTGAATGGGTGTGAGTAATCCCAGGCATTACACCCATCACACTGGGAGGAGAAGAGGAAGATTTCATGGGTATCGGTTCCACGAGCAGCTGAGGACACAAGGGTCCACTTATACAGAGCCCGTGTGCCTGAGTAAGCCTCATACAACTCAGGTGCAGAAAAATCCCCAGAGGTTGCCTGCTAACGATGTTTCCACCTCAACAGCCACGTCTCTCATTAAAGGGCAGCACACCCTGAGATTGGGCCTATTTTTTATTTATTTATTTATTTATTCTATATATAGAGAGGCTTTTGCCATCCTTGCAATACGGGTGGTCAAGCAAAGAGCCCCATTCCTTGTAACACATAACATTCCACCGCACGATGATCACTGCTGAAGCATGCACAGAGCATATGGTAACAGAGAACTGGCAGTGCTAACCAGCCTCCATCTCAGAAACCCCAAGGTTACCAAGTCCGTACCCAGCAAACACACACAGAAGGAAGCACATGGTGTTTCTGCATCAACTACCAGCAACTGAACAAAACCATGAAGAAAGATGTCTACCCATTGCCATGCATTGATGAAACATGAGTCTACTTGAAAAGAGCAAAACATTTCTCAACTGTATAGATGCAGAAAGGCCACTGGCAACTCAAGGGTGATGAAGTTTGCCAGGAGAGACTTACTTTATTCCACACAATGGCCTCTATGAGTTCGAAGTTATGCCTTTTGGACTATGAAATGCTCCCACCATCTTCGAGCATATGACAAACACCTGCTTCAACACCTTAAATGGATGACATGTTTTTGCTATCTGGATCACATTGTTATATTTTTGAAGACATTTGCAGAAAATTTAAGCCACCTGCCAACCACACTGAACTGTGTTAATACTGGAGGCCTCTGCTTGAATACACAAAGATGCCACCCTTCAATGCCCAAGGAATGAAAATCTTAGGACACCTGTTGAATGTTGATGGCACGTGTCTCGATCCAGAGAAAATAACGGCAGTCACAGATCTTCCCCTCCTTGGCACATTTGTGATCTGAGAAGTTTTCTCTGAATGTGCTCGTATTACCAACGATTCATAAAGGACTTCTGTACCAATGCACGCCCTTGCAAGAACTTGCAGGGTTATGAAAAAATTTTCTGGATCACGGTGCAAGAAAGACGTTTCTGATCTTTCCTTGTCTTTAAGGAGGTGCTACTATCTTCACCAGTCCAAGCACTATCAAATGTGAATATTGAGACTGGAATTCATACCGACACTAGTGGTTACTGGATAGGTGCGTTTCAGGATGGTGCCGAAAAGGTGATAGCTTATGCTTCCAGAGTACTCTCCGATTTCGATACAAACTCTACAACTGAGAAAGAGTGCCTTTTAGTTGTTTGGACCATCAACAAATTCTGAGTGCATTTATTTGGCAAACCATTCATAGTTGTAACAATACGAGAGAAGGAAAGTTGATACTCACCATATAGCGGAGATGCTGAGTCACGACAGGCACAATAAAAAGATTCACACAATCATAGCTTTCGGCCATTAAGGCCTAAATAAAAATAAAATAAAAATAAATTAAAAGACTGTGGTGGTGAAATGACGGCTGTGTAGTGCTGGAATGGGAACAGGGAGGTGGCTGGATGGGTTAGGACAGTGACTGACGAAGGTTGAGGCCAGGAGGGTTACGGGAACATAGGATTTATTGCAGGGAAAGTTCCCACCTGCGCAATTCAGAAAAGCTGGTGTTGGTGGGAAGGATCCATATGGCACAGGCTGTGAAGTAGTCATTGAGATGAGGGGTATCATGTTTGGCAGCGTGTTCAGCTACAGGGTGCTCCACTTGTTTTTTGGCCACAGTTTGTCGGTGGCCGTTCATGTAGACAGACAGCTTGTTGGTTGTCATGTCTACATAGAATGCAGCACAGTGGTTGCAGCTTAGCTTGTAAATCACATGACTGGTTTCACAGGTAGCCCTGCCTTTGATGGGATAGGTGATGTTAGTGACCAGACTGGAGTAGGTGGTGGCAGGAGGATGTATGGGACAGGTCTTGCATCTAGGTCTATTACAGGGGTATGAGCCATGAGGTAAGGGATTGGGAGCAGGGGTTGTGTAAGGATGGATGAGTATATTGTGTAGGTTCGGTGGACAGCAGAATACTACGGTAGGAGGGGTGGGAAGGATAGTGGGTAGGACATTTCTCATTTCAGGACACGACAAGAGGTAATCTAAACCCTGGTGGGGAATGTAATTCAGTTGCTCCAGTCCCGGATGGTACTGAGTTATGAAGGGAATGCTCCTCTGTGGTCGGACTGTGGGACTTTGGGAGGTGGTGGGAGACTGTAAAGATAAGGCACAGGAGATTTGTTTTTGTACAAGAATGGGAGGATAATTACAGTCAGTGAAGGCTTCAGTGAGACCCTCAGTATATTTGAGGAGGGACTATCATCACTGCAGATGTGACGACCATGGGTGGGTAGGCTGTACGGAAGGGACTTCTTGGTATGAAATGGGTGGCAGCTGTCGAAGTGGAGGTGTTGCTGGTGGTTAGTGGATTTGATATGGACAGAGGTACTGATGTAGCCATCTCTGAGGTGGAGGTCAACATCTAGGAAGGTGGCTTGTTGGGTTGAGTAGGACCAGGCAAAAGAAATGGGGGAGAAGATGTTGAGGTTCTGGAGGAATGTGAATAAGGTGTCCTCACCTTCAAATCAGATAGCAAAGATTTCATCAATGAATCTGAACCAGGTGAGGGGTGTAGGATTCTGGGTTTTTAGAAAGGATTCCCCTAGATGGCCCATGAATAGGTTAGCATAGGATGGTGCCATGCGGGTGCCCATAGCCATACCACGGATTTGTTTGTAGGTAATGGCTTCAAAGGAGAAGTAATTGTGGGTGAGGATATAGTTGGTCATGGAGACTAGGAAGGAGGTTGTTGGTTTGGAATCCATAGACCATCTGGGAAGGTAGTGTTCGATAGTAGTAAGGCCATCAGCATTAGGAATGTTAGTGTACTGGAAGGTGGCATCAATAGTGATGAGCAGGCCACCGCGTGGTAAAGAGAAAAGAACTGTGGAGAGTCGGTCGAGGAAATGGTTGGTACCTTTTATATAGGAGGATAGGTTCCGGGTAATACGCTGAAAGTGTTGGTCTATGTGAGCAGAGATTCTCTCAGTGGGGGCACAGTAACCGGCCACAATGGGGCATCCTGGGTGGTTGGGTTTATGGACTTTAGGAACCATGTAGAAGGTGGGAGTGTGGGAGTGGTAGGGGTAAGTAGAGAGATGCACTCTGGGGAGAGGTTCTGGGATGGGCCTAGATGTTGACCTCCACCTCAGAGATGGCTACATCAGTACCTCCGTCCATATCAAATCTACTAACCATCAGCAATACCTCCACTTCGACAGCTGCCACCCGTTTCATACCAAGAAGCCCCTTCCGTACAGCCTACCCACCCATGGTCGTCACATCTGCAGTGATGAGTAGTCCCTCCTCAAATATACCGAGGGTCTCACTGAAGCCTTCACTGACTGTAATTATCCTCCCATTCTTGTACAAAAACAAATCTCCTGTGCCTTATCTTTACAGTCTCCCACCACCTCCCAAAGTCCCACAGTCCGACCGCAGAGGAGCATTCCCCTCATAACTCAGTACCATCCGGGACTGGAGCAACTGAATTACATTCCCCACCAGGGTTTAGATTACCTCTTGTCGTGTCCTGAAATGAGAAATGTCCTACCCACTATCCTTCCCACCCCTCCTACCGTAGTATTCTGCTGTCCACCGAACCTACACAATATACTCATCCATCCTTACACAAGCCCTGCTCCCAATCCCTTACCGCATGGCTCATAGCCCTGAAATAGACCTAGATGCAAGACCTGTCCCATACTTCCTCCTACAACCACCTACTCCAGTCCGGTCACTACATCACCTATCCCATCAAAGGCAGGGCTACCTGTGAAACCAGTCATGTGATTTACAAGCTAAGCTGCAACCATTGTGCTGCATTCTATGTAGGCATGACAACCAACAAGCTGTCTGTTCGCATGAACGGCCATCAACAAACTGTGGCCTCATCTCAATGACTGCTTCACAGCCTGTGCCATATGGATCCTTCCCACCAACACTAGCTTTTCTGAATTGCGCAGGTGGGAACTTTCCCTGCAACAAATCCTATGTTCCTGTAACCCTCCTGGCCTCAACCTTCATTAGTCACTGTCCTAACCCATCCAGCCCCCTCCCTGTTCCCATTCCAGCACTACACAGCCGTCATTTCACCACCACACCCAGTCATTTAATTTATTTTTATTTCTCTCCTTTCTGTTACTTACCCCCTTCCCCCTCCACACCTTCTCTCCCACCCTTCGTCTAAACTGCAACACTTCACTGTCCGCCACTCCCACCATACTATCCCTCCCCCTTCCCACCCCAGCCTCCTCCTTACCCCGACCCAGTTGCCACTCCCATCATGGACTGGTACTGCTGCTCGCAGTGTAGTTTGAGCTCTCTGAGACGGCAGATGTGTGAGCAAGTTGCGCTTGCGTGAGTGTGTGTGTGTGTGTGTGTGTGTGTGTGTGTGTGTGTGTGAGAGAGAGAGAGAGAGAGAGAGAGAGAGAGAGACTGCTGACAATGGCCTTAATGGCCGAAAGCTATGAATCTTTTTATTGTGTCTATCGCGACTCAGCATCTCCACTATATGGTGAGTAGCAACTTTCCTTCTCTAGTATTGTTACATTCCATCCTGGATTTTCCATTGTTTGATTTCATTCATAGTTGTGATAGACCACCGTTCTCTGTGCTGATGGATCCGTTGAATGGGAATTATGGCTTCAGGCATATGGCATCACAGTAGTACACAAAATTGGGCGTAAACATAGGGACGCTGTCTGTCTTTCAAGGAAGCCTTTGGTGAAACACAGCAGTGTAGATAAAGTCTCAGTCACTGCTGGATTAAATGGCACTGCTGCTACACAGAGGAAAGATTCAGCACTGCTGGAAACCATAGAAGCCATGAAAACAAAGGAACCAACCAAATGTGAACTCCAATTAATAAACGGAATGTGGTAACCTAGAATTCATGAAAACACTGGACAGAATCACATGCATGTATCATTGCCAGGTCTATACTGATCTGGAAGGCACATGAACAATTACCTCTGGGGCATCTGGTACCAAGTCTGCCTGCAGCAGTGCCATTCCAACAGATTAACATTGACCTCTTGGTGTGGTGCTCGAAGTTAACAAATGGGAATTGATGGATAATAGGGGGAATCAATGGATAATAGTCTGCATTGACTACCTCACCTGCTATGCTGTCACCAAAGCTGTACTGACTGCCTAAGCTCCAGAAATTATGAGGTTCCTTGAGAAGACATATTTTGAAACATGGAGCATTCCAATGTGATGATCTCTGACCGAGCAAAAGTTTTCCAATCAAGACTAATATCAAAGGTAATTTTGCACTGGGACATCACTCACAGGATCACAATTGTCTAATGACTTCACATAATGCTTTGATAAGACATTGGCAGACATATTTTTAATATATGATGATGTTGAACAGTGAGAAGGGGATGTAATACTACATGTTATGACATTTGTAAGTAACACAGCAAAGCAAGACATTACGGGATTCACACCATTCTTTCTGCTTCACAGTCACGAGGTCAAAACGACAATACATACACTGTTTGCATTTTAACCGCACAATACTTTGGTTGGCTATGGGAACCATCTCACCACCAGGACCAAAGAAGCAAGGCTGCTGACTGGATGCCTAGATAAAGAACAATAGCCAGTGGGATACAGCTCGGAAAACTTGTTATGAATTTTTACACCTGTGCAGAAAGTGGGACCATCAGAAAAGTTACTAAAATATTACATTGGGCCATATCATATCCTATCCTAAGTCACTTGTCGAATGTCACTAATATATTTGAGGCTTATGATCATACATTAAGAAGACAAAAGCACAGAGATGTCACCTATGTCCTTTCTATAAAGCACTATAAAAGTCTGAGGTCTTGATCGATGATGGAGGCTTCTCATTAAAGAAACTGAAGGCTCACTTGATAATCGCGAAGCTTCAACAGGATCGTGACAAAATGATTCACACCTGGGGATCCTCCAGCACTGCCATACAGAGGACCATTATCAAGATCTTGATCTAGTCTTCTAACACAGTGAGTCACTGTTTCTTCAGGAGAGAGAGAACTATGCCACAAGCTTTGATGCATTCAATATGGAGTGGCATTCAGCAATGTTGGTTGGCATGATGCAGGTCACCAATTCAAACATGACAAATGGCAAACATTTCTTAATAAAGGTTTTCAAAATTTATTGTTTGTAATATTTGAATATTCTGGAAAATTCAATGTTTGTATAAATAGCAGCACTTTCAATACAATAGGCAGTCCTTTCCTTTCTGTACATTGGTGTCTGTAATAAATGTGCTTTCAGTACTAGGTGTCGCACTCCACTGTTGACTCTGTTTTCACATTTGGACTTAATTATGATTAAGTCATGATAATATTATAACTCAGGTATTGTTATATTTAAGGTTTTTCTTTCAATAAGAGAGTATATAGTGATTCTGTAGATTTTCCTGGCATCTTATATGTTTATGCTCTTCATGGGTATGCCGACAGATATGATAGTCTTCACTACATGGTATTTCGGAGATCCATCTGTTCGCCATCTTCAGGTGTGATTGCTGAGTACGCAATCAAGCCGGCGTGTACTCAGCGACCACACCTGAAGATGGCAGTCAGGTGGATCGTCGAAATATCGTGTAGTGAAGACAATCGTATCTGGCAGCATATCCATGAAGAGCATAAACAAGAGAGTATACTGTCTGCATTTATTAATAACTAATACTATATCCGGTTTGTTAATGGCCTTAACCTCCAACAAAAAATTTCAGGTAATCAGTAACTTTTTATCCAAGATATTCCTGTTGCATAAGGTAATGGAAATCTCTTTTTGAATGTTCATCACTTCAGTTCTTAAAGGGAACTACTAATACTTATTATCTTAACAAAATCAGAAATAAAGAGAGATTCAGCAAGCTTAGTTCAAAGTTATTTGTTTATCATTTTATAAAATATTGCACCAGCCACAAGGCAGTTCCACTGTAAATGCTGTTCTCAGGTGGGGGATGAGACAATTGAGATATGCAAACAGCTGGAAACCACCGTCACTACTGTCAAGCAATTGGAAGCTGGTGAGAATGGGAGTGTTGGGACAGCTACCACGTCATGTATCAGAGATAGCAAAGGTACCCGAAGCACTACCCTCTCCAGTGAACAGTGAACAGTGTGTCCCTACAGGAAGTACAGGAGCAATCACTACTTGCCCATCTGACTGTGAGTGGCGTATCAGTGGTATGATTGTGTCTTGTACAGGGTGTAATGAATCTGATCAGTGGTTCTTAATCATTTGTACTAACTAACATGATACAGGGTGTCCATGAAGTCCCTATACAACTTCAAAATTTTATTACGACGGCAGTTGTTGAAATATTTTAACAAAATTTCCTTTATAGTAATCACTGTTTACTAAAGTTTTTATATATACTAAAATTTTGGGTTTCAGATACTCTGTTGATGGAAGGAACTGAAGCTCTATAAAATGGCAACTCCTCAAGAGAAGGCACAATGTGTGTTGTGGTTTACTGAGACAAAATCGGATGTTCAGACTTAACGAAACTTCGGAACGAAGTATGGAAGAGATCCACCACTTGCGTTTTAAATGCCTTCACTTGTTCACCTACGAAGTCCACCCGCACTGCTGCCAGACAGTTGCAACTACCACGTTCAACTGTACATAAGGTCCTCCACAAGAACTTACGGTTGTACGCTTACAAAGTGCAACTGTTACAGACACTTGAGCCAAATGACAAGCCAAAATGGACAGAGTTTGCACTCAACATGCTGGAACGCCTTTCGGAGGATGAAGCATTCCTCAAGAGAGTTTGTTTCAGTGATGAGGCAACTTTTCATGTTTCTGGGACATTAAACAGACACAATGTGAGAATCTGGGGATCTGAACACACCCCCCCCCCCCCCCCCCCATGTGACTAGGGAGCTTCACCGGGATAGTCCAAAAGTGAATGTGTGGTGTGGAATAATTTGGTCCATTTTTCTTCAACAAGTCAACAATTACTGCAGATGTTTACCTCAACCTTCTGACTGAATATGTAGCACCACAACTGATTGACTTACAACCAACTATCATTTTCCAGAAAGATGGTGCACCACCACATTGGGGCCTGTATGTTCGTTGGTTACTCAATAAGACATTTCCCAGCAGATGGATTGGGAGGCATTGGGGACTGTATGTTCGTTGGTTACTCAATAAGACATTTCCCAGCAGATGGATTGGGAGGGAGGGGTCAATTTCTTGGCCACCGCGTTCGCCAGATATCAATCCCTTGGACTTTTTTTATAGGGGTATGTAAAAGATATTGTGTATCAAACGCAGATACAGGACATTGCTGACTTGAAGCACAGGATTTGTAATGCCATTGCAACCATTGATGACGCTATGCTACAGCGAACATGGTAAGAAATTGAGTACAGTCTTGATGATGATGATTAGTGTTTTAGGGCGCACAACAGCGAGGTTATCAGTGCCCGGAGTACAGTCTTGATGTGCTTCGTGCAACTAAAGGTGCCCATATAGACGTCTATTAAACACTGTCAAAAACTTTTATAAACACTGATTACAATAAAAGAAATGTTAAAATATTTCAAAAACTGCTGTTGTAATAAAATTTTGAAGTTGTAAAGGGACTTTATGGACACCCTGTACATCAGTTTTGTAACCTACATCATACATTAATATTTCAAATACGATTTATCAGTTCTGTGTTTTGTTACTTATTATTATTATTGTTGTTGTTATCTCATTTAATACATTTTGTCACTTCTATGTCTACATCTACATGACTACTCTGCAATTCACATTTAAGTGCTTGGCAGAGGGTTCATCGAAACACACAATAAAAGACAATATATTACAAGGAATACATCGCAACAATGCAGTGAAACTAAGAAATATATTTATTAAAATCAGCAGAGAGTATACTGTTGCTTCTTATTCTGATCCGTAACTACATTGTGGCCAACCGACTTAGGAAATTCGACATAATGAAACTGTTAATGAAGGAATCAAATTGTGCTAACAATGCTGAAGCTGCAACATACCAACATCATTACATGATAAATAAAACTATTTTGGGAATCAAGACAAGTGTTTTACCACTTCTCAGATTCTCTACTGACTTTGTGGCTGTGTAAGCTCCTCTTTTAACCATAACATACAATTGATCCCATGAACCAAAACCTCTGCCCAGTGGTTTGAACAACGCCCATATCACATCCATCTACAAGATGGATACAAAATACTGTCCAGTTTCCTTGACACCCATTTCTTGTAAAAATTTAGAACATATTCTGAGATCAAACATAATAAGGTATCTCAAAAAGAATTACCTCCATCACGCCAGCCAGCAAGCTTACTGAAAGCTTCTATAATGGGAAACCCAACTTGTGCTTTTCCGAAGTGGCTTCCTCAAACCCATGGGTCAAGGCACTCAGAGAGATTACTTCCAGAAAGCATTTGGCTCAGTATCACATCTACTTTAAATACACTCATATGGGGTATCAAGCGAATTTGTGACTAGACTGAGGATTTCTTTACGAGCATGATGTAGTATGTTATCTTGGATGGAGAATCAACAAAATGTAAGAACGATGGAAATTCCTAGATGAGTTATACATAAAATAAAAGAAAGGTAACCACTCACCAATAGCTTTTATAGAGCAGGTTATATAAAGGGAGCTATGCAGTTATAGTGGAGACTACAATACGGGTCAACTGCTTGGAATCATTTTAGTCCAGAGGAAAGAATATGTGTAAGTGTGTTGGAGAATTTGAGGCCTGCATAAAATAAGACCGATAGGTAATGGACCACAATTTACATCTGGGTACCTAGACAACTTTTTAGTTGGAACTTCAGCAGCCATCTAGTGTGAGAGAAAATGGAAACTCCCCTAAAAGTTAGAACAGAAGGAATGAGAACAGTAAACACATTTACTGACCAGGCTATATGCAGTGAGCTACGCAGATACAATGGAGACTGGATTGGCACTGTGGGAAAATATTAATAATCAGTCATCCAGGTTTAGATTTCCAGCTGCTTCCCTAAATTGCTTACAGCAAATGCTGGGATGGTAAGACATAACGAATTTCCTTCCACATGCCTATAGAATCTAAGCTTGTGCTCCACCTTTAATGACCTCACTCTTTACAGGACATTAAACTCTAAACTTACTTTCTTTTCTTCTTGTGGTCTACATTAATAAAGTGAATTTAAGATGATTTAGAAAAAGCAATTAAATAATTCCTACATAAATAAATCAGTCTCACTATAGTAGTGTTAAATGCAACAAAAAATACATAAAGCAGAGGAGGATACATACCTTCATGTGATACATCATAAGCTCATTTGCCATCTTGTACCTTGCCTGTGCTTCTTGTATCTTCTTATACACTAAGCTGTGCATAATACTTATGCCACAGTAAATACTAAATGCCATTGCAACTTCTTCATCGAACACATCAAAGTAGTAGCCATTTCTCTTGTTACACATCTGGGCAACTCCCACTATGACATTTTCATGGTGAATAGGAAAGCAAAGTATGTTCCTGAAAACACAAGGGGAAAGTCTTATTTTATAGAAGGCTTATAAATTAGTAGGTGCAACTTAGGAACTAGAGAGATAATTTGTTGCAACATTTTGACACACTACATGGAAGCTCAAAAAGGTTAACAGTGTAATTCAGTAATCTGTTAAGCTTAAACCAGTGAAATATATACTTCATCCTAATACATACTGCATCCAACCTATATGCTTACTATGCCAATTTAATTATACACACACTTAATCTACAAAACACAGAGGGTTCACAATACTTTTTGAAACAACATATCTGTAGCATAAAGTAGTAAAGTAAGCACAACTACTGATGGAAATTATTCAAAAATGCTATCATATTAACAATAAAAGGTCATAACTATTGCCAGCAACAGTATCACCACCACCACCACTACTACCACCACCAGTGTGCTACAGTGAGAACAATTCCTGTTATCATCAGTTGCATAAATGCAATATGTTGAAAACCAAATAATCACATTTATAAATGAGTGCAACATTTCATATTTTTCGCTTTAGTTTAAAAGCTTAAGCAGCCATCTTGGGCAGTTTCCTTTATATGGGCATATTTTGTATTAAAGGTAATAGACCTATCAACAGACAAGGAGAAATTCAAATCCTTGTCACATTGATCATCTTCATGCTTTAGATCTGCATAACAATCACACATAAAATAATGAGACATAATTGCTGGTCTGTTTTCACTTTAAGGATGTGAAATTTTCGGTACTACTGGTCAGCAATTGTGTCTCATAATTTCATAGCTTTTGTGAGCACATTTCCATTTTGTCACAATGTAGGTATTTACAAAGGAGATTGCTTCTTTAATTTTTCAATTGATTGACAAGATTAGTAGCTCAAAGAAAGATATCTACAATAGTGTCATGCTCATTCAAAGCAACTACAGTGAACAGGGATAATATAGCCTGCACTGTCAGACAACTGAATAAGAAAAAAGAAGTGGTCTTCTAAGAAATTCAGTAATTCACAATCATCATTTTACAATTTTTACTTGTATCTGCATGTTACCTGAACTCTATTGGTCTGTAAATTTTCTTTCTCAACAGAGACAGAAAGTTTTGTTGAACATGCATATCAGAGCAATGGTCTCTGACTATGGGTGATTCAGATTGACAGGATCCCTTAAGATGTGTCACAGGACATTATTACAGTTAAAGAGATCACGAAGGAACCAAACAGAATTTGATTCATTAGGAGCCAGTAACCTGTTAAACATTTATGAGGAAAACATAAAAGGTTAAATGTGCAAAAATTAGCTCAGTGTGTATTACCACTGTAGGCAGGGTAAAACAAATTAGTATAATCAAAAGGTTAATGTTTTGTAGAGGAAACTTGGTGGAAACAAAATAGTGTCAACAGCTGAAAGTGCAATTAATTTTAAATGCTTCTTTCATACATTTAGATGCACAACTCCTTGCCAAGAAAACCTGAGTACACAATAATGGGACCTAACATGCTATTTGTGTGTTACCAGCAAACATGGCCTTGTAGATCATGATTCAATTTTTAGTGCAGGGTCAATGCCTTATATATTCAAATTGTTAATTACCTTCAATTTAAATATATTTTGTGTGTAGGTTTCATAAAAAAGGGAAAACTTCCATCACATATGCAAAAAAATATTTCCCAGGTGCAAATCTTTCATTGTCTCTGTACAATCTGTAAACATGTTGAGGCTGATGTTCAGCAGCTAGGCCTGCCAGATGATTTGAAGACCCATTCATCAACTTGTCACTTGCAGATAAGACAATCTGTAAAAAAATATTGAAATGTTTAACGCCTACACCATTTTCAGCACGAACTTTTCCATTAGGTCAGGGTCTGAGAAATGACTTAAGTCTCATTCTTGAATTAGCTCCTCCTTTTTCATTATCAGACCATGTGGAACTTATTTTCAGCATTTTGTATCTTTGGGGATCAAGCTGTATTATGTTAATTTGGTTTGTTATACTGTCAATGGACTACTTAAGTATTCTGTTATTGCTCGTGTGAATGTAACAGAAACATTTATCTTTGGAAAGAACATCTGGAGAAAATATTGCTGGTTTGTAAGTACAGTAGAGAACACAACTCATAAAAAGAGATATTCACGACCTAAACTACTGCAATGGACTATTAACAAACTATCAAGAAACAGTATCCACCTAACAATAGGTTTATGACAAACATGCACAGTTTACTTGACAAGAGTTTAACTATGAGACGAGAAATGTGTATACGTTTTAGGGGGTACGTCACTAAATACGTTGCACAAAGTACTTTAAAAGTCTTATATATATCTATTGTATGTGCAAAAGAGATAAAAAAATAGTGGTCTTAATCAATACTGGGCCACTGTTCACAAGAACACAAACTTTTCTTATGTGGATTGTAAAAAGATTGGATTACAATAATAAAAATCCTGCAAGGAACAACACAGTGCTATTCAAAAAGAAGGAACAGATACCAAATATTTATTGCTTCCAAACTGCAAAAGAAAGAAACCCAATTCCAACATTCCTGGAAAGAGAAAAGTTCAAATTTTTATACATTCAATGTGAGCACCATGTGTTACATGGCAAAAATCAAAACAGTGGCTCATTTTCTGCCACACATGGAGCAGCTGGTCTCTCATTATCGAATTCACAGCTTCAACAATGTGATGTTGCAGACTTTCAAGCCTATCAGGCATAGGGTGGATAAAAACAGTCTTTTACACAACCCCATAGATAAAAGTCACAAGGTGTGAGGTCTGGACACCTGGGAAGTCACCAATGATGAAGTTCATCTTCTGCTTCTCCTCTTCCATTAAACGTGCTGGAATGGGTGCTCACATTGAACGCATAAAAATTTGAACTTTTCTCTTTCCAGGAACGTTGGAATTGTGTTTTTATCTTTTGTATTTTGGAATCAATAAATGTTTTAAATCTGCTCCTTCTGTTTGAATGGCCCTGTATGTAAAATACGGGAAAAGCAACCACCAACCTATAGTGGAGTGACTTGTGGCACATAGATACATGGAACAGAATACAGTGTTCATTAGCTTTCAAGCTCTGACTCATTTTCTAGAAAAAGCTACAGGCATTCACACTCATAACCACACAGGCATCCAAGTACACACTACCACATCCACAGCAACACGGAATATTCATTATTACCAATTACTGATAGTAGTTGCTTGGAGTGATACAAATGGGGAGGGGGTAGGGTAAGACACATGAATCAATGAAAGTAGCGGGATAGTGTGAGGCAGGAGCAGGAAAGACAGCTGACTCAGCAGTGCACAAGATAAAATGAGTTCTGAGGGAGCAGAGCATATAAGAGATATAAGGAGAGGGGGGGGGGGGGGGGGAAGGGAGGAGGTACAAAACTGGAGATAGAGTCAGAGGGGGACACAGGGAGGTGAGGTTGAAAGGGAGAGGATGGGAGTGGGATGGAATGGGGGAAGAGGGAGGAGAGGAAGGGAGGGAGGAGAGGGAGGGAGGGAGGGAGGGAGGGAGGGAGGAGAGAATGAATGCAGGATAAGCTGGAGAGACAATTTCCACCCATGTAGTTCAGAGAAACTTGTGCTGAAAGAGAGTATCCAAATTGCAAGTGTAGTGAAGCAGCTGTTAAAGTCGTTATGGTTGTGGTGTGCAGCAGGTTTGGCAACTGAATGGTCAAATCTATGGCTGGTCACAGTTTGGCAATGGCCATTCATGTGAGTGGACACAGTTGGTTACCTGTCATGCCCACATAGAATGCTGCACAATAATTACAGCATAGCTGATATATAACATGGCTGCTTTCACATGTTGCACTGTCTTTTGTAGGGTAAGAATGTCTGTGACTCAACTGTGGTATGAGATGGTGGATGGACGTATGGGATAGGTCTCGCACCTGCGTCACCAGAAGGGATGACCCATGGTGTGCAGGATTGGAATGGGGATGGACAATATCTGTAAGTTACATGGGTAATGAAACACTGCTTTGAGTGAAGTAGATAGGATTCTGGGTATGATATCCATAATTTCTGAAAACAATGAGATGTACTCGAAGCCCTGGTAAGGAAAGTGGTTGAGTTTGCAAGGCCAGAAGAGTGCTAGTTAGTGACAGTTTACCAGGTTTACTTGCATCAGAGGAGGAAATGGCATGGGAGATCTGTTTATAGATGAGCTGGATAGGATACTGTCTATCAATAAAGGCTCTGGTAAGGTCACTGGTACATTTAAACAACTCCTGCTTTCCACCACAGATGCGGTGGCCATGGGTGGGCTGTAAGGAAGAGACAGTTTGACATGGGGCAGGTGACAGTTATCAAAGAGGAGCTGCTGATAATGATTGCTGCACTTGATATGAAAAGATGCATTTATTGAGCCATTTGAGAGGTGGAGATCAACATCTAGGAAAGTAGCTCGTTGAGTTGACAAGGACCAGGTGAAGCAGACTTCAGAGCAGGTGCTAAGGTTGTGGAGGAAAGAGTAAAGGTAGGATATGCCATGGGTCAAGATCATGAAAATGTCATGTATCCCTTAACCAAGCAAGGGCTTTTATGTGTGACTGGATAGAAAGGATTCCTCTAGATGGCCCATAAACAAGTTGGTACAGAATGTGACTGGTCTGGAGGATTAGGAAAGAGGTGGTGAGTTTGGTATCAGGAAGACCCTGAGGAAGGTAGTGTTCCTTGGCCATAAGGCCTTGGGCAAGGGGGACGTTAGTTTACAAGGACGTTCCAGCCACAGCGAACTACAAGGACTCTAGTGGTAGCATAACATTAACTGTGGGAAGGTTTTGAACGAAATGAACAACCTTGGATGTTGGTTGGGAGGTTATGGACAACAGTTTGGAGCTGTTGGTCAGCAAAGACAAAGGTTCATTCTGTGGGAGCATTGTAGCTAGCCCCAATGGGGTGACCTGTAGGGAGACATGTAGGGTTGGTTTTGTGGTTTCTGGAGAGCAGGTAAAAGGAAGGAGAATGGGAGGTTGCTGGTGTGAGGAGGGAGATGCACTCAGATCTTAGGTTTCTGGATGTACCTCAGGCCTTGAGGAGCTGCTGAACTTCTGGGATGGTGTCATGTGTGTAAGGTTTATATGCAGGTGTCAGAAAGTTCGCAGTGACCCTCAGCCACATAGTCACTACAATTCACGAGCCATTGTTTCTTAAGAGGAGGATAAGGTCTGGATCGGTTTTCACATTATGGACAACTATCTGTTCCATAGGAGTGATACTGGACTCACTACTAGGGAAGGATTTAGGAACTCAAGGTGAGGCCAAGGTATAAGTGAAAATTCTTGAAAGATTACCAGAGGATTGCTAGGTGAAATTGGAAGAGGATCACAGTTGGAGTCATGATGGAACTGTTTTAAAATAGGTTTCATATGGGGGTTTTGGTTGACTATTGTCAGTGGGGTGTGTGGTGAAGAAGTGTTTCAACTGCAAAGAACTAGGAAAGGAAAAGAGGTCCTTTACAAGTTCAGCATGAAGAAATTAGGTTTGAGGCTAAGGGTGACACTTTTAGAAAGTACTGGGACTTCTGCAGGAGACAGAGTTTCAGCAGAAAGGTTGACAACAGTGTTACAGGATGCGTGTTAAGGGACAGTGTGTTTCATAGAGGTTCGAAGAGGTTTTTGGGGATGTGGAAGGTGGAGTAAATCAGAAAGGCATTGCCAGGGAGCTATAAGGGGTTGACAGGTGATTGGGTCAGAGGGCTAGAGGTAACCCCATGCGGCCATCAGACAGGAGTAGCTGTGACTGCTTCCAGCTTCCTCAGGTGGTGCTCAGAATGCTGTGCCCACTGATGAAAGACAAGACTTTCTATTGCAATGATATCATTGACGAATTTGTGGTCACTGAGTAAATGGATTTCACAAAAGGAGCATAGGCTCTCAGGTATGGTTTGAGATTGAACTCTATAATTATGAAGGACCACACTGGTGAGGATGAGGGACTGAATCAATTGGAAAAGGTAAAGATTCTTGTGGTAGAATGGGTGGCAATTTAAATGGTAAGCAAATTAAATGAGATACCACATTTCGGACAAGAATTCAGAAATAGGATGTGTTATTGGAGTTTTGCTAGGGCAAAGGAGAATTTTCAAATTGGCAGAGGTAGAAAAAGTACGAATTCATGGTTAGATGGTAGGGAAAGAAACAGTGAGACTGAAAAACTAGTTTAAAAGCGAAAATTTATAGTGGAAGTGATATAATGGAGATAAAAATGGTAGATACTATATAATGGAAAATCCAGGATGGAATAATGACAATAATACGAAAATGATAGATTGCTGCTCACCATACAGTGGAGGTAGTGAGTTGCAGAAAGGCACAACAAAAAGAATGCTAAACAAGCGAGTGAGTTGCAGACAGGCACAACAAAAAGAATGCTAAACAAGTGAGCTTTTGGCCAAAAGACCTTATCTAAATTAGACAGCACACACACACACACACACACACACACACACACACACACACACACACACACACAAGCACAATTCACACACATGACCACGTTTTCATTACTCCGCTACCCCTCCATGCCTTGTGCATCCTTTCAAACTCCTATCCAACTTCCATCACCCACTCCTTCCCTGCCCAGAATGTCTACTGCCTTCCCCTTCACCTACCACTCTCAAGCCCCCCTCTCCCTTTATGCAAGCTCTCTCCTTCCTTCCCCCACCCACGCTCCTCCCTTCCCTCCTTGTCACCCGCTCCTTCCCTGACTCCCTGTATCTCTTATAAGCTGTACCCCTCATATCTCCTCTCAGCTTGTCATGTCACCACTAAGTCATCTCTCTTTCTTGTTCCTACTGACACTACCCCCTCCTTACCTTGTGCATACTTCCCTACTCTTGTCCTACATCCATCAGCCCACACAAATGCTACCAATAATCAGCATTCCTGCAATAGTCTGTATTTGGGGGGGTCTGTGTATCTATCCAGACCTTATCCTCCTCTTTAAAAACAACTAGAAAAACAGCTGAGCTCAAAAACTAGTGAACACAGTTTTCTGATATGTATATGTCTGCGCCACCCATCAGTCCACTATAAAACAATTGGATTGATGAATAAAAAATTATCCATGTTTAGTTTCCAAAACAGTCACTCACTGATGAATCTTAATGCTACCTGGGAAGGAAAATATGTCACTCTTGTTGTGAAACAATAGAGGATACGTTGATAGCTAAAATGCAGCATGTTATTTAGTAACAATAGATGTGAGATAAACTTTAGAAACCAGAATTTCACTGACATCCACGTCCTCCCTTAAATTACAATAGGTGACATCTGTTATCTTACAATGATCACAAATGAAACAACAGATTACAATGAAGCATTATTCACAGACATCCGTGGCAGCATTCATTATGAGACACACGTAGGAGTTAACAAGAACACAGAAAACTAATGTTATAAACCAAAAAACATTGGTTACTATTGGTTCAGATTTCACTAAAATTTCAATCTAAACATCGAGAATTCACTACTGGTATCACATTAAAATATTGTCAAATAATTAATGTGAATGGATGTAGATTCTCAATGGCAAACCTGAAATTATAAAGTTGTATATCATCTAAAAAGAGAAGAACAGTCTAATTAGTGAACAAAATTTTCTAATACTGACAAAAATCTGAAAGTAAAATGTTACAAAAAGACATACTAATTATCTAAGAAAAAGCTGCTGTGAGATTTTCAGAATTATATTTTAATTATTTTGCAGGTCTACCAAAGTGGTATAAAAACATGATGGTAGGGAATATTTTCCTGATATATGGTGAGAAAGATGAGAGCAAAGTCAAACCCAGCAGACAATTAGTTGAGTGCAGGTACAGAGAGTTGTAGGTAGACAGGTAAAATGTACACTAAACTGGAGGAATTAAGAAAACAATGAGAAGAACAGGAGTGGGGACTGAGATGTGGCAAACAGAATTACTTAAGATTCCACTCTTTTAGGTTACTTGAATGCACAATTTGTTACAAAATTAGTTCTCATCTGGAAAAAAAAAATCAGCTGTCAGAAAGAATTGTATTACTATGAAGCAGTAGAACCAGTGGTGACATTTCAAATTATAAGCTTTCCTCCTTCGTCTGTCACACAGGACTCAATTTTTTAAAAAGCTCAATTGCATTTCTAATATAGATAACGAAGTCAGCTATCAATAAGAGCTTAATATGTTCACTGAAACTTGGAAATGGAGGAACTTACTAGAAAACTCACTAAGAAATTTTGCAGCTGAAAGACAGTATACCATGGAGGGTCCATCTCATCATGAAGTATTCTACCAGGTGTGTGATATATACTTTACAGCAATATACCAGCATTCTCACCTCAGCCTTCACTGCACGTAATTACTCCATCAGCCTAGTTAAAAAGCAGATTTCCTGAGCCACACATCCAATCCTAGTACTGCTGATACCACCAAAAAACAACTTCGGAGCACACCATCGGTCACTCAGTAGTATACTGGTCTGGAATGTGTTATCAGCTACTTTGACAGGTCCTCGACGTCCTAAAATCATGCCCATAAATGAGATCCATTCTGTCTGAAATTTTGCCCACCACACCTAGAGTATCTTTCTGTTGCCCTCCCAATCTCCACAATATTTTTGTCAGACCCTATGCTACTTCTGCACCCATCTCCCTAACCCATGGCTTCTACCCTGTGACCATCCCCACTGCAAGACATACCTTATGCACCCTTTTACCATCAACTACAACAGACCTGTAACTGGCAAAACATATACTATCAACAGGAGAGCCTTCTGAGAAACTACACGTATCGTATAGCAGCTGTTACGTAAACACTGTTCAGCCTTCTACATTGGCATGACTACCACCAAATTATCAATTATGATCAATGGGCATAGGCAGAGGGTGTATACTGGCAACTCGCAATGCTCTACAACATGACCATCGTGACCTCTGTGCCTGTTTCACCACATGCGCCATCTGCATTCTTTCCCCAGAAATCTGTTTCTCAGAAATCTCTGGGTGGGAACTAGCACTACAACATGTCCTTGGTTCTTGCTGCCCACCTGTCCACAATTTATGTTAATTTCTTCTGTCTCAGCATTTCTTAATTGTAACTACTCTTTGCTTCACTCTGTTTTGGTTTCTACATCTTTCATTGTCTTACCTGTCTATTGTTCACCCACCTCCCCACCCCCTCCCACCACTCTTACATACAATGCACTACTTAGCTTTTCAATCTTATTAACTCATGCACGATGTTTAAGCAGTGATCTCTGTCTGCATATTTCCCTGTCTTCTACCTTTAAGCTCTCAGGTTTTCAAATCTTGTCTGATGCAGTCCCCAACAATCAGTCTTTCCTTCCCATCCCAGCTCAAAAACTAGTGAACACAGCCCCAGACTCGCAGTTCTGGGTGACTTTCCCAAAATCTATCCCTTTTCCTAGATCTCTCCAGTCCTTTCCCTTCACCCCCCTTCCTTCCCCTTCAACCCTCCTGCCTGAAGAAAGAGCCACTATCTCTGAAGGCTTGCCTGTTACAACTGTCTTTTGTGTGTGTGTGTGTGTGTGTGGGGGGGGGGGGGGGGTAGTGCGGGGGGGGGGGGGGGCTGTTCTGCCCCTGCCTGGTAAATAGACTGTTTTATCTATCCAATTCAATTTGTGTGTGTGTGTGTGTGTGTGTGTGTGTGTGTGTGTGTGTGTGTGTGTGCGCGCGCCCAGTCAAGGACATAGCCAAATGTGGCAGGGGTGTTGGGACATTCCCCCCCCCCCCCCCCCTCCCAAATCATTTAAATGAAAGTACATATGACCTAGCTGCTGTAAAGTGAAATTGCAAGATATTTTGATTTTCAGTCATATGAAGATAATCGGATACGCACTCTTGGTAGTCAACATGGCCATCGATATATTTAAACTAACGATATATCAATAACATTATCAACTACCATCCACCCCTACTTTAGCCAAGACCAACTGAACATTGCTGGCTTTACTTGAGATCAGTTGTTGTTTTGTTAATCAGTTCAGTTCTTACTTACAGCTGAATTTAATGTAAATGCAGCTGTTTAGTGTTTTAGTGCAGTGTGCTGTTGAGAGAGTTTCTAATTTTGAATAAGTTTGTAACAAAAAAGAAGAGGAAAATTGATTTTGATTCATTCACTAACAATATGGTAAGTTAAAAATATGCAAGTACTACTATAATAAGCTAATTACATATCTATGCCAGTTTAATGGTAGCATTGGAGCTGTTATTTGGAGACTGGTAGAACTCTGGGTTTGCAATAATTCAGTATTTCACAAGGCAGCAGAGTGGTGAAGATCATTACAAATAACATTACATTAAAATTAGTATATAAAAATACACTTGGATTTGCCTGTGTTGCCCAAAAATTGTGTTGATCAATACAAAATATCACCCACATGATTATGGATGCAGTCCTTTAAGAAACTTGCTTAAAACTGCAAAAAGTAGTGGACCAAATAGCAACATATCGCCCAATCTGGTCACAAGGTCCTTACCCAATAATGAAAACCATTTTCAATACAGAAACATTTTAATAGCTACTTGCAAGTCACCATTCAGCTTCCAAAATAATCAAAATACTCCATGCCTCTCCTCCTACAAACTAGCATATGGGCGCTCTTGGTTTGTGGAAACCAGAAGGGGTTTGTGCTGACAGCAGATTCTATAGTTTATTCATTTCTGAAGCAATTTTTCAGTGGGCTACTTGAATTCATCTGAGCCAACTGCATCCTGAATCCCAGCCCCCCCCCCCTCCCTTTTTCATCTATTCATGCTCTTGTAATACTGTAATAAATGAAGGCAAGAATTCCATGCACAATTACTCGTAAAATATGCACATGTTCTTGCACTGTCAAATGACCAAATGTGCACAATTAAAGGAAAAACATGTAATATCAGAATTTCACCTTTCATTGAGATGCATTTTATTTTGTTTTAAAACAATGTAAAACCAGTTTCTCCTAATTTTAAACAGACTGGGGTAGCTTTACATGTTGAGATGCTAAGATAGCAACACTTGGACTCGAGAGGTGACATGGTTCAAACCCATCTGCCGCCAACCTTGATAATGATTTTCTGTGGTTTTCTATTTTCAATTTAGGCTAATGCCAGGGCTGATTTACTATAGGCCACAGACAATTCCTTTTGGTATTTCTCTCGTTCCTGACATATTCCAATTCCCTTACAGATGCAGCCTCTCTGCTTAAATGATAAGAGCTGCATTGACGGTAAGCCAAACGTATCTTCGGAGACTCCTAGCACTAAAAGCCACATGATAAATAAATAATAATCACAATTCACCCCATTTAGGCTTATGCCCTTATATGCTGAGACCTTCTTTAGCGCAGAAAATGATCTTTCTATATTGCAAGGTGTAACAGATGCATGCTTAAATGAGGAAATCTGGGAAAGTGTAAGAGCGAATAATTCCACATTCTTCACACTCTCATCATTAAAAATTGTTCTAGGTTCATCATTGAACAAAACAATATCAGATCTATTTATTCCAACAGCACTGTCAGTCACAATTACGGCTTCCCTAAGAAGTCGTGTTCATCCATTCCTGATCACTTTCTCAGCTCAAATCCAGATTGAAAGAAAAAGAATGTAAAAAGACTTTGGAGGGTTAAAGGAAATTGAAGCATGACTGCTTCATAGTGATTTACCAAAATACAGTCCTCCTAGATCATGAGACTATATTTCTACTTCATGAAAACTGCGAGAGCACTGTCAAATAAAACGGTTTAACATTTCTTTATGGAAATCCACATTCTATGGAGCAAAATTCAGAAAATGCACTATAAGATTGAAAAATGTGATTCATATTCTGGATTAAAGTATAAATATGTCATATCTACACCTATTCTCTGCAAACCACTGTGAAGCACATGACAGAGGGTACGTTCCATTGTACCAGTTGTTAAGCTTTCTTCTCATTCCATTAACATTGGAGCATGGGAAAGAATGATTGTTTGAATGCTTCTGTGCTTGCAGTAATTATTCTAATCTGATCCTCATGATCCCCAAATGAGATTTATATATAAGGGTTGGTGTATATTCCTAGATGCTTCATTTCAAACCGTTCCTTGAAACTTCATTAAGAGACTTTCTCGGGATGGTTTATGTCTATTTTCAAGGGTCTTTCAGTTCAGTTCCTTCAGTATCTCTGTGACATTCTCCCATGTATCAAACAAACTTTTCACCATTCGTGCAGCCCTTCTCTTTACATGTACATTATCCTTTGTTAGTTCTATTTGGTATGAGTCCCACACACTTGAGCAATATTCTAAAACCGACCGCATGAGTGGTTTGTAAGCAATCTCCTTTGTACACTAGTTGCATCTCCCCAATATTCTACCAATAAATTGAAGTCTACCACCTGCTTTACATGAGCCTATGTGATCATTCCATCTCATATCCCCGTAAAGTGTTAAACCAAAGTATTCATATGAGTTGACCAATTCTAACACAGATTCATTGATATTATAGTCATAGAAGACTATGTGTTTTCAATTTTGTGAAGTGCAAAATTTTACATTTCTCAACATTTAAAGCAAGTTGCCAATCTCTGCACCACGTTGAATTCTTATCAAGATGTGACTTAATATTTATGCAGCTTCTTTCAGATAGTAATTCATTACAGGTAACTGCATCATCTGCTAAAAGACTGATTTTACCATTAATATTGTCTGTAAGGTTATTAACATACAAAGTGAACAGCAAGGGTCTCAACACACTTCCCTGGGGCACACATAAAGTTACTTCTGCATCCAACAATGACTCTCTCCATCCAAGATAACATCTGTGTCCTCCTTACCAAAAAGTCCTTAATCCAGTGACAAAATTCAACTGATACCCCATATGACTGTACTTGTGACAATAAGCATAGATGCAATACTGAGTTAAATGCTTTTAGGAAATCAAGAAATTCTGCATCTACCTGACTGCCTCGAACCGAAGCCTTCAGTATGTCATGCGAGTCGGGTTTCACGTGATCAGTGTTTCCAGAATTCACGCGGGTTGGCGTGGAGGAAGTCATTCTGTTCAAGATACCTCATTATATTTGAGCTCAGAATATGTCCTAAGATTCTACAACAAACTGATGCCAAGGATATTGGATAGTAGTTTTGTGCATCACTTCTACTACCTTCTTGTCGATGGGTGTGACGTGCTATTTTCCAAGAAGTGGGAATGGTTTTTTGTTCGAAAGATCTAAAATAGATTATAGTTAGAGGAGGGGCTAAATCAGCCACAAATTCAGAATAGAATCTGATATGGATTTCATTGGGCCCTGGATCTTTGTTCAATTTCAACGATTTCTGCTGTTTCTCAACACCACTGACACTAACACTTATTTCATTCATCTTTTCAGTGTTACAAGGATTAAATTGGACAGTTCTCATGGGTTTTCCTTTGTGAAGGAACATTTGAAAAAGGAGTAGCATTCCAGCTTTTGCTCTGCTACCTTCAATTTCCTGCCAACTTTGCAAGGGACTGGACATTAACTTTGCTGCCACTAACAGCCTTTACATACAACCAGAACATCTTCCGGTTTTGTGAAATATTATTTGACAGTATTCTGCTATGGTAGTCATTTAAGGCATCATGCAGTGCTCTCTCGACAGCCAAACGTGTTTCACTCACCATCTTTCTATCAACAGCATGACCTATTACAGGTTGTATATGTGGACAAGGAAAAAAATTCCCAGATTTAATGATTAAGAAATACGCTTTATCCATTTTAAGTGACAGTATACTTTCCCATAGAATGGTAAAACTTATCAGTCCTTTGAATGATTAATGTTATATACACCTTCCTGGCACTTTAGAATAGAATACAAAACCCAGAAGATAAAGTTTTGGAAAGCTGCATACTTTCGTATTATGAAATTATAAATTTGAATTCCACCAAACACTACACATTAGTTTCCAAAGCATTGAAACTGAGATTGTGATTTCCTTTTGTAAGCCTGTCATAACTCATGTCAGGTGATCTCGCCATCCGATGACAGCAGATGTTCAGATGTAGTCAGCCAATAGCAACATCACTGTTAAGAAGCGCAAACACACAAAAAGGAAAAGTTAATGATTTAAATTAATATGTATATAAAACTTCCTGGCAGATTAAAACTGTGCGCCCGACCGAGACTCGAACTCGGGACCTTTGCCTTTCGCGGGCAAGTGCTCTACCATCTGAGCCACCGAAGCACAACTCACGCCCGGTCTCTCAGCTTTCCTTCTGCCTGTATCTCGTCTCCTACCTTCCAAACTTTACAGAAGCTCTGCTGCAGAGTGAAAATCTCATTCTGGAAACATCCCCCAGGCTGTGGCTAAGCCATGTCTCCGCAATATCCTTTCTTTCAGGAGTGCTAGTTCTGCAAGGTTCGCAGGAGAGCGTCTGTAAAGTTTGGAAGGTAGGAGATGAGATACTGGCATAAGTAAAGCTGTGAGGATGGAGCGTGAGTCGTGCTTGGGTAGCTCAGTTGGTAGAGCACTTGCCCGCGAAAGGCAAAGGTCCCGATTTCGAGTCTCGGTCGGGCACTCAGTTTTAATCTGCCAGGAAGTTTCATACCACACACTCTGCTGCAGAGAGAAAATCTCATTCTGGAATATATATATATAATGCAGCTACAAGGAAAGCTAAGCTTTACCATATAATGTTGATCTCTAAGATTAATAAGCTACTAGAGAAGCTAAGCTCTCACATGTAATATTGGTCTTTTTTTGTGTGTTGTAATGTAATTAACTGTTGGAGATAAAGTTTATCTCATGTGAAAACTATGATGCCCACAGTAAAGAGTTAAGGTAATTTCATCAAGTTGCCAGAAAATGTGTTTAATTTATTTAATTATGAATATTTGCTTTTATGATAAATAATGGACTCATTTAAGATGTTAAATGCTGTATATTTATATATACTTTTTATATGTATCTTTGGAGTTTATTAAGGTCAGTGGGCCAAAGAATCTAGAATGCAGAAATGTCTGCAACTTCCGGGCACAAGTTGGCTTGCCCGCCACTTCTTTGTCGGTATTGGAGGGAGATGGACGTGTTTATGTGACCAGTGCAGTATAATGCATTTAGAGTATCAATGTTCGTAGTTAAAATGGTGTAGTTACTAAACAAAAAGTACGAATAAATATAATTTTAGCAAAAAGTACGAATAAATATAATTTTAGCAGAAAGTATTTCAGATCCGGTAGTGTTTATTTCAAACAAGAAGAAAACCCAGGCCATGCTTGTTGGAATTATTATTTTGCAGACAAAACTTCGAGAGCCCCTAGACAAACGATATCTGCAGTAATCTTTCAGCAGCTACTAATAAATAAGTCTTGCTGAAATTGTGCTGGAACTACTCATATTATACTCATTCAAAAACACGTGGTGAGAGTGTGGTCCTACCACAATATACCATGTAAGATTCCACAATTTTTCAGTTATCTAAGAAACGAGATAGGTAACAACCAGTACAATATGGGGGCTGTCCGGGATTATTGTACTGGTTGTTACCCATCTCATTTCTTAGATAAATGAAAAATTGTGGAATCTTACATGGTATATTGTGGTAGGACCACACTCTCACCACGTGTTTTTGAATGAGTATAATATGAGTAGTTCCAGCACAATTTCAGCAAGACTTATTTATTAGTAGCTGCTGAAAGATTACTGCAGATATCGTTTGTCTAGGGGTTCTCGAAGTATTGTCTGCAAAATAATCATTCCAACAAGCATGGCCTGGGTTTTTTTCTTGTTTGAAATAAACACTACCGGATCTGAAATACTTTCTGCTAAAATTATATTTATTTGTACTTTTTGTTTAGTAACTACACCATTTTCACTATGAACACTGATACTCTAAATGCATTATACTGCATTGGTCACATAAACACATCCACCTCCCTCCAATACCGACAAAGAAGTGATGGGCAAGCCAACATGTGCCCGGAAGTTGCAGGCATTTCTGCATTCTAAATTCTTTCGTCCATTGGCCTTAACCAACTCCAAAGATTATATGTAAGTCATTTCAATCCCGGGAGCGGAAACACTTACCTTAGGGGGAAGAAAGGACAGGTATACACTCGCACCCACACACATATCCATCTGCACATACACAGACACAAGCAGACATTTGTAAAGGCAAAGAGTTTGGGCAGAGATGTCAGTCGAGGCGGAAGTACAGAGGCAAAGATGTTGTAGAAATACTGGTGAGGTATGAGCGGCGGCAACTTGAAATTAGTGGAGGTTGAGGCCTGGCGGATAACGAGAAGAGAGGATATACTGAAGGGCAAGTTTCCATCTCTGGAGTTCTGACAGGTTGGTGTTAGTGGGAAGTATCCAGATAACCCGTATGATGTAACACTGTGCCAAGATGTGCTGGCTGTGCACCAAGGCATGTTTAGCCACAGGGTGATCCTCATTACCAACAAACACTGTCTGCCTGTGTCCATTCATGTGAATGGACAGTTTGTTGCTGGTCATTCCCACATAGAAAGCTTCACAGTGTAGGCAGGTCAGTTGGTAAATCACGTGGGTGCTTTCACACATGGCTCTGCCTTTGATTGTGTACACCTTCCGTGTTACAGGACTGGAGTAGGTGGTGGTGGGAGGGTGCATGGGACAGGTTTTACACCGGGGGCGGTTACAAGGGTAGGAGCCAGAGGGTAGGGAAGGTGGTTTGGGGATTTCGTTGGAATGAACTAAGAGGTTACGAAGGTTAGGTGGACGGCGGAAAGACACTCTTGGTGGAGTGGGGAGGATTTCATGAAGGATGGATCTCATTTCAGGGCAGGATTTGAGGAAGTCGTATCCCTGCTGGAGAGCCACATTCAGAGTCTGATCCAGTCCCGGAAAGTATCCTGTCACAAGTGGGGCACTTTTGTGGTTCTTCTGTGGGAGGTTCTGGGTTTGAGGGGATGAGGAAGTGGCTCTGATTATTTGCTTCTTTACCAGATCGGGAGGGTAGTTGTGGGATGCGAAAGCTGTTTTCAGGTTGTTGGTGTTTTCAATCTTTCCTCTCCCACATCCACACCAGCTGTTCAGAGCATCCTCCTACAGGCCAACCGCAAATTAGAACAGCACGCCATTCTCCACCTCAAAAAACTATCCAATCTCCTGGTTTCCCACCTCCGGAAAGGCAAATCACTCACCCTTCACAACCTTTCCAGCAAACCACAACCTCCTCTCACTGCACACAAACCCAGTCTCTCCCATCTACTCAATCTCTCACTTCCAGCTCCACTCCCTCCAAAACCTCAAAATTCCAATGAACACAATCTGGAACCACAACACCCTCATTCATTAGTTAACCTTTCCTCCAAACCTCTCTCCCAATCCGAAACCTCTGTCCTATCCAAAGGCCTCACCTTCAGCCCCACTCCCAGATTCAACCAAACAGCCCTCGTCAAAGATTTACTGTCCTACACTCGTACTCTCTGCTGGAAATATCACTTTGCCACGAAGAAAAATGATCCTAATCCTACTCCTGATGATCCAACTCCCCAAGACACTATCCAAATTGAACCCTGCCTGGAACAGTTCCGTCCTCCGTCACAGTGGATCCCACCTCCTCTTCCTCAAAATCACCCTCTCCAAACTTTCCAGGAATTTCTGACTTCCAGCCTTGCCTCTCAATCCTTCTTAAAATACCTTAATCCTACTCCCAACATCACCACTGCTGAAGCCCAGGCTATCCGTGATCTGAAGGCTGACCGATCCATCGTCATTCTTCCGGCGGACAAGGGTTCCACGACCGTGGTACTTGATTGTCGGGAGTATGTGGCTGAGGGACTGCGTCAGCTTTCAGACAACACCACATACAAAGTTTGCCAAGGTAATCCCATTCCTGATGTCCAGGCGGAGCTTCAAGGAATCCTCAGAATCTTAGGCCCCCTACAAAACCTTTCACCTGACTCCATCAACCTCCTGACCCCACCGACACCCCGCACCCCTACCTTCTACCTTCTTCCTAAAATTCACAAACCCAATCATCCCGGCCACCCCATTGTAGCTGGTTACCAAGCCCCCACAGAACGTATCTCTGCCTACGTAGATCAACACCTTCAACCCATTACATGCAGTCTCCCATCCTTCATCAAAGACACCAACCACTTTCTCGAACGCATGGAATCCTTACCCAATCTGTTACCCCCAGAAACCATCCTTGTAACCATTGATGCCACTTCCTTATACACAAATATTCCGTACGTCCAGGGCCTCGCTGCGATGGAGCACTTCCTTTCACGCCGATCATCTGCCAAGCTACCTAAAACCTCTTTCCTCATTACCTTAGCCAGCTTCATCCTGACCCACAACTTCTTCACTTTTGAAGGCCAGACATACCAACAATTAAAGGGAACAGCCATAGGTACCAGGACTTGGGGTATCAGTACTGTACCTATCTCATGTTTGGTTCTTTATTATGGCGTAATGCCATATATGCCAGAAGATGAAAACGTGAAATCCAGCAAACAGTTGGAATTAGCCTATACTGTTTTGTTCAAATAAATTGACTGCCTCAATGGAAAAGATTAATAAAAGCCAAATTTCTTTAACAAACCAACAAAAATAACTTCACTGTTCTGAAGGTGATTAATGCTCGACTACCAAAACTTGGAAATAAAATAAAATCAGAAAACTGAAACTTTTTATATATCTCAGCTCTCTATAACTATGTGAATGTATTTTAATTCACCTGATAACTCTAGGCCACAGAAATCCGTTTTGTTTTTATCTGACGTTGGAGCTGTAAATGAAGAGCAAACAGCAAAGTAGCAAAGTCACTAAAGGTAAAAAGGGGTCTCGTGGAGACTCCCCGGCCCTCCCCTCAACACCTCAGACTGCTCTGCACATGCACGAATCTGGATGCTTAGGCACACCAGTAACATTTTTCGGTTTAGCATCTGGCTTCAAATAGCGAGGAGAAGGTACTGCTCATATGTGACTCACTGCACATACGCCTGAGCCCTCTGCCAACTGCTTGCCAACAGCTCGAACTGATGTAATGTAAACATTTGTGACGTCGTGCTCATCTGAAGCATTTTGTTGTTACTAAGTAAAGCATAGTCTTCGACCACACATTTTGCTATTGGCAGAGGCTTGTGTGTGCACGGTGTTTTGTCATTGTAAAAGGCACATTTCCTTTGCAACTAACACCAGTTATTACCAGTCAAAATTACAAAAATTTAACTGAAAACTAAAACAATGAAAAATTCCTGGAATTCCAAAAAATTCCACGGTTATTCCCAGTTTTCTCCCGGATGAAAAAATTCCCAGGTTTTCCCCAGATTTCCCAGGGTGTATATACCGTGTATTATTCAGTAATCCCTGTTTCTTTAGAAGTTTCTTCACAGTGACTGTATATCATGGAGGTTCTCTCCCATTATAAACTGTTCTACAGAGTAAATATTTATCCAGTGCATGCTCTACTATTCTCTAGTTCCTCTACATGTTTCCTGTCCTGTACTGAAAGTTTCAAGTTCCTCATCGAGATATATATATCTGCTTGTTTCAATTGTCCTTTGTGCTTTGGTGAAAATTACAAAAAATCAAAATTTGCACTGTGCATGAATTTACTTCCCTTAAAGTCAAAATAGGCCAGAAAAAGCTATAGTTATTTGATATTATTAAGCTGTGAATTGAATAATACCAGAAGTTGAGAAGTATAACCAGCATATCCAAAAAAATGTATTTGCATGGAAATCCTGGCTTTAATAGTAGCTTTAACCAAACTGAGTTTGATTGCAGGTTATGCTGAAAATACATCATTTTATTCAATTTATTTGTAACCATCTATCACTCATGAATTTAATTTCTGCAGCTCAAATAAATAAACAGGAAAATCAACAGCTGACTTGATGACAAAAAATACAGGAGGAAAAATGATCCACTGGTGCACCTGACAACTACCTGAAATCTCCGTTTTTGCAACAGCACAATGCACTAACTCCATTTTACACTCTGACAGCTTAAGCATGGTGTGTAGTTGGTATTATATGAATAGATACCAAGCAAGGGGTGTAGATGTTGTGCTTTATGTTTTTTCAAGACGTTGGAATCAGTAAAGTGACATACCATTTAGTCTTTTCCCACTGTACTGCCGACCAGTCAGGATAAGGCCATGAAAAATGCTGTACGAGATGTAATGTACAGCCCGAGATAAAACTCCGTGAAAACTGAAAGATAAATACCTTGCTCATTTGTGGGATTTACACAAAAACCTCAAGGACAAAATATGTCAAATAAGACTATCATCTAAATAGGTTTTTTAGGTCTTTTAAATGTGTCAAGCTTTGCAATGTGTCATCTCTGAAGTGCGTAGGCCTATATACAAGTTTTACGCATGCGTCATTCAAAGATTAAAATCGGTATTTGCCTCAAATCTGTAGTCTATTGATGAGTAAGGGGTTTTGCATTTATACGTATGGATAATAGAGCCATGATCCAAAAATTGCCAAGGTTTTACTGGGACACTGAACACCATGGCATAAAACATAGAGAATCTCAATTTGCAGTAGTTTGGTTTTAACAGAAACACTCTTTAAAGATTTATGTTTATACTTTTTGACCACACTGACTAATACATTTATGCAATGTACGTGAGGGTGTGGGTAAAAATCTATGTTCTGACAGAATAATACCTATACAGGCAATCAGATCAGCAGGAAATTTAACTTTTTGATAGGCTGTAGTACAGACAGAGCTTTCATTTTTAATCTGGTTTTTCTTTTTTTTTCAGCTTTAATGTGCGCATTTCTCAACATTGTAGAGGGGACTTAGTAGATCAGGTTCACCTATGAACCCACGTCCAGAAACGTCATTCAACAACACTACAGAATGTCACTTGTAAAAGTATGTAGACATAGGGTGATTCCATGCTGATGTTACAAACTCTCAAGAATGATGCAGAAGGATTTTTTTTTCTTTTTTTTTTTTTATTGTATGGCTAGGGCCCCCTGTCCGGCAGGCCATTCAACAACCTGCAGTCAATGAGGATGATGATGAGGACAGCACAACACCTAGTCCCTGGGCGGAGAAAATTCCCCGACCTAGCCGGGAATCGAACCTGGGCCCAGAGGATCGACAATCCGTCACGCTGACTATTCAGCTAAAGGGGGCGGACAATGGAGAAGGATAAATGTATAATTTGAAGTAAGGGTCTTTGTAACAGAAACCAAAACAAGTATTAAGTAATAAGCGAAAATGTTCTCATATGGACCAAAACAAGAAAAAATGTCTAGTAAATTTCAATGAAATCTCTTCACCAGATTTTCAATGATTCCATCAATTGCTGGGAAATATACTGCTCAACTATAATGCACTTGGAGAGTCGTGTGGATGGTTGTCTTTTTCAGTGTGTTTCTTTACTTGTGTAGGTATATTGATAACAGATTCAAACACTTCTTTAGCTAAGGTTGATGATTTTTCAAATATCTTGCAACATTCAATCTCAAATTTATATTAAGAAAGAAGATCTTTAAATTTGTGCAGAATTTCTTCACTACACTGAAGAGAGTTGGGTAATTTGAAGAAACATTGAAAGTTTTAATGTAAAGCTGTAAACATATTCAATAGCTAGCAAAGCCACTGTAAAGCTTCCTTTTTTCAAAGCAGCTAAAAGTATCAATGCAATACTTGAAAAATTTCTACCCAAAACAGGAAGTTCTTGAAGACTTTGTACAATTGCAGGAAATAGTTCAACATTAAGTGAAACTTAGTACTCAGTGAATCTAGTGTCACAGATATCCAGCAATCTTGACTTTTTTGATTTGGGTAGGATATTTACTAAATTTTCTTTCAAAAGATTTTTGCCCGAAAAGTGGGATGACTTCATTTACAATACCAATACTGTTTATTATGATTGGAACATGAAGTGAGTGACTGATAAAAAGATTAAGACAATGACTTGAATAATGGATGTAACATTGCTTTTGGATGAAGCTTTTAAATCCTAGTTTGTATAACTGTATTACACTTACTCATTGTTGATGCTCCATCCTATCCCTGATTTACCAGTTTCTCTAAATCAATGCCTAAGCTATTGCATGTATCAAGAATCTTTGCAGAAACATTCTCTGTACATAGATTCGCTTGTGGAAAGAAATTAACAAAATCTTCCTGTAATACAGGAAGGCCGAATTATTATTCTGTTATGCATTGTACATATAAAATAAACCAGTGAACATCAAACGACGAGTTGTTGTACTTGGTGATAGCCACGCCAAGAAAATTGCCGAAAAAATAAATGAGTACAGTACGTTATTCACGGCAACAGGTATGACGAAACCCGGTGCACCTTTGACTGAGATTATTAAGAGCAGCAACTCACTTAATGAGCTATCTAAGAATGATGCCGTCATAATCATGGGTGGAAGTAATGATGTATACAGAAATGTGAGTAAAAATGCGACCCAGTGTTTAAAAACTACATTACTTGATCTGAAAGTTCCGAACATCATAGTTACTAGTTTGCCTCACAGATACGACCTGCAAGACAATTCCATCGTAAATCTGGAGCTTGCAAAAGTAAACAGACAATTCTACAAAATATGCAAGTCCCAACAAAATGTAACATTTCTTGATCTTCCAGATGCAAGAGATTTGTTTACAAAACATGGACTACATTATAATAACGCTGGCAAGTCATACGTTGGCAAAATGCTAGCGAAATTAATACAAAAAGACGACGACGTTGCAAGAAAACCAATTGCTGTGCAACCAGTTTCGACCAAGGAAATGGATAAACGAGAAAACAATTTCAAAATCGCAGCCACAGCGCCAGCTCAAACAGGAACATCACGTCCAGAAGATGAGACGGTGCCAGAACCAGCCTCAGAACATACAGCAAAGACTGAAATTATCGTCAAGAAAACTGTACCTACTCATCATCCAGATGCTCACACACAGGGAAACTGATGAAGGGGGCCAGTTCTATCCGAATTTGGCCCAATACAACGAATCCAGAACAAGCAGTCAACACTCAGGTGGACGTTCCGTTACTTTATAGTCAAATTAGTTTTAAATACCCTCTACCTAATAATATATGCAGTAGTAATTTCGTTATGCACTTGAACATAAGAGGTCTGTCTGAAGGAATGATCAGGAAGCTTTACGATATAGAAATTTTGCTAGAAAGTGTGAAACAATCTGTGAAAGTAATATGCCTTAATGAACATTGGCTAAAATCTGAAAATATCAGTCTCCTAAATAAACTTACAGGTTATAAACTGGCTACCAGCTTTTGTAGGACCAATGGGTATGGAGGCTCTTGCATATTAGTTCATTCCACGGTAGACTATGATATCAGACAGAATTTTAGCCATCTGAATGAAGAAGGCACATTTGAAAGTTGTTGTATAGAACTTAAAGAGTATAACACACTAATTATCAGCATATATCGCACCCCTGGGTACCATATAAGCTCTGTATTTTTAGATAAGTTTGATACATTGCTACATAAATTAAAATGTGAGAAACTGTACAAGAAAGTGGTTATATGTGCTGACTTCAACATAGATGTAAAGACTGATGACAAATTTTCACACTTAAAGAACCTGGTAGCCACAAATGGTCTAAATCTCAATTTCGATCAGTATACAAGAATTACAGCAAGCTCTGCAACATGTATTGACAATATTGTAAGTAGTTATAATTATTATGTAAAAGAAAAGTTTCTTCTAGATTTAGGAGTATCAGACCATAAAGCACTATTTGTATCACTACCGAAGCAAAATTCAGTCTGCACAACAAAAAGATGTAGGAATTTCAGTCAAGAAAATGTGGAAGTATTTTGCAAAAAACTAAGCCAAACCAAGTGGACAGTCAGCAAACACACTTCCACAAGTGACAATTACAATAACTTTTTAACTGAATTCTTGGGTATATTCAATGAATGCTTCCCTTTTGTAACAGTGAGGACCAGGACCCAAAAAAGTAGATCCTGGGTAACAAAAGGAATTAGAGTGTCTAGTACTACTAAGAGGAAACTGCATATGGAGGCAAAAGTAAATCAAAGCCCTCAATTTCTTAAGTATGTAAGCACATACAAAAAAACATTTGACAAAATAGTTAAACTAGCAAAACGTACTGCAAATAACGACTTCATTTCAAATGCAAAAAACAAATCAAAAGCTGTTTGGTCTGTTATAAGAAGTGAAGTTGGCAGTGAGGCAGAGAGAAAATGCCCTTCTAAAATAGTGATAAATGGTAGAGCTGTTACAGAACCCAGTGCCATTTGTGAATCATTCAATGACTTTTTCATAAACTGTAACAAATTTGGTGACTGTTCACCACCAAATACAAAGCCCAATATGACAGATAGCAATTGCACATGTTTTAAGTTTTCTCATGTTTCCATCTCAGATGTCACCAAAATCATAATGTCCCTAAAAAATTCAAAATCTGCGGGGTGGGATGAGGTCCCCACTGAAATAATAAAAATAGTCCGTCACAGTATTGCACATCCACTCTCTTTCATAATCAACCAATCATTTGATGAGGGATGTTTCCCAGATCGATTAAAATATGCAGAAGTTCGGCCCATACACAAAAAAGGCAAACAAGATGAATTGGGAAACTATAGGCCAATCTCACTGTTACCAATTTTCTCAAAAATATTTGAAAGAGCTGCATGTGATCAGATTGAAAATCACAATTCATCTAACAGCATTATCTTAGGCAATCAATATGGTTTCAGAAAAGGCCGCAGCACAATCCATGCAATAAATGAATTAGTCACAAAAGTCAGCAGATGTCTTGATGATAGAATGTGTGTGTCAGGCATCTTTTGTGACCTGTCCAAAGCCTTTGACACAGTAAATCATGACCTGCTTCTCCAAAAATTGGCACGCTACGGTTTTCAAGGCAAATCTCTTAGCTGGATGTCATCATACTTGGCAAACAGAAAACAAAGAGTACTTATTAACATCAATGGCAAGAAATTTCTCTCTGGCTGGAAAAACACTCAATTAGGTGTTCCACAAGGCTCAATATTAGGGCCACTGCTTTTTCTATATTATATTAATGATATGCCATGTCAGGTCCTGTCTGATACTATCCTCTATGCAGATGACTCAACAGCTGTAGTCTGTTGTAAAAATGAGGTAGACCTAATTCGTCATATTGGACAAACACTTGTGGAAGTGGAGGCATGGGTCAAAAACAATAACTTAACATTAAACTTTACAAAAACAGAAATTGTTCATTTTACCACAAAACAATCTGCACAGTCTATAAGTGAAATAAGGTATATGGACAAAAAATTAGAGACTGCAGACTGTGTCAAATTCCTTGGCGTGTTAGTCAATAAAAACCTGTTATGGAGTCGCCATGTGGACAACATACTGGGTCGACTGAATAGCCTTGTATATATTATGAATATCTTGTATAGTATTACTGATTTAGCTGTAAGAAAAACTGTATATAATGCATATTTTGTTTCAGTCATTAGGTATAGTATAATTTTCTGGGGGTCTGAAAAAACAAATTTACTTAGAGCTTTTAGACTACAAAAAAGAATCATCCGGGCATTGGTGGGAGCAAAACCAAAGCAACACTGCAAACCTTTATTTGTAAAACTGGATCTAATGAGCATTCCAAGCATATACATCTATGAAACTCTCAATTTCACGAAAAGAAACCCACAACTTTTTGAGGGCAACTTCTTCTTGCATCAATATGATACAAGACATAGAACGAGCTACATGTTACCTACCCACCGTTTAAAATCATATGAAAAAACCCCATACTATATGGGCATGAAATTTGTAAATAAAATATGGAAAGATATGGATGACCCAAATGTAAAAGGCACCAAAAGAGACCTGGAAAAATATCTGAAAGATAAATGTTACTATAGTGTAGAAGATTTCATGAATGGTAACAATGCATTATAATTGTAATTCAAATACCTCTTTGAAGATGTTACACCATGTATATTATTAGTTTGTTGTATTTTTAGTATTGTTATATATAGTGTAAAAACTGACAAGTCACCTATGTCACAATCTTTGATTGTATAAGGCATGTTATGTGATAATAAAAATTGAATTGAATTGAATTGAATTGAATATAATGAAAACTGGTCCTGACCAGACATGTCAAGTGTTTCATTTCCAATAACAGAAAAACAGTCAGATTTGTTAATATGTTTTATTAATTTGAACCAGTTTGCCACAGGTATTTATTATATCATTTTGGATTTCAGGACTTAAATGAGTGGCATTTCTTGAGCTTTGTATCAGATGTATTTTTTTTATCCTTGATCATATTTAGTACATTATCTTATTAAGGTTTGAAATTTTCCAGTTTTCTAGTTGTAATTCCAGGGGTAATGGGCCCACTATTGTCATCTCGAAGTAGTAGTTCATTCTCTCCACAAAATGCAATGATTCTGTGACAGGCAGGGTAGCAGCCCTGTTTTGTTCTTTTTCCTTCCTCCTTTTGTTGGCCATGTAAGTAGCAATGTCCTCTATTTTGCTGCATCTTTACAAATTATGAAGTGTTTGTCACTGAGTAATCACCCTTTCTTAGACATCCTGGCGTAAAAAGAATGCAGTACTTACACAAAGTTACTTATCTTTGAATCAGTCAGCCATTCCTGTCTTTGAAGACAGCAGTTTTGGAACTTAAGATTCTTTTTATGCCACTGAGTTGCAGGTAACATAAATTATCTAATTGGTACAAAAAGCTCTTTCAGAAGGTGGGACTTATTTACAAGATGTTTCACAATTCATGTTACACACTTCTAGAGGTTGTAGAGACTACTTAAGAGATCAAGTGTCAGGAAACATCCAACAATACACAGAGTGTATGGAAATAATGTTACACATTAGCTGCCATCAAGGGAATACATACAAGCTGTCCAGACTGGAGTTTACTTTGACAATAGGATTACTCAAACCAAACTTGGAACAAAGTACACATTACAGTATGAGAAAAGGTGTTATAAAGAAAATTTTCTACTACCTACAAAACTTATGTTGGTAGTAAACCCTTGTGACAAGAACTTCTACTCAAACATAAAACATCATTTGTACATACTTGCGTCCCTATCAGCATCAACATGTGAAACTGAGAGGTCATTTTCCACAATAAAATGAGCAAACATTTACATACAGAAAACAATGGGCAGTGAAAGATTGACCACACTAGCATTAATATTAATACAGTGTTCCTTTCTCTTCACAACATAAGCTATTCCCCCCCCCCCCCCCCCCACCTCCTCCCTGCCCTCCATCTAACTTCCCAACTACACATAGCTGCCCTACCCTCTCTCCACCTTGTCCCTGTGTGCTCCCCAGCAGCAATTCACTGTCCCCCCCTTCCCTACTACCCCTCCCCCTCCCTCCCCAGCCTCCTCCTCATCCCCACCCAGTTGCCGCTCCCATCATGCACTGATGCTGCTGCTCGCAGTGTGGCATCAGCTTCCAGAGACTGCAGTCATGTGTGTGCGAGTTCCGTTGGTGCACACGTGCACGTGTGTGTGTGTGTGTGTGTGTGTGTGTGTGTGTGTGTGTGTCTTTTTGATGAAGGCCTTGCTGGCTGAAAGCTTCTTTGTAACAGTCTTTTTTCTGTGCATCTCTGCTATATGGTGAGTAGCAACTTTCCTTTCCATAATATTGTTACATTCCATCCAGGATTTTCTATTGTTTGACATCTGGGATAGTATTATGAAAAGGATAGACTGCTGCTCACCATATAGTGGAGATGCTGAGTTGCAGGTAGGTACAAAGTAGCTTTTATTCTTTTTCAGTTATTCCATTATTAACTACAAATTGTAATGTTTTTAAGTTGTAAAAGCAATGATATAAAAACCAATTTTTTGTTACTTTTGTAATAGTACTTATTCTGATTTGGGGGCAGACAGTACTTAATTGTAATGTTAGTTCGCATAAGCAGTGGCAGCTATTGTGTAAGAGCACATAAACACTCAACCTTGATTTATTGGTTATTTAACTTTCAATGCTATTATAAGTTATGTAGATGCAGTAATCTGAAACACACAGCACTAAATGTACCACACTGTGATACATTGCTGCTCTGCAAAACTTGGCATCAAGGTTGCCAGCACACCTTTAGTTGTGCACATTTTAAGGAGCTTTTGCACATGCGCAATTGGTGTGACGTAATTGACTTATGGGCCAAATGCATATGGATTTGATAAGCAACTTGCACAATTCATGGTGTGCACAGCTAGTCCCAACCACTCAACTACAAGTATATGTCACTGCCACCAGGTGGTAGCACACTGCCGCAGACTTTTATCCGTGTTCGCTTGACATAAATCCTGTTAGATGGTAGCACACTCCTCAGATATGTCAATTCACTCACTATATAGTGAAATTAGATCTGACAGCAGTATATGTTACAGTTATACCAATAGAAAAACCTATTTTTTGGGATTCTGAATGAGATACAGTATATTAAGTTTTGGATTTTATCAAACAGTAATCCATTTGAGATGATGAGAAACCATAAAGCACATCACCTTCGAATGAGAGACTGTAACATTTATTCATGCTTCTGACATCTGTTGATCTTGTCATGGGTCAGGTTTATCTGTGTGTAGGCTCTCATTTTATATATGAACATTCATGAAAGCTGTCTCACTGATATTCACTTCAGTATGGGAAGGAAGACGGTGTGGCTTTCGCCCTTATTCTCTCCAATGCCTCATTTGCATTCTCGTCCGTGTTGGTAAGTAGTACTACTTGAATTTAATCATTTCCACAAATGGTAGTTTGTGGTTGGAGTTGGTCATTTACTGTGTAGGAATCAGCTTTTCTGTGCATTGTCAGTATAAACTCTGTTGAATCTGTTTGAAGTACTAACAGAAAAGAAAATTACCAGGAAAAGTTAGCTGCAAAGGAACTAGGGCCTCCCAGATCAAACCCATTGAATGGGAAAGTGTCGAAATAAATAAGTGTGCCTACAAGCAAATATTTAACAAAGAAGTTTATAGTAAGCTTAAGCTGTTTGGGTGCAATGTAAGAATGTCTGATTTTCAGCTAATGAAAACTCCCACTTACGCAAAAATGTGAAATGGAGCATAGCAAAAGTTTAAACATCATTTCGTTCTTGCCCTAAACTGCACTTCATTATGTACAATACAACAAAATTCCAAAAAAAACAATTATTTCTTTTTCAGTCAAGTTATGCATGTTATTATTATTATTATTATTATTATTATTATTGGCAGTGGCTGCAGCTGTATAATTACGTTGATAAGCATAACTCTTACACAGCAAACATATTAAATGCACACTCTCATATTTATTTGAATCTAAAAATTTGTGAATACCCAGAATGTATATTCACGAGCTGCCGCTGCGCATAAGATTTCGACAATATGCGTAGTTCAGCGATATTTACAATGGAAGGAGGCTAGTGATAGTCATTTTGTATTATGTATCTGCGCATAAAGATGACTCACTTGTGGAACAGTGATATAGCATTTTGTTAAGTTTTACTGCAAGTATTATGATGTACTATGAAACGTCTTATTTGTAATACACTTGGAACAGTGAGTCCAGCTATCACAACTCTAATGTATTTGCAAATAAACATCAATGTATGTCGTATATCGCAGAGGAGTATATGAGCACCAAAGACTCTATAACCATATTATGTGAAACAAATACTAACAGAGAGATAGAGGGGCTGGCCAGTACTTACCTCAGCTTAGTACAGCCGATAGATACACAAAACAGATCAGAAAATTTATGTTCCTAGCTTTCGGAACTTTGTTCCTTCGTCAGGGAGTTTACCTTTCCCTGTTCCTTCACAACCTGGATTCTGAGTAACTGAATCCACTTTCCCTTCTTCCCTTTTTTCCCCTCTCTCCTCCCTGACGAAGGAACAAAGTTCCGAAAGCTAGGAACGTAAATTTTCTGTTCTGTTATGTGTATCTATCGGATGTACTGAGCTGAGGTAAGTTCTGGCCAGCCCCTCTATCTCTTTGTTAGTATTTCTTTCACATTTTTATATGAGATTTTCCATTAATCATTTATAACCATATTATCATGGATAATTACAAATTCATATACGAGGCTGCATGCATTAGAAGTATAGCTGAAATACATGTGTGAATCCATGTTAAAGATTCCAAAACTGTAGCTCATAGTATTTGTGTATTCCATTTTGTTTTATAAATAAATTTGTCTGCTATAGTTTTCAGTTAGCTTTTGAAATAATAATTTAAAAAATCTTTGCAAATCCATCTTTGTACAAAATGGCTAGGGAGCTCTGGCTGTTCAATATATGTTATATTATGTAGATTACACTGTCATTATTGTTGTTGTCTTTATGCCTGAAGATTGCATGGTGAAATACCGAAACTGGTCACATGAATAAATTACATTCAAAATATAAACTGCTGGAGGTGTTTTTAATTTTACATTTCAATTTAAGAAATGTTTTTGATCACTTATGGAAATTAAAGAATTTTAATGAAATGGACTACATTTTAATAAAATTTGAGGTTGAATTGAATAACTTGAGATGCTTTGATGTCCTTCTCACTTGGTTTCAGATAAGATGTAAATTTAAATACAAGACTGTAGTAGGAGAAAGACAGCTGTTGTCGAGAGAAATTTTAACCAATTTGGCTTCATAACTTATTTAATCCAATGTTAAGAGTCTTCTGCTCAGCAACAGTGAACATTATATTAGAAGACTGAGCAGTGTTTTGTTAGCAAATAGGCAATACATTATGTTGTTGTTGTTGTGGTCTTCAGTCCTGAGACTGGTTTGATGCAGCTCTCCATGCTACTCTATCCTGTGCAAGCTTCTTCATCTCCCAGTACCTACTGCAACCTACATCCTTCTGAATCTGCTTGGTGTATTCATCTCTTGGTCTCCCTCTACAATTTTTACCCTCCACGCTGCCCTCCAATACTAAATTGGTGATCCCTTGATGCCTCAGAACATGTCCTACCAACCGATCCCTTCTTCTAGTCAAGTTGTGCCACGAACTCCTCTTTTCCCCAATCCTATTCAATACCTCCTCATTAGTTATGTGCAATACATTATATTAGAATTTAATTTGTCGGCAATAAAGTGGAGTTATCATATTGCGAAATAATGAAATAATTGTGCATTCGAGTACTTCTCAACTATTTTATTTTTTGCTTAATTTTATAGATCAAATATTATTTGCATGATGGACTCTCAAGAGAAAACTATGTATGTAAAATTAAAAAGTAAATAAATATGTTTTCAGAATGAACAAAAAGCATGAGCCTCTTAAAGATCATCTTTAACAAATGGACCAACTCTTTGACAAAATTCTGGTAGGTACTTGATTCAGTGCATGGTGAACTACTCCTTTAAAGTTGAGCCTTAGGTCTTGTATGTGCTCCTCCCCAGAAGTAAATTTTCTGAGTTCTCCTCTCAGATGTGACACTACTGCCTTTTTATCAAACTTGCTAAACATGTAAATCTTCCTGCTTGTTTCAGCTGCAATTTGTACTTTAGCAACCACTGCTGCCACAACTGCCTCATGGTCACTGATAACAGTTCCAATGTGGACATTCTCAAAGGAGTGATGTATTTATTGTCATCAGGTTTAACGTATTCCCATTATGAGTGTGCTCCCAATCCATCTGTTCTAGGTAGTTTTCAGAGAAAGTCTTTAGTAATGTTTTGCAAAATGATTTAAGTCTCCTGCCCTGTTACATAACATACTAGCAAATTTAGGTATTCTCTGAAGTTTTTGTTTACACCTGGAGGTGGGTTTGGTGGTCAAAAGAAAGATCCAATTTATGTCCAACTTTGGTAATGAATCTTGTCCAATCAGTTTCACATTTAGTTTTAATTTGTATCTCAGTGGATGTCAATTTCTTGTCTACTGTGATAAATACACTATCTCCATTTTCTATTAGCCTATTCTTTTGACACACACTTTGATTTACACTAGAATTTCCCTGCTGTCAGTACTGAGTTTTAGCCAGCTTTCTATACCTATTATTATTATTGAACTTCACTATTTTTAGGATTGCTTCAAATTCTGGGACTTTGTTGTGAATTCTGATAGTTAATCACTATAATGTCAACTGTTTTGTCTGTGCGGCCGTTTCTTTGAATTTCACTGTACACTTCAGGATCTCCTACAGTTACCATTTTCTGAAATGGATAGAGAGTTATCGAAGCTAAGATAACCTTTTGCACAACCCACAGACAGCCAGGCACCTGAGTAGCAGCCTCTGATGTGTTGTACCCCTTACCCATTTAAGAGGAGCCTACAATTTTCAGTCCTATGGTGAAAGTCCAGGAAGTCAGGGTCTGGCTTATCGCAGAATCTTCTAAACATCTGATGCAAGCCTTCTCCTTGTCTCAGACCAAGATGGCCCCAACCAGTTCTGGGGACAAGGCTTCATTGACACTCACTGAGTAAGGGTGGTCTCCTCAACACACTGTCAGTTGCTGGAATGATCCATGTGTGCCTTTGGACCCCAGATAGCAGGCACCATTTGTTCCAATGTGTGCCACAATCTGCAGTTGATTGCATCTAGTTGCCTCAACAGCTGCTGGAATAGCCTCTTCAACATGAATCTTGCTGCAATTTTCCTACAGGGCACCATTACCTGTCATACATTCTGAGCTGACGACGATTAGCGGACCTCTATACTTTTGTGTTTGCCTCCCCTTGACATGGGACATAGCAGGTTTCCCAGCAGGTGAAATGTGTGTCACTGGCTCACTTCCAGTGGAAGACGGCAAGCCAAACTTGTTGGTTAGGGGGATGCGTGCAATATCCTGAGTTCTCCTCAGTCCTTGCCTACGCTGTACATGGTTCCTAGATCTAACACTCACACATCACACATAGTCAAGTGGATATTCAGTGATAGATCCTGTACTTCCTGCAGAGGAGATAGCACCCATTGGACATGATATTAATTGAGATACACTTGCTACCTCTGCTACATGACTCTTGGCATTTCACCCAGCATACTCATTCAAGCATACAACTCACAATATCAATGTTTATTGATATATATATGTATCTAAAAACAAAGACGATGTGACTTACCAAACGAAAGCGCTGGCAGGTCGATAGACACACACACACAAACACAAACATACACACAAAATTCAAGCTTTCGCAACCAACGGTTGCTTCATCAGGAAACAGGGAAGGAGATGGAAAGACGTAAGGATGTGGGTTTTAAGGGAGAGGGTAAGGAGTCATTCCAATCCCGGGAGCGGAAAGACTTACCTTAGGGGGAAAAAAGGACAGGTATACACTCGCGCGCGCGCGCGCGAAATGTGGTGCTGTAGAAGAATGCTGAAGATGACAGGAGTACGAGAAGGAGTATTAGGCAGGCTACCAAAACACTGTGGAAGGGGATACACACAGTTATAAACGTAACTAAGTGCAAGAAAGGCGTCAGCATTCAGGAGAGCACCTGTAAAATTCAGATATACTGAAAATAAAGAGGGAGATGTTTATGGAATGGATCATGAAATTCACATTAAATTTGTCCCTGTTGTGACAACCATTACATTCTGCAGCAAGCTGAGCTGCTCCTTGTTTCTCGGTCTATCCACTGCTCATTTCCTCTATATGGCGAGTGGTGGTCTTCGCCAATAACACTGTTTATACATCATCCATGTTTTTCATTACAGCCTCAAATAATTGATATTTGTTATAATTGTTTACTCTTTTTCCCATCCAACTGAAAACCATCACATCTTCAAAATTAAATTCATTTCCTTTTAATCCAATATTTTATCACTTTCTCCATTTGTTCTTTAACAACTAATATTATTTAACCATCAATGCTTGGTCACATCATTTTGAGTATACTGTAGATCTTTGCTGTGCTGCATCAGAAGTATTATTGGTGTGAGGAAAGTGCACAGAAGCAGATATTGTCAGTTCTGTTGTTAATTTGTAATTACTATTTATTGTCCAAATTGGTGAGTGTTAAATTAAAATGTAGGATATGTGAATACCCATCCAAGGCAGAAAATCAATGTAGTCAATTAATGTATACAGTGTTGAGCATAATTTCTGTACCTTGAAATCAATAAAGTATAAAATGAAGATACAAGTGAACAAAATATAGTGTATGACCAACACCTGATTTAATGTAAGTAAGTAATGAAAGATGTAGAGAAACGATTACACAAAACTAAGTAATGATTACCATCAAATGGAAAAAGTAATTCTTAAATACTATTTAAAGTGGCAGTGGCCTTGAATAGAGTAAACTTACAGTTAGTACGAATGCCACAAAAATGAGTGGATACTGTAAACAGACGAGACAATGAGGGAGACTTGTTGAATATGGCAGTAGTTTGAGAAGCATAAATGGAATCTGTTAGTGATGGTTGAAACTTTAAACGGTGAACAATGCAACTAGAACACTGTTATGTTATTGTAAGAAAAGTAGTTCAGTATTTATCACAACTGTAACTGTTTGTTATGAGAGGCCCCATTTCACATATTGTGATGTAGACAGTTAAAGACGCTGAAGAACAACAGATTACAACAGACTGGACTGAACACTTCTGAGAATATGGCAACACACTGTGAGTCAGTATTCTGAACACTCAGAAATGGTTCTGACACTGAATTATTAATTCACTTTCAATAGGAGGTGAGATACAGTTGGTACAGGCAATCTCACATGTCAGTGGGAGGAGAACAGCTCTCTTAAAAACCTACACCTTCTGGAGGGAAACAAACTGCAATGAAAGGAAGGGGTGCTTGGGAGAGGGGGAGCGACTTCTTGCCTAGTCAATAATTATGACAAAAGAGCACTGAAACAATGGTATATATTACTCAGTAAGAACAGAACAGAAATTATAATGCTTTCGACAAATAAAAAGAGAGATAACAAGCAAAAAAATAATCCAAAGGTGAGGCCTATGGACACTACAGAATATTAAAACTGAGTTCTCAACAGAAGCAGGGGTATTCGTTGAAAAATTATTATGACTGAAATAATAGTTGCAGAGGTATAAAGTTTTGTGTAAAAGGCAAATGCTACCACATTTAAAAAGAGAAACAAAAAAGAGTATTATACAAGTGCTGACAAAATACAGTGGATGGAACAAAAGGAAGTGGCAGTGATCATAAGAAAGAAAAAAGTCACTGTCACCTTCTTTTTGACTTTATGCCCAACATCAGCAGTGTTTGCAAAGGAAATTATGGGGATTGGACTCTGCTGTCTATGAGAATAGAATAATCTCATTGCCCAAACAAGTTTTGACACATTTGTGCCACTGGAGACTGGAAAATATACCATGTTTCACAGAAGAATTCCTGGGTGACGAGAAGGGCCTACAACCATTTTTATCTACTATAATCTTTCTTTGTCTTAGTCTCTAGATTAGGATTTGTAAGTTCTTCATTCAATAGTTAGATAGCTTGCCATCTGTTACACCATCATGCTTTTGAGAAGGTGGTTAGTGACTTCAAAAAAATCACTTTCTTTAATTATAATTTCATTGCACAAAAAAGTGTCAAAATGTTTTTGAAATAAGAAGCTTTTGTAGTTTCTATGATCATGTACACACCAACTTCCATTATAAAGGAAGAAGAGTTGTCTGATGAAGGATCACAAATGAAGTAGAAGGAAAAAAGGTATGTGTGCAAGGAAAATTACTACGTGGTGTGGAGAGGACTGGAAAGTCATCAGAGAAATAGCAAGGGTAGAAGATGAAGAGCAATGAAAAAGACGAGTAGATAAAAGAAAGAGAACTTTCAGTGCTCATTCTCTTGTGTTAAATTTCATTTAAATATCTTATGTGTGCTGGAGTTTGAGATAATAGACTGCTCAGAAGCTTTGAAAAGTGGAGTTAAATTTGGCAGCATAAATCTTGCTATGGTGGCAAAGTATTAATTGTTGTTAGGAGGACACTGAGATAAGTTTTGCACAATAGTCAGGAGAAAAACAAGTGGATCTCAAACAACTTGTCAAGTGTTACAAAGACTTTGTGTACAATGGAATACTATGGTTGTGGAGGAGAAAATTGTGGTCTTATGGAGTACTGCATTAGAAGGAAATACTCCTCATGCATTTGTTTCTGTACAGGGTTACCAGTCTAGTTGATGGATATGCACTCAATAGTGAGAATGCTGTTGAGGGATTCAGTATGAAAGGTTTTTTCTGGCAAGGGCATCCATAATTTCACAAAAACAACATTTGCTTTTGGAAATACGACAAATGGCAGAGAGTGAATACTTTCGAATACTTGTGGTCTTCATGTTGCGAGATAACTCCAAAAAGTCACATCCAAGAAGTGAGGAGGTTAAAAATTTAGGTAATTATTTCCAGACTTGGAGAAAAACTGGGTGAATTTGATCTGAAAGGAAATGAATTTTTCTAGAAATAGCAAGATCAAAAAATCATCATTGTGAATAGAGGTCACAGTAATTTTCCATTTTATCACATTAAACATTTATCTATTCCAATAAAATTGTCATTATAACACTTTGTGCTAAAAATAATTGAGTAGTGGAAAAAATGCAGGCTAATGAGATAACAGAATTACTTAGCATTTGAAAAAGTCACCTTGTTCTATATCCTGTAGCTTCATCAATTCCCCTATAAAATAATGGATGGCTGTAAGCATCTCTGACATTAATAACTTCTCCTGTTTTTGCAACCCAGCCAGCTATACCCTGGCCTTTGCGCACTCGGACTTCCTTTAGAATCTGAAAATAAAAATGTGTTGAAGTTTTTTTGTTCAAAATAAAATTATAGAATTGTGGCAATTCGTCCTCTACACTTTATAAATGACAACATGCAAAGGTTAGTATAGATTTATACATCTGAGAAAAGATCTATGTGTGACCACTGTCATGTCTTAACAAAAGCTCTAGTCAGGAACTAGAGAAAATACTGGTCCTTTGTAAAATCGGAAAGTAGGTCTAAGGCTTCCACCCAGCCACTCGTTGACCAGTCTTGTGTGGCAGCTGAAGATAGCAAAACGAGATCGTTCATGTATACCGTCATTTGACAATCAAACAGACTCCCATATGGACAACAGAGTAATAAGCATCCCTGCCATAGAGAAACAATTGAAAGATTTGAAAACAAATAAGACATCAGGTCCGGATGGAATCCCAATTCAGTTTTACAAAGAGTACTCTATGGCACTGGTCCCTTACTTAGCTAGCATTTATTCCAAATCTCCTGCCTAGTGCAAAGTCCCACAAAACTGGAAATAAGTGCTGGTGACTCCTGTCTATAAGAAGGCGAAAAGAACAGACCAGCAAAATAACAGATCAATACCCCACACATCAATTTTCTGCAGAATCCTTGAATGTTATCTCAGTTTGAATATAATAAATTTTCTTGAGTCCAAGGCGTTTACATCCCAATCAGCACAGTTTTAGAAAGCATTGCTTGTGCAAAATTCAGCTTGTCCTTTTCTCACATGATATACTGCCAAGTATAGACTGCAGACTGTTAACAAAGGTAAGGGCATACGGAATAGTTTCCCAGATATGTGAGTGGCTTCCAGACTTCTAAAGTAATAAAACTCAATATGGTGTCCTCAATGGCAAGTATTTATCAGAGACAAGGGTATCGTCAGGAGTTCCACATCAAAGTGTGATAGGACTGCAGTTATTTTCTATATACACAAATGATCTGGTGGACAGGGTGGGCAGTAACCTGCGGTTGTCTTCAGCTGTGGTATACAGGAAAGTACTGTAGGAGGATACAATATGACTTCAGCACAATTTCTAGTTGGTGTGATGAATGGCAGCTAGCTCTAAATGTAGAAAAAATGTAAGTTGATGCAGATGATCAGAAAAAGAAAATCATAGTGTTCAGAGCAGGAGGAGATTAGTGTTTAAAGTCACGTCAACAACAAGGTCATTAGGGACGGAGCACAAGCTCAGATTAGGAAAGGCTGAGGAAGGAAATCACTCATGCCCTTTCAAAGGAACCATCCTGACATTTGCCTTAAGCAATTCAGGGAAATCACGGAAAACCTAAATCAGGATGGCTGGACACAGATTTGAACCATAGTCGTCCTCCAAAATGTGAGTCCAATATGCTAACCACTGTTCCAACTTGCTCAGTCGTACTGTTCGGATAAAGCATTAGTAGGGTCCTGCTTGACATAGTCATGCCATTTAAATATCTGGGCTTAATGTTTGCAATGCAAAACGAAATGGATCAAGCTTGTAAGGATTGTGATAGGGAAGGTCAATGGTTGACTTCAGCTGAGGTACTAGCAGAAGTAAAAGTTGTGAGGACAGGGCATGAGAGTAGCTCATATGGTAGAGCACTTGCCCCCGAAAGGCAAAAAGTCCTGAGTTCGAGTCTCAGTTCAGCACACAGTTTTAATCTTCCAGGAAGTATCATATCAGTGCACACACTGTTGCAGAGTGAAAATCTCATTCTGATTACTGCGAGAACTTTGGAAAAATATGCTTCATCTGTAAAGGAGATGACATGTAGGAAGCATAGGCAACCTGTTCTTAAGTACTGTTCAGGTTTTTGGGACCTGTACCAGGTCGGGTTGAAGGGAAGACATCAAACCAATTCAGAGACAAGTTGCTGGATTTGTTATTGTTGGGTTTGAACAACACACAAGTGTTATGGAGCTTGTTCAGGAACTCAAATGGGAATCCCTGGAGAGGACTGAGAAAATTTAGAAAACCGACATTTGAAGCTGACAGCAGAATGATACTGCCAGACACATGCATTTTGCATAAGGACCACAAAGATCATACATGAGAAATTAGGGCTCATACAGAGGCATAATGGTCATTTTTCCCTTGTTCTATTTATGAGTGAAACAGGAAAGTAAATGACCAGTAGTGGTACAGGGTCTCCTCTGTCACCCGTCATGTGGTGGCCTGTGGAGTATGGATGTAGGTGTAGTTGTAGATGTGGATGTGGATGTCAATGGAAAACATAACTCTTGCCTTCTTAAACTTTCAAATACAAATTAAGAAATTACAACAACTACAAAGTTTTATGATTTGTATAAATTCTGTAATAATGTTAAGTGTAAACGGGTATTAAACAAATCATTAAAAAAAATTATTAAAATATATGTTACTTATACTTACATGAGGAGTGACTTCTCCATCAAAGATTTTAGCAACCAGTTCATCACTGTTCTGATCAACAATAAACAAGGAACACCTCTCAGCATTTGTCAGCGTGCGGGCCTCTGCCATAATTTCTCGCATCAGGTCAGTAAAATCCCCTTTGAAAAATAATATTCATCTTATGCAATTAAAACTATAACATATGGAGATAGCAGAAATATAGGATGATAATCTTTCAATAGTTTTACAACACTAGAGACTACAGAAACTGCTATAAGGAGAGCAGGAACAAACTTTTACTGAAAACATTTTGTTAAGCTTGTGGTATTGGCTCAGTATGTACTTGCATCACTAGCACTTAAGGGAATAAGACGACACAATTTATATATATATCTTCACAGCACTGTTGCAAATACTAGATTATTTTAGCAGTTAACTTTTCTTCTACTTCACTATCTAGTGAACTTGAGTTTGTCCCACTGTATAAATTCCATCCCAATTACAGTCATTAACAAACAAATTAAGTAACTGTTGAAAGAGCATCACAAATAAGTCAAATATATAATGCCACAAAGGTACAGAGTTTAATATCTTGTAGACACTGACATCATTAGAAAGCTAGCAATTCAATTAGGCAAAGATGGGGAAGCATGTTGCCGTATATTTTAAATTACCATACTGGGTGTTTGTCAGATTTGTTCATTCACCTTGTAACCTAACACTTATCACGAAGGAGAGCCTCTAGGAATGTAGAACTAGTCAAACTCCAAATTAACTGGCAGAAGCAACCACTGCAGGTCACTACTGTAACAACCAGTTAAACTAGTACTAATTTACTTACACTGATAACTATGGGCATTAGTTCTACATCATTTTTAAATGTACAAGCTACTTTGAAGAAAGCCACCACTCTTCTGCTTCTTAGCTGCTGTTTTCATCCTATACTTCAAACTAAGTATAAATGTAAACTTACACATAAAATAATTACCAGTATATAGTTAGATAAAAATAAGGCTGTTTAATGAGAACACTAGTGGTAACTGAAATTTACATTCCCAAGTCGAAATATTCTGGTAAATTATATGTGGGACCAGTACTTGAGAATTTCTAATTTCATGCCTGACGTCTGCATGACAACCCCCCCCCCTCCCCCTCCCCCCCCCCTCTCTCTCTCTCTCTCTCCACACACACACACACACACACACACACACACACACACACACACACACACACACACATACAGGGGAGTGAGAGTGGGAGGGCAAGGGGGAGGGGGAGTGGAGGGGGGAGGGAGAGGGGGAGGGGGAGGGGGAGAGGTAGAGGTAGAGGGTCTTCATTGGGACCAGGTCAAGAAGACATTAGGGTGAGTACTGACATGCGTTAAGGAGCTGTAAGAGAACTACCAATGTTCTCAGTGATTTTAAAAGATTAAGTCAGCAGCACTATCAGGTTGCTGGTGATGCTATTGTCTACAGGAAAGTAGCCTCCTTGGATGACCACAAAGAACTGCAGAAATACTTCAGCTAAATTTCCTCTTTGTGTTATACACGGTAGCACTTTTGAAATATGTGTAGATGAAAGATAGTGCTATGACAAAGTGGAACAACAAGGCCATACAATTATGGGATGAGAGGTAAGCTTCTGTAGCCTGTCACATTGTTTCAATATTTAGGGATGATACAAATGAGCCATAAGAAATGAGACGAACACACAAAATCTGTGGTAGAAAAGGTGTATAGAAGACTCACACTAGTTGGAAGAGTTCTGGAAAACTTTGATGTTTCTATCAAGGAAACTATATACAAGATTCGAGTGTGTTCAGATCTAGAGTACAACAGACAAAGGTAAAGATGTGCTTCCAGCATTGTATCAGTTTGATCCACATGAATGTGTAACAGAGATGTTCAGGAAACTTAAATGGAAATGTGTGGAAGAAGGGCAGCATTGTTCTTATAATATCCTATTAAAGAAAGACTATGCAACGGTTTTGCTCCAACCACTATAAATTTCATGTAGACACCATGATAATAACATAAGAGAGAGTAATGTACCTGTCATTTGATTTTGATATTCCAGCAATAGCCATGTTTGCTGACTAAAAAATAGCACATATTCACCTACAACAAAACAATAGCTCAGAGAATAGGCAACCTTTTACAGGGTGTATACGTGGACAACGAACAAAAATTCCCAAATTTCCCGGTTAAAAATACACTTTCCCCCGGATGAAAATACATTTTTTCCGTGTTAAGTAACAGTATACTTTTCCTCAAAACTGTAAAACTTATCAATCCTTTTTTATACACCGGCGTAGAATTTCCCGGCACTTTAGGAACCGAAACACAGGGGAAAAAATACGTTTTAGAAAGATGTCTGATGTGCAGCAACACATACACTGCATATTTTCGTATTACGAAAGTGTAAATTCAAATTCCACCAAACACCGCATGTTACTTTCCGAAGGATTGAAATCGAGATTGCAATGCGCTTTTGTAAGCCAGTTGTAGCTCACGTCAAGCGATCTCGCCAGCCAATGACAGCGGATATTCAGATCATAGGACACGTGATGTAGTCAGCCAATAGCAGCATCACTGTAACGTAGCACGAACATACAAATAGGAAAAGGTAATGGTTTAAATTAATATACATATATACATAGTGTTGCTACACGAAAGGAAATGCTTTTACGTTTAACATTGGTCACCAAGATTAATAAGCTGCAATAGAAGCTAAACTTTAACACATAATGATCATTTTTGTGCATGTTACACTTTAAAGATATCACATAATGTGCCAGTAAATTTTTTAACAACGACATAAATGTCTGATCTTCTGGGCTCGAAAATATTCTAAATGGTCGCCCTCAAAGATTTGATTTTTGAATGAGAGTCAAATGCTCTGTGATTTAAGAAAATCATCGGACATTCACGTGCACAGAGTTCATCTTGCGTAAAAGGAATTACTTTGAAAGTAACGCTTTCCAAACAACCATTCGCAATATTTTCCCGCGACCTGTTAGAAATATAATCGTTTCAGCAGTTGCCAGAGCGCGCTAAATAACAGGTGTCGCAGCGCTTGCACAGCTATGACGACGCAGGAAGCCCGTACGTTCGCACGTGTAAAACATTAAAAGATCTTACATTATGTCATAAAAGAAACAAGACATTAGAGGACACTCCAAGAGCATGGGATTTCTGTGAACTATACTAAAATGCATCATTCGGCTTAAAGTGCACATTCGTATGTCCAGATTCAGATGTAAATTTTCTTGGAGTACCTGTACTGTATTATCTTATGTTTGGTTTTGTATTAAGGCATAATGCCATACGTGCTAGAAGATGAAAACGTGAACTTGAAATGCAGCGAACAGTTGGAACTAGCCAATAGCGTGGAATTAAACAGTTTCAAATAAATTGACCGCCTCAGCAGAAAAGATTAGTAAAAGTCAAATTTCTTTAACAAACCGACAAAGAATAACTTCATTGTTCTGCAAGGCGATTAACGCTTGACTGTCAGAAAGGTGGAAACAAAATAAAGTCTGAAACTAATTACATATTTTAGCCTTCCGTAATTACGTGAATGTATTTTAATTCACTTGATAGCTCCCGGCCACAGAAATCCGTTTTGTTTTCATTTGAAGTGAGAGCAATAAACAAAGAAGAAACAGCAAAATCAGTCAACGTAAACACGGGTCACGTGGAGACTACCACCTCCCACTACAACTCAGACTGCTCTGTAAATCAGGTCCGGATCTAGGATATTTCCGAACCGGGGCAATATTAGATAGAGGCGCTCCCCCCTTCCCTTGAGCATTTGAGGTAGGACGCCAAACATTTAAAAATTGCCTTTTCAAAAATATCTTAATTTTGTAGCACACATCTTCCTGAAGAGTGTGATACCTAAAACATATACACTCCTGGAAATTGAAATAAGAACACCGTGAATTCATTGTCCCAGGAAGGGGAAACTTTATTGACACATTCCTGGGGTCAGATACATCACATGATCACACTGACAGAACCACAGGCACATAGACACAGGCAACAGAGCATGCACAATGTCGGCACTAGCACAGTGTATATCCACCTTTCGCAGCAATGCAGGCTGCTATTCTCCCATGGAGACGATCGTAGAGATGCTGGATGTAGTCCTGCGGAATGGCTTGCCATGCCATTTCCACCTGGCGCCTCAGTTGGACCAGCGTTCGTGCTGGACGTGCAGACCGCGTGAGACGACGCTTCATCCAGTCCCAAACATGCTCAATGGGGGACAGATCCGGAGATCTTGCTGGCCAGGGTAGTTGACTTACACCTTCTAGAGCACGTTGGGTGGCACGGGATACATGCGGACGTGCATTGTCCTGTTGGAACAGCAAGTTCCCTTGCCAGTCTAGGAATGGTAGAACGATGGGTTCGATGACGGTTTGGATGTACCGTGCACTATTCAGTGTCCCCTCGACGATCACCAGTGGTGTACGGCCAGTGTAGGAGATCGCTCCCCACACCATGATGCCCGGTGTTGGCCCTGTGTGCCTCGGTCGTATGCAGACCTGATTGTGGCGCTCACCTGCACGGCGCCAAACACGCATACGACCATCATTGGCACCAAGGCAGAAGCGACTCTCATCGCTGAAGACGACACGTCTCCATTCGTCCCTCCATTCACGCCTGTCGCGACACCACTGGAGGCGGGCTGCACGATGTTGGGGCGTGAGCAGAAGACGGCCTAACGGTGTGCGGGACCGTAGCCCAGCTTCATGGAGACGGTTGCGAATGGTCCTCGCCGATACCCCAGGAGCAACAGTGTCCCTAATTTGCTGGGAAGTGGCGGTGCGGTCCCCTACGGCACTGCGTAGGATCCTACGGTCTTGGCGTGCATCCGTGCGTCGCTGCGGTCCGGTCCCAGGTCGACGGACACGTGCACCTTCCGCCGACCACTGGCGACAACATCGATGTACTGTGGAGACCTCACGCCCCACGTATTGAGCAATTCGGCGGTACGTCCACCCGGCCTCCCGCATGCCCACTATACGCCCTCGCTCAAAGTCCGTCAACTGCACATACGGTTCACGTCCACGCTGTCGCGGCATGCTACCAGTGTTAAAGACTGCGATGAAGCTCCGTATGGCACGGCAAACTGGCTGACACTGACGGCGGCGGTGCACAACTGCTGCGCAGCTAGCGCCATTCGACGGCCAACACCACGGTTCCTGGTGTGTCCGCTGTGCCGTGCGTGTGATCATTGCTTGTACAGCCCTCTCGCAGTGTCCGGAGCAAGTATGGTGGGTCTGACACACCGGTGTCAATGCGTTCTTTTTTCCATTTCCAGGAGTGTATATTCGAAGGAACGTAAGACATGTTATTTGGTCTTAAGTGTGGCAAAGTGCAGTGGTACGCCTCTCCACATAGCATTCTTCCATCGCACGTCTCTTGTATTTCGCTCTGTGGAATTCAAACATGTAATATTTTGTAATGGAATGGGTGCCATCAAACTATATTCACGCCAGTGGAAATTAAAATGTCCAGTGGTGCCTCTCCTGCTCCCAGTCGGCCGGTTTGATATCCTGCTCCTCTTTTTTTTAAAAAAAAAAATCTCAGAATTAATACTGGTTGGGATTATTTGTAACCGGCAGAACAAGAACTCTCCAGAAAATTTGCAGTCTTTACTGCCTATTAGCTAATAACTTGCTGATTTGTGTGACATAAAATTAAAAATAGGATACATAAAACGAGTAAATACAAGAGACAAGCAAGACAGTACACGTTTCTTCAATCGTTAAGTCCTAGCTTCTTTTCTCTCTAATCTTGCCACAGCTTTATAGGGCGTACTTTCCTTTCTGGGAAAGAATCTACTACCTCATCAAAGTTCGTCAACGTTTTGCTACATGAAAATATGAAATGTTGTTGTCTAATACTAGAAAAGCTGTTAATACAAATTGTACCCAAGACTGGTGTGGTTTCTCGATCTGATTACGTGTATTTTATCACTGCTATATAAAACGAAATAGGCCTGCCCAATATTGCAGCAGTTGTTACACACACCAAATAAACGAGGCTGTTTTGGCACAAATGGTCATTTTTATAACACGACAGAATATAATTCACGAAGTATCAATATCAAATGCCTATTAGGCCTACTACACGCAAAAAGTTTTGTGTTAGGAAACAGTTTCACATTTCATTCATACTCTCTAGCTTTTGAAGCATGAGATCGAAAAGTAGTACTACTAAAATTTTTAAATAAATTTTGAATCGTCATATTCTCCCGTAATTTGTGTGAGTCCCCGTTTCTTCTCCTTCCTCGTCCTAACAAACAATCTTATCACTAATTCTGTAACTATTCCTGGCAGTGTCAAAACTTATTCTCTGGTTAATTTCGACATCGGTTTAGTTACCCGGTTGGGCGTTATTACGTGTTCGTACAACGCGTTTTCCAAGCTACTCTCAGAATAGAACTTTAGCGGCTGCTAGCCGGGGACTGTATAACTGGCCCTTAGTAATGTAGCGGTCTGGACAAAAATTTTCTGTCAAAATGTCATTTTCTTGGACACACGGAGGAGACAATACGCAATCTTTGTTGCCTGTTATTTCTGTTAGTCATTTTTTTCCACTCTGGTAGTCTGAATCTATGGAATTCACTAGTAGTTATAACAACGCTGATCATTTGCAAACCCAGTCAACCACATAAACAGCGACTGGCATTCATCCGTTCGGCTTTATTCCGCTCAGCTCGTATAGACCCGCCCCCATTTGTCTGCAGAAAAGTTTATTTCTATATGCGACGGGGATTCCCCTGACAGAGATATCACGTACAATATGCATGCATTCAAAAATCTACTTACGATTCTTTCAGAAATTGACTTAAAATTTGTTCGAAAACCAAAAGGGATGCGTTCAAAATCATATGAGAAATTGATAGACCAACATGCGCTGGGTGCTAGGGGCTTTGTGAAACAAGGTCTTTTTCCTCAATAATATGAATTTACCCCCCCCCCCCCCCCCCGAAAACTATCACCCGGGGCAGATAACCGGTTTGCCCTCGTCCCCTAGTTCCGGGCCTGTTGCACATACATGAATCTGGCAGCTTAGGCGCACCAGTCAAATTTTTCCGGATAGCATCTGGATGCTTGCTGCTATTGCTTATACAGCTAACTGCCACACTTCTATAGCCAGAATCAGGAGAAGGTACTACTCATACGCGGCTCAACTGCACATGCGGATAAGCTCGCTCGCAACCGCTCAAACGAATCTAATGTAAAGTTGTGGCGTCACGCCCATCGGAGCCAATTTGTTGTTATGAAACATTGCATAGTCTACCTAGAGCCTTTGACACTTTTTGCTGTTGGCAGATGCTTGTAAGAGCACTATGTTTTGTTGTTGTATATGGTGAATTTCCTTTGCAACCTAAATTTTATTTTAGTTTCTTTTTCTCTCGTTCGTTTTTTTATTTCTGTAGTATTATTCTGCCGTAGCGAGATACAGTAATATTATTTGTCTCTTGTCAGGTGATTCCCTGTTCTGTGTAGAGCATCACAATTAGATGTGTGCAGGCTTGGAAAAGAATGAACATTGTGAGATTGGATTTTTCATCATATTGGTCCAGCATCTGGAATGATGGTGTCGGGTGCCACATGGTATACAACACTATCATCTCTGGTTCACACAGCTGGTAATTCTGATGGCAGGCATTACATTTCTGATTTGATAAGGTCAGTGGCTGCTCCCTACCTTTGAGGTCTAGAGAATGTAATGCAACATCACGATCTCGTACTGCCCTGTCCTGTCTCAATACAGGGAGTGTTTGACTGTTGTTCTGGGCACCGTGTTCTACTGATCTCTCACCCATAATGGGTTACTGAGAGGCTGGCATGCCACCACTTGTGGAATAACTGGCTGATGAACTCTGGCACAGAGCTGAACAGTACAGAATGAAGTGCTTGTATCTGTCATCTGTGCTTAATTCGACTTTATTTTCAACATTGTTGCCAGTTCTGTGTATTAAATTTTGCATACTGTACATCACAAACAGCCTACAAATTTAATCATGTATTCTCCCTACACACATTAGGTAAATTTTCATTATTTTATATCGTTCTTGCTGTTGCAGTTTTAATGATAAGACTGACTTCTCTCCTTCACTGAGCAGTATGGCTTTTTGCTATGTACTGCAGAAGCTACTTAAGGGCTTGAAAGACTCACATAGTTATAGCACATCATTATAAAGCCAGATACTATCAAAAGGAAACTTTAAAAAAAAGAAAGAAAAAAACAAAAAAAGATAGCAGAAGGTGCTGTCTGTGTAGGAAGCCCCCATATTACTATATCTAGGATGATTAGGCATCGGGATGTAGACTGACACCTTCTGAGACTACAATGAAGATAATTAATATGGACCAATGACAAATAAAAAGGATTCCAAACAATGCACCTTATAACCACCAGACAAACTGCTAGGTTGCCTTCTAAATAATGCCTATGGCCACATTTATGTACAACACTCTGAATAGAATGGCAAAGTGTTCAGGTCTACTGTAACTGAGAACACCAAGTAGCATTCTTAGGTGGATTTCCTTAACTTAGTAGCTCATGTCTGGATCTCCAGATCTGGTAGGATTCCAGAATGTATTACTATTCCAGTTGGTCTATTGCTCAAAGCCTATCTTAGCCTTAGTTTTCATGTACATCATCTTAGGAAGAAAGCGAAAGATACATGTGCCAATTAAACAATGGAAAACCCATGATGGAAAATGACAATATTTTGAAAAGGTACTACCGACTATATAGCTGAGATGCTGAGTCACAGAAGGCACAACAAAAAGGCTGCTTAGACAAAACACACACACACACACACACACACACACACACACACACACACATGTGCACACGCACATACGCGCAACCTCTCGCTGAAAAGATTAAAAAAATCTAGTCACTAAGTGGTGGCAGGACAAGAAATAAGCACGAGTTTTAATTGTTTTCTCCTGCCACTGGTTGTCAATAGATTTTAATTTTATCTATCTAGTTACATTATACTTTCAGGACTAAGTCCTTCACCAGATGTAGCACTCTTCTTTCAATGTACCTGTGTGCCTTTCAATGCCTCCCACCTATGGTGAGCAGCAATCTATTCCATTTCATATTTTTGTTAGTCCATTTTCAATTGTTTGACAACATTTTCACAAGACTGTCTCGGTCAAGCTGTTCAATTTATCCCACTTTCAATTTCTGCCCTCCATTCAGCAGGATGGAAAATTTACAAGCAAAGACACATCTCATGATTCATCTGATGGTAATTTCAGCAATCTGTTTGGATGTGCTACAGGGTAACATAAAGTGTAATAGTTTATGAGTTCTGCAAATTGTTCTCAATCCCTAATATTATGTGTCTCTATCTTATAAAATTCCTGTATACAATGATGAGTGCTGACAATCCCAGGTAATTAGCACCTCAGTTGTTCTTTCTTAGTCAATGACGTGCACTATAATTTGAAGAAAGTTTAATTGGTTCTGAGTGGTTTTTTTTTTAAGTCGTGCATTGGTATCCCAAGTCATTACACAGGCACTTGAAAATGGCTGTAGACCAAAATCAGCAGTGGAGTATTTGTCTACTTTATCCATACTTGTGTCTGATAAGACAGATCTACTGTATATATTTCTTGGATCACATAGAATGATTCCATTGATGTGGTAGGGGACAGCGTGGATAGTCTCAGTGGCACCACCTCTCTGATCTCACCCCACAATCATCATGATCTGCAGAACACAAACACAATCTGCACACATGTCAGCAGTACTTGAATCACTTTCATATAGATTTTACTCACCCTTTTTATGCCAGCATGGCTTGTAGTCATTAATGCCATGTCCCACTAACCCTGTGTCACAAAAATACCATCGAGTTATGCAAAAGCAACCACTCACACTTTGATACTCATACTATCACTGAAGGACATAATTTCTGACAATGCACTACAATTATGACACATCCCTTCCCATAATGGCCTTCAGCAATATCCATCAGCATGGACATTCCAATGCAGCTGCCAAATGGTTCATGGAAATATTCAAAATCCATAGGGCCCATTTTCACCTGGAGTTTGAATGAGATGTAGTAGTGATAAACATCTTCAACATATTCCACACAATGCCAGTCAGCACAAAGAGCATAACAGAACTGCTCTGTGGGTGCTAACTGTAGAAAGCACTTCACCCCCTCCAAATAGATGGCCAGCAACTGCCATCATCACTCCAGCACACTTTATGGACACCGGACTTGGCCAAGATCTGGATCTGCAGCGATCTCTGCCAACTGCCAGTCCCTGCACCATCTTCAGGTCCTATGGCAAGATCTACAAGTGGGTTCCCCTGGAAGACCTGTTTTTCTTTTTAGCGTTGCCAGCCAATCAAATTCTCTTTTCTGATGGAGGAACAAATAACTGTAGTACTGAAAGCTAGGATAGTGTGTGTACTTTTATATGCATCTACTGGTAGTAAGAAACATTTCTTAGCCGGAAGGTATTATTGGTCAACACAGTAAAATGGTTATTTTGTAGTTCTACATATTTCTGTTCATGTGTTTACTTCACTGTCGTTAGTCTATTCTTTCCATTCCTTAATTTTTTTACTAGGCCAAACGTTCTAGTCGATGATATCCCTGTACTTATCAGATCCAATGAATGAGCTGCAGGTCCTTGAGACAGCAGTAGAAAGTCTAGTAGGTTGCAACCCCTTGTTTCACAGACATTTGAAGGTAAACTGAGGCTGGTGATCATAACATACAATCCATGCGGTATGGAGGGAGCCAGATAGCTGTGGATGATTAGTTTCTTTAATTAGGCCCGCGACTTCATCTGAAACGAAAGCAGCATTATTGAGAAAGAACACAAGTTGACGAAGAACAGAAGCATTACAGCCTTATACCTAATTTACATACTCAACTCTGATCAGTTCTCACTGAATAGTCTTATGAAGTGTTCAAAGAGTAAAGATATTTTCAACTGGAGGGGTCTGCTTTCTTTGCACTTCCAGCATCCAGCCTTTATAACTGGTCGAGACATGGAACCTGTAGAAGTCACCTGCAGGTAACAGCCACACAAATGAGCCATGAATACATAGTGCAGCTGAATGAGTTAGCTGTATTTGTATGTGACAGATTCCATAATTCTTAGAGAGTTAAGGAATTTGTTCATTATACACCTCATGATATGCCTGAAGTAACATGATGTAGGATACAGCAAAAAAGTTGTAAAGTTAAAAGCAGAGTATCTACTCTAAAATGTTTTCAGTGGTATCTTCCTTTTCATAAAAACTGAAAAATGTTTGTTATTCCACCACAATATTGTCTGCCTGCCAGGATTATAAGAGCATTTTAGAATTTATGCATTGGCTGAATAGTAGATTTATGATGCGTCTTCTCATATCTTGGATGCTATTTTGACTTACAAGCACAGCAAAATTGCTAATTGTCCAATCTGGTCTATTGAGCATCAGTTTTGGCACACTGTATTTGTTGAACTGTCTGGAAGCTAAAGCAAAATAAGGAAGGGGTTGGTAGAGTGCAACTGTTCTGTCAACTTCTATAGGATGTTATCAACTACTGCAGGAAAACCATGGGGGAGGTCAATGACAAAACAATTCCCATACAGTACTGAAGAGTATTATTTTTTTATATATTCAGGAGGTAAATGTCACTTAATAATATGAAATTCTCTGTCATTCAAACATTGAGTCTACGTATGTGGAAAGGACAGGTTTGCAAATGATGTGTGTTGAAGTCTCCAAGCAAGAGCAAGGGACAGAAGAACTACTGCATGAAGTCATTAGGAGCTTGAACATAGGCAGGATCATGGAGTGATAAACACAGGGGACACATAATTGTGTTGGATTACTGTATCTGAGCAGTTACTCTTTGACAGTGAATTGTGAGGGGAGACTACGCACAGAATGGTATGTACTGATTGATCAATCAATATAAATTTGCTTATGTCTGGCAAAGTTGCAAGGTGCAGTGCGGAAGACTACATTCTCCAGTGCCAGGTCACATGGCAAAACACCATGGCAGATTCAAGGGCTGTTACAGACCACCATGGTGTCGCATAATAATCAGCCAATGTTTACAGCAAACTCTCAGGTATGCCTACTGACAATGACCCTAAACTCCCTCCTTTTCTCACGGACTTTGATTCAAATTTAGTTGTTAACTACTGATGACATTTGGCTAGGTCATGGAATTCCCTGTCTGCCTAATGCCAAACTGTCTTTGCTAACTTGTCAGCTAACTAGTATGTTTCCAGTGAATGAATCGAAGGCACAGGGGAGCACTGAGAGCATGGTTCATCTCTGTGTGCTTCCCAGTTGAAGCTACAAATAGTGTTTCCCAGCACTGATGTGCGAGTTATTCAGCAAATATTCAGAGTAGAGTACTGGCTGCCTTCAGAAGTCTTTTTTTTTTTTTTTTTTTTTTTTTTAATATTATCAGAAGAACCCAGTATTATACTTTCTGTGATTTAATTGCAAAATAAGTTATGCTTAATAAAATCTGTGTTGCTGAAGAAGCAGACTTCTAACAGTGGCGACAAGAATTTTGTGGAACTGTAAACCACTCTGTGTTGGAATAGGCTTTGTCAGGCCATTTTGCTCTTTCAACCATGATGGACCAACAGTTTTTCAAGCTCTGAAAAAAACAGAAATAGTAACAAGAGGTTAAAATTAAAGTGTAACTACTTAGGGAAGTTCAGTGTGGGCTGTAATCATCATATGGGTTCAAAACTTAGTAGAGATGCTAATAAGGCAGCAATTTATGCTGGAAAATATTAGTTCCTATTTTGGCCGCCAGGAGCAAATCTGGCACTGAACAGTGTTGGTTTACGGTGTGGCATCTTCGTTGTCATTTTGCAAGCCATAACATGAGTGAACAGTACTGAGAAGAGAGACCATGCACTGTTGGTGAAACTGGTTTATGTGAACAGCACCAATTACAATGCTGCATCGACAGAATATCACTGACTGAAAGGTGTAAGGAGAGACCCAGTGTCATTATATAGTTTAAAGAAGATGATAATGAAATTCAAAAATGGCATGGTGTGTCGAAGGTGCCTTACGGTGGTGGAAGTTATTGACAAGGTTGCTGTTGCTGTAACTGACAATGCAGCATGTGGCCCAGGTAGTGCTGGTGCCTATATTGTGTCATAAGAATTGACCGTTTGTAATGTCTCTTGCAACGGTCTCTCCACGATATTTTCAGAAATTTTATAAATGATATAACTCAGTACATATCTCGAAATATCTCTTCTTATCTTACCGATTCCTAAACTTTAATATATGATGATTATCAATGCAAAGTAGTTTCAAGCCCTATTATTCCTTGGAGCGTCCATTTACTCCATGGAATAGCTTCTCTGCTAACTATGTTTTCTCTTAGGAAAAGAATGATTGAGATCTTGTCGATTACCCGGGAAAGAATGAAGATGTATATGTATGTATTGTTGAGCTAGTCGCCATCTTGATGAGGTTCTGTATGAGAAGGAATTTAATACATGAACTAAACAAAAGTAAGTGTGTTCGCGTATTATTTAACTGATTATTATTGACAGTGTCTGCTTAATACGCTGAGTTGCACGGGATCAGTGGGGAACGTCTGATTTACACTGGACGAACCTGCCGTTTTGTATGCTCAAGATATCCAGTTCATTACTTCAAATAAACAGGCTAACACGGTCTTACCAGCAGATCTCCGGTGTTCCCCATGTGATCACCGAAAGTTAATAATCATTACAAATGTTTTTAGGAGATCAACTGACAATTTTTGTCGCACCGAGACTTCGAAATTGCTTCACTGCCTTATGGAATTTAAGTTAAGCTCAATTTAATCAGGATAGAACAGTATTGAACTGTGTGAATACGATAAGCCTGCTTTGTGAATGAAAATTCCCTTAATATACGCATGTTTTTTACTATCCTGATCAGTGAAGCTAAATCAGGCCGGTGTGAGAGAGGTTTTTAAATTTTAGATCCCACAAAAATATTAAATGTTCCATGGTCAACAGTACAGAAAGTTTTTCTGTCTATATTACACTGGTACCTGTATGAGATTGAGATTGTGCAGCAACTGAAACCTCAAAATAAAGAGCAACATTCTGAATTTGCTCTTCAGCTTTTGGCACAAATCGAAGTTGATGATTTGTGGCCATGCAATATTCTATGTAATGATGAGGCACACTTTCATTACAGGGTACAGTGAATACATAGAACTGCCGAATCTGGGGTTCTGTTAAACTGTTTGTTGTGTATGAAGAGCTATTGCACTTGTTGTATGTGACTGTATGGTGTGGATTCACAAGCACCTTTATTCTCTGTTCATTCTTCTTCGAGGAGAATACACCTGTCAGATGTGCTGTGACAGCTGCATATTATCAAGACAACCTTGTACAACATGTGATTCCTGCTTTGGAAGAGGGCAACTCTGTGGAAACCACTGTTTCCATGCAAGACGAGGCAACACCTCGTGTTGCTCAGCCAGTCCAAGATCTGCTTAATGCAACTTTCCATACTGTTATCTATAGAGGTTTTCCAGATGCCTGGCCTGCAAGATCAGCTGATCTGAACCCATGAGACTTTTGGCTCTAGGGATACTGAAAATGACACGTTTACCAAGGACACGTTTGGTCTCTATCTGAGCTGAAAGCAAGTATACAGGAACAAATTGCTCAGATTCCACTGGACCTACTGAAAACAACTGCTGATTAGGTTGTTTTATGGATGCAGCATATGAACAATGTCTCCGGCACTCATATGAACAAATTGTGTAAGCAGCATTTAATAATAAAATCAACATTGTTTGACTTTTTCTGCCCATGTCCCATTCCTAATCCATTACATGTGGAAATATTTCTATACATCTTTCTTACATTCACAGTGCCACATTTGCATCTGGTGGCCACAATCGAAACTACTATTTTCTACTGTAAATCATTTCTGCATTAACGCAGTGGCATATCTAAAATATTTTTCTGCCATATGATAATTACACCCCATACTGGAGCTCTCTGAGAAACTGCACTTAAATTATCACTACCTGGTATGAGTTTTCAGAGAAGCTTATGGAATCAACATGTTTACAATTGCTTCCACTATCCTGGCTCTCCAGCAGTTCATTGAACTTCATTTCCAGGCAAGTGACATTTAAGCACACTGAATGACTACAAGCCTTTCTGTTAACCACAAACCCACAGCTCTATAACATGGTTCGAAAGTAGACCCCTGTTTCTGACCCATCAGTGTTACTGACCCTCGCTGCTATCGATTCATTTTTAAGTGAACATTTTGCTACAAAAATGCATGTGATGATTGCTCATTTAGAGTTCTTACAACATTGTAAGGCAACATTATACAGTTATGCGTCACGTCTGCAAGGTCTGAGTAGAGAATGCAAGCTCACCCATTCTTGCAGACTGACATAAACAGTATCATTAATAAATGATCTAATGATTAGATTGTTGTGACTCGCCGATCATTCGAAGTGCCGCCGCGCAATTATGCGTGTCCTCTACATGCAGTGCTGTCTGCCAGCCATGCAGCAGCTGCGCCACCTAAGTGGCCAGCCAGCCAGCGGCCGCTGCTAGACTTGGACTCAGTGTTCATTCGAATGTTACCTTGTTCACATGTCTTGCTTTGTCAACTTACTCAGTGACTTATATGCATTGTGTCGTTTTGAAATATACGTGTTCAACTTGACATTATACCAATTGGCGACAAGGATAGGATTTTTCCTTTTACCGTCTGCTGCGTCAGTGGCTCAGTCGTTGCATCGCCTGTTGCATAAAAACGTGCCTTTTCACTGGTCCACGTCATGCGATGTGGCTTACCAAAAATTGAAGGCTATGCTGAAACAGGCCCCGTGCCTGGCTACTTATCAACCTGGCCAACATCTTGTTCTTGCCACGGACGCCTCTAAATACAGGGTCAGTGCAGTCCTTGCGCACCGTTTTTCGGACGGCTCTGAACAACCCATTGCTTATGCCTCCAAAACGCTCACGGATGCCCAACAGAAGTATTCTCAAATTGAATAAGAAGCTTTGGCCATTATTTGTGCCCTTCATACGTTTGGCGTTTTTCTCTAGAGCTCCAAATTTCATCTTGTTACGGATCAAAAACCACTTCTTTCCTTGTTTCATCCATCATCGTCACTTCCCGACAAGGCTGCACACCGCCTCCAGCATTGGGCTCTTTACTTGTCTCGTTTCAATTATGAGATTCATTTCCGGCCGACGGCTCAACATGCGAATGCTGATGCACTGTCTCGCCTTCCCATGGGTCCTGATCTGGCATTCGATATGGACGAACTTTTGTGTTTCCACCTGGATGTTGCCGAGCAGCGGGTTGTGGATGGGTTCCCCATCAGTGGTGACCGGCTGGCGGCTGCTACGGGTTCTGACCCTTCCCTCTCCAGGGTTTTACGCTGTATTCAGAAGGGTTGGCCATATCGTCCGTCCGCTAAGACTTCCGATCCACTGCGGAACTACTGCGCTTTGCGCTACCGCCTCATGGCTTGGGATGGTGTTATCCTCCTTTCCACTGACAATGCTTCACCGTGTGTTGTGGTACCTGGGTCTTTGCGTGCTTCGGTCTTGCGCCTCCTTCACCAAGGGCACTGGGGTGTCTCTTGCACGAAATCTTTGGGGCACCGTCATGTGTACTGGCCCGGCATTGACTCTGAAATAGCACACATGGTCGCTGCCTGCGGCCCTTGCGCGTCACAGGCTGCCGCCCCAAAGTCATCTTTGTCACCGTGGCCTTCGCCTCAGAAGCTCTGGGAGCGCATTCATGCTGACTTCGCGGGACCCTTTTTAGGTACTTATTGGCTCCTCGTAATTGACGCCTACTCTAACTTTCCTTTCATTGTCAATTGCACATCGCCTACCACTGCGGCAACCACAAGTGTTCTTGCCCGCATTTTTTTTTTGGAAGGCCTTCCCTCTACTCTTGTTACTGACAATGGTCCGCAATTTGCCTCTTCTGAATTTGCGGATTTTTGTGCTCGTCACGGTGTTATGCATGTCACGGCCCCGCCATTCCATCCACAATCAAACGGTGAGGCTGAACGACTGGTCCGCACATTTAAGGCTCAGATGCGGAAACTTCTGACTTCTTCTGCTGCTGATGATGCGCTTCTCCAGTTTATGGCTTCTTACCATTTCACCCCCATGGGCGACCACAGCCCGGCTGAGCTCTTACATGGCCCCGCACGCTACTTCATCTTCTGTGGCCTTCCACCTCATGGCCGAGGGTGCCTTCACTTGGCCGGTTCACCGCCGATGACCTCGTCTGGGTACGGGAATATGGCAGGCGGCCAAAATTGAGTCCGGGATGCATCTTACGACACCGTGGTCGACGCCTGTATGAAACCCAGACGAACATGGGTGTTGCAGTGCGGCATTCGGACCAGCTTCGGCCTCGTGTGCCGGCAACGCCTGTTCCGAATGCCGCTACACCACCTTCGGCTCTACTTGACGCTCGGGAACTTGGCATCTCTCAATACTCACAACGCAGCCCTCTCACAGTCATCTTGGTGCCAGCACAAGAACGGACGCCACCAGGAGACGTGCCCATGCAGGAACCGTTGACCATGATCTGTCGGAGCCACTCTACTCGCCTCCTCCTCCTCCTACGGACGCCGACACATCGCCCATGTCTCCTGTTATATCAACTGGACTTGCCGCAATGGGCAGATTGGTGCACGGGGCCCCAGCAGATTCGACCCCTACGTCTCCTGTCATCTCGACTCGTTATCATTGTGGACACTTCCGTCCGTACGGGAAGCCTCCTCCTCTAGACTTTACGGCCAGTCAAGCAACGCCTATGGACGTTAGCAATCTCCAGACCACCTCCATCAAGACCAGTGCAAAAATTTCAAAGGGGGGAAAAGTGTTGTGACTTGCCGATCATTCAAAGTGTCGCCGCGCAATTATGCGCGTCCTCTACATGCAGCGCTGTCTGCCAGCCATGCAGCAGCTGCGCCACCCAAGTGGCCAGCCAGGCAGCGGCCGCTAGACTTGGACTCAGTGTTCATTCGAATGTTACCTTGTTCACCTGTCTTGGTTTGTCAACTTACTCAGTGACTTATATGTGTTGTGTAGTTTTGAAATATATGTGTTCAACTTCACGTTATAACATAGATAAGCACCAGACAGTAAAGTGTGTGCTTTTTTGGCAGAAGATTTGTATATTGCTAGGGTGTCCAAGATTTCTCAAGCAGCTTAGGCTACCATTTCCACAGACTGTGAAATATTAGAGTTGTCATCTTGACCAGCAAATGAGATGCAACATAGACCATCGGAAGTGAAATTACAAAAATGTTATGCAATGCAGTATGTGGTGCAGCCCTCCCTTCATCATCTGGGCATCAAATCCTGTACCATTGTAGTTTTTCAGCTCAGTCCCAACAAAATTTTTGTACACAACCCTGTCAATAGCTGATGTTTGCCAGAGCCAACCACCAAGCTGCCAGCAGTCAAGTGCACCAGTAAAAGCAAGCGACGTCGATATCACAGATTCAAGGATAGCACCATTTCACCTTACACTATTAACAACAGTTCATGGTATTCCAATTTTATTCCTTTTTGATACAGTGGGCTCAGTCTTGCTTATAAATCAGTTATCATCCCTCATTGGGGTCTTTACCCTCTAAATCAGTAGCGGTAAGGCTATTCTATGAGGTTTCAGGATTACAGCTGGATCATATTGACTTCTTACCACAATATTTCGGCTGGCAACAGTTCATCCATCTTCAAGTGTCTGTCATTGGAGAAAGCTAGTTCACGGAGTCAGCTTTATAGCAAAAATTGGTGTGGAGATGCATGGGCATTGGCAGCCATCGTGGGAAAGCCCTCACACCCTTTGCAAATACTGTTCCATTTATGGCATCCAGGTGCATGTGTAAAAGTGAAACTACATGTCCACCCTCTGTCGGAATGCATGCTCTTGTCACTAAAAACAAATGTCAGATGTCACCAGATGTGTCATTATGAATAAAATGTTTTCTCTCAGAAGAAATTAAAGAGGTCAAAGGGTCCCAAGCCTTGTCCAGTTGAAAGCCGCCATCACGATTTATAAGATCTTGTGCTGGACGTATTTCCAAAGATTCTTCAATTACTGAAACCCAAAAGGATCTAGTGGGTCAAAAACTTGTAGCAGAATAATCCATAGAGTGTCCTGTGGTAAAACAATGCTCAGTTACAGCAGACTTACTAGGCTGCGAAAGGCGAGTGTGGTGCTCATGTTCAATTCACCTTTCACGTACTCTACATATCATCTGACCTATGTAAGCTTTGCCACACTGCAAGGAATTATGTAAATTATGGCCTTCAGCAGTCCCAGATCATCCTTTATAAAAGCAAGAAGAGCACTAATCTTTGCCGTCGATGTTTTTCCTAGGATCTTGCCTATTTTAGATGAAAGGCTGCTGATGTATGAAAGGAAAGCTCTGGACTTGAAAAGCTCCTTATCTTCTTGATATTGTGGATGGTCACCTTTCTTCCTTCTTAGCGCTGTATTAATCTGATGTAGAGAGTAATCATTACCTTTGAGCACCAACTGTAGATGTTCTAGCTCCTTTGTAAGGCTGTCTCCATCAGAGCCAACATGTGCCCTGTGTACCAATGTTCTAATGATGCCAGTACTTTGTAAGCGGTGATGACAGCTCGACACTTGCAGATAGCAGTCCATATGTGTGGGCTTACACATTCGGACAGAGGGTGGACATGTAGTTTCACCTTTACGCATACGCCTATGTTCCACTGATGGAACAGTATTTGCTGAGGGCGTAGACTTCGATACAGGATGCTCTGTAATGGCTGCCAATGAGCACATGTCTCCATGTGAATTTTTGTTACAAAGCTGACACCATGAAGTAGCAGTATCTGGTGGTTGACACCTGAAGATGGCTGAACAGCTGCCAGTTGAAATATCTTGGCACGATCCAGCTGCAGTTCTGAAACATCACAGAATATTTAGCACACTGGGAAAACTTGAAGAATCACAGCAGTAAGGCTGTTGACTTGCACTCATCATGAAATTTAGGTACTAGGCCAGATAGTTATGGCATTAATGTATATGCAAGTGACCAAAATCCTTCCTTTCTTTGCAATGGTATTTGAAAATAGTTTTGGCCTTTATGTGTATAAAGCCTGTGTATACAGAGTCCTACACAGTTACTTGTTAGACTTGTTGCAGATACTAACAGCACAACACGAAGTTGGGAGCTACACCTTAAATGCTTGTCCCAATCTGGATGCACATGCTTGCCTGTATGGTTGGATGGTTCCATTGCTGCCCAAGTAGGTGGCCACTTCATTTTAATGGCCGCACCTCGAGGTATCCTTTGCTAGCACCGGAACTAGTTCCATTTTCGCCATCTGAGGCAAGCTCCACTTCCAGATTTGTAACACTGACAGGAAAAGCCCACCTCATACACCAAACGGAACAACAGCAGCAGATATAGGGTCTCGTTCCATGATGATATCCTAAGTGGTGGGCACCTGGCATTCTCAAATCTCCAGCTGTTTTCCATCACTTCTATGGATATGAAGCCATACAATACACAGGAGGCTCCCCAGTTAGAACTGGGTCTGATGTCAGATTGACAACCTTCTCTCGAGCCAGCAGCACCCTGAGAGTCGGAACTGATGTTGGCAGAGTCAGCAGCAGCTCCTCTACCACCAGCAGCATCCAACACTACACCCCAGACTTCACAATATACTGCACTGTTACCCCCTCATCCTCCCCCCTCACCCTCCTCCTCCCATCCACCAGGATGGTTCCGGCCTCTGGGCCTAATCGAGGGGGGAGGGATCTTGTAATCCTGCAAAACGTATCAATTGATATAATTATGCATACGTCCAGTACAGTTGATAGGATCCGCATTGAAGAATAAGTCCGTTGTCACCAGGTCACATGGCAAAACACTGCAACAGATTTGAGGGCTGCTGTGGACTCTATGCTGGCATAAGCTGTTCCAGTCGGCAAAGAGGCTGTGAGAAGATTGATAGTAGGCACCGGAGCAAGCGAACCCATCAGGAGAGAGGCCAAAGACAAACTCGCAAGAAAAGCACCACCAATGCCCTCTCAACCGCCAGTATTTAGATCGCTGTGGACTGGACGGCCCAGTCAGTCATCCAGTGAGTCACCAAGTCAAGTCATTTGCAGTAGCAATCGCAATGAAAGTCTCCATCTCAGGCACCACATAGCGACCAGAGTAGTGTGCATAGCGGGACTTGTGCTTCACCAGCAGTGAGGCTAATGCGGTCTATTATAGGAGAGTTGTACCACAACACCTGGACTATCTTAAGTTAAGTAGCTTCCAGTTTAAGTTGGTAAAGAACCCTGTTAATACACGTGTACAGTCTTGTTATAGAAAGAGGATACCGGCCACCAAACAACATCCTCTCCTTGCTTCCCATGGTACACTCCTACAGTGACAACAAGATGACACAAAAACTGGCGACGTGTATAATTCAATGCAGATTTTGTTTATTTCTCTTGTGTTTTAGCTTGCAAGGGTGCTCATTTCTATTTGCTAATGTGTTGTTGTGTACTTGCATGTATTCAAGGAGGGGAGTGGCAGAACTAATCAAATTTCACATTTCAGAGGCTTTGCTTGTTTTTTTGCTATAACATATTTGTGTAAACCATGGCTACCCCATCCCTTTCACCACTTGCCCCAACGCCTCAGCTGCAGACGGCTAATGTGATGGATCTAACACAAGTTTTTCCATTTCAGAACCAACAAATTCCTACCTTGCTGATGATGGTACAACAACTTCTGGCTGCACAAGCTATGTTGGCCGCACAACACCAACCTAACCGACCAACTATCCCAACAAGTACCGCCAACTAGCATAAGCTGTTCCAGGAATTTAATGACACAGAAGAGGAATGGCTTGAATACCTGACACAATTCCAAGCACATCGTCAGTCAAGTTCATCATGCACGAGGTACTGTGAAGCTACAATACTTTCTTTTGATTGTGAGGTCTCCAGTGTTCAGATTAATACAAACACTATTCCCAACTGTATCTCCCAACGAAGTCAGTTATGACCAAGTAATCGCTGCCTTAACTCAATAATATGACCAGAAGGTCAGAGTACCTACAGCCAGATATCAGTTCTTTTGTTTGCAGAAAAAGCCAGAACCCTGCCACAGAATTAATGGGCATAACTAGGAAGCATGAATTTAAGTGTAGCTGTGGGAACATTTACACTGATTTAAAGATTGTTGTTGTTGTGGTCCTCAGTTCGATGCAGCCCTCCATTCTACTCTACCCTGTGCAAGCCTCTTCATCTCCAAATAACTACTGCAACCCAATCCTTCTGAATCCGCCTAGTGTCCCTCTACAATTTTTACTCTCCACGCTTCCCTCTAGTACTAAATTGGTTATCCCTTGATACCTCAGAAAGTGTCCACAAATTCCTCTTCTCCCTAATTCTGTTCAGTACCTCCACATTAGTTACATGATCTACCTGTCTAATCTTCAACATTCTTCTGTAGCATCACATTTCAAAAGCTTCTATTCTCTTCTTGTCCACGTTTCACTTCCATACATGGCTACACTCCATACAAATACTTTCAGAAAAGGCTTCCTGACACTTGAGGAACTCTACACTCAATGTTATCAAATTTCTCTTCTTCAGAAACATTTGCCTTCCCATAGACAATCTACATTTTATATCCTCTCTACTTCGACCATCATCAGTTATTTTACTTCCTAAATATCAAAACTCATTTACTACTTCAAGTGTCTCACTTCCAAATCTAATACTATAAGCATCACCGGATCTAATTCGACTACATTCCATTATCCTCGTTTGCCTTCAAGACACTGTCCATTCCGTTCAGCTGCTCTTGCAAGTCCTTAGCTGTCTCTGACAGAATTACAATGTCATCGGCAAACCTCAAAATTTTTATTTCTTCTCCATGGATTTTAATTCCTACTCCAAATTTTTCTTTTGTTTTCTTTGCTTGCTCAGTATACAGACTGAATAACGTTGGGGAGAGGCTACAACCCTGTCTCACTCCCTTCCCAACCACTGCTTCCCTTTCATGTCCCTCGACTCTTATGACTGCCATTTGGTTGCCGTACTAACTGTAAATAGCTTTTCACTCCCTGTATTTTACCCCTGCCACCTTCAGACTCTGAAAGAGAGTATTCCACTCAACACTAACAAAAGCTTTCTCTAAGTCTACAAATGCTAGAAACATGGGTTTGCCTTTCCTTAACCTATCTTCTGAGATAAGTCATAAGGTCAATAGCGCCACTCATGTTCCAACATTTCTACAGAATCCAAACTGATCTTCCCCGAGGTTGGCTTCTACCAGTTTTTCCATTCATCTGTAAAGAATTTGCATTAGTATTTTGCCACCATGATTTATCAAACTGATAGTTCGGTAATTTTCAACCTGTCAACACCTACTTTCTTTGGGACTGGAATTCTTAAATTCTTCTTGAAGTCTGAGGGTATTTCGCCTGTGTCATACATTTTGCTCACCAGATGGAAGAGTTTTGTCTTGACTGGCTCTCCCAAGTCTATCAGTAGTTCTAATGGAATGTTGTCTACCCCCTGGCCCTTGTTTCAACTTAGGTCTTTCAGTGCTCTGTCAAATTCTTCATGCAGTATCACACCCCCCATTTCATATTCATCTATGTCTTCTTCCATTTCCATAATATTGCCCACAAGTACAGCACCCTTGTATAGGCCTTCTATATATTCCTTCCACCTCTCTGCTTTCCCCTCTTTGCTTAGGATGCGTTTTCCATCTGACGTCTTTATATTCATGCAGGTGGTTCTCTTTTCTCCAAAGGGCTCTTTAATTTTCCTGTAGGCAGTATCTATCTTACCCCTAGTCATACATGCTTCTACATTCTTACATTTGTCCTCTTAACCATCCCTGCTTAGCCATTTTGCACTTCCTGTCTATCTCATTTTTGAGACATTTGTATTCCTTTTCATCTGCTTCATTTACTGCATTTTTATATTTTCTCCTTTCATCAATTAAACTCAATATCTCTTCTGTTACCCAAGGATTTCTACTAGCCCTCTTCTTTCCACCTACTTGATCCTCTGCTGCCTTCACTATTTCATCTCTCTAAGCTACCCATTCTTCTTCTACTGTATTTGTTTCCCTTGCTCTTGTAAATTATCCCCTAATACTCTCTCTGAAACTCTCTATAACCTCTGGTTCTTTCAGTTTCACCAGGTCACATCTCCTTAAATTCCCACCTTTCTGCAGTTTCTTCAGTTTCAATCTATAGTTCATAACCAATAAATTGTGGTCAGAGTCTACATCTGCCCCTGGAGATGTCTTACAATTTAAAACCTGGTTCCTAAATCTCTGTCTTACCATTATATAATTTATCTGAAACCTTCCAGTGTCTCCAGGCATCTTCCATGTATACAACCTTCTTTCATGATTCTTAAACCAAGTATTAGCTATGATTAAGCTATGCTCTATGCAAAATTTTATCAGGCAGCTTTAATGATTAGGGACACAATAACACTCAATGTCCCAGATAGTAGAATACAGGAATAGGTCCTTAAGTACTTTGATCCATCACTTCCCAAGTATTGCAAATCTTAGAGCAACATGATTCGGATGCCATAGCGGCTGATAAGTTTGACAAGGCCCCAATTTGTCTGGTCCAGTCGCCCCTTGCTGGCTACTGCCCCAAGCAGCAAAACAACGAGAGCGTACACAACTGTGCAGACAGCCACGTGGACATGTAAACAGACCTGTGAACTTAGTGAAGCCTTGCCCTAGATGTTTTGCTTGCCTTAAAAGACAGAACTGCCCATCATGTAATGCAACGTGTTAAACATGTGAAAAAACTGCCATGTGCAAGCAGTTTGTTTGTAATGGCACAGAAACACCAATTTTGCCCACTCCCAGAAAAAAACAGAGGCTCGTGCACACGCAGTGAACGTTGTGTTTTCCACATCTACAACAGATTCTGACAAAAGTAAGATTAAGGTTGTGTCTCATTCTTGCCCAAGTGCTGTGCAATGAAGTTCTAATAACTATTTGTCTCATTACGAATTTCTGGCCATCATGTGAACTTTCAGTTAGCCATAGGTGCCTCAGTAACTTTGCTTAATCGTGCCACATATGAGCAATTAGGCTCACCATGCCTTTCTAAATCTAGCAAGCGCCTCACTGCTTATAACAGAAGGAAATTCCAGTGCGTGGACAGTGTAGTTCACCTGCCACTTACAAATTTCACACTAGGACAGTGAATTTTACTGGGCTGAAATCAAGAGACAGTGAGAACATCTTCAGTTTAGGTACTTTTGATTTGTTTGGCCTTAGCATCCACGACAATGTACTGTCAGTCTCTACATTTGCACCAAAAGATAGTGTCACTAGCTTGCTTAAAGAATTTCCTGAACTATTTTTGGAAGGAATGGGAAAAGCTAGTAACTTTGTAGTGCATGTTACATTGAAAGACAATGTACAGCGTAAGTTTTTCTGGGCCCACCCTGTTCCAATTGCTTTAAGTGGGAATTGCAAGATAATGGTGTAATTCCAGAATGAGATTTTCACCCTGTAGCGGAGTGTGCGCTGATATGAAACTTCCTGGCATATTAAAACTGTGTGCCGGACCAAGACTCGAACTCGGGACCTTTGCATTTCGCGGGCAAGTGCTCTACCATGTGAGCTACCCAAGCATGACTCACGCCCCGTCCTCACAGCTTTACTTCTGCCAGTACCTCGTCTCCACCTTCCAAACTTTACAGAAGCTCTCCTGTGAACCTTGCAGAACCAGCACTCCTGAAAGAAAGGATATTGCAGAGACGTGGCTTAGCCACAGCCTGGGAGATGTTTCCAGAATGAGATTGTCACTCTGCAAAAGGCAAAGGTCCCGAGTTTTAATCTGCCAGGAAGTTTCGATGGAGTAATTGCTCCCATTCAAGCTAGTCAGTGGGCAAGTCCTCTCATTTTGTTGTCTAAACCTTCTCAACACATTCACATTTGTGTTGGCTTCAAGTCTACAGTCAACCCACAGACAATAGTTGACACTTATCTGTTACCTCGTCCTGCGGAACTCATGGACAGGCTTGGTGCAGGATGTTATTTTTTTTCTAAGATAGATTTGCGCGATGCCTACTTGCAGATTCTATTTGATGAAGAATCACAGAAAGTGTCTGTTGTAAACACACACTTAGGACTGTTGAAGTATTTGCATTTGCCCTTCAGCAGTACTTCCATAGCTACCATTTTTCAACATTAGTTGGAACATTTGAATTCAAAAGTGCCATTTTGTTCAAACTAAATTGACGATATTGTCATCTCAGGTCGTACACCAGAGGAACACACTGCCAATTTGCGTACTCTTTTTCAAATGTTGTCAGAAGCAAGACCCAAGCATCATCTCGAAAAGTGTGACTTTTTTCAAACTGAACTACAGTACTTAGGTCATGTGAGAAACTTTCAGGGTGTGCACTCCCTCCAGTCTCATTTGCCTGCAATCTGTGACCTGTCCGTTCCTCGCAATGCGTCTGAACTACAGTTATTACTTGGTAAGATGGCATACTACATTTGGTTGTCTGCTCAGATCGCAGCACCACTGCACTGCTTATGTAGCAAAAATGTACCTTTTGTGTGGACTAACGACTGTCAAGACGCATTTCAGAAACTCAAAAAGACCTTGCTTAGTGACAGGTGTTTAGTGCATTTTGACCCTGCCAAGCCAGTAGTTTTGCAAATCGACACTTCTTCCTATGGAATCGGCATTGTGCTTTCGCACAGAATTTGTGCACAAGACACACCCATTGCTTTTGCCTCAAAGTTGCTCACTCAAACGCCGTGCAATTATTCTCAAATATAAGAAGAAGAGGCCCATGTTATTGTGTAAGGTGTGACAACATTCTATCACTATTTGTGTGGTCACAAGTTCTATTTAGTGACACATCACAAACCTTTGAAGTCCTTGTTTCATTCGTCAAAGCCAGTTCCCAAGTGCACTGCTCAAATATTGCAACGCTGGCCTTTGTTGCTTTCACAGTATCAGTATGAAATTGTGTACAGACCTATGGCAAAGCAAGGCAATGGAGACACCCTATCTCGCCTTCCGCTTGGCCCAGAGTCTGATTTTGATGCATCTGCCGCATCTTGTTGCCAAATCAATGTGCATGACTACGAATTACTTGAATCTTTTCCCTTGCACTTCAGAAAAATTTCACAGCCATGGAAGCAGACCCAGATCTCAAGACTTTCTTGCATTACATTCAGACATCTTGGCCTCGCTCATTCAACAGTACCCAGAACTCAATTGTGTGCCGATACTTTGCTTGTCGGCATACATTTTCAGCTCAACGAGGCGTGATTCTAGTTCAAAATGACAGTGGGCAAACGCATATGCTTATTCCCAAAGTGCTGCAAAACAATGTGTTGTGTTTGCCCCACGTAGGGCACCGGGGAATTGTTTGCACTAAACAGTTAGCACAACAGTACTATACTTGGCAGGGCATGGATGCCCATATTGAACAGATGGCGTCACAGTGTCACGCTTGCACGAAAAACCAATCTGCTCCACCACAGACATTCTCAGCTTTGTCTTAGACTCAATTGCCATGGCAATGAGTGCACATTGACTTTGCAGGACCATTTTGGAACATTCATTGGCTCATAGGGGTAGGCTCTTTTGGCAAGTTCCCATCTGCGGTTCTTATGGCTTCTACCACATCACATAGTTCCATTCAAGTGTTGTCGTCAATATTTTACACTGAAAGTTTGCCAGAAGTACTTGTGTCAAACAACAGACCACAGTTCACGTCACATGATTTTGAATGGTTTTGTGAACACAACGGCATTCGCCATGTAACCAGTGCTCTGCTTCACCCACAATCCAATGGAGTAGTAGAACACTTTGTACGCATTGTTAAGCAACACATGGCCAAGCTTCACACCACCCACACACAGGAACAGGCACTGCAACTCTTTCTCACCTCCTATCACTCCTACCCACGAGACAGACCATAATCGACGAAACTTCTGCACGGTTGCCACCGTCGGATGCTGCTACACTTGCTACACCCACCGCAGCATCCTAAGCCGCCAATGGTCCACAAATCTCACTTTGCACCGTGCGATCTCGTTCTTTTCAGGGTTTACGGCAACCACGGGCCCTGGGAAAATGACAAGACCAGGAACGCATTGGCTCTATTATGTATTTGATTGCAGGTCCCGACGGTTAGCAGTGCCGTCACCAGGACCAAACTCGTGCGTGTCATTTGCCCCGTCATTCCGCTGGTTTTTTCCCCCCAGATTCACAGCCTCATGGGACTGCACAGCCTTTGCAGCTGCCTGCTGGTGCCACCAGGGCACCCCAGGAAGAGCGGAGAGATAGCATGTCCTCGCCTCCGCTGTCCCCGCTCACCGACCCAATGGTCCCGGACCCGCCACTGCTATTGGCGTCGCCGTCATCATCATCACCCCAGGATCCGCCCTCCGTCCTGGACACATGCCCTGGCAGCAGTTTCTTGGAGGGTGTTTCTGTTGCATCACATGACAGATGACACGATACAGAGGAAGTACGCCGTCCTCCACAGTAACAGCTCCCGCCTCATCTCTACATCCAGCATCCTGCCTCCCTTCCCGTCGTTGTTCGCAGTCTCACTACATGACAACGGTGTGGCATTTCAGGGGGGAGAAATGTGCTGACATAAACTGTCGTCAGCACTCCGGTCGGCAAAGAGGCTGTGAAAAGATCAATGACAGGCACTGGAGCAAGTGAGTTTATCAAGAGAGAGGCCGAAGACAATCTCGCAAACGCCCTCTCGGCCGCCAGTTTGCAGATAGCCGCCGCGCACCAGAGGGCCCAGTCAGTCATACAGTGAGTCGCTGAGTCGAGTCACAGTCGCAATCAGAGTCTCCATCATAGGCAGCACACAGCGACCCGAGCAGTGTGCATAGGGGGACAGCAACGAGGCTAACACGGACTATTACAGAAGAGCTTATATCCCAATGCCTGGACTATCTTAAGTTAAGTAGCTTCCTGCTATTTTTTCTTAAACTGATGTGGTGAGACTGTGGCTGTGTACAATTGATGTAGGTTGATTCTTACAAACAAGAAGACAGCAACCAGCTGTTATTAATAATGCTATTTATTTAAGTAAATAGTGCCATAACCAGTTTTGAACTGACAAGTTCATCATCAAACGGCTGTTCACAAGATTCAAAAGATGCACTACACATAATTGTCAGTTTACAATTTTTATTCTTCCACTGTTGCAAAATATTCTTGGTATGTTGGTGCCCTATGGTAGAAAACTATGTTAAAAGCACGCTATGTGAACATAACTAACCTCCAAACAATGTAAATGCAATGTATATATTCTAATGCATGAACTTCTTTTGCACTGTTTGACACCAAAATATAGCTGCCTGCTCAGTCACACATTACTGCAACTGTAATTGATTCAAAATTTCAGTGCACCATACTATGTTAATATAATTTCTACTGTCCTATTATTCATTTTATCTCACCTCTATGTTGTTCCCTGTATGTAGCACAGTATTTACATAATACCGTGTAAGTAGCATTCACACAAACTAGTTACTACATCTGTCAACTGCATCTGTAATATTATATGGTTATAATGTAAGGTTTATCTCTGTGTTTTAATTGTTCATGATGTTGTATACATTCATACTGTGAAATCAAAGTAATCTATATACTGTAATATCTCTGAGAGAGAACACCTCTGGCACTGTTGTATTTGTGAAACAGCCATTTTTGTGTCAACTTCAGATGTGGCAAATACTTGTGTGTGTGTGTGTGTGTGTGTGTGTGTGTGTGTGTGTGTGTGTGTGTGTGTGCATGTGCGTGTGCGTGTGTGTTTTGCACAATATGGTGATATGCAAATCACGTAAGTGCTGCATATAATTTTCAATATTTCAAAAATACAATCCTGCAACTTTGCAACAAAATTTCGAGGAATTTTCGATGTAAGTACTATAACCACTTAACCTCACATATTTGTTTACTCTGTATTACATTGTTTGGAGGTTAGTTATGTTTAGATAGGGCACTTCTAACATTGTTTTCTACCATAGGGCAGCAACACACGAAGAATATTTCTCTACAATGGGAGAATAAAAATCGTAAACTGACGATTAACTAAATTGCATCTTCTGAATCTTGTGCACAGCTGTCTGATGATGAATTTGTCAGTTCAAAACCAGTTACGGCACTATTTACTTAAATAAATAACATTATTATAAATGGCTGGTTGCTGTCTTCTTCTTTTTTAAGAATCAACCTACATTAAGTAGCTTCCTGTTTAATTAATAAAAAATCCCTGTTAATACATGCATGCAGTTGTGTTATAGAAAGAGGATACCGGCCACCAAACAACATGCTCACCTTGCTTCCCATGATATAAGCCTACAGTGACAACGAAATGTCACAAAAGACTGCAACCGTTTACTTTTCACATTCAGCCGATGTTTACAGAAAGCTCTCTATTGTGGCTATCAACCATGACCCTGTGCTACATGTTTGCCTCCGGCACTGTGTTGTTATGTACCAATGACATTTGGCTAGTACACAGATTTGCTTGTCTGTATGATGGAGTACTGTCTTCGCTCACCGTTCCACCAACTGTTGTGTTCCGAGAGAATGAACTGAAGGTGCAGGGATACAATGAGAGTGTGGTTCATCTCCAAGTGTTTCCCAGACGTAACTACAAGCAGCGTTCTTCGACACTGATGTGTAAGTTATTCAACAAATAGAGTACTGTACTGGCCACATTAAGAAGTCCTTTCTTTGTATATTTCTGGAAGAGTCTGGAAATATTACTTTCTATGATTTAATTATAAATAAATTGTGCTGGATAAAATATGTGTTGTTGAAGAAGCAGAAATGTAAAAAATGTCTACAGCACAACCCCACGTCTGGGCTATGGGCCTGACTGCAGGTACAATGCATCCTTCCCACGCCACTGCACTAGCAGAGGTAGGCTGCTGTACTATTTGCCCCGGCCTCTTTTTACCCATTCGAAAGATATCCAGCACTCATTTGACAGCAGACTGAATGGTATGATGAGGATGATCTACATTATCCTCATGGTGGGCTGAGTATTGTCTTAACACTCAGAATGTTCAAAATGAGTACACAAGTGCATTAACCTTCCCTGTGTAGAAACTTTAAATCCTAAACACGGATTCTGAATTACATACATTCTATTTCAATACAGGAGCTATTTAATAGTAAACTTATTTTTCTCCTTTTTTTGCCACAACTGTGACCTAAATATTTGTGGGTGAAGACTTGGACGATTTGGATTCATCATCATCTACATCTGTATGATGTGGATCTGGAATATTTGACAAAAGTATGCTTTATTCTTTTTGAACACGATGGTGTTTTGACATTTGCTTTGTAAAGACTGAAGCAAATAAGGTGGTTAAAGTTAGGGATTGTAGTGCCATGTATGTGCTGTTTTATTCATTAATTATTTATTTATTAATTATTTGATTTTACATCACTGTAGGACAACTCTTTAGTGAATTAATAATTGAATTCCTTCTGAAAATCCCTTCCTGCATGGGCAAACTCATTTCATTGAAAACTAGTGTGCAGAGTGTTAAATATGTATGATCTAACTTTCACATGAAAATGATCTTGCTTATATACTGTGGTAGCACTGGAGGATTAAAAATGAAAGTAAAGGTGGCAGTTCTTTTAAATTTACCATTTATTCCAGTTTTTATGTAACTCACACATTTGTCTTCCATTCCGATATCCTTCAAACAGTTCTTTACATTAAATGCCCATAAATTTCTCTGAAAGTCCACCACACTTACATAATGAGTCACTTGTGTGGTTCTAGTACAGTAGGATAAGTGTAGTACGTGAATTTGTCTCTGTGGTAAAACTGCCAGCAGACAGGCACAACATGAAGACTGTCAAACAAAGCTTCCAACACACACACACACACACACACACACACACACACACACACAGACTCTGACTGTGAAGGCCAGACTCAGAGTCACAATGAGACACCTTGGCTCTTTTAGGTGGGTGGGTGCTCTTCAACCATGCAGGTGAAGTATGGTAACTTCTATCAAAACACTATCATTTTAGCTTAATGAACTCTTTGTTGTCATGGAACCAGCTTATAAAGTGATTGCTATTTCTTTCCACATAAAAACTGACCTTCGACATCAATTACAATAACGCATAAATATGCCAACACAAAAGTTGCATCTGAAATCATGTGCGTGTCTGTTGCTGGTGGCTGATGGGCAGTGCTGTGGGTGCGTGACTGTGGTGCCTCCTAAACAAAGCTGCCTGTCATCTGCCACAGAGTGATAATACAAGTGCTCTTCTGCCATCAGCTGGAAACTTGTAGCAACCATCAGCAGAGTGCTCCATGCTGAAGCCCTTGTTGGATGTTTTTGTTTATGTGGGTTCAGTACCATTGATGGTGGTGCCTACCATCGGCTGATCCAATGTGCTAACAGTCAGTTGCTCAGGGTTGTGAGCCCTGGCGTATGTCTTTGAAGATACAGAAGTGCTGTGTGGTTTGTTTGTTATCCACAAATGTTCTGGTTGTGATTCAGGAAACCGTTAGTGTGGCTAACAAAATACAAGTTTGCTGTCTTAAATTAATGACTAAGGTGGCACCAGCCTAATTGGTTGCCGTATTTAATCAAAGCTGGGTTTGAAGACAGGTTGTTATAAATTTTTATTGACCGGGTTCATAAATATGCTTGGCTGCTTATGCAAAGGAAATTTTTCTTTTTGAAGCTCAATATCACAACAGTATTTTTCCATAAATTGGTAATTCAGGATCTATAAATTTAATGGAAGTTTTGGAAATAAAACTCCAATGTTTTTTGAACAAAAATGTAAGGCTCATCTCACCCTACCCCTTTCATTCACTTTGGAGATAGGCACAACAACAAGACTGTACAGAATAAGCTTTTGGCCAACAAGGCCTTTTGTCAGAGTCTGACTTCAGCTGCCAGAAGCTGCAGTCTGTGTGTGTATATGTGTGTGTGTGTGTGTGTGTGTGTGTGTGTGTGTGTGTGTATGTGTGTGTGTGTGTATGTGTATGTGCGTGTGTGTGTGTGGGGGGGGGGGGGGGGGTCTATTTTTGACAAAGGCCTTGCTGGCTGAAAGCTTATTCTGTGACACTCTTTCTGATGTGCCTATCTGCGACTCAGCACCTCCCCTATATGGTGCATAGCAACTTTCCTTTTCATAATATTGTTACATTCCATCCTGTATTTTCCATTGTTTGATATAATAAAGAAAATCACACGTGTTAACAATGAAGTCAATAGAAAAGCTAATAAGAGATTTTGTTTTCATGGCTACAACTGAATGGTCAGGAAAAGAAATAAACAGAAGGTCGAAACTGGCATGATTTTAGTAAATTTTTTTCCCCTTCAAAATTAAACTTCCAGTGTGTTTGAAATGAAAGGATCACAACTGGAGGGAATGACGAGCTTTGAATTATGACAGAAATCTAATATAAAAATCACTGAAAATTTAAGCATTGCTTGGCTAGCAATAGATAGATATATGTATGTTGCAAATTATTAAGGGAGACAGGACATCTAAAAATGGATTAGGAAAGAGACTGGAGTGGAGAACTAGTTATGAAAATGATATGGAGGTGGCCAAGACATGCAGTCTGTTGGAACATGTACTCTGGTGAAATTCATTTATACATTTGCTTCTGATGAAAAATCAATAAATGCAGCACTCATATTATATAAATATTTCTCATAGTTAATTCTTATTGTAAAATGTGCTGTATTCTTTCTTATGGTATGCCTATGACATCAACTATTTCATACTCTCTTAACTAATGATCTTTCAATTCATAAGAGGTCTGTTCACAAACTTCCAGAACATTCATAATTTTGCATCAATTGTGTGTCAGAGTTAAATGCGATAGGCATCCCTGCACATGCCTGTATTTAATGTGTAACTGCCAGAAGTTTATTGTTATATGTCTGTTAGATATTGTTCAGTGCTGTATTGAGTAGAACATTGTGTCACAAAGTTTGCAAATTTCAAGAAGGCAGAGTTCCAAGGAGCAACGCATCTGCATTAAATTTTGTGTGGTACTCAAGAAAACCTTTACAGAAACACACCAAATGATGCAGAAAGCCTATGGTGATGAGTGCTTAAGCCATACTAGGTTTACAAATGTTTCACATGGTTTAAAAATGGCCAGACGGAAGCTGAAGATGACCCTCATTCAAGATGCCCGACAACACTCAAGTCCGGAATGTCAACAAAATTGTGCATGCCAATCGAAAACTGCTTGTCCAAGAGCCTGCAGAAGAATGTAAAATTTCAACTGGATCATGTCATGGAATCCTGACACAGCATCATGGAATGCAAAGTGTTGCCACCAAGTTCACCCCACGGCTCATGAGTCAAGACCAGAAAGACCATTGCCTTGTAATCTGTGACAAGCTTTTGGATCGCACAAATGAAAACAAGATGTTCCTTACGAGAATCATAGCTGGTGATGAGACATGATGATGTTGAGACCAAGGATCAATCCTCACAATGGGTCAGGAAAGCTTCTCCAAGACCAAAAAGAACTTGTCAGGTCAGGTCAAATGTCAAAGCCATACTGATAGTCTTCTTTGACTTTGAAGGATCAATTCATCATGAATTCATGCCACAGGAACATACTGTTAATCAGTGGTACTATCTGGATGTGATGCGATGCCTGCAAGAAAATGTGAGAAAGAAATGACCTGAAATGTGGTGAGAAACTTTATGGCTCTTCCATCACAATAATGCACCTGCACATTCATCCCTGTTGGTGTGTGATTATTGCACAAAAACGAAATCACTGTGCTGCCTCACCCTGCGCTGCGTACTCTGCAGACCTGGGCCCTGCAGGCTGTCCATGTGAACTTCATCCAATTCTGTTTTGAAACTTCCTGGCAGATTAAAACTGTGTGCCGGACCGAGACTGGAAATCAGGACCTTTGCCTTTCACGGGCAAATGCACTACTTACTGAGCTACCCAAGCATGGCTCACGCTCCATCCTCACAGCTTTACTTCTGCCAGTACCTCGTCTCCTACCTTCCAAACTTTACAGAATCTCTCCTGCGAACCTTGCAGAACTACCACTTCTGAAAGAAAGGATATTGTGGAGACATGGCTTAGCCACAGCCTGGGGGATGTTTCCAGAATGAGATTTTCACTCTGCAGCGGACTGTGCGCTGATATGAAAGAGCACATGCCCGTTGGTAGCACTTGCCAGTTGGTAAAGCACTTGCCCGTGAAAGGCAAAGGTCCCAAGTTCAAGTCTCGGTCCGGCACACAGTTTTCATCTGCCAGGAAGTTTCGTATCAGCGCACACTCCGCTGCAGAGTGAAAATCTCATTCCATTTCTGTTTTGATTTGTGTGGCAGTCCAACCCATGAAATGAAAATGTTTAATAACAACATTGAACTCCATTTTCTCCATTTAAAATCACAATCGACACACTCACCAATTCAGATGGCTGTCATCAATGAATTGTGTGCTGTACATTGCTGAAATTCTTTCCAACCATGAGGGGGCAAAAACCTATCAAACTACCCTCTTATTACCACGGCAAAAATTAAATTTAAGTTGCATCAATTAACACCATATCTGAGTCATGTTCACATATTTTCTCCTTGACATCTTTACTTTGGGAAACAAATGGCAGAATAAAGGTGAAACTAAAATGTGTTTAGGAGGGCAAGCAATGGCATTAGCAACACTGTTTCACAGCCTCAGTGTACAATTTTGTGGAACTGTTTTCTGATTTATGCTGTAAGAAATGTTATTCGAATTACTGCCCAGTTTTGAGCACAGGTTTGCACAAGATTTGTTTGTTACTGATACACTATAATTAACTTCACTATGTATGAGTCAAGATGTGATACTACTTAAGCATCCAAAAGCGATCACCAAAAATTAGATCACAGAACATAATACTACAAATCAGAACATATATTTATATAATAGAGGGAAACATTCCACGTGTTTGTGTGCCTAGCGACCTGCCAGCACTTTCGTTCGGTAAGTCACATCATCTGTGTTTTTAGAACATATATATATGTTCACACAGTAACAAGCGGGGAAAGAGGGGGCAGTGAAAAGCTAACACATCTGGAAATACCACAAGGAAGCCAAATATAACTCAAAAATAATGTAACTGTTTCCTTTTGTGTTCTATATTATCATAATAAAATTACTCTCTACTAGAAAGTTTATTTTATATCAAAGTGCCTTACTACACATGTGGCTACTGCAGATGGTATAACTTTACCTTCTTCTAACCTTTGAACTGATTCAACTATCAGTTACAAAGGACTGAATGTAGACCTCAAACTACACTGCTATTATAATTTTCTCACACACACAAAGATAGCCTGACGTGAAACAGGTGACAACTGACCAAAAAATATTCCAGGACTGTCAGGGTGTGGCACTCTTTCATCGCACAGTTTTCTTACCAGCTCCATATGCTCACTACTCACTAGGGCTGTCTGCTAAGGCAGTGAGTTTCACCTCTCATGCACTACTTCTGTTCACAGCTGTCAATCTTGCTGTGTGAGGGACAGTTCACCACTACAGTCACTGCCTACCAGTGCAGAACAACAGCTGTCCCTTGTGAGACTTCCACCCACCAAGTTACACCAGTCTTTGCTCATCACTTGTAGCGTCCACTCCAGATGCAGCTCTGTGCCCGCGCCATGAAGAACTGGCCACATGGTGATGCACCAGACATCGGCGCTTTCACGATGCTGCTGCAAGATGCCCACACCACACTGTCTTTACAACTGGCAGGCAATCGCCAAGGATACTGTGTTTTTGTGCCGCACTCCCTTGCAGACTATAAATTTCTCTTCGCATGTCTTAGTGCGGGTATCATAAATGTGAATATCATGCGGTGAATTGTCGGACAAGGCAACGATTTCCCTGGCTCCGCTGTTTCTACTGCTCCGTGCCTGGCTAGTGCATTCGCATATCGAGTGACTGACTGATTTAACATTTTGAACCTGAGACCATTTGTGCTACCCCAGCCACGTGCAGATCTGTCCTTTATGTAGCACTTACTTCAATAAAGTAAGGAATATTCCTACACTGGTGACCCGATGACGCACACAGTCAACATAATATTCTATTTCAGCACATTATTGACTGCCTCGACCCATTATGTGCTTGCTCCCACTCCCACACGTATGCATCCAGCAACTTCTGTTTGCATGCTACGGACACTAGTGTGCTTCACACCATGAATGCATTCTTTTATGCATCCCGTCCTCCATTTCAGCCTGTAGTGGGGCATCCCTGGACCTTCGCCATCGCTGACATTACTGACCCCATTATCGGAGTGGACTTCATTGGAAACTAGTACCTGCTCCCTGACATTGCTGTCCAGCACCTCATTGACAGCAACACTGGAAGATCAACAAAGTACACCACCCACTTCACTGTTCTCTTCGATGTGAAGCAGGTGGCATATTCCGGAACATACCCATCCTCCTGGTGCAATTCCCTACTTTTACATGCCCACCCACCAGGCCTCAGGAAGTCTGCCATTCAACTGTAAAATGCATCACTACCACCCCCAAACCATCCATCTTCGGCCAGTCACACTCCTAGGCCCCTTATAACTGAAGATCACCGAGGCTGAGTTCGACGAGCTGCTCACCGCCGGCATACTGCGTACTACAAAGAGCCTGTGGGTGTCCACCCTTCACGTTGCGAAGAAGAAGGATAGCTTCTGGAGTCCATGAGAGGATTACCAGAAGATAAATGACCGCACTATCCCTGACTGATACCCGGAGTCATTCCTTCACAGCTACAACAAGTGTTGGCTAAGGCTACAATCTCCAGCACAATCGACCGCACCAAGGCTTTCATCCAGACCTCTGTTGCCCTGAGGACATCCAGAATACAGTCAGTTCTTGAAGTCTATCCTGTGAGGCTTGTCCTGCTGTTCCTGTACCTGGACAACATATTCATCTTTTCCACGATGCCAGAGGAACACCGTGATCATCTCTGCAGTATTTTTTAATGTCTCCAGGATGCCGGCATCATTGTCAACAAAGTAAAATGAATTTGTAGGCCTCGCCATCTCCGTCACAACCATCTCACATCCCTTGCTCGACAAGGTACAAGCTACACTCGATTTCCCACAGCCAAAGACATTCAAGGACCTCTGTTGTTTCCTCCGCATGTTAAACTTTTTCTGCCGCCATCTGAGGAATACCACTGCCAAACAAGGGTTGCTCACTGCCGCCCTTCATGGTGTCAAAATGAAGGGAAACAAGCCAGTGCCATGGACGCCATGCTTCTTGGCCCCCAAATGCAACTTAGCAAACGCCACTCTGCTCGCCCCGCCCCATCCCACTGCCCCGCTTGCCGTCGTGTCTGATGCCAGCCAGACGACCATCGGCACTGTTCTCCAGCAACATAACGGCAACACCTGGCGGCCACTCACTTTCTTCTCCAGAAAGCTCTCCCCCTCTCAGTGGTGCTGGAGTGTATATGACAGAGAGCTCCTAATCTATGAGGCTATCAAATACTTTTGGCTGATGGTGAAGGCCCATCACTTCACTATCTTCACCAACCACAAACCCACAATATTTGTCCGTATGAAAGACATTGACCAGTGGTCCTCATGTCAATTCCAGCAGCTGTCATTTATCTCGGAATTTACAACTGACATAAGTCACGTCGCCGGAATTGACATCATCTCCAACTGTCTCAGCCTTAACGCAAACACTGTGACCTGGTAAAGATAGCTACTCTAACTGGTGGTACTAATGTGCATTTCGTGCAACTGTTTCAGCATCGTGATCAGCACCATCTTAATACAGCTGTTCGGTGCATTAACATGGGGCTGGAGGAGGCACTGATGGCAGAGGGCATGGGTTACATTTCAGTGGTGCCAGTTGAGTCTATCAATAGACTGGGTTTCACTAGGAATGGCCTGCACCTCAGTATGTATGGGAAGGGGAGGCTGGGAAAGCTTATAGGTGACAGTGCAGTGGGTGGTGGTGGGATCACCCATGGAAAAATTCCTGTACTAGTTGGTATTAGAGCTGCACCTTTTTTAGATTGAAGTCAGCTGATAGGTATACCAGCTTAAAGGAATTACCTCTAACTAAGGACTCACCTTCAGAGAACGTCATGCTTCCAAGTAGAGAAGGAATTAGCATATTTCATCAAAATATAAGAAGTATTAGAGATAAAGTTAGCGAACTGCTTATAGATGTTGACTCTGAAATTATTGGTATATCGGAGCACCACTTAAATAATTTGACAATTCAGAGGCTTCCTTTACCAGGATACAGATTAGCTGGCTGTTTTTCAAGGAAGTCCTTGCAGGGTGGGGGAGTGGCCACGTACATAAAAAACAGTATTCCATTTGAGTCCATAGACGTATCATGGCACTGTACTTATCAGATATTTGAATGTTATGCAGAGGCACTTGAATTTAGTGAAAATAAACTTCTAATTCTTATTATTTATAGGTTCCCTAACTCTGACCTCAGAGCACTTCTGCTCAAGCTAGAGAGGTTTCTTGATTCACTTTATAGGAAGTACCCGAAATTAGTTATATGTGGTGACTTCAATGTAAATTTTGTATATGACGAAGGAAGAAAAAGGATGTTGGTAGATCTCCTAAATTCATATGATATGATGCAGACAGTGTTTTTTCCAACTAAGGTGCAGGGGAACAGTAGCACAGCCATAGACAATATTTTTATTCATTCTTCATTACTATATGGGCATTTTATTAGTAAAAGGGTAAATAGCCTTTCTGGCCATGTTGCATAAATTTAACAGTAAAAGGCTTTTTGTACTCAAACAAATGTCACATATAATTACAAACTATGTAGGAAAGTTAATCCAACAGCAATAGAGTGTTTTTTAAACCTCATCAAGGAACAAGAGTGGCAGGATGTTTTTAGTACCGATAACATAGATGACAAATATAATAGTTTCCTTTACACATTTCTCATGCTCTTTGAGAGTTGCTTTCCATTAGAACATTCTAAACAGGGTACTAGCAGTAATCGGCAGCCTGGGTGGCTGACAAGTGGGATAAGGATATCATGTAGAACAAAGTGGGAATTATATCAAAATGTTAGAAGTAGTCACAATCAAGCTACAGTAGCCCATTACAAACAGTACTGTAAGGTGCTTAAAAATGTTATTAGGAAGCCAAAGGGTATGTGGTATGTAAATAGAATAGCTAATTCACTGGATAAAATTAAAACCATATGGTCAGTTGTGAAGGAAGTGTCTGGTCAGCAGCACAAGGTCGACGATATAAAGTCGGTCTGTAGTAAAAATATTTCCGTTACTGATAAATCAGATATACGTACAGAATTTAACACTTATTTTCTGAGCACTGCTGGTGAATTAAATAAAAATTTAGTTTCTACAGGGAATCATACAACTCTCTTGGCAAATACCTTTCTGAGATTGATGTCTGAAACACTTCTCTGTGATACAGACAAGCAGAAGATTGAGTCAATAATTAAACACTGAAGACTACAGACTCTCATGGATATGATGGAGAATATTAAAGTACTGTGCTGCACATGTTAGCCCTGTATTTAGCCATATTTGTAATTTTTCCTTTAGGAATGGTTGATATCCCGAATGTATTATAATTGTAAAGCTGCTTTATAAAAAGGGAGAAAGGGATAATATAGACAATTTTAGACCTATTTCTATGCCATCAGTGTTTGCTAAAGTTATTGGAAAGGCTGTGTGTGTAAGGATAATTGATCTTTTATATCGCACAATTTCCTGTCAAATGTTCAGTTCGGCTTTATAAGTCATTTAACAACTGAAAACGCTATATTCTCTTTTCTCTGTGAGGTACTGGGCGAGTTAAACAAAAGGTTTTGATTGCTAGTCATGTTTTTTGATTTAACTAAGGTGTTTCATTGTGTTGATCACAAAATACTGCTCCAGAAGTTGGACCATTACGGAATACGGGAAGTAGCTCACAATTGGTTCCCCTCTTACTTTAGCAACAGACAGCAAAAGGTCATTATTCACAGTATTGAGAATGAATGTGATGAGGGGTCTGAGTGATGTATGGTCAAGTGGGGAATGCCCCAGGGAACAGTGTTGGGGGCCACTCCTATTCCTTATTTATGTAAATAATATGCCCTCTAGTATTACGGGTAACTCTAAAATATTTCTGTTTGCTGATGACACTAGCTTGGTAGTACAGAATGATGTGTGCAACATTGCCTCGGTTTCATGTAGTGCAGTTCATGACACAAGTTCATGGCTTGTAGAAAATAAACTAAGATTAAATCACAGTAACACTCAGTTTTTACAGTTTCTAACACACAATTCCATGAACCATGGACCTTGCCGTTGGTGGGGGGCTTGCGTGCCTCAGCGATTCACATAGCTGTACCATAGGTGCAACCACAACGGAGGGGTAGCTGTTGAGAGGCCAGACAAACGTGTGGTTCCTGAAGAGAGGCAGCAGCCTTTTCAGTAGTTGCAGGGGCAACAGTCTGGATGATTGACTGATCTGGCCCTGTAACACTAATTAAAATGGCCTAGCTGTTGTGGTGCTGCGAACGGTTGAAAGCAAGGGGAAACTACAGCCGTAATTTTTCCCGGGGGCATGCAGCTTTACTGTATGATTAAATGATGACGACATCCTCTTGGGTAAAATATTCCGGAGGTAAAACAGTTCGCCATTCGGATCTCCAGGCGGGGACTACTTAGGAGGACATCATTATCAGGAGAAAGAAAACTGGCATTCTACGGATCAGAGCATGGAATGTCAGATCCCTTAATTGGGCAGGTAGGTTAGAAAATTTAAAAAGGGAAATGGATAGGTTAAAGTTTGGTGGCAGGAGGAACAAGACTTTTGGTCAGGTGAATACAGGGTTATAAATACAAAATCAAATAGGGGTAATGAAGGAGTAGGTTTAATAATGAATAAAAAAAATAGTAGTGCGGGTAAGCTATTACAAACAGCATAGTGAAGGCAATACTGTGGCCAAGATAGACACGAAGCCCACGCCTACTACAGTAGTACAAGTTAATATGCCAACTAGCTCTGCAGATGATGGAGAAATTGATGAAATGTATGATGAGATAAAAGAAATTATTCAGGTAGTGAAGGGAGACGAAAATTTAATAGTCATAGGCGACTGCAATTCGACAGTAGGAAAAGGAAGAGAAGGAAATATAGTAGGTGAATATGGACTGGGGCTAAGAAATGAAAGAGGAAGCCATCTGGTAGAATTTTGCACAGAGCATAACTTAATCATAGTTAACACTTGGTTCAGGAATCATGAAAGAAGGTTGTGTACATGGAAGAACCCTGGAGATACTAGAAGGTTTCAGATAGATTATATAATGGTAAGACAGAGATTTAGGAACCAGGTTTTAAATTGTAAGACAATTCCAGGGGCAGATGTGGACTCTGACCACAATCTATTGGTTATGAACTGTAGATTAAAACTGAAGAAACAGCAAAAAGGTGGGAATTTAAGGAGATGGGACCTGGATAAACTGAAAGAACCAGAGGTTGTACAGAGTTTCAGGGAGAGCATAAGCTAACAATTGACAGGAATAGCGGAAAGAAGTACAGTAGAAGAAGAACGGGTAGCTCTGAGGGATGAAGTAGTGAAGGCTGCAGAGGATCAAGTAGGTAAAAAGACGAGGGCTAGTAGAAATCTCTGGGTAACAGAAGAGATACTGAATTTAATTGATGAAAGGAGAAAATACAAAAATGCCGTAAGTGAAGCAGGCAAAAAGGAATACAAACATCGCAAAAATGAGATCGACAGGAAGTGCAAAATGGTTAAGCAGGGATGGTTAGAGGGCAAATGTAAGGATGTAGAGGCTTATCTCTCGAGGGGTAAGATAGATACTGCCTACAGGAAAATTAAAGAGACCTTTGGAGAAAAGAGAGCCACTTGTATGAATATCAAGAGCTCAGATGGAAACCCAGTTCTAAGCAAAGAAGGGAAAGCAGAAAGGTGGAAGGAGTATATAGAGGGTCTATACAGGGGCGATGTTCTTGACGACAATATTATGGAAATGGAAGAGGATGTAGATGAAGATGAAATGGGAAATATGATACTGCATGAAGAGTTTGACAGAGCACTGAAGGACCTAAGTCAAAACAAAGCCCAAGGAGTAGACAACATTCCATTAGAACTACTGACAGCCTTGGGAGAGCCAGTCCTGACAAAACTCTACCATCTGGTGAGCAAGATGTATGAGACAGGCAAAATTCCCTCAGACTTCAAGAAGAATATAATAATTCCAATTCCAAATAAAGCAGGTGTTGACAGATGTAAAAATTATGAACTATCAGTTTAATAAGTCACGGCTGCAAAATACTAACGTGAATTCTTTACAGACGAATGGAAAAACTGGTAGAAGCCGACCTCGGGGAAGATCAGTTTGGATTCCGTAGAAATGTTGGAACACATGAGGCAATACTGACCCTACGACTTATCTTAGAAAATAGATTAAGGAAAGGCAAACCTACGATTCTAGCAATTTTAGACTTAGAGAAAGCTTTTGACAATGTTGACTGGAATACTCTCTTTCAAATTCTTAAGGTGTCAGGGGTAAAATACAAGGAGCAAAAGGCTATTTACCATTTGTTCAGGAAGCAGATGGCAGTTATAAGAGTCGAGGGGCATGAAAGGGAAGCTGTGGTTGGGAAGGGAGTGAGACAGGGTTGTAGCCTCTCCCCAATGCTATTCAATCTGTATATTGAGCAAGCAGTAAAGGAAACAAAAGAAAAATTCGGAGTAGGTATTAAAATCCATGGAGAAGAAATAAAAACTTTGAGGGTCACCAATGACATTGTAATTCTGTCAGGGACAGTAAAGGACTTGGATGAGCTGTTGAACAGAATGAACAGTGTCTTGAAAGGAGGGTATAAGATGAACATCAACAAAAGCAAAACAAGGATAATGGAATGTAGTCGAATTAAGTCGGGTGATGCTGAGGGAATTAGATTAGGAAATGAGATGCTTAAAGTAGTAAAGGAGCAAAATAACTGATGATGGTCAAAGTAGAGAGGATATAAAATGTAGACTGGCAATGGCGAGGAAAGTGTTTCTGATGAAGAGAAATTTGTTAACATCGAATATTGATTTAAGTGTCAGGAAGTCGTTTCTGAAAGTATTTGTATGGAGTGTAGCCATGTATGGAAGTGAAACATGGACGATAAATAGTTTGGACAAGAAGAGAATAGAAGCTTTCAAAATGTGCTACATAAGAATGCTGAAGATTATATGGGTAGATCACATAACTAATGAGGAGGTATTGAATAGAATTGGGGAGAAGATGAGTTTGTGGCACAACTTGACTAGAAGAAGGGATCGGTTGGTAGGACATGTTCTGAGGCATCAAGGGATCACCAATTTAGTACTGGAGGGCAGCGTGGAGGGTAAAAATCATAGAGGGAGACCAAGAGATGAATACACTAAGCAGATTCAGAAGGATGTAGGCTGCAGTGAGTACTGGGAGATGAAGAAGCTTGGACAGGATAGAGTAGCATGGAGAGCTGCATCAAACCAGTCTCAGGACTGAAGACCACAACAACAACAACAACAACACACAATTTAACAAAACCTGATGTTGTAATATCACAGAATGGGCATATGATTAACGAAACTGAACAGTTCAAATTTCTAGGTGTTCAGATAGATAGTAAACTGTCGTGGAAAGCCCACATTCAGGATCTTGTTCAAAGACTTAATGCTGTCATTTTTACTATTCGAACGATATCTGAAGTGAGTGATCATTCGACACGAAAATTAATCTACTTTGCTTATTTTCATTCGCTTATGTCGTATGGTATTATATTTTGGGGTAACTCTTCCCATTCTAAAAGGTTATTTTTGGCTCAGAAACTGGCAGTTTGGGCAATAAGTGGTGCAAGTTCACGAACCTCTTGTCGACCCCTGTTCACGAGCCTGGGTATTTTAACATTGGCCTCTCAATGTATATATTCCTTTCTGTCATTTCTTGTTAACAATATTAGCTCATTCCAAAGAATAAGCAGGTTTCACTCAGTTAATAATCAACAGAAGTCAAATCTGCATTTGAACTGAACTTCCTTAACTCTTGTGCAGAAAGGTGTGCAGTATACTGCTGCTTCCATTTTCGACAAGCTACCACTAGAATTCAAAAATCTTACTAGTAATTCACATGCTTTCAAATCAAAACTGAAAAGATTCTTCATTGGTCACTCCTCATATTCTGTTGAGGAGTTCCTTGAAAAAGTAAGCTGAGTCTTGTTGAATTGTTGACTGTGTTTACTTAAATTTATGGCTTGATGTTTTTCGGGTTCATAAACATTTTATTTTTATCCGTTATTACTTTTATGTTGTAATTTCATGTACTGACACGTTCCATGACCTTGGAGATTTGCTCCTCAATTAGGTCCTACGGAACTTGACAAATAAATAAATAAATAAATAAACTGTCCAGGGGCATGACCCAGAACTCGCCCAACTCTGGCAGGATGCAGCCTCCAACCTCTGTCTCCAAAGCACACTAGTTCCCAGCTCTGACAGCAGTACCTGCTGTGCTGTACACACCAGCTCACCGCACTCCTTCCTATCCGCTGCCTTCCGCACGGCCGCATTCGAGAGATAGCAGGACCTGGCTCACCCTGCCAAATGCATGTGTCTACCACTCTAGTAATGCAGTGCTTCATGTGGCCAGGTATTCAAAGAGACTGCAGGATCTGGGACAGCACCTGCCTCGCCGGTCAGTGTGCCAAGGTCAAGAGCCATGTACATGCCCCCCACCACGGCTTTCCCAGACAGTAGACATTGCTTCCCATGTCCATGTGGACATCGTTGGCCCCCTAATTTCATCTGACGGCTGTTGCTACCTTCTCACCACAGTGAACAGCTTCACCTGCTGGCCTGAGGCAACACCAATACCCAACACTGTCACTGCCATTATAGTAGCCGCCTCCGTCTCCATGTGGATTGCCCACTTCAGCTGCCCACGCCACATCGCTATGGACCATGAACGCAAATTTACATCGGCCCTTTTTTGTGCGCTGACAGATCTGTGTGGGTCTGACGTGCACTTGACATCGAGCTACCACTTGGCTGCATTACACCTTGATCGCTGCCCTTAGCTGCCACAACAACAGGTGGACCGCTGTCATGCCGCTGGTACTTCTTGGTCTCTGCATCGCTCACAAGGCCGACATAAAGATGTCAGCCACCAAACTTGTTTACAGCCAGCTGTCCACCATCCCAGGCGGCTTTCCATCTGATTGTTTGACACTCATATAGATGGTTCTCTTTCCTCCAGAAGTTTCTTTAATTTTCTTGTAGGTGGCATTTATCTTTCCTCTAGTGATGTATGCTTCTAAATATTACACTGGTCTCCTTGCCATTCATGCTTCACCATTTTGCACTTTCTATCTACCTCACTTTTTAGGCCTTTGATTTCCCTTTCGCTTGTTTTCATCTTCATCTACATGATTACTCTGCTATTCACAATAAAGTGCCTGGCAGAGGGTTCAATGAACCACCTTCAAGCTATCTCTCTACCGTTCCACTCTCGAACGGTGCACGGGAAAAACGAGCGCTTATATTTTTCTGTGCGAGCCCTGATTTCTCTTATTTTATCTTGATGATCATTTCTCCCTATGCAGGTGTGTGCCAACAGAATGTTTATGCACTTGGAGGAGGAAACTGGTTATTGAAATTTCATGAGAAGATCCCATCGCAGTGAAAAACACCTTTGTTTTAATGATTGCCACTTCAATTCACATATCATGTCTGCGGTACTATCTCCCCTACTTCGCGATAATACAAAACGAGCTGCCCTTCTTTGCACTTTTTTGATGTCATCCGTCAGTCCCATCTGATGCGGATCCCACACCACACAGCAATACTCCAGAATAGGGTGCACAAGTGTGGTGTAAGCAGTCTCTTCAGTAGACCTGTTGCACCTGTTTTATGCAGGGTTTTCTACTAGCCTCTGCCTTTTTACCCACTCGATCCTCTGCTGGTGTCACTATTACATCTCTTGAAGCTGTATTCCTTTCCCCTGTTCTAGTCAACCGTTGCCTTATGCTACCTCTGAAACTCTCCATAACCTTTGCTTCTTTCAGTTTATCCAGATCCCATCACCTTAAATTGCTACCTTTTTTGAAGACTCTTCAGTTTTAACCTACAGTTCATAACCAATAAATTGTGATCAGAGTCCAAATTTGCTCCTGAAAATGTCTTACAGTTTAAAATCTGGTTGCTAAATCTCTGTCTTACCATTATATAATAAATCTGGAACCTTCCAGTGTCTCCTGGTCTCTTCCACATACACAATCTTCTTTCATAATTCTTAAACCACACATTAGCTAATTCTAATAACAGGTTTATTATGATTGTGAAAATTATCAGTATCTCAGGACACTTATTATGAACATAATCTTCACCTTCAAAATTTGAGTTTTTCTCTAACATTTCAGAAGTAGTTTACCATTATAAATGTTTTCTGCAGGTAAGTTTCAACCTACCATGAGCCGATTTTCCTGGTATAGGTACAAGTACTGTACAACTCACTGTATGAACCCATTTTCCCAGTAATCCTGCTGTTAATGTAGACCAACCAGAAAACAGCTACATGTGCACAAACAACTTTCAGTCAGAGGAGGGAGAAAGGGAACAGTGTTTGTAAACATGAAGAACACTTCAATCGTATGTTATCCCCCCCCCCCCCCCCCCCCCCCCGAGATAGTTACATGCCAATGCTCCAAGATGTCTGATTTTATGAGTCTACAGTGAAGTTTCACAAATATAATTAAAAACAGTGCTTCTGTACAATGAACAGCTCCTTCTCCAAAAGAGTCTGATCTCTCAGGAAACCTACTGCAGTAATAACACAAGAACAAGATGAAATTGGAAAAGAAATATTTCACAGAATTTTTGAAATGCTAGTGGAGAAACAACTCGTGGTACAAGACGAACTAATTGCCCACCAAGAGATCGATGAATGAGATGTGTTTGAAGAAACTGAAGAAGATACTTGATCTTCATCAGATGATTATGTGGCTGAAGAGAAGCAGTCAAAAACAGACAGTGATTACGTTCCTCAGTATTACAAGATTAGGGTTGTAAAACAAGATGGAAGAAGGCATGAACAACTTAAAACAATTGATTCAAGGACCTATGATTGTTTCATAGAAGCTTGAGAATTTACTCAAGCCCTCATACCACAACACATCAAGGATTTTGTTAATACCACTAATCAAACAGGTATTACACATAAAGGTACCCGATTCATTTACATCAATTGTAATACTATTTTTATACACCATATGATGTTAATTTGTGAACGTTTGTTTCAGGGTGCCAATAGAAAATGAAATGAGCGTGTGGTATTGTTGGCCGGGAGGCCCCATTCAGAGAAGTTCGGCCGCCAAGTGAAAGTCTTATTATTTCAGGCGACGCTATATTGGGTGACTTGCGTGCCAGTGATGAGGATGAAGTGATGGTGAGGACAACACAACACACAGTCCACAAGTGGAGAAAATCTCCAACTTGGCCAGGAATCAAACTTGGGTCCGCTGAAAGGGAGGCAAGCACATCACCACTTGGCTAAGGAGATGGACAGGTTGCCAATATCAACTAACTTATGATCAAACTCTCACCGAATGTGGAACAAAGGTGGTTCTTATGCAGCGAAAGGATTTGCACAAGGTGAAACATTCACACACTGCACAATATGCTGTCGCCTTATCTGGAAAATTACTACCAATGGTCTTCGTTTGCTTCCAAGAGCCGGCCAATTTGGACCAAGGCCTTTTATGGCCTTGTTCCAGCTGGTGAGTATGCACACAAATACAAAAACGTTATGTTAAATCTTCAAAGTACAGCAAACTCACAACAGTACTATACAAGAAATTTCTAATAGACGTCTTGAAGCAATATGCGAGAGAAAAACAATTTCTTTAGTTCCTCGATTCATGGGGAGGTCAAATGAACCCTGTTTTGTATGACAAAATTTTTCGAGATAGAGAGGGTCTGCTAACATACAGTATTAAAGTAATTCCTCCAAAATGTACTCCGTTGGTGCAGCCCTGCGACATTTATTTTTACAGGCAGGTAAAAAACCTTACAAAGTGACTAAAACATTGCTCATACATAATCTAAAACAATAGAGAGATAGCTTCAAGAGAAGCCTGCACAGAAATTCAAACAATCGATCAAACAATTTGTTGATATGATCAGATATGCATGGTATGCTGCAAAACTGTGTGATGGCCAAGAACAGTTTACGAACATAAAACATTGAAAACAACCATGCTCATGCAAAACCTTGGCATTCATTACATTTGCTGTATGGCACAATAAATATTCTTTTACATGTCTCTAAAATCAGTATCGTCCTGATCGCGCAATGCTCCACATGTGTGACAAATGTAGTTACAATGATGTAATAAAGAGATTACACTGATTTGATTCAAAATGGTCATGTATCCTTTATTATTTCAACTGTCCTAACAATAATATTTTGATTTCCTATTTTTCATGATAAATATTATGCAATGATTCAATACTGATAATCTGGACAGTCAGAGTATATACATCATTGGAATTATGTCGAATTAAAAAAATCACCAGTACTACGATTTGATTCAGAGAACTTGTACTTATGAAACTAAGCACTTAATCACTTGGCTGCGGATTCCTTGCCTGTTAGAGACCACAAAATAGTATATTTATGCATGCCTAAAACTTTCAAACCTGATTTTCTCGAAAAAGAGTTGAGAGTTGCACCTTCCGGTTTACTTAAGTCACAGTCCTTGCCATGATTTACACACCAGGTCAATATGTATTATATCGGTGAGGGCAAGTACATATGGTCCACTTGTCAGTGTTCATGACATAATAATTCTTGAACTACGTAAGATGCAATGGTTTATTTGTATAGGTAAATTCAGTGGCATAGGTACATACTGTTTGCGAAATATGTTGCAAGTAGACTTAGTAGCAAAGAAATGATGAACTTAAACATCACACATGATGCGGCTGTTTTTCATGCATCTCAGTGTTTAGGGCAGCATATCTACTTAGCTATGCATCATACCAGTGGCGTAGCGTGGTTGTAAAGGTTGGGGAGACCCTACATTTATTATAGGGAGACAAAATAGTACAATAAACAATAATTTAAAGAATGAAACAAAATGCACCAAATAAAATAACAACAACAACTACTATTACTACTACTACCACCACTAATAATAATAATAATAATAATAATAATAACTTGTTCAAGAAATGAAGACAAATTTGTAGAACTCCAGCAGCAAGAGAAGAAGCACTCATATTTTCTTGTACACAAGTGCAATGCGCCTGTCTTTTCTTTCCACAAATGAGTCTATAACTCTGTCTAAAAAGATCTGGTCACTGGATAGCTCTCCAAGTTGTGTCTTTTCTATTGCTAACGTGCTCAAACACAACAGCCGGGTGTTGGGCATTGAATTCCTTAAATAATTCTTCACTCTTTTAAGAGCACTCATGCTTCATTCACTGGTTGCTGTAGTTGCAGGTAGGGTCACAACCAATTGCAGGAACTTCGTTGTTTCTTCAAAACAGAGTCTAAATCATTGTTGACAATGTACTTTAAGAGCATTCTCTGAGATAAATGTTTTTTCACATCACCGTATATGTTACGCAGTGCATTTTCAAGTTGTTCTTGTTTGAAAAAAAGGGTACTGTTCTATTAACTGAAGCAGTTTCAACTTTGGGAATTCTTTTTGATAGTTCAGGAAACACTTTTTGTTCAAAAGTTCACAAATTGAATTTAGGGAAACTCTTGAAATCTTCTTTTCATCTGAACAATTTGCAAATCCAGTACCTCGTAAGTTAGTGCCCTGAGAGATGTCTTTTGACTGTCATGGAATGATAAGTTGCCATTCAAACACAAACTGCATTTAATGCATTCATCAACGAATGTTTCCGTTCCCAATTGTCGTAAGTTTCTCAAAACAGTTCTTATTTCGTCGTGGCAAACATTTATACTGACAGATTTTGACTGAAGAACATTGAAGAAATGAACAACATAAACAAAGCACCCTCGGTAGAAACAAAGCAAGTAGACAAACATACGATCATCCATTCGTCGTTTCATTCTCACAACACAGCTCAAAGATTCTGGGTCCCACTGAGAGTCTGTATCATCAATTGTATAATTAAAAACACTATATTGCTCTGAGAAATGACTAGATATTGTTGAAACTGCCCTGGAATGAAAGTTCCAGCGAGTGTTGCTTGCATGTGGCATTTTAAATCCTTTCTCAGTTAGCAATACAGTTCATTTTGATGATTTGCTGAAAAACTAATGGAATGCAGTAAAATCACTTACAAACATGCGTACTTGTCTTATGTGTCTGGAGGCATGTAACAGTACTAAATTCAGTTGGTGTGCGTAACAATGAATAAGCAGCGCATAGGGACAGAACTGCTTCAGCAATTGTTGTAGTCCTCTTTCTCTGCCCGCCATTACTGAAGCGCCACCATATGTTTGACTAACCACTTTTGTTTCCACATTCCATTCTTTCAATAGTGCATGAATAATGTTTGACAAAGCTACAGCAGTTTTATCTCCAGCAACATCGTACAATCCAACGAATCTTTCCTCAATTTTGTCTGCAATACAGTATCTGAATATTATACTCATTTGACTCTTGCATGACACGTCTAATATTTCATCAGCTTGAATCGAAATGAAATTGCAGTTCTGAATTTCAGATCTTATTCCTCATTAACTGCCAGAGTTATCATTTCTATTACATCATTCTGTATATCTGGAGAAGTTCCTTTAAAGGTTGAAGATGACGACAGATGGTCTTGGATTAACTGCTCTCCTTGAGCTAGTAAATCCAACAATTCCAGATAGTTACCCTTGTAGCTGGAGGATTCATCTTCTCTATGGCCGCGAAAGGCCAGTTCTTGTTTACAAAAAAATACAATTGCCTGAATAATACAAGCCAATACTCTCCTGTTGGATGCAACTTGTTCATTGTATTTTATTGCTGTCAGACGAGCGGCTTCAGAAAGGGCGTGCTCAATTTTACTTTTGCCCAATAACTGAAATGATTCTTTGTTCTGCAGGTGACGCTTTGATATCTGATGCTTTGGTGCTTTCCTGTCAAAGTTCTTTATTGTACAAATGCCCTCATTGCACCATTCCTTTTCGCCACCAAACAGTACCAAATGAAAGTGCTGGCAGGTCGACAGACACACAAACAAACACAAACATACACACAAAATTCAAGCTTTCGCAACAAACTGTTGCCTCATAAGGAAAGAGGGAAGGAGAGGGAAAGACGAAAGGATGTGGCTTTTAAGGGAGAGGGTAAGGAGTCATTCCAATCCCGGGAGTGGAAAGACTTACCATAGGGGGAAAAAAGGACGGGTATACACTCGCACACACACACATATCCATCAACACACATACAGACACAAGCAGACATATTTAAAGACAAAGAGTTGCAGATATATTTTCCTACGTGGAATGTTTCCCTATATATATATATATATATATATATATATATATATATATACTTTTCATACCAGGCTGCCTGACAAGTGCGTTTTTGTTTGGCTTCACTTAAAACTACACTCAGTATAGGAGTAGGTCGTTTGTCCTTCAATTCGCACTTTTTTTCATACGGTACGTTAATGTAGAAAAAGGCGTTTTTAATAAAAATTCTATAAGGTGTTCAGTTGCTTGCTCACTCATGTTCGCGACACAACAAAAATGTGCACTAAAATCACACAAGAATGACTATGAACACAAACCGCGTGGCTGTTCACTTCCATGTTAAAAGCCAGCATAGAAGCGGCAGAGACTAGTCTCGATACCTGCTAGCAAGTGCAGCGCACTGGCCTTCGTGGAAGAGGGGAAGTGGTGGGGGCACAGGTGCACACACTGCCAGGTAAGGGAAGGGAGGCACAGACTGAGAGCAGTCAAGTCTCAAGCAGGCAAATACACCAATACTCAAGATGCGGTGTGGGCTACAAGACTGATTTCTTAGCACATTTAGAGCTCTTCACAGATAGTTATTTTTGTTATGAATTACTATTGCATCTTTTTTAAGCACGAATACAGGGGAGACTAAGTCTCAAAGTCTCCCCTCACGTTACGCCACTGCATCATACAATGATATAATTTTGTAGGTACATAAACTGCCGTATATGAACACTGTCTGCAAAATGTGTTGCAAATGGAAGTAGTAGGAAAGACGTAATAAACTTAAACATAATGCACAATGCAGCCAAATTTCAGGCATCCCAGAGTTTATATCTCCTGAACTATGTGTGGTTCTGTGAAATAGTATTGTAGGTGCATTTAGCAGCATATGTGGGTACTGTCTGCAAAATTTATAAATTTAACTGCCATGTGCAATGCAGCAGTTTCTTGCACGTCTCACTGTTTATGATATCATATCTCCTGAACTATGACAGGGAGGTGGATCTTACCCCCAAAGCAATAGTTTCCTCACAATAATGGATATGAATACCAATTTTGGTTGAAACTGGTCCAGTGGTTTAAAAGGAGATGTGGGAAACACACACACATCTCTAGATACATTACTACTCACATTTTTGTAATATGATTCTCTTTCTCACTGGATCATTCAAATTAAATAACTTCATTACTGAGAACAGTTTTCACATTTCAAAGATGTGGGGAGATGCCAGAAACAAGATGTAGTTTGGATTCTATGTTAACCTGTAGGGACTAGCAAGTCACCAAAATGGCATCTAATTTGATTGAAGACTTGTAAAAGGCCATTGAGCTACATGAAATAATAATAATAATAATAATAATAACAATAACAATTATAATTGTTATTATTATTATTATTATTATGTCTGTTTATTACAGTTCTATAATACTTTATAGTATCAAATGCACAAACAATTTCCACCAAATGTGGCAGAGAGCAGTCTGATGCCGACAGTTACCATCTATAAAATTATGTGCCTAAGTAGAGTATGCTGGGCTCCAAAAGTGTTTTACGTCATATGCTCATGACAAGCAATATATATTATTTACAGGCTGTTCCAATGTTAATCTACTTTGAAAGTTACTGCAGTATTATTCTCACAATAAAGGTGATTTAATGACATTATCCACCTACAGGGCCAAGAAGTAGACAGAATCAACAAAAGATAAGTACCAAGTCAGCATCATTATACTGCTAACACACATCAATATAACACAAGTAATTACTGCACTCTAACGAACACAAAGGACATTATTCAAATGTAGAGCAATATCTTCATAAAACCTACCGAGACGTGAGAATAAGTTCTTTGCAACTGATAACAAAGACTGACACTGTAGTTTCAGGCGTTTTTCTTCTTCATATGCCAGAGCATTCAAGACGGTCCCAATGCAGTACCTGTCGACAATTGTTGCTTCAGAATTCATTTATTTCAGAAAAAGCTTGCTTAGTAATATAATACCATATAATTATAGGTTCTTGCATATGATGGAAGCTATTTTTCCTGGACAGAAATAACACTAAAATACGAGATCTATTTGGACACACACACACACACACACACACACACACACACACACACACACACACACACACACACACACAGAGAGAGAGAGAGAGAGAGAGAGAGAGAGAGAGAGAGAGAGAGAGAGAGAGAGAGAATGCAAACAAAAACAAATGTGTCAAGGTATTTTTAGTTATGAACTAACATGGTGTCGGTTATGAGCTATTACTTGATGTAGTCAGCTTGAAGTTTTATGGCAGTTTGGCAGTTCAACATATACAATTAAATCCGGGTATATGCTCTTTCCCTATTAACTGCAGTTTTGTTGTGATATCTCAGATTTTCTCAAAGTGATTGATTAAGGGTGTGTTTCCACGTACACAACTGTGTTGTTGTTTCCATTTTTGCGCAATATGGTAACAATCGACCCAGTTGCCTTCTTCATTAGATGTGATTTTTGCTGTTACATGTGCTCATTGCCTGGACCCCAACCAGACTGAACTATGCCTGGACTCCAACCAGACTGAACTACTGTTGCTCCTACGCCACTACTTAACAGCCAAGTTTGACTACTGATATCCATTATGAACTATGACCTTCGATGCTCTTGTTTTTCAGAACCTGTACTGATGTTCCAAAAGACACTTATTCTCCTTGTGTTTCCTAGCTCTAGTGCATATGATGATTGGTGATATCCTAATAAACTAAGTGCCGAACCCTACGTCTTTTTTAAGTTGAAACCTCTATCCTTGTTTATTAGGTTTCCTGACCTCTTTTATTTTTATAGACTCCTTATTTATGCTGTCCTAGAAACTAGGCATTTGCATCATCACACTAATAGACTTACTTTTTAAATTTTCTACCTTACCTGTCTGATGAAGGGATCTAATATTCCACACTCCAGTCTGCAGAATGCCTGTTTTGTTCCTCCTGGTGACAACATCTTCTTGAGCAGTCCCTGCCCGGAAATCTGAATGGGGGACTATTTTACCTCCATAGTATTTTACCCAAGGGGATGTCACCACCATTTAACCATATAGGTTGAAGTTAGACATAACGGGAATTAGTGAAGTTCGGTGGTAGGAAGAATAGGTCTTCTGGTCAGGTGAATACAGGGTTATAAGTACAAAATCAAACAGGGGTAATACAGGAGTAAGTTTAATAATGAATAAGAAAATAGGGATGCAGATAAGCTACTACGAACAGCATTGTGAACAAATTATTGTAACCATGACAGACGCAAAGCCCACATCCACCACCGCAGAACTAGTTTAAATGCTAACTACCTCTGCAGATGATGAAGAGAGTGAAGGAGTATATGACAAGATAAAAGAAATTATTCAGATAGTGCATGCTGGCCTCTTGTCACAGCAAGGTCATCCAAGAAGTGTTGTCACCAAAACTATCACTGTACTTAGTGTGTGCAGTGAAATGTTGTGTGTGTGAGGTGCTGCAAGTGCACCTCAGCATAGTCTGCCTGTGACTTGAGATACTTTCCTGTAGCCATGGTGCATACAGGTGCCAAGCGAGTGTTGGTCCAGCTGGCGTTTCCCCCAAAGCCCTCGGCTGTTTTTTGTTCGCTAGTGTCGTTGCCGCATACAGACGCACATGTAAGAGTACGAGGATGTGAACACATAGCTGAGACCACCAGGTGAGATATTTCATGTAGTTCATAAGTTGCACACTAAAAAGCAAATCAACAAAAATATGTATTTTCATATCCCCTTTACCATTCCACCAATTCCACAAGACAAAAAAATTCAAGAAATATACTAGGTGGCTCCAGAAACTGAGTTCCGTTTGGTAATAAAACCAAAATGAGAACATATACAAAAAATTCGGTGAGGTGGCTTGTGTGTCTCAGTGATACAGATAGCCATACTGTGGTGCAACCACGAGGGAGGGGTATCTGTTGAGAGGTCAAATAAACATGTGATTCCTGAAGAGGGGCAGCAGCCTCTTCAGTAGTTGCAGGGGCAATTGTCTGGATGATTGACTGATCGGGCCTTATAACATCAACTCAAACTGCCTTGCTGTGCTGTGCTGATACAGTCAATAACTGAAACCAAGGGGAAACTGCAACCATGATTTTTCCCAAGAGTATGCAGCTATACAGCATGATTAAATGATGATGGCATCCTGCTGGGTAAAATATTCCACAGGTAAAACAGTCCCCCCATTTGGATCTCTGGCAGGGACTACTCACGAGGATGATGTTATCAGGAGAAATCACAAAACCGGCATTCTATAGATCCCTTAATTGGGCACAAGGTTAGAATATATCAGAGAGTTGAATGTTAGATCCTTTAATTGTGCAAAAGGTTAGAACATTTAAAAAGGGTAATGTGTAGACTGACGTTAAATATAGTGAGAATTACAGAAGTTCTGTGGCAGGAGGAACAGGCTTTATGGTCAGGTGAATACAGGGTTATAAATACAAAGTCAAGCAGGGGTAATGGAGGGATGGGACTAATAACGAATAAGAAAACAGGTCAGTTCTGAGTCGAGTGAAAGGACTGAAATAGAGACTTTGAAAGTTATGTGACAAGCTAGGCTGCGGCTTCCTGGACTTGCACCATAGCGCTGAGAACTGTTGGGTCCCCCTAAATAGGTCAGGTCTGCAGTGCAAATCAGAGGCTGCTATTCAGGTAGCTGACTGTGCGTGGCTTGCACACACGGGTTTTTTAGATCAGGCAACTCTCCATCCAATTCAGATAACAATAACCCTAGGAAAAAAAAAGAGGTTCAAATGGCTCTGAGCACTATGGGATGTAACATTTGAGGTCATCAGCCACTAGACTTAGAACTACTTAAACCTAACTAACCTATGGACATCACACACATTCATGCCCGAGGCAGGATTCGGACCTGCGACCGTAGGAGCACCGCGGTTTCGGACTGAAGTCCCTAGAACCACTCAGGCACAACGACCGGCCCTAGGAAACCCAGAAGCATCAGTGTAAGATCGAAAGAAGCACCTCCCACAGGTGAGAGTATTAAAATCCTAATGATAAACTGCCAAAGCATCTGCAAAAGAGTGCTAGAGTTTGAAGCGTTCATGAAAAGCAGAGAAACTAACACAACACTAGGTCCAGAAAGCTGGTTGAAATCTGAAATTGATAGCAGTGAGATTTTGGGGGAAAATTTAAATGTGCATTGAAAGGATAGGCAAATGGGAAATGGAGATAGTATAATTGTCGCAGTAGACAATGAACTAAAATCCACCAAGATAGAAATTGAAGCTGCATTTGAGATTATTTAGGCAAGACTCACTATCAGAGGTAGGCATAAAATGATAATCTTCTATCGCCCACCAGACTCATCACCTGATGTAACCATAAACTTCAGTTCACTTGTACATAGTTCCCCAATAATACTGTAATCATCAGTGGAGACTTTAATCAACCAACAATTAATTGGGAAAATTACGGTTTTGTTAGTAAGTATAAAGTTGATTAAGAAGACTATCATGGGTTTGGAATCTATTACAACTGTAAAATTCAAACAAGGTAAATGTCTTAATTCAGTGTTTAGCTATACTTCGGGCCATCACATCCAATCCTTGTACTGCTGATCCCCACAAAAAACAACTTCGGAGCACACCACTGGTCACTCAGTATCGTCCTGGTCTGGAATGTATCAATCAGCTACTTCAACAAGGCGATAATTTCATAAAATCATGTCCTAAAATGATATAAATTCCGTCTGAGATTTTGCTCACCACACCTAGAATAGCTTTACATCGCCCTCCCAATCTCCACAATATTCTTGTCAGACCCTATGCTTCTTCTGCAACCATGTCCCTAACCTATGACTCTATCACTGTGACAGTCTCCGCTGCAAGACTTGCCCTGTGCACCCTCCTACCACCACAAAAATCAACTCTGCAACTGGCAAAATATATACTACGGAAGGGAGAGCCTGTGAAACGAAATGTTATACACTAGCTGTTATGTAAACACTGTTCGACCTTTTACATCAGCATGACTACCACCAAATTATCAGTCAGGATGAAAGGGCATAAGGAGAGCGTGTATACTGGCAGCATGCAATATCCTGTTGCAGAGCATGCTCTACAACATGACAATCGTTACCTCAGTGCCTGTTTCACTACATGCGCCATCTGGGTTCTTCCCCCCAGACACCAGTTTCTGAGGACTCCACAGGTGGGAACTAGCACTACATGTCCTTGGCTCTTGCTAACCACCTGGCCTTAATTTACGTTAATTTCTTCCATCACAGCATTTCTTCACAGTAATTATTCTTTTCTTCACTTCATTTTAGTTTTGTATATCCTTCATTTTCTTACCCGTCTATTTTTCACCGCCCCCTCCCACTTCTGTTATGTACAATCCACTCAGATTTTCATTATTATTAACTTGTGCATGATGCTTAAGTGGCAACCTCTGTCTTGCATATTATCCTGTGTTCCACCTTTAGGCTCTCAGGTTTTCAAATCTCATTCAGTGCAGTCCCCAACACTCGTTCTTTCCTTCTCATCCCATTTGGTAAGTCTCCCCCGACCCTCGGTTCTGATTGACTTTCCTGAAATCTACTCTTTTTCCTAGACCTCTCCAGTCCTTATTCTTCACCCCTCTTCCTCCCCCATCAACCCTTCTTCCCGAAGGACTTCCCTTCTCATCCTATCCGGTAATTCTCCCCTGACCCGCAGTTTTGGGTGACTTTCCTGAAATATAGCCATCATACTATCAATAATAGATTATTTTCATTGTTATAAAAAAACTAATGAGACAAAACTTCTGGTCATTACTTACCTTCAGGAGGTGAAATGTGTAGTACTGCCAGTAGATGCACATAAGAGAGAGACATTACCTAGCTCTTTCGGGACCAACAGTTTCTTTATCAAGGAAGAGGAAGGGATATTTTGGGGACGGTTAAAAAGGAAGGGCAGGGATGAGAGAGAGTAACCTTAAGTGGATAAGGGCAGAAAATGTTGTTTTATTTATTTATTTATTTACTTATTGTGTTAAATCCTGAAGAGGGGCAGCAGTCTTTTCAGTAGTTGCAGGGGCAACAGTCTGGATGATTGACTGATCTGGCCCTGTAACACTAATTAAAACGGCCTTGCTGTTTTGGTACTGTGAACGCCTGAAAGCAAGGGGAAACTACAGCCGTAATTTTTCCCGAGGGCATGCAGCTATACTGTATGATTAAATGATGACGGTGTCCTCTTGGGTAAAATATTCCCGAGGTAAAATAGTCCCCCATTCGGATCTCCGGGCGGGGACTACTCAAGAGGACATCATTATCAGGACAAAGATAACTGGCATTCTACGGATCGGATCGTGAAATGTCAGATCCCTTAATCGGGCAGGTAGGTTAGAAAATTTAAAAAGGGAAATGGATAGGTTAAAGTTAGATATAGTGGGAATTAGTGAAGTTCGGTGGCAAGAGGAACAGGACCTTTGGTCAGGTGAATACAGGGTTATGAATACAAAATCAAATAGGGGTAATGCAGGAGTAGGTTTAATAATGAATAAAAAAACAGGAGTGCGGGTAAGCTACTACAAACAGCATAGTGAACGCATTATTGTGGCCAAGATAGACACGAAGCCCACGCCTATTACAGTAGTCCAAGTTTATATGCCAACTAGCTCTGCAGATGATGAAGAAGTTGATGAAATGTATGATGAGATAAAATAACTGATGATGGTCAAAGTAGAGAGGATATAAAATGTAGACTGGCAATGGCAAGGAAAGCGTTTCTGAAGAAGAGAAATTTGTTAAAATCGAGTATTGATTTAAGTGTCAGGAAGTCGTTTCTGAAAGTATTTGTATGGAGTGTAGCAATGTATGGAAGTGGAACATGGACAATAAATAGTTTAGACAAGAAGAGAATAGAAGCTTTCGAAATGTGGTGCTACAGAAGAATGCTCAAGATTAGATGGGTAGATCACATAACTAATGAGGAGGTATTGAATAGAATTGGGGAGAAGAGGAGTTTGTGGCACAACTTGACTAGAAGAAGGGATTGGTTGGTAGGACATGTTCTGAGGCATCAAGGGATCACCAATTTAGTACAGGAGGGCAGCGTGGAGGGTAAAAATCGTAGAGGGAGACCAAGAGATGAATACACTAAGCAGATTCAGAAAGATGTAGGTTGCAGTAGGTACTGGGAGATGAAGAAGCTTGCACTGGATAGAGTAGTATGGAGAGCTGCATCATCCAGTCTCAGGACTGAAGACCACAACAACATCCTCATCACCCATTAGTCACGACTATCCAGGATCTTCTTGCTGACCTGCATGAAGCTGGATGGTGGGTAGTCGTTGTTTGGACCACTGGACATGTTGGTATCTTGGGGAATGAACATGCCATCTGCTTGGCAAAGTTGGCAACCAGGATGCCGATTTGGAAATGGGGCTTCCAGAACTGGACCTTCGGTCAACTCTATGTTATCAATTGTTAACTTGGAATGGTATGCCCTAGACTCCCCAAGCAAACTGAAGACAAGAAAGGAGCCCACAACTACATGGCAGTCTTCCCTTCTCACTTCTTTCAGGGAGTTCATTCTCCTTTGTGAGCTACGCATTGGCCACTCTTGGCTGACCCACAGCCACTTTCTCCATTGTCAGGACCCACCTTACTGCTGATGTTGTGCCCACCTGATGGTGGCCCACATCCTGATAGACTGCCCAAATTTGGTTGTTGTGTGGCAATATCTTAACCTGCCTCACACACTACCTCTGGTGCATTTGACCAGCAAAGGGGGTTTCTACTTGTCTCTGTGATGTGGGGCACTGCCTGAGGGGTTGGAGGGGCACCCCTCACCTACTCTGGCCCAGGGATCCCACAGTGGCTCTCACTTGGTGGTCTGGCCTGGCCTGTTCTCTTACCACCTTTTTTTCTCCTTGTTCTTTTATGTTTGCCATTTTCAATATTTTATCTTTCCTAAACTTTTATCATCCTGTCTGTGTTGCTCGTTTTCTTAGGGTAACAGACAATGAGCAATGAGGTGGTGCCCTTCGGATGTAGGGGGTATGTCTCCCACCTCACACTGTGCTCCGGGAACGTCCAACTGCATTCTCGCCAGAGCGGCTTGCCCACCTTACACCCTCTCACATGCTCTTACTACTCCTTGGTTTTATCTGTTTCTTATTATAGTTGCACAAAGTTGTACTTCCCAGGATTTGCTTTTTGTGGCCTTCTTCTTACGGTTATTCCTGGTTCAGTACATATAGGATAGAGGGACTGATGACCTTGGTCCCTTTAACTCCAAAAACCAACCAACCAACAAAACCAACTAGTACTGAATGCAGGATGGAAGACAAAGAGCAAAATGAGTATTACTGTTGTCAAAAGCAGGTACCATGGGTGAATGGAAATGAGACACACAGTCCACATTGATGACTATTGTCCACTACTTTCAGTGCTATGCAGATACAAAGCTAATTGGGGCAAGAAACCAAATGAAATGCAATAACTCTGTAACAAGCCATCTGAGACCAGGAGTTCCTTATGTCAATGTACTAAGATTGCACCCATGCAAAACCTCTGAAAGTATGTTGGTAGAGTTCTCGTTCATTCTATATGAGACCAGCAACTGTTTTGATTCACAATATAAAAATCATCTTTTAAATATGTTTTATGTAATATTGGCTTCAGCTAATTTTGTTGGCAAACTTTCTGGGCATGGATAGGATAGCAATCAGCATTTGACTAAGCATTGATTGTTTCTATAAATAGTCATAAATGTTTCCAGACACTTTACATTTTTCAATGATAGTCATTGACGTTCCCATTTGACTGTTTGAAATAACACCTAGTTCCTGAAGCCGTGAACGGTTGGCCTGAATGATATCTCTAACAGCAAATGGTAGGTTGTGAGTTCTACAAAATTTTTTCACTGCCAATGGTTTCGTAGATGTCTGGACAGTAAAATTTTTTTCGCAGCGTTGTGCTTCTTCAAAGGTTTGTTTTTATGTAGAACAGAGAGAACGAGATAAATAAAAGGCAGTGCTTGGGACACTCATTTTACATGTAGACCATAGTTTTGAAATCAGTGCTGTGAAGATGTGTAAGATGTTAATGTTAACGGTGTTAAGTGAATATATAACTAAGAATATTAGTTCATGTTAGACCTTTATGTACTTTGCTGTAAGTGACAATTCTCCAAAGATAGGAACTAACTTGTGGCAATAAGACATGACCCATCACTGAGCCTCTTGCAGCAGCGATGAGACAAGGTGTGGGTGATTCATGGTAACTCTGGTGTCCTGGTTGAACCCGAATGATTGATGGAAATGGTGAGAGCCAACATTAGTTTCCACTGTGCTTATTGGACTGTCTGTCCAGCTGATGTGACCATGTGGAGAAATGCCCCTTCACCATGCCATGTTGCTACACGAGGCTTACATGTAGCTTGTTGACATACAGCTGCCAAGTGTTTGGGTGTGCAATGTGTCAGACTGTGAGCAGCAATGTGCCAGTTGCTGTTCCTTGTGTGATGTTGCTGTGATCCTGGCATGACTGGTCATTTGCCAACATACACGATGCGTACTTCAGCATGGAAGTGGAAGTACATTTTTCATCCACACATTTAGTATTAAAAAAAGGTTTACTCAGTGCTAAGGAGGAATAATTGTAATCGTCACATTTAAAACTTTCACAAGAAGCTAGCAAGCCAGACAAAAATGAACTCTGGTGAGGCTTACAGATCTAAAATCATGATGATGGTTATGAGTCTGAATCTTGGGTAAAATCAGATGTGACTAGTTGCTTCAGCCATGGACTTCCCTGTATGGACTAGGTGGACAATCACATCAGAATCAGTGATTCCCCTCTGACAAATGAAATTGCTCTTTGTGTGAGGCCCTTTAAATCGGCAGTCCATGCTGCATAAGACTGTGCATGTTGTTTATGACACTGGTTAAACTTTATCCTAGCTGCTACAAGATGGATCTTATGACTGCAGTATTTGCTTAACAGAGCACATAGTTCATTGAAACACCAATAATTTATCTTTCATAGTGGTAGCAATTTCTCCACCACTTCAGACAATTTGCTTCCAGAAGACACAAGTAAAGCGCTCTGCTGCTTATCAGAAATGATATATTTAAGACTATGTAGTTCAAAATGTCAGAGATATACCTCCTAGCTTTCTAACACCTCATTGAAACAGTGAATGGTGTGTGTGTGTGTGTGGGGGGGGGGGGGGGGGGTGCATAGCTGTAACCACTGACTGATGATGTTGCTGCTGACATGTTGTTTGCTGTTGCCACTGTTGTTCCTGTTGCAGTTTTAAGTTTTAATTGTTCCTGGTACTGTTGCCATTGTCACTGCTACAGTGGTAGCCGTTACCGCAGTTCAAGAAACTTTGGATTCATTAATAGTATTGGCACTGAATGTGATGCATCATTAAGATTAGATAGGATAAGTCCTTGTCACAACTTTTCTGTTCACTCCCATCATGGAAGTGTAAATTGTAAATAGAACAAGAGCCAGTGTCAGATGTGCACTGAATGTGTCCCACTAGAAAAACAAGACGGTCCAAAAACAAAGCACTGTCATTGTAGGTGTTGCAATATGAAGTGGTGTCCCATGACATTTCTGAGGGAAAAGCCAGGGCACATTTTAAGGCTCTTCAAAGTATGGAGGATAGTTGCGTGAATGAAATACAAAAACATATATCCTTTGTAAAAATAGTGCAGTGATGGGACATGTCTCTTTGGACAGAGTCAAGTGGGATAAGGCACTACCTGTGTGCACAGCCTGAGTGGTGAGTGAGGTCTACACTTGCTGATGGAGTGCACTATTCCATGCTGCTGCCAGCTGAAGATGCTTTGGAGGGGCCACCGTATAGGATATGCAAGCAGACCACCCCAAGAATGTCAATAATAGTAGGGACATGAAAGAGACTGGTTGATTTTGAGTAAAGGTCCAGATTAAAAGTTGTTGTCACTTGGTTGTGAATTGAAATTCTGTAAGTTTATGGAAGAAAGTACAGTGTTTAATGCAAAGTTGCTGAGGAAAATAATTTACATAGCACTTTCTTTCAGAAAATGTTACTATGAACATGCAGTCAGTGTAGAAATGAGACTACTTACAAAACACTCATTCAACCACCCTAGAATGTTGCTCAAGCAGTGAGGCCTATACAAAATAGGAGTAAAAGGCAATGTTGAACATTTACAAAAAAAGGATACAAGACTGGTTGGATGACTGGCTTAAGTCTCTACTTTTCAGTCCCATCTGTGGCAGACATGTTCTAGGGCAGTTGTAGCTTTTTGAAGATCCGATACACAACCTGACTAGCTGCTAACTGAGCCAGGACCTTTGGAAAAGGTACAGTTCCTCTTGAAGATGTCCTCCACAGAAGGGTCAAGACATTGGATTTCAACAAATAAGTGTCAAAAATCAAAACTAGCAGTGTGTTGAAGATAGACACAAATTATCATGTGGAAATTCACTCATAACATTAGGAGAATCTGCCTTGAGAGAGTAATATAGGAATGTATTACAACTTGCTATATATATGGCTTCTGCAGACACTGGGAAGACAAGATTAGACTAATTACAGCATGCACAGAGGCCTTTAAAAATTGATTCTTCTCACTCTACGTAGGTAAATTGAAGAGTAAGAAATCCTAAAACTGGTACCATGGGAAGTACTCTCTACCTCACACTTCATTAGTGATTTACAGAGAATAGATGTAAATGAACAAACTTTTTTTTCTGTAATGAGCATAACAAATCAAGAAACTTGGAGCAGCTTGGCCTCTAACAATTTGGAATCAATTTTGTACATGGCTGTGACAAAAATCAAGCCAAGTATTAAAGTTACTGTAAAATAAGTGGAGTGCCACATTTCAGATTAAATTCTGTAAATGGTGGTTCTGTAAAAATAGACCAAGTTCCTTTCCACTTTGTGCCAGAAACAGGCTGTGATGTTCCCAACAGCCAAGAACATAACCCTACTCCAAGGCCAGGAATGAAATATTGCAATCTGATGCTGAATGACTGTGAGTGAGCTGTAATTTAATTGTTTCCTGTATTTACAAGAAGCTTCTTATGAGCCACTGAGTGTTTATGAATGGTGTTGTTCAAGATTAGATCAAGTACACAGTTAGTTCTCTAGATCCTCTGTGAGGAGAGCCTGGAGAGTGTGGGACATGTCAGAACATAAGACATATTTACAAAAGATGTGATATGCTGAAGTTCCTTCCAGGGATTCTGTTGATCACTGAATAGTGTTGTGTTAGTTCCTAGTTTTTATCTCACTGTGAGTCTTCCAAGATCTGGGTGAAGCCAAGTGTGCCGCATATCAAAAAGAAACGCGGATGGGTACATTTTTGTGCAGCGAGTAGAGGTGAAGGTGGCATCCCCTGGTAGCATTTGTAACACCACCCAAAGGAAGACAGTGATCCCTGGAGAGAGCTTGGTTCACTGTGGCACTTTGGACATTGTAACCAAGTGTCATCAAAACAAAAACAGATTGTATTACTACAATGAATCTATCCAAAATCAGGTATTAAATGGCATTCATGTTACATGACAGAGGCCAAGTTAAAAGTGTATCATGTGTCTCCACAAAAAAAACGTTAATTTCGGTAGTAAAAGGAAAATGTGTGCCATTTGTAAGAATGAAATACTGAAGCTGAATGAACGTATATCCAGTCTACAGTTTACAATCGATGCTCAAAAGATGGAAATAAGTAAACTACAATCTGAAAAACGTGAGACGCTAATGAAGAAAGAAGACTTGGTCTCGGGAAAGTGAAAGATAATTACTGAAGGAAGTTGTACTCAGAAGCTAAAAGATCTGAAAGACAGTGAAAATTTAGTGCAAAAACCTCTTTTGAAGTGCTTTCCGCTGTGGATTCAGTGAACACGTCGGAAAGGGTTGAAAAGTTGAAAAAGAAAGTCGGCAAACCGTTGCTCGTTGTAAGTAGGTCAAACAGTGAAAATACTGCACCAGGAGATATTCTAAAAACTCCGAAAATAAGTGCGCACACCTACATTACCACAGACTTCAATGCAACAAAGGAAACTACTTTAAAAAATGTATCTCCTACGAAACTATAAACTGATGAACATTTAAAATATGTGTGGCAAAAAAACAACACTATTCAGGTGAGAAGAAGAACCTTAAATCCTGCGGTTAGAAAAAAGTGTGAAAAACAAAACAATCTGTGTGTTAGGTGATAGTCACAGCCGAGAAATTTCTGCAATGTTGATGAGAACATGTAGTTTCAAGGCATCTGGTTTCATAAAGCCAAGGGCTCCATTGAGTGAAATAACAGACCTAACAACATCAACTGACGTAATTTAACCCATACAAAGTTACTCATTGTGAATATCCCACATCGTCATGATTTATCACCCTGGTCGTGTGTGAACTGAGAAATTAATGTTGCAAACGCGTGTATCACTGAAATATGCACCAACTTTAAGAATATCAATTGTATAAACAGATTGGAACAAAGGTTCCATACAGTCCATGGACTTCATTTAAATACTCCTGGAAAGAAATTACTAGCCGAAAAAATATGTACTTGCGTTTCGAAGAAGAGTGAAGAAAAAAGTATAAATGACAAACAAACGGAGATTAAGAAGTGCTTTAGACTGTGCCATCGTTCAAAAGCAAATTACGAAGTGGTTTAAACCAATTAGGTGAGAAACAAACAATCAAGTTGTCAGCCAAACGAAAATTACAAAATGGTTTAAACCGAAGAGGACATGTAGATGAAGCAAAACTTATACAAGCTCCAGAAGTTGACTCACCTGCTGATTGCCACCAGCAAACAGAAGCCACACACAAGAAAGATGCTGAAATTTTTTTAGGATAAGTGCTGTATTAGAAATGCCATGCGGTAAAGAATCAGAAACCGTTTAAACTAAAGTAACTAAATACCCATATTTTTCTATACTACACCATAATGTTCAGTCACTCACAAATAAAATTTCCATGTTCGAAGCTCTACTCCGGTATGCACTAAATATAGACATAATTTGCATTACTGAACATTGTTTACGAAATGACGAAGTAAAATTAACCTCAGTCTTAGGATATAGATGTAGCAAGTCATTTTAGCTCAGAGTTTTCCAAACATGGTGGCTCTGCTATCTTTGTGAAAGAACAAATAAAGTTCTGTGATGTCAGTAAAAGGTATAATTGACTCAATTGAAAAAGACTTTGAACTTTCCATTACTAAACTGCCAGAGAAAAATATAGAGTACCAAGTGGAAACCTGCCAGTCTTCATGAATAAACTAGAGGTTCTGCTGAACAGGATAAGTACACTAAATATGAAGATAATGCTTTGTGGGGACTTCAGTATTGATTTTTCAAAAGACAGCAGCACCAGAGATGCTTTGATAAATATGACCAACACATTCATTATGATCTCCACAGTACACTGCCCAACAAGATTAACAGAATGCACAAATTCCATTATTGACCAAATATTCATCTCAGAAACAAATTGCAGATTCACAAGCAGAGTACTGAGCATGGGTTATAGTGATCATGAGGCACAGCTGCTTTGTATAGAAATGCCAACAGATAGTAGCAGTTCTGAAAAAGTAGTTGAAAAAAGAACCTTTTCTGTAGATAACATTAGAATTTTTAATCGCTTACTGGTGAAGGAAAACTGGGAAGCATCGCCACTCAGAACAACGTTGATAGCGCCTACATGAGTTTTCAGAGTATCTTTCTTCACTATTTTAATGTAACATTTCCAAAAGTAGTGAAAACAGTAAAACCTAACAATAATAAGCAATGGGTAACTAAAGGCATCCAAATTTCCAGTGAGAGAAACAGATTCCTGCAGTACTGTTGTAAGAAATATAGAGTAACCCAAGAATTTGCAGATTATTCAAAAGCCTGCAAAAGAATCTATGGTAGAGTAGTCAAAGAGGCAAGAATTATGTGGAATGACAATTTGATAAGAAACTCATCTAACAAAGTGAGATCTATGTTGGAGAGTTATAAAGAAAGAAACTTGTAGTTCAGCACCAAAGAAAAAGAATGTATCATTAACACTAGAAGGCTCAAAAGTCACAGACCCAAATTCAGTTGTGGAAAAATTCAATGAAACTGAAGCTGAAGACCTCATTCAAGTACACTGTCAAGGACCAGTCCCAAGTTTCTCCAGCAAGTCAGTGATCTCGACTGCTTCTATGTATGTTTATGAAACAAACCCCAATGAAATTATAAGTAAAATTAAATCATTAAGCAATAAAAAGTCAAGTGGTCTTGATGAAGTACCTGATTTCATGTTAAAAGCATGTGCTCACCACATAGCAAACCCCTTTGCAAAAATTTTCAACCTCTCTTTAAAAACTGGTGTATTTCTAGATTTTTTAAAATAGAAAAAGTTTTACCACTGCTAAAAAAAGGTTCTTCTGAAAAAATATCAAACTACCAACCCTTGTCACAGTTAAGTTCCTTCTCAAAAATTCTAGAAAAACTCTTCGATGACAGGCATTTAAGTTTCATAAATAAATATGCACCTCTTACAGTACAACAACGTGGTTGTAGAAAGTCTAAGTCTACACAGGCAGCAATTTTTGAATTCTTAGACTGCATTTTAAAATCCCGTGATCAACATAAATTAGCTACAGGTATTTTTCTAGATCTATCAAAAGCCTTTGATATCCTGGACCATAACATTCTGATCGAAAAATTAGAAAGATGAAGAGTAAGAGGTGTAGCACATAGCTGGTTGTGTCCATAGCTAAAAACCGCAGGCAGAAAATATGAATTCAACAAAATGAATAAAACAAGAAATAACTCCTTCCTTTCTAGTGAATTACCAATAAAATATGGTGTACCATAGGGCTCAATCTTAGGTCCAATACTCTTCTTGATTTATGTGGACAACTTAGTTGAATATATGAGTCCCACAAAAACTATCCTGTTTGCCGATGACACCAGCATATTACTCACTGGATTCGGTCCAGAAGCTTTGCAGTCCATAGCAAAAAGTTCTATGAAAAAACTTTCTGAGTGGTTCACAAAAAACAAACTCATTATAAATACTGAAAAAACTGTGTGTGTTGATTTTCATTTAATTCCTCCAACTAATCAAATGTCTGTTCAAGCACAGTTAAAAAATGATCCCCTAGTAAATGCAAGTGTCACAAAATTTTTCGGTCTATGGGTTGAGCAAGACTTAAAGTGGGACACACATATAAATAACTTGTCTAGAAAACTAACATCTGTGTGCTATGGCCTAAGAATTTTAAAGGCTCCAACAAGCAAAACAACAGTACTGCAGGCATACTATGCACAGTTCCACTCACTAGTGCAATGTGGGATAGTTTTCTGGGGATACTCAGGTTTTTAGAGTGCAAAAAAGAGTCCTGTAAATCCCATTTTACTGAGCTTGTTGTTCTAAATGTTCCAAGTTTATTCATTTATGAAACTATCTTGTTCACTAGGGACTACCTCCTGAAAACAGGCAAACTGCTATAGAACAAAAATCTACACAACTATAGTACCAGAGGGAAATCAAATGCATAAAAAATATCACAGACCAACCACCTATCAGAGGAGCATAATTAACATTGGTGTAATACTACACAACAAGATACCAGAGGAAATAAAAAATGCTACTCATCCAATATTTAAAGTTAAACTAAAGGCATTTTTAATAATGCACTGTTTCTATTCTGTCAGAGAATTTATGAATATGTAACAGAATTAATTGTAATATGTACCTATTTTTAATTTGCTTACTATTTTGCTATACTATGTATTATTGTAACTTATCTTTGACCTGTCCAATATCAATTTCACAATTTGTGCTGTATGATAAAACTGGACCAATAAAAAATCAAATCAGATCAAATCTATTACATTTGATTACTTAATGTGTCAGAATACAGATCCGAAGATCCAAGGTTCACCCTCAGTTAATCCCAGATTCTTTAATTTGTGGCAGTGATTTGAATATGTGAAAAACCCCGAACTGCAATGAAGTCCAGAGTCCACATTAATCTGTAGGTTGCCATAAAACTGGCTCAGTGAGTCAGTTCTAGGTCAGAGCGATGTCTGTTAAACAATTGTATTTTGTAAACCAACCTTCACGTCAGCAACAGCTTTATGACGATGATTACATATAAATAGTGGAAAATTGTTGAAAATTAAATTGGTCATAATACTGACATCCACATGCCTGGATGCATGAGGAAAAGGAGAGAGGGCAGAATGCTGTGGGAAGCGATAGTGAGAAACATTGTTTGACTCAACAAAACTAATGAATTCTGAGAGACAGATTTAACAATTGTTAATATAATGAGAGTGTTCCTCAGCAAACATATGTGAAGATGGACTGAATTAATGCTTCATCAGCAGAACATGATTTACAGGAACTACATTAATCTATGTACTTGTATAAAAGGATATAGCAATTATTTTAACTTTCATAGGTTACATACTGCTTTACAAGTAAGAAATAGAATACCAGTAACCATGTTTTCTAATAGTTCTTCTAACATTGGTGTGCATGCAAAATGCTTTAGAACATGAAACTGAAAAGCCGAATTCATGCAGTGCTTCTGTAGTCAAATGTGACCAAATCAGTCAGTATTGACAGTGAAAGTTGGCATGATTGCTACAGTTGATTGTAAAAGAAATTTTCATTACCAGTTTCTGTTCTTTAAGGGGACAAGAGTTTTGGCATGAAGTTCCGAACCACAATATAATAAGCTAGTCTACTGAGTTAAAACATGAGTCCCCTCTCAGCGCCCTGTGAAGTATTGTCTTACAAAGTAAAGGCACATGCAAGTGTCGACGATGGTGAATGTATCGGGTAGTTGAGAGGATTATCCCAAGTATCGTCACTAAGTTTTACCTGCTTCCCACTTTTGCTTTCCTCCATACTTCCCCCCATGATAATGAAAACACAACACTAGACTGTACAAGCACTCATCAGACATTGTCAAAATATAGCTACATTTGACATTTCATAACACATCAGAGGAAGCCAATGTGAAAACCACCCCCACTATGACTTTGCCCAGGGCTGTTGTATGGGATTTCTGGATTCTTCTCAACTCTTATTGACCAGTAAGAAACTGAATGTGGTCTAAAAGTAGGGCATCATAAAAAGTAAATAAATAAATAAATTGAAAAAAAAGTGTCTATTGATTTTAGCATCTAAGGAACCAAAAGCAGACAAGTAAAATTGTAACTTTATGTAGTCGGAATGGATGTTTTACTGTGCTGCATAGTGTGTGCTGTTGTGAAACTTTCACAAAGTTGTAAACTGTGCTGTACTGAGACTTTAAACAAAACATTTTTCTATTGTAGTCAGTGTTTCTACCAGCTGAACAATCCAGGCAGACTTGACAGCTTCAGTTCTGCCTGTACCTTTTCCTATGTTGGATGCTTTTCTGCATATTTTGCTGTACGAAGAGAGTTTGTCAATTCTCATACTGTTGTTTGAGTCCCATACAGTATTTTCCATTATTGTATTAATTTTCTTGTGTTAGCTTTAGGTTGTAATTCTTCTCTTTCGGACATTCAGAATGCTTGTTTTTGATCTGTTAAGCTATTAAAGAAGACTTACATCTTCATTTTTATTGAGAAGTTACTTCAACCATATTCTGCTCTGCTGCTAAGGAGTCCCTTGTCTCACAGATCTTTCAGGGATATTTCCTATGATACCTTCTGCAGCATACATTGCTGTATATCTGCATGATTAATCTATAGTTGTTATTTTTGTTTGTTCTCAAATTATTAACTTGAATCTTTATTGTATATAAGTAATATGAATCATGTCCTTATCTCCATATGGTGCTTTTTCATTAACCCATATGGCCAGTGTAAGCTACTTATCCCCTCTGCATTACTCATATCTGGCGTTATCTATATCTGGATGATTTTAATTGGCTTTTCTCTGTAACGCGACTGTAGTATTCACTTGCGCCAAATGCTTCGCAATGTTGATAAGATTACATTGTGGCAGGCTATTGTTCTTGATAGTTGCATTTCTCACTTAATAGTTCATTTTTTGTCTTAGATTGCTGTTCTTATTTGTACTATTGTCCTTCTTTTGCAATGTACTCATAAATTACTGTAACTGTTTAAACAGCACAGTTATGGAATAATAGCATAGTTATGTGCTACATTAACAATGGTATAAATGAAAATCCTAATCGTACAGTGCAGACATTGAGCAGTGTTGATGAATATGAACAGGAAGTTCAACATTATATCTCATCTTACACACACACACACACACACACACACACACACACTAAAAATTAATTGAAGGCAGCATAGGTTGTGTGCATTATATGGTGCATTTACCTGACTTATTCTGTATAGAAGATAAAAAAGACTGGAAAACATTAATTTTTGTCTCTTCAGGTGTATCTTGTAAAGAAAAATATCTGTTATCTGACTGGTAGTGTTGTGTTATTTTGTGGATATAATACTAAGGGAAAAACTATTGTACGTCTATTCCTTTTGGATACATAGTTAGTGCAATGCATTGATGTGCAAAACTTAAGGACAAAAGTAACTTCCACAGGAAGTGTGTCACTGCCAAGTAACACAGTTCAATAAAACTTGGACCACATGTAGATAGAACTACTACGGTATAGCACTGAAGGTAACTATGCAATGAGATGAACAAAAATGACACTTTTATTCAAAGAGGATAATTACACTGCAGTCACTGTGATTAACAGCGATCCGCTGGGAATTACTAAATCTGACACTTAGTTCTTAATATGATGTGTGATCACCATGGACGGCGATGCATGTTCAGCAATGTGCTCACATTCTGGCTGTAAGGTTGATAAGGAATTCTTGTGGTAGGGTATTCCATTCCTCCACCAGCATGGCTTACAACTGCTGGATGGTCCTGGTGCACGTAATGTGCTGCAATACGTCTCCCCAATGCATCCTACACGTGCGTGATGTCGGGGGATAGGCAGGCCAGTCCATTTGCCTAAAATCTTCTCATTCCAAGAGCTGCTCCACCTGCGTAGTTCAATGCAGTTATGTATTGTCATCCATGAAAATGAAGTCAAAGCTGGATACACCCTTGAAAAGACGAGCATGGGGAGGAGTAAAGTGTCACAATAATTCTGAGTGGTGACTGTACTGTGTTCAAAGATTTGGAGGCCAGTCCACCCAGGCAATATTGTGTCACCCAACACTGGATCACCAAAATGATCATGTTCGACAATGTTCCTGGGTGCATTACGTATTCCTGACCCTCTCCATTTGAGGGTATGTCATCTATAAGTGCCTGCACATTAACTTTGGTGCCCTGAACAGCCTTTACATATGACTAGAATTTCTTTGTGTTTTGTGGGAGATCTATCGATAAGTTTATAAATCGTATATGAAGATAGTACCGTAACTGTTCTCAAAAGTACAGATACCATTGATGACTGTGCAGCTTCTCTAGAATAAATGATAATTAATTGAAACCCTCATCTGCCGACAGGGGCACACATTTTCATCTGACCCCATCAAAGTATGTCAGCAATACCTGTTGGCAGCTGAGGGTTTCGATTAATTATTATAAATCGTAGATTTGGAGCTTTAGATGCCTTTTGCAGAGTATGTAAAATCCTGTCTAATATCAAGAAAAGGTAGTGTGGATTCGTATCTACAACTGACACAAAACTGTATATTAACGTAAAGTATTTATTTTAACACTGTTTAGTTGGGCCCGTTATGTATTTGTTCTGAAGATTCTGTTTGAACTCATATGGTGACAGCATCCATTTTCTTGACATCTGGAATACAGTAATGCTGGCCTTCAAGATACCAACAGTGCCGTCTAATGCTTCGTTGAAAACAACAAAGGATGTCTTACACACTTTAAGGACAGCATAGAATTTGCCCAGTGTGACTTATTCCACCATGTAAAATTAATCTACAGTGCTGGAATTAGAAAAAGTTGTGTAGTTTCAGAAGGGAATGATTGTTGCTTGCTTCCACGAAATATCCTGGCGTTGGCTAACATATAGGTAAACTTTAGTAGATGTAATTATACATTCTCTGAAAACAATGTGTGTAACAAAATAAAGAAAATGAGCACAATTTTGTTTTTAAAATGTGGGGTTAGATACTCTCATCTCATATACCCTCTCGCACAGTTTTCAGATTAACAACAACCAATAGTTCTCTATCTGTAACCAATTTTAACGCAGTCTTGTTGTTTTTGTTGTTGTTGTTGTTGTTGTGGTCTTCAGTCCTGAGACTGGTTTGATTCAGCTCTCCATGCTACTCTATCCTGTGCAATCCTCTTCATCTCCCAGTACCTACTGCAGCCTACATCCTTCTGAATCTGCTTAGTGTATTCATCTCTTGGTCTCCCTCTACGATTTTTACCCTCCACGCTGCCCTCCAGTACTAAATTGGTGATCCCTTGATGTCTCAGAACATGTCCTACCAACCGATCCCTTCTTCCAATCAAGTTGTTCCACAAACTCCTCTTCTCCCCAATTCTGTTCAATACCACCTCATTAGTTATATGATCTACCCATCTAATCTTCAGCATTCTTCTGTAGCACCACATTTTGAAAGCTTCTATTCTCTTCTTGTCTAAACTATTTATCGTCCATGTTTCACTTCCATACATGGCTACACTCCATACAAATACTTTCAGAAACGACTTCCTGACACTTAAATCTATACTTGATGTTAACAAATTTCTCTTCTTCAGAAACGTTTTAGGTGCCATTGCCAGTCTATATTTTATATCCTCTCTACTTCAACCATCATCTGTTAATTTGCTCCCCAAATAGCAAAACTCCTTTACTACTTTAAGTGTCTCATTCCCTAATCTAATTCCCTCAGCATCACCCGACTTAATTCGACTACATTCCATTACCCTCGTTTTGCTTTTGTTGATGTTTATCTTATACCCACCTTTCAAGACACTGTCCATTCCGTTCAACAGCTCTTCCAAGTTCTTTGCTGTGTCTGACAGAATTACAATATCATCGGCGAACCTCAAGGTTTTTATTTCTTCTCCATGGATTTTAATACATACTCTGAACTTTTCTTTTGTTTCCTTTACTGCTTGCTCAATATACAGATTGAATAGAGTCGGGTCAAGGCTACAACCCTGTCTCACCCCCTTCCCAACCACTGCTTCCCTTTCATGCACCTTGACTCTTATAACTGCCATCTGGTTTCTGTACAAATTGTAAATAGCCTTTCACTCCCTGTATTTTACCCGTACCACCTTCAGAATTTGAAAGAGAGTATTCCAGTCAACATTGTCAAAAGCTTTCTCTAAGTCTACAAATGCTAGAAATGTAGGTTTGCCTTTCCTTAATCTTTCTTCTAAGATAAGTTGTAGGGTCAGTATTGCCTCATGTGTTCCAACATTTCTACGGAATCCAAACTGATCTTCCCCGAGGTCAGCTTTTACCAGTTTTTCCATTTGTCTGTAAAGAATTCGCGTTAGTATTTTGCAGCTGTGACTTATTAAACTGATAGTTCGTAATTTTCGCATCTGTCAACACCTGCTTTCTTTGGGATTGGAATTATTATATTTTTCTTGAAGTCTGAGGGAATTTTGCCTGTCTCATACATCTTGCTCACCAGATGGTAGAGTTTTGTCAGGACTGGCTCTCCCAAGGCTGTCAGTAGTTCTAATGGAATGTTGTCTACTCCCGGGGCCTTGTTTCGACTTAGGTCTTTCAGTGCTCTATCAAACTCTTCACGCAGTATCATATCTCCCATTTCATCTTCGTCTACCTCCTCTTCCATTTCCATAATATTGTTCTCAAGAACATCGCCCCTGTATAGACCCTCTATATACTCCTTCCACCTTTCTGATTTCCCTTCTTTGCTTAGAACTGGGTTTCCATCTCAGCTCTTGATATTCATGCAAGAGGTTCTCTTTTCTCCAAAGGTCTCTTTAATTTTCCTGTAGGGCGTATCTAACTTACCTCTCGTGAGATAAGCCTCTACATTCTTACATTTGTCCTCTAGCCATCCCTGCTTAGCCATTTTGCACTTCCTGTCGATCTCATTTTTCAGACGTCTGTACTCCTTTTTCCCTGCTTCATTTACTGCATTTTTATATTTTCTCCTTTCGTCAATTAAGTTCAATATTTCTTCTGTTGCCCAAGGAGTTCTACTAGTCCTCGTCTTTTTACCTACTTGATCCTCTGCTGCCTTCACTACTTCATCCCTCAGAGCTACCCGTTCTTCTTCTACTGTACTTCTTTCCGCTATTCCTGTCAATTGTTCCCTTATGCTCTCCCTGAAACTCTGTACAACCTCTGGTTCTTTCAGTTTATCCAGGACCAATCTCCTTAAATTCCCACCTTTTTGCAGTTTCTTCAGTTTTAATCTACAGTTCATAACCAATAGATTGTGGTCCGAGTCCACATCTGCACCTGGAAATGTCTTACAATTTAAAACCTGGTTCCTAAATCTATATCTTATCATTATATAATCTATCTGATACCTTTTAGTATCTCCAGGGTTCTTCCATGTATACAACCTTCTTTCATGATTCTTGAACCAAGTGTTAGCTGTGATTAAGTTATGCCCTGTGCAAAATTCTACCAGGTGGCTTCCTCTTTCATTTCTTAGCCCCAATCCATATTCACGTACTACGTTTACTAGGAAAATGAACACAGTAGTTTGGATGCTTAGGGCAGCTATGAAAATGCATAGCGTAACTGAGTAGTTGTTACTGGCACCTGATCTATAGTAAAGGACCCTAGCTTCTCCACAATTACGCTCTTTACAGGGCTAGTTCAAAAGGCTTCTGTTGCAAGTCGGATTCCACAGTGGTATATTGGGTCCAGTGACTGCAATGCTGAGGGTTTTGCCAAACCATATGCCAGACTCTCATATTCAAGATGGGGCAGGATAAGGGCTTTGTAAAGTTGCAGAAGGGCACTGCGATCTGCACCTCAGCTGTTGTTACTCAGGCAGTGAAGCATATTAAGGTGCAGGCAGCGCCTTTGCATCAAATACCGGTCTCAAAAAGCGGGAAGTCTCCACCACAGTGAGTAACTGATTGTCTGCATAAGCTTCTGGTTGTGGATGAACAACATGATAGTGACAGAAGTGCATGACGCGTGTCTCGGTGGTGGATAATTGAAAGTCATGGGTGAGGGACCATGACTGTGCCTTTTGAATGGCACCCTGCAGTCAGTGTTCAGCAACACCCACACTAGAGGAGCAACAGTACAAGCAAAAATCATCAGCATACAAGGAGGGTTGCTGATGATTTTTGCTTTTACTGTTGCTCCTCTAGTGTGGGTGTTGCTGAACAGCATACAAGGAGGGTCAGACTTCAAGAAGAATATAATAATTCCAATCCCAAAGAAAGCAGGTGTTGACAGATGTGAAAATTACCGAACTATCAGTCACAGCTGCAAAATACTAACGCAAATTCTTTACAGACAAATGGAAAAACTGGTAGAAGCAGACCTTGGGGAAGATCAGTTTGGATTCCGTAGAAATGTTGGAACACGTGAGGCAATACTGACCCTACGACTTATCTTAGACGAAAGATTAAGAAATGACAAACCTACGTTTCTAGCATTTGTAGACTTAGAGAAAGCTTTTGACAATGTTGACTGGAATACTCTCTTTCAATTTCAAAAGGTGGCAGGGATAAAATACAGGGAGTGAAAGGCTATTTACAATTTGTACAGAAACCAGATGGCAGTTATAAGAGTCGAGGGACATGAAAGGGAAGCAGTGGTTGGGAAGGGAGTGAGACAGGGTTGTAGCCTCTCCCCGATGCTATTCAATCCGTATATTGAGCAAGCAGTAAAGGAAACGAAAGAAAAGTTCAGAGTAGGTATTAAAATCCATGGAGAAGAAACAAAAACTTTGAGGTTCGCCGATGACATTGTAATTCTGTCAGAAACAGCAAAGGACTTGGAAGAGCTGTTGAACGGAATGGACAGTGCCTTGAAGGGAGGGTATAAGATGAACATCAACAAAAGCAGAACAAGGATAATGGAATGTAGTCGAATTAAGTCGGGTGATGCTGAGGGAATTAGATTAGGAAATGAGACACTTAAAGTAGTAAAGGAGTTTTACTATTTGGGGAGCAAAATAACTGATGATGGTCGAAGTAGAGAGGATAAAAAATGTAGACTGGCAATGGCATGGAAAGCGTTTCTGAAGAAGAGAAATTTGTTAACATCGAGTATTGATTTAAGTGTTAGGAAGTCGTTTCTGAAAGTATTTGTATGGAGTGAAGCCATGTATGGAAGTGAAACATGGACGGTAAATAGTTTAGACAAGAAAAGAATAGAAGCTTTCAAAATGTGGTGCTACATAAGAATGCTCAAGATTAGATGGGTAGATCACATAGCTAATGAGGGGGTATTGAATAGAATTGGGGAGAAGAGGAGTTTGTGGCACAACTTGACTAGAAGAAGGGACTGGTTGGTAGGACATGTTCTGAGGCATCAAGGGATCACCAATTTAGTACTGGAGGGCAGCGTGGAGGGTAAAAATCGTAGAGGGAGACCAAGAGATGAGTACACTAAGCAGATTCAGAAAGATGTAGGCTGCAGTAGGTACTGGGAGATGAAGAAGCTTGCACAGGATAGAGTAGCATGGAGAGCTGCATCAAACCAGTCGCAGGACTGAAGACCACAACAACAACACAAGGAGGGTGACACTGTTGATCCCATAGCTGCTCCTAAACTGTTGATGGCCACTAACAAAAAGGGGACATTTAATACGGAGCCCTGCAGAAGCCTATACTCTTGGATATGGGGAGAACTGTGGGAAGCCAGTGGCAGAACCTACTTATGTAAGGAACAAGGATGTGGTGTCGCCATGTGCTGTTAGGAGTCTTTTGTAGGATGAAGAAGGCAGCAATATGGTGTTGCCATCAGTTAAAAGCTGTGCAGATGGCAGACTCAAGGAAACCAAATTATTAGAAGTGAAACGGTGTTGTTGGTGAAAACCACCATGTGATGGAGCCAGGCGGCCACGAGACTCAAGGATCAAACACAGCCACCAGCTGACCAAGCATTCGAACATATTACAAAGGACATTGGTGAGACTAATTGGGCGATAGCTGTCCACCTCTAGGAGATAGTTACCTGTTTTCATTATCGGTATGACAATGTTCTCCTGCAGTCGAGACAGGAGCTCATGCTTCCTCCAGGTACAGTTAAGGATGGCAAGGAAATGGCGCTGTCAATCCACTGACGTGTTTGAGCATTTCATTGTGGACGGGGTATGGTCCTGGAGCTATATCAGGCCAAAGGGCTGCAGTACTGAAGAATTCCCATTCACTGAATGGAGCATCATAGGGCTCCAGGTGGTGTGCAGTGAAAGACAGGTATAATTGGTCAATCCACTGTTGAAGGACACAGAAGACAGGCTGATAGTTCTCAGACATAGAGGCTCGGGGATAATGCAGAGAAAGATGTTTGGCCATGGCAAATGGTTCAGTGAAAACAGTATTGTTCGAATGAATACCAAGTACACCTGCAAACAGAATAGGGAATTTCTAAATCGGCTGATGATACAATGGCTGCTGTTGAATTCTGGATAGCCTCATCAATGCCTCCATTTAGCAGGGAGCTCAGAACAAAATGGAGGTGAAAGCATCCCAGTCAGCATTATCGAGAGCCTATCTAGGCAGGTGTCCAGAGGAGTGACGGTGAGGGACAGACAGCAAGATTGGGAAGTGGCCACTACCGTACTCCAGTGGATGGATGGAAAAAGACCAGGACTACAAATAGAATGATCTATGGCTGAATATGTTCCATTTGCCACACTGAAGTGTGTTGAAGCACCAGTATTCAAGAGACAGGTCGCGATCTGCCAGGAAGTTTTCAATGTCTTTACCGCAGCCAGTGATTGTGGTTCCACCCCACAAAGGGTTAGGCACATTGAATTCGCCCAAGATTAGGAAAATATGTTCTGAGGCACTCCACCATCAGCAAGGAGATAAACATTGCAGATGCTAATATCCTGAAATGCCCTCACTCAAACAGCCACAGCCTCCAAAGTTGTATCAAGACACACAAGTTCACCACATACAGAGTTCAGAACAGATGTGCAAACTCCACTTGACTCCCTCCATAACCAGCACAATTCTTAAAATATCCCTGGTAGCCATAAAGTGCAGGGGTCCACTTTGCTGGAAACCAAGTTTCCTGAAGGGCAATGCAGAAAGCATGGGAGAAGCTTAAAAGATGTTGCAGCTCAGCCAGGTGGTGGAAAAAACTGCTATAATTCCACTGTAGAATCGTGCCGCTGGCATACGGAGAGGCCTTGAAAGAACCAAGGAGGCAGGTTATGTCCCAGGGTCATGTGCGGGCACCAGTTGAGAGGTGGTGATGTCAATACACATGCGATTTGAGAAACATTGTGTGGTGTGATCTGAAGCTGCAGGAGCACCGGGGTCATTGCCGAGGTCACAGAAGCAGAACATGTGGGTTCCAGTGGCATGGGGGCCACTGGAATTTCCTGGAATACTCTTTTGCCTTTCTTTCCTTAGTCAGTTTGGATGACTTCCCTGCATTAGTTTCAAAGATTGAAGAAGACCGTGAACCCCTACAACCAGCAGCTTGTGGCTCATTCAGCCACTGCCTAGTGTTCAGTTTCACACTGGCAGAAACTGTGGAGGGAAAATGTCCAAAGGGGCTCCTTTCTGGTGCTATAAGCCTGACAGTGGTGATGTGTCTCCAGCTGGGTGATGGGGATCGGCATCCCTGGTGGGTGGAGAGCCACTGCTTCCAAATGGGTGTAGGGGAAGCAGCACGAGGAGAGCCCCAAACCATCAGAGGGCAGGCACGGTCGAGCACCCCTGAGTGCTCACTGTAGGATGCATAATGGAGGAGAGTACCATCAGCAGAGTGGGAAATGTCACCATAGCTGTAACATATGACTGTCACGAAAGCAGCATGTAGACGCTCACACTTTTTCTTGGCCTCTTGGTATGTATTTCTCTCTCTTTGAAAGACAGTGCAGTCTGGTTGGCAGGGAGAATGGTGCTCTCCACAGATGACACAGACAGTGGGGGGGAAAGGGGGGGGGGGGCTAGGAGCGCAGGAATGCTTATTTTAAACGGTCATTGACAATCCCTGCAGATGTGAAGATGTGCCCAAATTGCATACATCTGAAGCACCGAATTGGGGTGGGAGGGTGGGATGGAGGGACACATGGTTTCACACCACATTGGTGACCTTTCAGGCACTGAACTACAGTCAAAGGCCAAGATCAAGGCCTCCACAGCAACTCTATTGTCCTTTGGCCCCCTATTGACGTGATCGACGAAGTGTATACCCCACTGTTCCACGTTGGCTCGTAGCTCATCGTCAGACTGCAAGAGAAAGTCCTGACGGAAAATGATGCCTTGAACCATGTTTAGACTATTATGGGGAGTGATAAGTCTTTGGAATGTTACCCAGCTGTTTACAACGAAGCAACGACTGTGACTGGGCAGAGGATATTGTTTTAATCAAAACTGACCCACACTTGATTTTGGCGATGGATACAACTTCCACAAACTTTTCTTCTATAGTCTCTACAGAGTGTCAAGGCTTTGTAGCCAAAAAAGATTCCCCATCTGTCCTTATATAAACCAGGTGCTGGGGAGGGGGCTCTACATTCCTCCTACAGTGCTTCATCTGCTTCACATTCAAATCATCTGCCATAGTGCTATCCATTCTTAATGGGGGCTCTCCTCATGAGTGTGAGCACCATCCAAACTCAGCAATGGATACCTGGCCAGTTTCAGCTCAGGCACCAACAATGCGATCCCTGCACGGTCACAGGGCTACCACCATCCAGGTACTTGATGACTGCCCACACTGCGTTTTTGGCATACTGGCTTATTTGGAAGGAAGGGGGCAAAGACGAAAAGGCACAAATGAGGAACAGCACCACACTGAGTGACATTCCCTGCATGTTCCACACTTCTGAAAAATTTGGAAAAGTGGTGGCAGGTCAAACCCAACAATGGGGGGCCTATATTTATTAACGAAAAAGTGTAGAGAGCACTGGAAGTGAAATGGAAGACCACAGTCCTACCAGGCCCAAGAAGGTCTACACCAGAAAGATCATCTGATGGAAAGGCACAGGGGGAAGAGATAATGGAAGTGTAGGCTTGCAGCACAGAACGGAGAGTTGCCCTGCACAGGCTGGGGCACTGGGCTAGCCAAGCACGTCCTCACAAAAGAGTTGTGAACCCCCAGGGAGGTTGGTTCTGTCTTTGGGTTTTTTTTTTTTTCCCAGCAGTGTTAGTTGACCATTAACGATGATACACAGCTGATGGGGAGTTGGCCGATATTCACCTCGTGTATGGTTTCACTAAATGCAATGGAAGCGAGGCACGATGATGCTATGCTGAGCTGTTCTCAGAGAGATGGCAGCCACAGTGTCTTGTCTGCATGCAATTGCATAACTGTGTACTGTGTTTTGTGCATTCTGATTATTGTATGTTACAGGCTTCTTCACTTTTGAGAAGGTACTACCAAAGAAACAAAAATTATTGTGACAACAAACTAAATGAATTGTAATTACATTATTACTCTGTAACAAGCCACTGGAGACAGTGGGCACCTGATAGAAAAATACTCAGAGGTATACCCAAACAACCTTTGAAAGCTTATCTGGGGTTTTCTGACTCACCCTGCATAAACCATTAATCATGTTCCACCACAACTGCTTACCATTTGGGTTTGTTAGTGTCCCAGTCCTACTTCAGAAATACTTAAAGCAAATAATTAGTGGTATTCTGCAGTGCACTAACTACCTAGATGGTATCAGTGAAACAGAAGGACTGAATGCAGAGTACCTTAAGAACTTTGATCCCCTTTTCAAGTTACTATTGGAAAATGGCATATAATGTCAGGTGAGTTATTCAAAGTTTTACGTCCCCAGCATTACATTCTCAGCAGCAAAAGCTTCATACCACACATGATCACATCAACAGGATAACAAAATTGCCAGCATCCACTAATATGAAACAACATAAAAACTGCCTACTACACAAAGTTTATATTCCAAGCAGCACAAAATGTACACCTGCTAAATCTGTTGCACAAAATGACATTGCATTGGTCATATGATATGATACTGCAGTGCCTGTATTATTCTGAATTACAATGCAGAGTTCCTTCGGACATGTGATTTAGAATAACACAGGCACTGCAACATCACATTTAACCACCCATACTGGGGAAGTGACTATCAAGTCAATTACTTCCATGACTACAATGAAAATTTGCGTCCGACTGGGACTCGAATCCAGACTTCCCGCTTATCGTGGGCAGTCATCTTACCATTTGGTTACCTGAGCACAACTCAGGGCCGGATACAAACTTATATATGTCATCAATTATGTGTCTACAACCTGTACTCTTACACTCATTATGTATATTCCTATATAGGGGAGACATCTGACTTGAAAGTTGCTTGCCTGGTTCCGTTGGATACATACAACTTTGCAGTGCCTGTGTCATTCCAAATTATGATGCAGAGTTCCTTTGGACATGCAAGCATGTTGGAAGGAACAGGCACTATGGTGACTACAGCTTTATGAAATGTATTTACAGCTGTGAATATGGACAACCATCAACTGTATAACGGAATGACGACAATGAAAATTTGTGTCAGACCACAACTCAAAGCTGGATTTCCCACTTATCATGAGTGGTTGCCTTACCATTTGGCTACCAGAGCACAGCTCATGGTCAGACCGAAACTTTTGTATATCATCAACCATGTGTCTACAACCTGTGCTCATACATCCATTGTGTACATTCCCATACAGGGGAGACATTTGATTGTAAAGTCACTTGTCCGGTATTGGCAGATAAATATGATATTGTAGTGCATGGTTATTCCCAGTTACAATGTAAAGTTCCTTCCAGCATGCATGCATGTCCGAAGGAACAGTCATTCCATTATATGGCTGACAGCTGTCCATATTCGCAACTGCAAATACATTTCACGTATATCAAATTGGTGCGGTTGGTGGCATATCAACAGGCTTTTCAATGCATTTAAGAATTTAATTCTTTATACTTCCCCAGCCATTTGTTGACATTTTTGGGTTTTCAGTTATACTGCTGGATAGATGTTCCTTGCACAATATTTCAGTGGCATAACTTGTCACCTTTGCTACCTGAGACTGATCATCGGGGAGGACATGTCCACAATATGTGCCTTCTGCATCCTTGCTCTGCTTGTAGCCTGCTCCCATGGGTGCAGCCGTCATGTGCCCATGCTGCCTAATGTTCCATATGACATCGGTACCTGCAGATGTGGCCCTTTCATGTTCTATTTTGGGTCCAAGATGACTGGTCACATTCTGTTTGTGGTCTGTGCATCTGGATCATCCTGAGATGTTCTTACATCAAGCCATTCCACCCACTACTGAGTTCGACGCTTATGTGCTGGTGAGCTCTGCATTTTATTTTATTTTTTTAAAGATTTAATGGAAGAGCCTAACTTTACTCAGGTGATAGCCATTACCCCTAAATTCAATACAGTCTCTCACTATACTGTCCCAATATCTGGGCATCTGGGCCAGGTTTCTCGTCTTTTCATAGATAGCTCATGGAATGATCAAATTCTAAGCAGTGTTCAGCAATGGCTGATTGGTTGCTTGCTGCGGACAAGTTCATGTCCTCAGCATGTGATGTCAACATTGATCTTTTTGTCCAGCATATAACATCCCACACTGACAAGGTACACCATATATTCTTGTCAGAGGAGAGGGCAAAGACTTGATGTATTTTCTTAGTATCCTGCTGACTTTGGCAGAGAGAGATTCTGCACATGGCATGTAAGCTATAGCCTTGGTTTCATTTTGTTCTTCTCCCTCATCATGAGGTCACATGTCTAGGTGAATGGCCTTCTCAATCTGCATGACACTGTACCTTTTAAAATTACCAAATATGCAGCAACCAAATTTGGTAATTTTATGGTTTACGGTTGCTGCACAACTTGGGGACAACATGGAGCCCACCATTCACACTGTACCTTTTGTGACCAGAGCCTGAAAAGAATGGGAACAATTCAAAGAACCCACAGAGACTGGCCTGTAGTTGTCACTAGTGGATTGCAAAGTGCAGATGGAAGCCAAAAACAAATAACGGACACATAGAGGCAGCACAAGAAAGAAACAAGTTCATCGAGTAATCCATACAGAGTGACCACGGCACAGGAAGTGGAAAAACAAGTACAACAGTGTGTTACAGTTAAGGATACAAGTGCAAGGCAAGCAAATCACTGAAGGTAAAGTTACACTGTGGCTTGCTTTACAGTAAGACCACAAGTGCTAGTTGGCTGGCAAGATAACCATGGTTCTGTGGCACAGTGATGCTAGCATTGCAGTGTGGTGTAACTCGTGCTCGCAGATGCAGCAGTGCCATCTAACATTTGGAGTGAAGTTCCATGCCTTCCAACAGGTTTTCAAAATCGCCAGGCCAAGATCCCAGATACCTCTCCCTAAAATGGACATGAAGGACCAGAAGTTACCTAGACAATTCTTCGGAAGGTGAAAGGCAGCACATTTGGTGTCCCAGCACTTAAGCCCATTGGTCTGTGTGAGGAGCCAGAACGGTCTGGCAACATCCTGGGCTGCAGTGACATGGGCAACATTGGCCAAGGTTACGTGGAAACCTTCACCTCCATGCCTGTATCAGCAGAATTCACCGCTGGGTTTCTGGAGTGCAAGTTATACCCATGTGGTTGTGGGGACAACAAATGTGGGCTTTAAAGGTGTGGTCGCACCAACAATGTCAGTGCAGTCAGCAGTTGTGGACAGAAACGGTCAGCATGATGGTGCTCAAAGCTACTCAAAGTCAACTGTAGTAAAGCACTGCCCATAGGTGGTAACCACCATAGCCAATGCCTATGTGTCCCTTTGCACTGTACAAATGTGCCCACAGTGCTGTACCTATGGATATCACCCAATGTGCTGGGTCCATGGTTCCTGGGTCTAGGATATGGAGGAGAGTATGCATTTTCCGCCCATTGAGACACTCCGCTGCACTACGTTTGTGGACAGTAGTGATCCTGTGAGTGCAGGAAATTTAGTCCACACCATGCACACAACTTCACCACAGGAGGATGGGTGAAAAGACAAAATAAGTATGTGCTTGACACCATCTGAGGCACAGAATGGTTAGAGAACAATCACCGTGCTTTAAATGCCCATTATCCGCCACAAGCCCTTTGCTGGCAAGAATCTAGAGATGAGCATGTTAATTGTGTCATCTGTTGTGGTGGCCGCCATGCTGACCACATAAGGGTAGTGCGAGTAAGTATCCATGACAATGAGCCACATACAGCCCCTAAATGGGCCCACAAAATCGACATAAATGCTATCCCAGGGGCAACAGGATCTGAGCCAGAAATATGAAATATTGGGGCAAAGCAGCCTGATGCTGGGCATATGTGGAATAGTTGCACACCATGGCTTCTATGTCCTTTTTTAGCCACAGCCAGTAATCATATCACCATATGAAGGTCTGCATCAGCACTGCCTCACTGTCATACAGACACGCATCTGCAGCTAAAACCAGTGGATGTGATGGGGGAAATGGCATGAGACAAGGCGCAGAGCATTTCAACTGTGTGAAAGCACACTCACAGTCAGCTGCCCACGTCTACTGAACACCTTTTTTCTGCAACTGGTTTAGTGGATGCTTGAACAAATATCAGAGATATTCCACTTGTTCCTGAAAAAGCTCACATTTGTGTAAGAAGCACTTGAGGCCTGTTTTATGCAATGTAGTAAATGTACTCCAGAGGTTGCACAGATGGTTCTGACATGAAGCACCCATGACAATTAAGTCATCGAAATAATTAGTGCAACTGGGGACAGACATGGTTAACTCTTCTGAAAAATTGCCAGAGTGGAAGAAATTCCAAAAGGCAAGTTCTTTTATTTGTATAAACTGAAGGGAGTGTTGATAACACTGCTGCTTTGTGAGTCCTCATCCAGCAAGATGTGGAAAAAGCTATCAGCAAGGCCTTTCTTAGAAAAGTATTCACCTCGAACAAGCTTTATGAGAAGGTCCTCTGGGTGGGGTATGAGGTAGGTTTCATCTTGCGCCTGGGTGTTAAGATTGTCAATTTAAAGTTACTGCACAGCCATGGGGAGACATTGAATTCCTAGACCACTACCAGGGGTGTAGCCCAAGTGCTGGTTTTAACAGATTCAATCATCCAAGGTGATTGAGCTCCTGCTTAAAGGCCAACTGTTGGGAGACAGGAATAGGTTGAACCTGGTGAAATGGGGCACTACATTTGGATTCAAGGAGGTATGAGCCTGGAAATCTGTAGTACACCTCAAGCTGCATTCGAATACAACTCCAAAAGTGGCACAAAGGTCGTCGGGCCCCTGAAAAAGAATAGCGTCAGAGACAATGTGAAACTCATCAATGATGGATAGTCCAAACAACAAGAGGGCATCCAGGCAGAAAATGTTTCATGTCGCTTGGCTGTTGACAATAAACAATGTTACCAGCAATGGGACTTTTTTGTAGGCAGCGGTGATTGTGAACAGATCGCAATGGGGAACTGAATTGACACTATATGCATCCAATGTACAGGAGGGTGGAGCTAAATCTGGAGAAGTGTATGTTTGAAGGTTTACCAAGGGAACAGCAGCTCTTACATTCACCTGTAAATAGATGCGACTTTTCACAATTGTGAGATCAATAAACCACTTGGTAGCAGAAGGATGCCCTGGGGAGCAACTGACTTTAGTTTATGCATCACCTCTTGACGCATACGAAGAATGGGTCCAACTGTTCTGACAGTTTATGACAGTCAGTTCAGAGATGCCCATCTTTTCCACAACAGGTGCAGTGTGCCCAGTGATCCAGACAATCTGCACATATATTTCCAGTAAAACAGTCAGTATGTGAATCACAACAATGCCAGCTGGAATGTGGCTTAAAAGTGCCCCAACCCCTCCTGCCCTCCTTACGGTGTGAAGCAGCAGCTGAACCATCATTATCTGCTGTCAAGCCATGAGGGACTTAACTCTGCCTGCACAATTTTGCAAGGTTTTACTAGATGGGTTCACCCAAGTGAAATCACATCAGTGATTCAGTCGTTGTAAAACAGTCACTCAGGAGCAACATAACTGAAAAATAATTAAACTCTTCACTGTTAAATCATTTATTTATGCTTATCATGATACAAAATTTATGTTGTTTGTGATACTGATGAAATTCAAGTTGTGATGCAACGACATGGAATCGTCAGGAATAATAATTCAAAAGCAACGAGCACATCTTAAACGTGAGTGCTACTGTATCCAAAGGGGGAAGCCAATTTCTTCAGTAAGAAAAACACTTCCACGGAAGCCCAAGAAAGGTAGAGCAACCACTGGAGAGCATCATCTGTGACCCCGAAAGGTGGTGAGCTGTTGCTTCAGTCACTGTAAATACGTGTCCTAATCCTCTTTCACGTTATTAAAAGGCAGAAATGTGAGTGGGCAGCTCTCCACTTTGGTAGTGACTACTGCCTATATTGGGTGGGCACCCTTAATCTGCAATTGATCTTTCAAATGCTGAATTTCTTGATGAAGCAACTCATTTTGTGGACACTGGTGTTGTTGCTGTTCTAAAAACTGCTGCTGGAACTGCTGTTGCAATACTGCTACAGTTCCAAGAGCTGCATGACTGTGTGTCCCTGAGACACCAATAACCTTTTATGTCATTACCCATTACTACAACCAGAATTTGACATGACTGAGAATGACTGAAAGGACTCACAGAGGCTGGTCGAGTGGCCTGGAATTATCACCAGCAGATTGCTGAATGCAGATGGAAGACAACAAAAGATAACAGACAAGTAGAGGCAACACAAGGAACAAACAACTACAAGTAATCCAAACAGAGTGACTAATGGTGTGTTATGGCAAACAACATGAGTGCAAGATGAATACACCACTGAAGGCAGACCCTTGGGGTGGCTAACTTTATATATGACCACTAGCGCTAATTGGCTGGGGACCTGCAGCACTGCAATGCGACAGTACCAGCGCTCACAGATGTAGCAGTGCTGTCTTCTGGTCAGTCCAGTTCCGTGCCTCTAGCAGGCTTTCAAAATAGCAGGGTCAGGATTCTTTATTACCCACATCTGCAGAACACTGCACATAGAATTTCAGTCTCTGACATCACATTGTCTTTGTCTGTGGAACAGTATCTTTAGGACACCATTCTTCTGGGCTGAGAGAAGTGAGCTTCTCACATGTGGATGAAGATTGGTGTGTCAGTTTGCAGTATACACTATTACCAAACAAAGCACTTGCTTTCCGTTTGACCAGCACATCCTAGAATGGTATCTGATGATTTGAGGCTAACATCTGAGGGTGGCACTTGTGGGAGCAGACCACAGAGAGGTGGGAAGGCAGCAGGAGAAGACTGCAAAGAGCGGGAAGGGAGAGGGTACAAATTATTGACATGCTCCATCTGACAATCAATCTCAAGTAGGGCCTGATTAAGGTGATGAGTCATGTCACTGAAATCTTGCAACGAATATGATTATATCCCGCAGTATGCCTGACAACTCAAGAACATTAACGAATCCTGAAGAATTACATCAACAGAGTGTACACGGAGAAGACGTAAAAAAAAAAAAAAAAAAAAAGGGAGAAAGTGCTCGGTTCTCTTAGCTTTCTGCTAAGACATCAAGACAAAAAAATAGTGCCAATTTTCACCAGGATCTAACATCACATCAATTCCAGAAGGATGAACAAAGTCAAAGTTCAAAACAGCATGGTACTCCTAAGGGAGAGAAATCGAAACATGCACCACAGATTAAGTGTAATTGCCAGGGAGAGTTTTTGCCTCCTGGTCTCCAACATAGTGTACATGGAAGAATGCCACAGCGTGCCAGTCTGCCAAGTTTGAACATATCTATGAGAAGTCACAGAAGGCAGATGATATATGTACTGTGTTTAAGTGAGCAGTTTGATGGCAACACCCTGACGATACTCAGCAACGACCTCAACTTTGCACCAATACCAAGAAATATGCGTATCTGAATTTTTACAGACTGTAATGAGAAAATTCACAAACTTCTTGATAACCTGGCATATGGACAACTGGAAGATGACACCATATATGGAGTGTATAACAACGCCAGTGCTTTATTGAAGGCAACAGTTATATCAGACTTGCTCGTCAAATAGTTGCAGTCAAAAGCTTCAGTACCATCAAAGCTGTATGAACTATCTAAGGTGCCCAAATAAGGGATATCAATGTGTCCAATTGTAAGTAACATTGAGATGGCAACATACCGACTGGCTAAGTACTCGAAGAGACTGATAAGAACATGTGTTGTGCAGTGTATTTATTACACCCATAACTCAGTAGAGTTTACAGAATGTCTTAATGGTCTATATGTCTCAGAGTCTGATTCAATGGTCAGTTTTGATAAGGATGCCCCGTTTACCAATGTATCACTGGAAGACTCACTGGAGCTGATTGCAAAGAAGTCTGATGATGCTTGAGGGACCCATTCAGGCATGTACTTACGTCTACATCGTATATGATGGTGAGGATTGTGAACAGACAAAGGGAGCATCCATAGGCAGTCTCCTCTCTCCAGTGTTTGCCATCTATTCACAGAGAAAATAGAGGAGGAAGAATTCAAGACATCAAGGGACAAACCCACATGCCTCTTTAGGTATGTGGATAAAACCGTTATGATTTGGCCCCATGGCAGGAAGGGTCTCAATTGTTTTTTGAAACTCTTGAACTCATGTCATCTGCACATTATGTTCACCATGGAACTGGAAAAGGATGGACAGTTACTATTCTTGGATATGCTGGTCAAACAAAAAACAGGTATTTTGTTTGGTCACATTGTATACCGCAAACACACACACACTGATCTGCATTTACGGCCGACTAGCTGTCATCAATCAACACCTAAGAATACAATCCTAACGACCCTGGTCCATAGACAAAGGCAGCTTGATATCAGAGATGTAACTCCTATGCAAAATGTTCTGCAGAAATGGGTATACCACCAAGCAGATTGGCAAGTCCACTCACCCAGACTCTTGACCACATGATGAGGGAGTTGAGAAAGGTAAGCCCCAGGCTGTTATCTGTATGCCATGTGCAGGATCTGTCTTTGCCAAAGTTAGCAGGACACTGAGGAAATACATCAAGTGTGTGCACTGTCCTCCAACCAAGATCAGAGGACTACTGGGGAATACTAAAAATGACATTAGTTTAGAAAAAGCCAGGAATTTATAGTATACCTTGTCAATGTGGCATGTCATATATTGGACAGCTAAAAAAGATGGTGACATCAAGGACCGATAACATCAAAGCCACACTTGTCTGCAACAAGCTACCAATTCAGCCACCGTTGATCAATGCTTGAAACTTGATTATGCCCTGAGTTATGTACAAAAAGATGAGAATCTTTGTCCTGATACCCAGATACTGGGACAGTGCAGTGAGAGATTTGATCAAGATTCGACTGACAGATGAACTAACCAATCACATCATGGGCTATCAGGTGACAGAAGGTTGTGATCTTGCATTACACGTAAATAAAAAAAAAAAAAAAAAAAAAAAAAATTTGCACAACTCATCAGCACAGAGACCTCAAGTGCACTGCCAGAAGGAACAGGATGACAACAGGACCTTCTAATACGACCCAGCTGGAATGGACCTCAAACAGAACGATACCAGTTGTCTCAGACTGAAAATATAACACTCGAGGGTGGTGCCTTAGGGACAGGTAACATTCAAAATATCAGGCAGTACAGATTTTCGAGGGTGGCACAATTGCGAGTGGACTGTAGACGGTGCAGGGAACAGAGGTTACAAATTACGGGCAATTTCTACCCTATGATCAGCCTCAGATAGTGTTTGATGAGGATGTAGAGTTATGTAACTGAAATTGTGTGCAAGGAATACACAGCAGTACACCAGACAACTCAAAAACCCCTGAAGGGTTGTTTCAAAATAACACTGTGTACACTGGGCTTGGAGTTGACACTTAACTAAAGACTGCCAAGCAGACAAAAAGTGGATGTAACAAAATAGAAGTTTACACAACGGCCGGACATAACCTTTATAACACCGGTACTCCAATGCATGCTCCTCACTGCACTAACCATAGTGAACATTCTGCGTCATCTACATTAAAAAATTCTCGTTTGCTGCATCAAAGTTCTCTATCAAAAAGCCATCAAATCATAAACGAAGAGGAAAAGGACACAAAAATTACGCAACCTATGCATCCATGTCAGCTGAAATCGACACTTGGAGATAGAAGTTATATGTTTCCAACACTCAAGAAGACAGCAAATTTAACTATCACAATAAATGCCATCAAAAGAAAAGTGTTTTTACTGGGTGATAGCCAAGTTAGAGGTGTTGCTCACGAAATCATAAACACCAACAAAGAGGTAAGTCCCCTAGGTTATATCAAACCAGGTGCTCGCATTGACCAAGTACTTTCAACAATAACCGATATTCCTCAAAAGATAATGAACAAAGACTAAATCATGATCTGTGGTGGTTCAAATGACACTGCACATAACAAAGGTTTGCATGCTTAAAATCAACTCTAAACCACATGAAGCATTCCAGCATAACTGTAGTTGATATTCCACACAGGCATGACTTATTACAATTCTCGTGTGTAAACAAGGCAGTAATTGCAACAAATAGATGTTATGCAGATATCTGCAGCAATTTTACAAATACTCATAGGACTGAAACTCACAAATTTGGCAGAGAACTTCACACCACTCATGGTCTTCACCTTAATTGGCGTGGGAAAAAAATCATTTAGCGACTACAATTTGTGACATAGTTGCAAAGGCAAGGGACAATGTGAACACAAGAGAATCAGAATTGATTAAAGAGTGTAGCAGTACACAAAATAATTGCAGGAATGGATATAGGCAGACTACATTGGACAACTGGATGGTGAAAAACCAAGAAAAATGTGTGTCTTCCCAATTTGCAAGTGTGTTGAAACACTCTAATTTGGAGAGATGGGTACTAAAAAATAGATTGCCCAGACCTTCAATCGAAACTTCTTTTTTAGAGAAAAAGAGTGTAACTGCTTCTGCTAAACAAAAACTTGCAATTTATCACCAGAACATTAGAGACCTAAGTAGTAAGATCAATGAGCTTGTAATCAATATACTTGAGCCACAAGGTGTAGATTACGCCCATGTTTTATGTTTCAGTGAGCACCATATTAATTCTGATATAGAAAAACTTATAATGAACAATTATTACTTAGCGATATCATTTAGTAGAAAATGTAAAGAAAAAGGAGGTGTTGACATTTATGTTAAAAACAATGTAGAGTAATTAATGTGCAGAATTATTGTTTAGAACAACATTTGGAAGTGTGTGCCACAGAATTGTCACTGAATAATTCCCATATATCAATAGTCACAGTATACAGAGCACCTTCAGGAAACTTTAGTCTCTTTTTGAATAAGCTGAATGGTCTCCTAATATACATATTCAAACACAAAACAGATGTGATAGTGCTTGGGGACTTCAATGTTAACTTTCTAACAAATTCTAGAGAAATATCAGACCTAGAAAATCTGATGTCCACAACTAATCTAGTTTCTAAAGTTAGTTTCCTTACTAGAATAACTTTGTGTACAAGCACACTGTTTAATAATATATTTATAGGCCAGACCAAAATAGGTGATATGACTACCAGGCAAGTCATGAATGGCTATCTGACCATGATGGGCAAAGACTCACTATAAACAGTGCAAGTATTTATGTGAATGATAGTGCCCCCAATTGGAAAACAGCTAGTACAGTTAATGAAGAAACTATCCAGATTTTTAAATCATATCTCCAAGCCACATAATGGGCACCTATGTATAATTTAGAAAATGCCTATTCGAAGTAAAATTGTTTCAGTAATGAAGTGGCACTGAGATTTGAAAGCACCTTCCCAAAAAGGATATACAAGATCCAAAGCACAAAACATACTAAAAAGCCCTGGATAGCCACTGGTATTACGATTTCATGCAAAAGGAAACAAGAACTGTACATTGCCAGAAAAAATTCAGACAACCACACCAAGCTAAATCACTATAAAAAATACTGCAAAGTGCTAAGCAACATTATTCAAAAGTCAAAAAGTTTGTATCTGTGCTTCAAAATTAATCAATCAAGTAACAAAATCAAAACTGTATGGGAAGTGATAAGGAGTGAGACTGGTGCAAATTGCCCCAGTAGGTCCCAAAACATTGTTCTCAATAATGAAGATACACAGGTACAAAATCAAAATACTGTGGCAAAAATTTTCAATGAGCATTTTTTAAGTGTTGCTGAGATAGCAGGACACAATGGCTCCTTAGGAGAAGCATTAGAAATACTGAAAGGTCATTTCCTAAACTCCATAAAGCAGATAGGTATAGCTCCTATAACAGTACAGGAAGTAAGAAAAACCATTATTTCTTTAAAAGCAAAAAATTCAACTGGTGTTGACATCTCTAACAAACTGCTTAAAGCCTGCTGCAATGAGTTCAGTGAAGTCCTAGCTCATATATTCAATGCCTCTCTCAAACAAGGTATCTTCCCTGAAAGGATGACCCCTATACAAAAGAGGCAATGCCTCAGATGTTACAAACTATCAGCCTGTCTCTCTTTTGACTACATTTTCTAAAGTTCTTGACAAGCTGATATATGCCAGAATAGTCAGTCACCTAGAAAAACATGCAATAATTAGTAAAAATCAGTTTGGATTCAGAGAAGGTATCTCCACAACCGAAGCAATATTTTCGTTTACGAATAATGTTTTGGAATGCCTCAACAAAAAGACATTGCCTGTGGGCATATTTTGCAATCTGTCTAAAGCCTTTGACTGTGTTAGTCATTGAATACTTACAGAGAAAGCATGCCACTATGGACTCCAAGGACAAACAGGCAACTGAGTCAAAACCTACCTACAGGGCAGACAACAGAAAACAGTACTAGATGGTAACAATAGTCATAGTCACATAGGAGGGGTAGAGTCCAATTGTGGAACAGTAAAATATGGAGTTCCACAAGGTTCTGTCCTTGGTCCCCTGCTATTCCTCATATACATCTATGACCTACTATTGTCCTCAAACAAAACAAGCAATTTTACAATGTTTCCAGATGACAAAAGTATTGTGATAGACAGTAAGATACCCTCTGATCTAGAATTAAATGCCAACCATTTACATGAGGATGTTCTGAACTGTGTCGCGGTAAATTCTTTATCAATAAACCTCACCAAAACCAATTATATTCATTTCCATTCTGATCCCAAAAGCCCACAGGAAATAAACATTAAACATGAGAGCCAGCAGATAGAGAGAGATTGTTTGAAATTCTTGGGTGTGTACACACACACACACACACACACACACACACACACACACACACACACACAGCAGGCTTAACTGGGAACAGCACATCCACCAAACCCTGAAAATGCTCATCTCACATCTCAGCAACATTTGCCATTTGGATAATCATCAAAATCAGAGATCAATGTCTCAAAATCTGCTTACTTTGGCTACTTTCATTCACTTATGTGACATGGCATAATCTTCTGGGGCAATTTACCACTATCAAAAAAGGTTTTTACATATCAGAAAAAGGTTGAAACTTCCTGGGAGATTAAAACTGTGTGCCGGACCAAGAGTCGAACCCGGGCCAAGACTAGAACTGGGGACCTCTGCCACTTGCAGGCAAGTGCTCTACCAACTGAGATACCCAAACACGACTCACGCCCCGTCCTCACAGCTTTACTTCTGCCAGTATCTCGTTTCCTACCTTCCAAACTTTACAGAAGCTCTCCTGCAAACCATGCACAACTAGCACTCCTGAAAGACAGGATATTGTGGAGACATCGCTTAGCCACAGCCTGGAGGATGTTTCCGGAATGATATTTTCACTCTGCAGTGGAGTGTGGATATGAAACTTCCTGGCAGATTAAAACTGTGTACCGGACTGAGACTCAAACTCGGGACCTTTGCCTTTCGCGGGCAAGTAGTAGGTGAATATGGATTGGGGGGAAGAAATGAAAGAGGAAGCCGCCTGGTAGAATTTTGCACAGAGCACAACTTAATCATAGCTAACACTTGGTTCAAAAATCATGAAAGAAGGCTGTATACATGGAAGAAGCCTGGAGATAGTAGAAGGTATAAGATAGATTATATAATGGTAAGACAGAGATTTAGGAACCAGGTTTTAAATTGTAAAACCACAATCTATTGGTTATGAACTGTAGATTAAAACTGAAGAAACTGCAAAAAGGTGAGAACTTGTGAAGATGGGACCTGGATAAACTGAAAAAACCAGAGGTTGTAGAGAGCTTCATGGAGAGCATTAGGGAACAATTGACAAGAATGGTGGAAAGAAATACAGTGGAAGAAGAATGGGTAGTTTTGAGAGATGAAATAGTGAAGGTAGCAGAGGATCAAGTAGGTAAAAAGATGACGGCTAATAGAAATCCTTGGGTAACAGAAGAGATATCGAAATTTAATTGATGAAAGGAGAAAATATAAAAATGCAGTAAATAACGCAGGCAAAAAGGAATACAAACATCTCAAAAATGAGATCGACAGGAAGTGCAAAATGGCTAAGCAGGGATGGCTAGAAGGCAAATGTAAGGATGAAGAGGTGCAGATTACTAGGGGTAAGGTAGATGCTGCCTACAGGAAAATTAAAGAGACCTTTGGAGAAAAGAGAACCACTTGCATGAATATCAAGAGCTGAGATGGAAACCCAGTTCTAAGCAAGGAAGGGAAAGCAGAAAGGTGGAAGGAGTATATAGAGGGTCTATACAAGGGTGATGTTCTTGAGGACAATATTATAGAAATGGAAGAGAATGTAGATGAAGACGAAATAGGAAACATAATACTGCGTGAAGTTTGACAGAGCACTGAAAGACCTAAGTTGAAACAAGGCCCTGGGAGTAGCAAACATTTAATTAGAACTACTGACAGTGAGCAAGATGTATGAGACAGGCGAAATACCCTCAGACTTCAAGAAGAATATAATAATTCCAATCCCAAAGAAAGCAGGTGTTGATAGATGTGAAAATTACCGAACTATTGGTTTAATAAGCCAATCTGCAAAATACTAACACAAATTCTTTGCAGACAAATGGAAAAACTGGTAGAAGCCGACCTCGGAGAAGATCAGTTTGGATTCCGTAGAAATGTTGGTACACGTGAGGCAAAACTGACCCTACGACTTATCTTAGACGAAAGATTAAGAAATGGCAAACCTACGTTTCTAGCATTTGTAGACTTAGAGAAAGCTTTTGACAATGTTGACTGGAATCCTCTCTTTCAACTTCTGAAGGTGCCAGGGGAAAAATACAGGGAGTGAAAGGCTATTTACAATTTGTACAGAAACCAATTGGCAGTTATAAGAGTCGAGGGACATGAAAGGGAAGCAGTGGTTGGGAAGGGAGTGAGACAGGGTTTTAGCCTCTCCCCGATGCTATTCAATCTGTATATTGAGCAAGCAGTAAAGGAAACAAAAGAAAAGTTCAGAGTAGGTATTAAAATCCATGGAGAAGAAATAAAAACTTTGAGGTTCGCCGATGACATTGTAATTCTGTCAGAAACAGCAAAGGACTTGGAAGAGCTGTTGAACGGAATGGACAGTGTCTTGAAAGGAGGGTATAAGATGAACATCAACAAAAGCAGAACAAGGATAATGGAATGTAGTCGAATTAAGTCGGGTGATGCTGAGGGAATTAGATTAGGAAATGAGACACTTAACATAGTAAAGGAGTATTGCTATTCGGGGAGCAAAATAACTGATGATGGGCGAAGTAGAGAGGATATAAAATGTAGATTGGCAATGGCACGGAAAACATTTCTGAAGAAGAGAAATTTGTTAACATCGAGTATAGATTTAAGTGTCAGGAAGTCGTTTCTGAAAGTATTTGTATGGAGTGTAGCCATGTATGGAAGTGAAACGTGGACGATAAATAGTTTAGACAAGAAGAGAATAGAAGCTTTCGAAATGTGGTGCTACAGAAGAATGCTCAAGATTAGATGGGTAGATCACATAAATAATGAGGAGGTATTGAATAGAATTGGGGAGAAGAAAAATTTGTGCCACAACTTGACTCAAAGAAGGGATCGGTTGGTAGGGCATATTCTGAGACATCAAGGGATCACCAATTTAGTATTGGAGGGCAGCATGGAACGTAAAAATCGTAGAGGGAGACCAAGAGATGAATACAATAAACAGATTTGGAAGGATGTAGGTTGCAGTAGGTACTGGGAGACAAAGCTTGCAAAGGATATAGTAGCATGGAGAGCTGCATCAAACCAGTCTCTGGACTAAAGACCACAACAACAACATGTGTCACAGGGGAAAATGGCACTTTAAAGTCCTCTGTGCGTGTGCTGTGCAGTAATCTTGTCTTCAATGTCCCTGTGGAAGAGACACCACACACAAAAGAGAGAATACTTGCTAGATTTCAGAGTAATCCTTTTTCAAGCTAGAATAAAATTACACACACACACACACACACACACACACACACACACACACACACACAAACAAACTAACTAACGCGTGCACGCGCCTGTGCCTCTATATGATGCTGGCTGGATGAACACTGCTAGTACTGCATTTTGGCAGGTGGACTCGGCTGTAATGTGGGGATGTGAACTGGGAGGCAGTAACAGCACAGAGAAAAGGGAAACTGTCGGGTGGAGGGTGTGGGGACAGTGGAACATCACAGACTGAGGCTATGAGACCAAGATGATTACAGAAGTTAATGCAGAACAGGGAATCAGCGATCATAAAGTGGTTACTGCAGCGATGATTTCAGCCGCAAATAGAAATATTAAAACAGGTAGGAAGATTTTTCTGTTTAGCAAAAGTGACAAAAAGCAGATTTCGGAGTACCTGACGGCTCAACACAAAAGTTTTGTCTCAAGTACAGATAGTGTTGAGGATCAGTGGACAAAGTTCAAAACCATCGTACAATATGCGTTAGATGAGTATGTGCCAAGCAAGATCGTAAGAGATGGAAAAGAGCCACTGTGGTACAACAACCAAGTTAGAAAACTGCTGCGGAAGCAAAGGGAACTTCACAGCAAACATAAACATAGCCAAAGCCTTGCAGACAAACAAAAATTACGTGAAGCGAAATGTAGTGTGAGGAGGGCTATGCGAGAGGCGTTCAATGAATTCGAAAATAAAGTTCTATGTACTGACTTGGCAGAAAATCCTAGGAAATTCTGGTCTTATGTCAAAGCGGTAGGTGGATCAAAACAAAATGTCCAGACACTCTGTGACCAAAATGGTACTGAAACAGAGGATGACAGACTGAAGGCCGAAATACTAAATGTCTTTTTCCAAAGCTGTTTCACAGAGGAAGACTGCACTGTAGTTCCTTCTCTAGATTGTCGCACAGATGACAAAATGGTAGATATCGAAATAGACAATGGAGGGATAGAGAAACAACTAAAATCGCTCAAAAGAGGAAAGGCCGCTGGACCTGATGGGATACCAGTCCGATTTTACACAGAGTATGCGAAGGAACTTGCCCCCCTTCTTGCAGCCGTGTACCGTAGGTCTCTAGAAGAGCGTAGCATTCCAAAGGATTGGAAAATGGCACAGGTCATCCACGATTTCAAGAAGGGATGTCGAACAGATGTGCAGAACTATAGACCTATATCTCTAATGTCGATTAGTTGTAGAATTTGGAACACGTATTATGTTTGAGAATAATGACTTTTCTGGAGACTAGAAATCCACTCTGTACGAATCAGCATGGGTTTGGAAAAAGACAATCGTGTGAAACCCAGCTCACGCTATTCGTCCACGGGACTCAGAGGGCCATAGACACGGGTTCCCAGGTAGATGCCGTGTTTCTTGACTTCCGCAAGGTGTTCGATACAGTTCCCCACAGTCGATTAATGAACAAAGTAAGAGCATATGGACTATCAGACCAATTGTGTGATTGGATTGAAGAGTTCCTAGATAACAGAACGCAGCATGTCATTCTCAATGGAGAGAAGCCTTCCAAAGTAGGACTGATTTCAGGTGTGCCGCAGGGGAGTGTCATAGGACCATTGCTATTCACAATATACATAAATGACCTTGTGGATGACATCGGAATTTCACTGAGGCTTTTTGTGGATGATACTGTGGTATATTGAGAGGTTGTAACAATGGAAAATTGTACTGAAATGCAAGAGGATCTGCAGTGAATTGACACATGGTGCAGGGAATGGCAATTGAATGTCAATGTAGACAAGTTAAATGTGCTGGAATACATAGAAAGAAAGATCCCTTAGCATTTAGCTACAATATAGTAGGTCAGCAACTGGAAGCAGTTAATTCCATAAATTATCTGGGAGTACGCATTAGGAGTGATTTAAAATGGAATGATCGTCGGTAAAGCAGATGCCAGACTGAGATTCATTGGAAGAATCCTAAGGAAATGCAATCCGAAAACAAAGGAAGTAGGATACAGTATGCTTGTTCGCCCACTGCTTGAATACTGCTCAGCATTGTGGGATCCGTACCAGATAGGATTGATAGAAAAGATAGAGAAGATCCAATGGAGAGCAGTGCACTTCATTACAGGATCATTTAGTAATCGAGAAAGTGTTACAGAGATGATAGATAAACTCCAGTGGAAGACTCTGCAGGAGAGACGCTCAGTAGCTCGGTACGGGCTTTTGTTGAAGTTTCGAGAACATACCTTCACCGAGGAGTCAAGCAGTATATTGCTCCCTCCATCGTATATCTCACGAAGAGACCATGAGGATAAAATCAGAGAGAGATTAGAGCCCACACAGAGGCATACCGACAATCCTTTCCACGAACAATACGAGACTGGAATAGAAGGGAGAACCGATAGAGGTACTCAAGGTACCCTCCGCCACACACTGTCAGGTGGCTTGCGGAGTATGGATGTAGATGTAGTGGAGGATTTGTTCCAAGGATAACTCCCGTCGACATAGTTGAGAGAAGCTGGTGGCTCACCTTGTGAAGCAGTCACTAAAATTCAGCATGATGTGCTCAGCTACTTGCTGTGCCACTGGGCAGTCAACTTTTTTCTTGGCAACAGTTTGGCAGTTGCCATTTTGTCGCCCATCCAACCTAACCAACAATCCCACATCACTACCACTCTCAAATCCCTTGCCACAGGGATGATATTCCTGACCAAGGTGCCAGACAGCTAAACCTGGCCAATCCACCCACTCAGCATTTCCTACTCCAGCCCCTGTCACATGCTTATCATAACCTATCAGAGGCCAGGCCACCTGTGAAAGCACACGTCACATACCAAATCTGCTGTCAATACTGCACAGCTTTTTATGATGGTATGACAACCAACCAGCTGACCACCACGATGAATGGCCACCATCAAACTGTTGCCATAAAAAAGTTGACCACCCTGTGGCACAACAAGCAACTGGGCACAATGTGGTTAAGTTCAATGACTGCTTCACAACCTGGGCCATCTGGATCCTTTCCTCCACAACCAGCCTATCTGATCTGTGCAGGTAGAAGCTGTACTTGCAACACATCCTCACTCCCACAATCATCCTGGCCTCAATCTCCAGTAATCCATGTCCCCACACCCTCCATCCAACTGTTTCCCCTCTCTCTGTGCTCTCACCCATTCTCAATTCACGTCCCCTCATGACCTTCAGCATGTGCCACTCCTCAGATGCTCTGACAAGCGTACATCATCTCATACCCAGCCCGTGTACCTGCCATCTCTTCCTCCAATATTCCTAGCAAGCTCACCAGCCGCCTCCCTTTGGCAAAAATTTTAAGAACTTGCTTGACATATAATGTGTAAAGAGGGTGGATTCTATACACACACTATGTAAAATGGCCAATTATATTGGATCATTAGAGTAAAGGGAATAAGGAAACAGTGTATGGAATGATCCAAAATAAGAGAAGACAAATGGCAGGGAATGTAAAAATGTACAGATGAAATGAAATGTCGTGTGACGAGGGCCTCCCATGGGGTAGACCGTTCGCCTGGTGCAAGTCTTTCGATTTGACGCCACTTCGACGACTTGAGCGTCGATGGGAATGAAATGATGATGATTAGGACAACACAACACCCAGTCCCTGAGCGGAGAAAATCTCCGACCCAGCCGGGAATCGAACCCGGGCCCTTTGGATTGACAGTCTGTCGCGCTGACCACTCAGCTACCGGGGGCGGACAATGTACAGATGGGAATGAAGTAGAGGAGGACCTGTAAGAGCCACAGAAGTTATATTTTGATGATCTTCTGAGTCCAGAGGGTGTAGAAGAGTAAGATAGGGACATAGATAAGAGAAAGCTTGAACTGGAAATGGAAAGAGACCTGATATGTACAAAAGTGAAGGATCCACTAATGAAACTACTAAGGTAGTTGAAAACAAATAATTCATTGGGTCCAGATAGCACCCCAATTCAGTTTTTCTAAGAGTTCTCTACAGTACTGGTCCCTTATTTAGTCGGTGTTTATCATGAATCTCTCGCCCAGTGCAAAGTCCTGAGCAACTGGAAAAAATAATAAATGAAAAGCACCAGTTTGCATTTGTTCTACAATATTACTTTTATTGCTAACCGGTTTTCGGCTTACAAGGCCATCTTAAGTCTGAAGATGGCCTTGTAAGCCGAAAACCGGTTAGCAATTAGCTGGTGCTTTTCATTTATTATTATAATGTTGTTCTACCAAGAACCGACGGAAGATACTGTTAATAACAACTGGAAAAAAGCCCAGGTGACTCTGTGTATAAGAAGGGCAAAAGGATGGACTTAAGGATGGACTTGAAAAATTACAGATCAATATCCCTAACATCGGTTTGTTTCAGAATCCTTGAACGTATTCTCAGTCTAAATACAACAAATTTTCTTGAGACCAAAAAGCTTAGGTCCATGAATCAGCATGGTTTCAGAAAGCACCGCTCATGTGAAACTCAGCTTGCCCTTTTCTCGCATGATATTCTGCAAACTATGGATGAAGGATAGCAAGCAGATTCCATATTTCTACATTTCTGGAAAGTGTTTGACACAGTGCCCCACTGCAGGCTGTTAAAGAATGAACAAGCATATCAAATAGGTTCCAGATAAGTGAGTGGCCTTCAGACTTGTTAATTAATAGAACCCAGTATGTTATCCTTGACAATGAATGTTCACCAGAGACAAGAACATCATTAGGAGTGCCCCAGGGAAGTGTGATAGGACCACTGTTATTCTCTATGGACATAAATGATTTGGTGAACAGGGTGACCAGCAATCTGTGATCGTTCGCTGATGGTGCTATGGTGTATGATAGATAAGGTGTCATCGTTGAGTGACTGCAGGAGAATACAAGATGACTTAAGACTAAATTTCTAGATGGTGTGATGAATGGCTGCTAGCTTTAAATGTAGAAAAACGCAAGTTAATGCAGATAAGTAGAAAAAACAAACCAGTTATGTTCGGATACAGCACTAGGAGTGTCCTGCTTGACACAGTCATGTCATTTAAATAACTGAGCATAAAACTGCAAAGTGATATGAAATGGAAGGAGCACATGAGAATTGTATTAGGAAAGGTGAACAGTCTACTTAGATTTATTGGGAGACTTCTAGGGAAGTGTGGTTTGTCTGTAAAGGAGACTGCATATAAGACACTGGTGCGACCTATTCTTCGGTTTATTGGTATAATACTGGGGAAGTGCAATCAGTCTACAAAGGAGATTGCTTACAAATCACTCATATGACCCATCCTAGAATATGGTTTAAGGGTGTTGGACTCATACCAGATAGGACTAACAGATGATGATTTGGACTTATACAGAGAAGTGCAGCACGAATGATCATAGGTTTTTTTTAATCCATAGGAGAGTGTCACAAAGATACTGAAGGAACTGAACTGGAAGACTCTTAAAGACAGATGTAAACTATAACTGAGAAAGTCTATATACACAGTTTCAAGAACTGTCTTTAAATGATTACTCTATGAATACACTACAACCCGTACGTATCGCTCACAGAGAGACCATTAGGATAAGATTAGAATATTTACTGCACACACAAATGAATTAAGTCAATCATTATTCCCGCAATGCATATGGGAATGGAACAGGAAGGGTCCCTAATAACTGGATGAGGCTCTGAGTACTATGGGACTTACCTGATAACTGGTACAATGGTATGTAGCCTCTGCTATGCACCTCACAGTGGTTTGCAGAGTACAGATGTAGATGTACAGTACTGCTTGAGTGTTTGGGGTCTGTACCACATTCGATTGAAGGAAGACCCGAAGCAATTCAGAGGTGGGGTGCTAAATTTGTTACTGGTGGGTTCAGACATCATGAATATAAGATATGAGAAATCAGGGCTCATGCAGAGGAGACGCATAGACAGTCATTTTTCCCTCATTATATTTTTGAGAGGAACAGGGAAGGAATGACTAGTAGTGGTATGGGGTACCCTCTGCTATGGGCTGTAAGGTCGATTGTGGAGTATCTATGTAGATGTAAAACATGAAAGGAGCAAAGGCAACAGGTTTGGAGCAGCAGAGGATGTGTATACACAGTTAATGTAGACAATTTTTAGAGCTGTGTGGAAGAAAATGACATTTCCAGAAGACAGATAGAAGAGAGTAATTTTATCTGTCTTCAAGAATGGATGATGAAAGGATATATACAAAAATATAAGGGCTTTTTCCATATATGACACTGTGCAAAAAGTCCACAAGAGAATTCTAGAGAGACAAATCTAGAGAACAGTTGAAAAGTAGCTGAGGGAAGAACAGTGTGGCTTGAGGCCAGGGAAGTTCACAGTAGAACTGCTACAGAAGCATTACTACGAGTTTGTCAGACATCTGCGTTCTGTGTTCACATTAGACATAGAACACTGTATTTGGAAAGGAGTAGAGAATCAAACTGTATCAAGTACATAAGAACTGTACATGGCAAATGTAGGTGCAAAAAGTGGGAAGAGAGCCAATAGGACGGCTAATGCACAGAAATGATATGAAACAAGGCTGTGCACTTTCTCCCTCGCTTTTCAAAATTGTGGAGGATGATATAACAATAGAAGTGACAAGGAAATTGGCGAGAGGATAACAGCGATGTTGTTTGTTGATGATTTGATGTTATGGGGACACAATGAGGAGGCAGCACAAGAGCAGTTAGATGTTTGGGGATAAGTCATGCACGAATATGATGTTAAATATAATGCAAAGAAGAATGATCTTTTGGTCAGAACTACTTTGTAGTAAACATGACACTTGCTGGCGAGCAGCTGAAAACGGGAAAGTTTCAAAAGTCTGGGGTGTATAATACAGGAAAATGGAAGAAATGACCAAGAGATAAGTGAATGGGCAAGGTAAACTCATAGCTGAGTGAGAAGTGTTAGAGGAAAGATGTGAAACAATGAAGCCCTCAGAAAAGTAAAATAATATCCAAAAGAGAAGAGAAAACTGAGCCAGATTTGTGACAGAAAGGTGGTGGGGAGACAAGAGAATACAAAAAGGATTGTGTTTCAAGCAGCTCCAGCCAATGGCTGAAAACTGTACTGTGAAGACGATGACGCTCTAAAATTCAATTTTTTATGAAAATTGATAACTCCTCCTTGTGTCAGTGTGTATATAAATAACTTGAAGAAATTAGGTTATCGCCTATTGCAATAATTATACTTCTAAAAGTTTTTTCAAGTTATTTCAATAGAAAATATTTACCCATAGTATCATCATGGAAACCTGTAGCCCTACACACCATATCACTCCTCAACTGACTTTTCCCATATTTATTGTACCTGTCTAATTTATTTCTATTACCATAACCTAATAGCTTCTTCAAATTATTGGACAAGACTGTCCACAAACATTTTTTGTAGATTTTTTAACCTGACATGACTAGAAATCGCATGGTAACATACACTAAATACAACATTTTCTTTCACTAGTATGCAACTATTGAGATAGATACATTCATCCATTTTTCTAACAGGTTTGTTGTATAACTTACATATGATTATAGAAAGTTGCATTGAAGTAACCATCAAAATTGTGTCAACCTAGGTTACTTGAACCAAATTTAATGAACAATTTGTATCTCTACTTATTACTTGAAAATAAATACTATTTCAAGGTGTAGTTCTTATTTCCTGCATTGCTGTAATACAGCTTTTATCATAATAGGCTAATTAATATGACTGTGCTGCAGTCTCAGAGAAATTAAAAGTTAGTAGGTAAAATTCTGAATATAAATACAGCCAAGTGAAGGATAAGTGACATACAAAACACAACAGCATAGGCAGATACACAAAGAACAGGAAATGTGTAACTTGACAGATAATAAAATGAAGTATTTTTTCCTACTGCTATTACTGACTAAATTCACTATCTACAATATGTATGAGCAATGTAGTGTAATTCACTGTCATGGTTTACTAATGAATGTCAATCTGTTGCTGGTAACTCACCGGAAACATTCACTGACTAGTACAGTACATTTTACTTGTGCTTCTTCTGTTCCACCATAATTAACAATGCATGCCAGAAGTCTGACAGTTTCTGCTTTTGCATGGAAAATTGGTACAATCAGAAACGATGTTGGGTCTGGTGTTACTAGATTCTTTAGCATGTTGTGAAGTTCTGGATCAAGCTCTGAGGAAGAGGCTGTAATCGAACACCTCCTTTTTACTGCTACATGAAGAATGTTATTCCGTACCTGCAAGTGTATTTAACAAAATAATAAAATCCGAATCCAGAAAACAACCGTAAAACTAGTGATGCGACAAATCTGCAAAAGTTTAACTAATGTAACAAATTTAACAATTCGATAGTAATCAATTTTTAATGTGTGAAAAACTGAAAAACACTCAAGTTGTTGACGCCAAGATCGTATATCACTGAGTTACATCTAGCGTTCAATTAGCGCCTTTCTACATCATCGAGAATTACAAAAGACTCACTGGAAATCGCAGTTCATGATCCAGCTGGTTATCACCCAGGACCTGAACTAAAGCCTCTTCATTCTCAGGCAGGAGAGGCACCAGAAACACTAATTCAGCTCCCGTACGGTCTTGTAGCTGAAGATACAGTAACAATCATTGTTAGCATTGCTAGTTGTTAGTCATTCGTTATTCGACGAAGTTTATGGACTCTGTCATGACTTACATATCTGTTAACTTTCTTCTGTATTTCGAAGCCATTGAGATCAAATAAGGATGCACAAAATTCTAGGAGGAGATTTGGGTCGCTGGGAAATGAATTTTCTGTTGCCATTGTTATGACTGTACCACTGCAGCCGGTGCTCACACTTTGCTTTAGGATTAGTTCCACTCAGTCTTAATATTATGTCGTTCTTATCTGCTCCGATAGTGACCAACGCAAAATGATATTTTGTCTGTATATGACGCGACAGAATGAACGACGTTTTATCAGCAATTCATAATCTTCAGCTGGTCCCATCCCATTGATTCCTTTCTTTCTTTAATTCTTTTTATCTTTTTGACAGCACTTCCAGAACCAAATCTATCGCAGCCTCTTCTTTGCCGGCAGAGATGCAGCACGGGTACAGTAGGTTATTGATTTCTATCTTTATGTCGTGCAAACGTTGTGGTTATAACTTTATTTCTCGTTCGTCAGTTAAATAATTGCTGAACTGTGTGACTTCGGTTATTCAGATGAAACATTTCCTGTTAAATCGTTTCAAGTATCGAACAGTGAACCCACTTATTGTCTGAGTTGGTGCTGTGATATCTTTGGTCGGTGCGGATTCGATCCCTTTGGGCGTTAAAATAATGTGTTATTGAGAGTGTTGTAAATTGCTTTACACGTGAAGTTTTGTATGATATACAGCTTATTGACTGATTATTTTACAATACAATGCACAACCATTAAACATAAGTCGCAGTCGTAGCACATTTATTTATACGTGCAGTTTAGTGAAGTGCTATTAAACATAGTTTACAAAATGGCTTCAAGTGATTCAGCGGGCGATGATTCGCTTTACCCAATAGCAGTTCTGATTGACGAATTGAAGAACGAAGATGTTCAGGTGAGAAAATGTTATGAATGAGGAATTTGTATACTGACTGTTAACCCTTTAGTCTTGTGGGTATTGAAGTCAACGTAACCTCATCTGCAATTGCATGTGACAAACCGTTGATTAAAAATGATTATATTTCAGCTGCGATTAAATTCCATCAAGAAGCTGTCAACCATTGCACTTGCGTTAGGTGTTGAAAGAACACGAAGTGAACTGATACCTTTCCTGACGGAAACAATTTATGATGAAGATGAAGTACTCCTGGCATTGGCAGAACAGCTTGGAAATTTCACCCCCCTTGTCGGCGGCCCAGAACATGTACACTGCTTGCTGGTGAGTTTTAATATCACACAATCCTGTATAAGTAATGTTGATTTAATAGTTTTGTTGACATAGTCCAAAATGTGTAGTGTAAAGTATTTATAGCATTTCCAACATAGAGCTACAGGTACGGTAATTGTTCTAGAGCCCCTAGTCAGTAGCACATTATTTGTACTCTAAACATCCCAAAATAATATTACGTTCCTTGGTGAGCCAGCTGTAATTTGAACCTTTCTTTTTACTTGGAAGTATTTCACGGATCAGTGTAATATTCCATGGCTACTGACACTCTTCACTGCTGTGTCAGCTATTTGCCACTGATTCAGTTATTTCATAAGATACCTGCTACAGAATCAGTTTGCTATGTGAAAAATTATTAATGTGCTAGGAAATTATGGACCAGGATCTTAGAATTTATTTTCCTTTTTTTGAGCAAAGATTGGGGAATCCTTATATGATCATTATTAATTAGAATGTGAAAGGCACAAAATGTGTTGGCCTAAAGTACCAGTGAAGCAATTTATTTTTTATTTATTTAGTTTTCTAGTAAGGTTGAATATAATTTTTAATAGTGACTACTTTTGAACATTTGCATTAACTTTCAAACTATTGCCCGCATCAGGATGTTTAATTCTAATAAAAAATATGATAAACAAAATGTTAAAACACACAAATACATTTCCAGCATTCTTTGTGCACAGATCACATAGGTGCAATACATTGCTTATGACATTCTTCTTGCACCTCTAGTATGTGATTGTAGTACAACTGCAGATAAACATTTGAAGGGATTGTCTATATGCCAAGTGAACATAACAAATGTGGTAAGGACACTTTGACAGGTGCCCTGAGGTGTTAACTATGTGTTGTGTGCACAGTTTCCATTTACATCCAATTGTACCTCACTTTATTATATAACCAAATAGACTATATATAATAGTGCCTGCTGCTGTAGTCAAGATATTTTTAGGGTTAAAATTATTGTTTTATTGTTTTAACCAAACCTGTATTGCAACAGTGTTCATAACATGTAGACCGCATGTAGAGTTGTCAAAATAATACGCAAATGTGGCAGCACGTGTGATCATTGATAATACAATGTAATGTCATGGGTACAGGTTTAATTTTTAATTGCGGTTGTAATTTCACAACCACATTTGATTAAAATTACATAAGCTTTTAAACGGAAAAGTATGTTTGGGAATGCATAGGCTATATGAAATTGAGAGTTACTGTTTGCTGTAAACAGGCGTAGTAAATATTCTCTCTTCTTGAGAAAGCAGTTGATAGTTCTAGAAGCCATGATGTATATACTTTTGTATGTTTGTAAGCAGTATTGACACTGCATTTATGTCTCGTAATTTATGAAGTATGAGATACAATAGTTTTTACAGAGGGTTATCATACAGTCTTATTGTCAACATAAGAAATCGTTTAGGCAATATAATGTTCCTTTTCAGGGTTCCCTACCTCAGTCGATAAAAATAGAATGCTTCTAGGATAACTTTCTGTCTGTTAAGACCCCGCTTTTTCTCAGGAGCAGCTAGTGGTATCAAGTTAAAATTTGCAAAATACATACTAAACTCCAGGGTCCTTTGGCGATGTGGAAAACTTAACCTCCTAAGTCTATGCAGACTAAAGATAGTGCTATTTATGTCACATATTTTGATACCCGCAAATGCACTTATTGAAACCTATTGATGAACTATGCATATGCATAATTAAATTTGTGTGGTACCCTCAGAGCGCAAATCCTATTCGCCCTTGTGTGGTTTTTCCACTAAAATTGTGCTTCAGAATTTTTGTGCGTACATGCATATCCTATTTTGTTCCGTCGTTCTGATGTGTTAGTGAGATGAGTCTCTTATACCAACTTTTGACCTCCTCCTGCTTTTTCTTCTGTGCTATCTCATTTATTGTTTCACCTGTTCAGTAATTTTTAGTGTGTATCTAAATTGCAGCTTCGATTGTGCTCAGATTGTCCAGCTGCATTTTATACTTATTTTGGTGAATTTTGATGAATTTCATCAGGTGGTCATGTAATGGATGTTTACATTTAGTTCCCTCAGTTTGTTTGCATGATCAGTCACTTACTGTTTTGTTTTGAAATCTATCCTATAGTGCGTTTAAATTTAGTGGCAACTTTTGACGTTCGGCTAACCAGAGACGGATGTGACGCCGTTGCCCAGGTAACACCAATGACAAGCCTGCTTTCCCTGTCATGCCACCAGCGGCCCAGCTGGTAAAGCACCCCTGTTGCCAAACCATGAGTAAACAATACCATGTGGCGTCGTGCAGTAGATGTGTCAGCAGTCGTTAGCTCTTGTTGTACTGTCATATTTTATGGCATTGAAATGTTCTGTAGTCATCATGTATTGTGAAGAAGTGTTTTGTGTTTGCGTTGCATTAATAGCAACAGTGCAATACATCTGAATAAGAGATTTGCGATAAAAGTATTGTCCAGGGTCGCCGTTCACCAGCTGGGAAGAGAACGTTGTGCTGCAAAACGTTCCTCAGAATTTGACAGTAGTAATGGACAGAACACCATACTACACAGTTGTGATGCATAAATCTCCAACAATACAGTGGAGGAAATATGTTTTGCACTGTGTACAAAGAAATGTTGCCTGAGATAAAGTTGAACCTAATGTGTATAAAGTGAAGTTAATGGAACTTCTAGTGCCGTATAAGCCAAAGTTTCACGCCACCAGGTTGGCAAATTGGCTAAACATGAAGTGCGTAGTTTAATCAGGCATCCTCCGTATCATGCTTATTTAAACCCGACAGAGTGTATAGGCTGAGGGGAAAAGTAATGTGGCAAAAAGCAACAAGAAGTTTAGGGTCAATGGAGGCGTCTGATCCCACCTCTTGGTTTTGACCCGGGACGTAAGGGTGTTGTGTGACGTCTTGATGACATGGAGTTTAGTTTGTGAGTGTGTTGTTTTTGTAGATGTCGTCTTGTTGTGGTTGGTGGTGGTGGTGGTGGTGGTGGTGGTGGTGGTGGTGGTGGGCGGCGTGTGTGTGTGTGTGTGTGTGTGTGTGTGTGTGTGTGTGTGTGTATTGGGTTGATTTGGGTGTCGGTGCTTGAAGTGTGCATTTATCGGTTGTTACTGTTATAGAAGAGCAGTGAGTTAAGAATTAAGTTTCTATTGTATCTGTCATTGTGGTGGTGTTTGATGTTATCGGTTGCTGCTTGTTGCGTGGTAAGTCATTTAATTCAATTTGTGGCTTCTTTCGTTAGGTATGGATATGACTTCTACGTTTAATAGTGCGCGTCTGCTTGCTGAAATGGGGGACGACATGTTGTCCGTTATTAAGTTTCCCGAAACTTTTTGGGCTTGTGGCGGAGATGGTGAAATGCAGCGTATGCAAGCAGAATATGCGAGGGTGGTTGTTGTTGTTGTTCCCCGTGTGTGATTTTTTTTTTTTTTTTAAAGTGGTGGCTGGCCTAGTGTGCAGCACCAGAACATTTTTTGTTGCAAGTGGTCTTTTTTTTCCGGTGGGGATTTTGCGTGTTGTTGGCTCAGTGTTATTTACTGCATATGTTGGTGGTTGATGTTTTGGTATCGGCACTTGTGGTTGATTTGTGTGTCTTAGTGAAGAGTTTGACAGAGCACTGAAAGACCTGAGTCGAAACAAGGCCCCCGGAGTAGACAACATTCCATTGGAACTACTGACGGCCTTGGGAGAGCCAGTCCTGACAAAACTCTACCATCTGGTGAGCAAGATGTATGAGACAGGCGAAATACCCTCACACTTCAAGAAGAATATAATAATTCCAATCCCAAAGAAAGCAGGTGTTGACAGATGTGAAAATTGCCGAACTATCAGTTTAATAAGTCACAGCTGCAAAATACTAACGTGAATTCTTTACAGACGAATGGAAAAACTAGTAGAAGCCAACCTCGGGGAAGATCAGTTTAGATTCCGTAGAAACACTGGAACACGTGAGGCAATACTGACCTTACGACTTATCTTAGAAGAAAGATTAAGGTAAGGCAAACCTACGTTTCTAGCATTTGTAGACTTAGAGAAAGCTTTTGACAGTGTTGACTGGAATACTCTCTTTCAAATTCTAAAGGTGGCAGGGGTAAAATACAGGGAGCGAAAGGCTATTTACAATTTGTACAGAAACCAGATGGCAGTTATAAGAGTCGAGGGGCATGAAAGGGAAGCAGTGGTTGGGAAGGGAGTGAGACAGGGTTGTAGCCTCTCCCCGATGCTATTCAATCTGTATATTGAGCAAGCAGTAAAGGAAACGAAAGAAATGTTCAGAGTAGGTATTAAAATCCATGGAGAAGAAACAAAAACTTTGAGGTTCGCTGATGACATTGTAATTCTGTCAGAGACGCAAAGGACTTGGAAGAGCAGTTGAATGGAATGGACAGTGCCTTGAAAGGAGGGTATAAGATGAACATCAACAAAAGCAAAACAAGAATAATGGAGTGTAGTCTAATTAAGTCTGGTGATGCTGAGGGAATTAGATTAGGAAATGAGGCACTTAAAGTAGTAAAGGAGTTTTGCTATTTGGGGAGCAAAATAACTGCTGATGGTCGAAGTAGAGAGGATATAAAATGTAGGCTGGCAATGGCAAGGAAAGCATTTCTGAAGATGAGAAATTTGTTAACATCGAGTATTGATTTAAGTGTCAGGAAGTCAATTCTGAAAGTATTCGTATGGACTGTAGCAATGTATGGAAGTGAAACATGGACGATAAATAGTTTGGACGAGAAGAGAATAGAAGCTTTCGAAATGTGGTGCTACAGAAGAATGCTGAAGATTAGATGGGTAGATCACATAGCTAATGAGGAAGTATTGAATAGGATTGGGGAGAACAGAAGTTTGTGGCACAACTTGACCAGAAGAAGGGATCGGTTGGTAGGACATGTTCTGAGGCATCAAGGGATCACCAATTTAGTATTGGAGGGCAGCGTGGAGGGTAAAAATCGTAGAGGGAGACCAAGAGATGAGTACACTAAGCAGATTCAGAAGGATGTAGGTTGCAGTAGGTACTGGGAGATGAAAAAGCTTGCAGAGGATAGAGTAGCATGGAGAGCTGCATCAAACCAGTCTCAGGACTGAAGACAACAACAACAACAGGGGAAGTACTAGATTTCAATTTTTTTTGGTATCATCAGTTGTATTTGAGCTATATATGTTGTGGGAATTGAACGATTCCAATTTGTCGTCATAGCTGTGTTTTGGTATTATGTGCTGCTGTTGACCTACATAGGTCAAGGGAAGTGTCAGATTCCAATTTTTATTGTTTTAGGTGTTGGTTCTGTGGTATCAACAGTTGCAGTGTGATTATAATTTTTGGAATAGTTTGTTTTTATTTTGTGGTATCGACAGTTGGGGTTGAGCTACGTAGGTGAAGGGAAATGACCGATTCGTGTCGATATTGTGCGTGTAGTGGTATTTGGGAATTTTGTGGTGCTTTTATGTCATCGTTTTGTGTTTTTTGGGACCGTGGTGTGTGTCTGCATGTGTTTATATTTAGTTTGTCCCCATCCAAAATCCCCCAATTTCCCACACTGGTCCCGTTAGTTTGATTATAGTTTTTGAGGGAGATGTGTGTGTTGGTTTTATATGTATTTTTGTGTTTGTGTAATGACGTCATAGGTGTCATATTGGTGACGTTGAGAATGGTCGTTTCCGCCATATTGGTGAGTTCATGGGTCAAATCAGATGGGTGGAATCGGGCACTTCTGTAATCCTGAAGTTTACGCTCACTGAGACTGAAATACTGACAAAAGAAGCCACTGCAAATGTTACACAATGGGGCTGGTCTTGAGTTCTCAGCCATAGCAAAAGGCAGTTGAGGAGACGTTGATTCATGAAGGACTGTCACGAGCTTTGAAGAATACATAACTTCTCTTGTCCTGTTGTCAGAACACAGCAGAGTTTTGAAATATTCGTCTGAGTAACATTCTAATTCTAATGCATTTGAAATTGCCACAGAATACTGAAATAGTGTTATTACACTAACAACTGAGGGCTAGTGAGGTCAATAGCTTTTGGAAAGGCCCATTCTTGACATAAGAATAAACTTGTAACTTCTTCACTTATATTGTCACAAATCCTGCAGCAATTCTCATTTCACTAGCCTTCGATGGCCCTAAGTAGTTACATTATTTCAGTGAAAAAGTCTGTAGTCATTTGAATATCACGATAGATACGGAAGTTTCGCATATTAATCGTATGGCAAAAGACACTCATGTTTGCGCACTGTCGTTTGTCAAAGTCTTGTTTGGATATCTCAAACTATTTATAAGGTATGAGGAATGTGTGAGTATTTCCCTCCCCTCCCCCGCCCCATTGAACCATGTGTTTGTCATTAAATTTTTTCGAAATTGGGAACAGGCGGCGGTATCCATACAAGTTTAAAGAATAATTCAATATATCATCCACATGTAATACGCAGCAGCATGTAACTTACGCACCAAACAGAAATTCATGGCAATACCTATTTTTTACTGCAAACTAAGAATTTCTTGCTGTTGTTTTGCTACTATCGAACTATCACAATAACTATGACCATTAAAGAATCGATAGCTGCTTTATCCGGAAGATGACAAATTAAACTAAAAGATGTGCGAGAATTAGAGTTTATTACAGGATAGTTCCTTTAAAATCATTTCAGAAAGATTGCAGATCGGCCAGCTTGTTGTTCACACAGTCAAGCTACCCCGTCAGGTTCCATGCCGAATAGGACTGGCATTGTACTGTGGTCGTCTGCTGACACACCCAGTACATGCTGGCAGCTACGCTTCCCTCTACTCGCTCTGTACTGAATTGTCAAAAGTTGTAACTTATTTTAAACGCACTGTCCTGTATCTTACAAACTGCTTGTGTGTTATGCCCCCTTCTTTGTGGTTTGTGTTATGGAAAGGGTTGGATACTTTGTTCCATTTGCCTACACAATGTAACATTTTGAAATGTCCTACTTTTTAGACATATTACGTATTTTTCAGCCTACACAGCAGTTTGTCTTCATTAACAATGGAATGCTTCATTGGTACATCACTTTTTATTTTGAATAAGATGAAGTCAGAATCTTGCTTTGTCTAAGCTTGCTGGTGTGTTTCTGGAATTTTCACCTGTAGTTCCACCACAAACATTTAACACCAAAGACTGCTTTACCTATTGCTTTTATCTCATTTGTTACTGGAAACTTTATGGAAAAATGAACTACAGCTTGTCTATAGCACATCTTTATTTCATATTTTGTAATTGTTCCGACATAAGACATTTTGAGGGGTTGGGTGTTTTGTCAGGTATCAGTGTCATCCATGCACAATTCAACGTTACTCTAATGTCTTCATTACGTGCTGCATGAGACTGGTAGTGGAGTGGAATGGGTGCAATGTTATGACCTATTGGGTACACAGTGCACACACCACGTTAGACTGAGATAATTTGACATCAGAAATAGAGCATCTGCTCTCCATATTCTGCAAAAACAGATAAACTGTCATATTCTGAATTCCTTTCAGCCAGCCACTCTGCCACGTGTTACAGAAGAAGAGCAAAATATAGCAAAGGCTGTGGCTGACCTACCAAGATAACAGGATTCTTCAGAAGCAGGATATCGAGTGTGTGTTCTGTCCACCTACAAAAATATGAGGACTACAGGGAAATTTGAAAGGTGGTCTAGGTTTCCAAAACTGAGGAACTGATAGTGTACGGTGCCTAGCATATCATACATTGCCAAACAACTAAGGCTGTGAGCAACACACACACCTGGCTTAGAGGGCAACTAAATCAGCTATTGCCAAACACTGTGTAGATCTTAATCACACCATGATATTTGGGGGAGGGGGGGGGGAGAGATTCTGCCTCTGACCTTCACTTTCCCCCACCCAGAGAGAGAGAGAGAGAGAGAGAGAGAGACTGTTATGAGAGTATCATTAGAGATACAGGTTGCGGAAAACTTCATGAATCCTAACACAGGGCACCAACTCGGCAAAGTCTGGGTCAGTGCACTAGAGTTGCTAAAATGCAATGATTGCAAAAGCAGAACTCAAAAAAAAAAAAAAAAAAAATTTGCCTTTATATTACCATAGTGCAATTAAAATTACTTGACAGTTGATGTCCATCACTTGCGGCAAGTGTTGCTACATTCGGTTGCTACTCTGCTACATACGACAGACACATGGCGCATCACTTCGCAAGTGCTGTTAACAGGTCTGCGCATGTTCAGTATTTATTGGCAATACTAGTCTGTCATATCTTTAAAATATTAAACAAATCCACACACCATCATTAATGCAATTTTACAAGGTTATATTTGCTTGACATTATTCCACTCTGGGGGCAAACTAGTTTGATGTGAAAACACCTGAAGTAACAAACTTCAAACTAACACAATTGCTTCAGTAGAGTGTTTATTCTGATTGTCGGTTTCCACAAACTATGTTGCCACACTCTGAACAAGTGCTTTACTAAAGTACAGATGTTTTGGCATTTGAAGTTAGTTCCTTCTGTTTTTATCATTTTACAAACTTAAAAAGTCAAAACACTGAAAAGAAAGTGTGTGTGCTGCAATTATTTTAGCTGTAGTTAGTAAACAACAGAAAACAAAAAAAACAAAAAGTGGCCAATACATTCAAGAAGAGTTTAGAAAGAAACTACTTGTATGTTGATTGACTGGCTAAAATCGTTACCACAGAAACAAAAGATGTCAAACAATTTTTGTATCAATCCTGCATTTTATGACAAATTATTGATGTTGGTAATATAAAACAAAAAACTGGAATTCGTCAATAGGAGAGGCAATCACAGTCATCGAGAGATTAGGTAGAACTGAGATTTCTGGCAACAGGCAGATCGTTCGAATGTTCAAAATTTAGTACTTTAATGTTATTAAACACAGTTAGAGAAAATGTTATTGAAGCCTGTGAAGTAAGTATATCTGCCCTGCAGTGATATATTCAGGTAATTAATGTAAATAATATGGTGAGGCTGACATGTGTATCATAGCCATTGCATGTACATGATGAGGCCTACAATGTTTCAAAATTAAAGAAAAAAATAATGCCATGGGGAGTCCTCTATTGACCCTGTAAAGTGATAAATAAGATTGCTACTGCATAGTGCTATTAAAACTGTTTTCTGTTAAGGCTGCTACAAAAATTGAATCTGAAGATATAATCAAAGGTGAACTGAAAACATGAAGAGGTCACAGTAGCGCTGTGCTGTGTGGCTGGTCCTTGAGGCCGTGCCAATACCTGAATGACAAATAGTGTCAAACCGTCAATGCTCGACCCCACATGCTCAGTACATATAGAGAATATTTTTGGGTCCATCAGTACTAATTGTCAATATTTCTAGTATACATCAATACGTGCCCTCAAGTGGTCAGCATAATGGTGGATTGACAGTATTATTGAAAGTGTGAGGTGTCCCTTTTCTTACATGTAATACGAAGCAATGTTGGCATTGGCCATTGTGAGGTGCTCTGTTGACAACTGATTTTGGCTGACTGAATTCCTATTTCACCCACAACCTTGTGGTATGCAGTGTACCCGAGAAAATGGCGGTCAACAACTTGCTACAGAACTATTCGTAAAGATCATTTTTTCATGGCAGTTAAAGCTAATGTCTACAAGCAAACTCAAAGAGAGAAATCAGTGTTAAAAGCAAATTATTATTTTTCAGTTTCATTGGTTACAAGAAACTACCCGCACACTGGCTTCAAGAACTGACACGTTACACTTCATAGGCAACACAGGCATGGCACAGAAATAAAGTAAGGAAACTTTCTTGTGCACATACCTTCAGCAATTGCGAGCTGCAGGCAGCTGTATTGCCCAAAACAAGGTGGATACCACTCACTAGAGAGTCACCAGTGGATGAGTAGCTAGAAGCAGTAATAAAGTTCCATAACACTACCTTCGAGAAGACCTTCATTATTACACACTTCGTCAGTTACTCCCTTCTTATGCATCACAACAGCCTTCTAGTCTATTTCGGTGACATTTTCCATGGCCTGAATAGTCAGTTTCTCAACTTCACTCCAAGTAACATTTTTATATTCGTGAGCGACATATTCTCTTACTTGCACCCACATGAATTCAATTGTGTTAAAGGGGCAGTTATAGGATGGTAGTATTATGAATCTGTGTTGTCATAACCAATAGATGTCTTCCTTTCGAGATTGGATTGGAGTCTTTACTTTTGAAAACTGAATGGTATGGGACATTGTCGAGAACAATCATTGACAGATTTTCTAAGCTTGGTAACAACATATTTTTTGAACCAATTTAAAAATGTTTCATGATTAATATCTTCAGGATACTCTTGACATTTTGTTGGATCTGAAAAGCAGTTGACAGTGAGGAATAAAGCCATGGTAGGTACCAATGTAGAAAGAGCAAGTCACGACCTTTGTCAGTCCAACCTTTTGGAACAGTGTGTTCTGCATTCACCTATGTTTCATCAATCTAAATAATGCCCTTGAAATTAATGCCTTATATTTCATGCAAAAATCTGAATCGCCATGCATCTATGTCTTCTCTTCCCATTAACATTTTACAGTGTGTGTGATATATATATATATATTCCTTTCACGCCGATCACCTGCCGCCCTACCTAAAACCTCTTTCCTCATTACCTTAGCCAGCTTCATCCTGACCCACAACTTCTTCACTTTTGAAGGCCAGACATACCAACAATTAAAGGGAACAGCCATGGGTACCAGGATGGCCCCCTCGTATGCCAACCTATTCATGGGTCGCTTAGAGGAAGCCTTCCTGGTTACCCAGGCCTGCCAACCCGAAGTTTGGTACAGATTTATTGATTACATTTTCGTGATCTGGACTCACAGTGAAGAAGAACTCCAGAATTTCCTCTCCAACCTTAACTCCTTTGGTTCCATCAGATTCACCTGGTCCTACTCCAAATCCCATGCCACTTTCCTTGACGTTGACCTCCACCTGTCCAATGGCCAGCTTCACACGTCCGTCCACATTAAACCCACCAACAAGCAACAGTACCTCCATTATGACAGCTGCCACCCATTCCACATCAAACGGTCCCTTCCCTACAGCCTTGGTCTTCGTGGCAAACGAATCTGCTCCAATCCGGAATCCTTGAACCATTACACCAACAACCTGAAAACAGCTTTTGCATCCCGTAACTACCCTCCCGACCTGGTACAGAAGCAAATAACTAGAGCCACATCCTCATCTCCTCAAACCCGGAACCTTCCACAGAAGAACCCCAAAAGTGCCCCACTTGTGACGGGATACTTTCCGGGACTGGATCAGATTCTGAATGTGGCTCTCCAGCAGGGATACGACTTCCTCAAATCCTGCCCTGAAATGAGATCCATCCTTCATGAAATCCTCCCCACTCCACCAAGAGTGTCTTTCCGCCGTCCACCTAACCTTCGCAACCTCTTAGTTCATCCCTATGAAATCCCCAAACCACCTTCCCTACCCTCTGGCTCCTACCCCTGTAACCGCCCCCGGTGTAAAACCTGTCCCATGCACCCTCCCACCACCACCTATTCCAGTCCTGTAACCCGGAAGGTGTACACGATCAAAGGCAGAGCCACGTGTGAAAGCACCCACGTGATTTACCAACTGACCTGCCTACACTGTGAAGCGTTCTATGTGGGAATGACCAGCAACAAACTGTCCATTCGCATGAATGGACACAGGCAGACAGTGTTTGTTGGTAATGAGGATCACCCTGTGGCTAAACATGCCTTGGTGCACGGCCAGCACATCTTGGCACAGTGTTACACCGTCCGGGTTATCTGGATACTTCCCACTAACACCAACCTGTCAGAACTCCGGAGATGGGAACTTGCCCTTCAGCATATCCTTTCTTCTCGCTATCCGCCAGGCCTCAATCTCCGCTAATTTCTAATTTCAATTTGCCGCCGCTCATACCTCACCTGTCTTTCAACTTCATCTTTGCCTCTGTACATCTGCCCCGACTGACATCTCTGCCCGAAAGGGATATGTGTGTGTGTGCGAGTGTATACCTGTCCTTTTTTCCCCCTAAGGTAAGTCTTTCCGCTCCCGGGATTGGAATGACTCCTTACCCTCTCCCTTAAAACCCATATCCTTTTGTCTTTCCTTCTCCTTCCCTCTTTCCTGACGAGGCAACCATTGGTTGCGAAAGCTAGAATTTTGTGTGTATGTTTGTGTTTGTTTGTGTGTCTATCGACCTGCCAGCGCTTTTGTTTGGTAAGTTTCATCATCTTTCTTTTTATATATATATATATATATATATATATATATATATATATATATATATATATATATATATATATATATATATATATATATATAATTTAAAACTTATTTTCTGCAGAACCAGTCCCAACGTTGATCTTCAGCCTTCAAAAAGCTTGTTGTACAAAGCTTATCTAACATAGGCCAGTCTGTTGTATGATAATTTTATCTGTGACACTAAACCATCTCGTGTGTGAAAGCATCCAGGTTTGTTACGCGTTTCTACATACTTTATTTGTTGCTTGGCGTATGAAGACAAGAGGGTCCTGCTTCAGTTCTTTCTGTTTTGTATTTCTCTTTATTAATACAAAGTACAGTCATTTCATATTAATACGATGTACGATTTGTTCACTAACCTTAACTGCACCTGCAGTTCACGTGGCTACTTTGGAAACCAGTAAGAGGGGTCCACCATTTTCGGCTTTCTTCTCTGACGTGTATCCTGGGTCTACCCCTTTTCTTTCACATTTCATCAGACATGATAAAACTACACAAAAAAAATACATGAACAACGATGGTAATAGAATAATACGCCCAAGCCAAACAATGGAAGTGAAGTGAGCACCTGGTGTGGTAGTTCGGCAATGGGGAATAGTTTGAGCATGATGTTCAACACTGTGTTCAGAAGAAGGCAGCTCCAGTGTGTAAAGCGTCAACCATCAGGTAGTTTCAATCAGACTAAAAGTCATTATAATTCACTGACTGTGGCTGGACAGGTTTACAGCTACATCTATACTTTGCAAACCACCATATGGTGCATGGCAGAAGGTATGTTATCTTGCACCAGTTATTAGTGTTTCTTCCTCTTCCATTCATATATGGAGTGTGGGAAGAATGATTGATTGAATACCTCTGTGCGTGCTGTAATTATTCTAATTTTTTCCTCATGGTACCTATGTGAGTGACTCGCAGAGGTTGTAGTGTATTCCTAGAGTAATCATTTAAAGCTGGTTCTTGTAACTTGTTAATAGACGTCTTGGGATAGTTTACATCTGTCTTAAAGAGTGCTATTTCAGTTCCTTCAGCACCATTTAGAGCAAGTTGCCAATCGCTGCACCACGTTGAAATCTTATCAAGATCTGACTGAATATTTATGCAATGTCTTTCAGGTAGTACTTCATTATAGACAACTGCATCATCTGCAAAAAGCCCGATTTTATTGTTAATATAGTTTGCAAGGTCATTAATATACAACAAAAACAGCAAGGGTCCCAATACACTTCCCTGAGGCACACCTGCAGTTACTTCATCTGACGATGACTTTCCATCCAAGATTACATGCTGTGTCCTGCCTACCAAAAGGTCCTCAATCCAGTCAAATATTTCAGTTAATACCCCATATAATCGTACTTTTGACAATAAGCGTAGGTACAGTACTGAGTCAAATGCTTTCCAGAAATTAAGAAACACTGCATCTACCGAGTTGCCTTGGTCCAAAGCTTTCAGTATGTCGTGTGAGAAAGCTGCAAGTTGGGTTTCACATGATCGATGTTTTCGAAATCCGTACCTGTTGGAATTGTCGAGGTATTTATGTTAAAGATACCTCATTATGTTGAAGCTCAGAATATGTCCTAAGATTCTATAACAAATTGCTGTCAAGAATACTGAATGGTAGTTATGTGGATCACTTCTACTACCCTTCTTGTAGACAGTTGCAACCTGCGCTGTTTTCCAAGAACTGGGCATGGTTTTTTGTTCGAGGGATGTGTGCTACATTATATTTAGAAGAGGGGCTAACTCAATCACAAATTCAGTGTAGAATCTGATAAGGATTTCTTTGGACCATGGAGCTTTGTTCAGTTTCAACGATTTCAGCCAACATTTGAAAATGGAGTTAAGCATTTTTGCTTTTGTTTTGTAACCCCCCCCCCCAATTTCATTTCCTGTATTATTCGTTAGGAACTGGAAACTAACTTTGGTGCTAATAATAGCCTTTACATATGACCAGAATTTCTTTGGTTTCTGAGAAAGATCACTTGACAATATTGTGCTGTGGTAGCCATTGAAGGCATCAAGCATTGCTCTTTTCATAGCCAAATTAATTTCATTCAGCATCTCTGTGCACTGTTTAATCTTTCGACCAACTTTGTTGTATGGGAGCGAAAGCTGGGTGGATTCAAGTTACCTTATCAACAAGGTTTAGGTTACGGATATGAAAGTAGCTAGGATGATTGCAGGTACTAGTAGATGGGAACAATGACAGGAGGGTGTCCACAATGAGGAAATCAAAGAAAAACTGGGAATGAACTCTATAGATGTAGCAGTCAGGGCGAACAGGCTTAGATGGTGGGGTCATGTTACATGCATGGGAGAAGCAAGATTACCAAGAGACTCATGGGTTCAGCAGTAGAGGGTAGGAGGAGTCGGGGCAGACCAAGGAGAAGGTACCTGCATTCGGTTAAGAATGATTTTGAAGTAATAGGTTTAACATCAGAAGAGGCACCAATGTTAGCACTGAATAGGAGATCGTGGAGGAATTTTATAAGGGGGACTATGCTCCAGACTGAATGCTGAAAGGCATAATCAGTCTTAAATGATGATGATGATGATGATGATGATGATGATATCTCTGTCTCTAGCCCTACTATTTGTTTTATACTTATTGTGCAGTAATCTGTTTCCTTAGAAGTTTCTTTGCAGTGACTATATACTACAGAGGTTCCCTTCCATTATGAACTGTTCTACTGGGTACTTACCTATCCAATGCATGGTCAGCTATTCTTTTAAACTTAAGTGAGAATTCCTGTACATGATCCTGTCCTGTACTGAAAGTTTGAAGTTCCTCATTGATATATGACACTACCTATTTTTTATATAAGTTACTGAACATGTATATCTTTCTGCTTGTTTTCGTTGTCCTTTGCACTTTGGTAATCATTGTTGCTACAACTGATCATGGTCACTGGTACCAGTTTTCATGCACACATCCTCAAAGAGGTCAGGTCTATTTGTTGCCATTAGATCCAATATATTTCTCTGAGTTGGGTTCCTGTCTGTCTATTCTAGATAGTTTTCAGAGAAGGCATTTAGTAAAGTTTCACATGATGTCTTGCCATGGCCACTTCTAACGAAACTATAATTTTCTCATTTAATTGTTTGGTGGTTAAAGTATCCACCGATGATTACAATATGATTGGGGAACTTATGTACAAATGAACTGAGGTTTCCTCTAGAGTTTTTGGTTACATCTGGAGAGTGGTCTTCTGAATTATAAAAGGATCCAATTATCATTCTGTGCCCAACCCTGAGACTTCATCTTGCCCAGACAATCTCACATGCAGCCTTGATTTCTATATCGGTGGTAATGGGTTTCTTGTCCATTTCCCATTAGCCTATCTTTCTGTGACATTTTAGTGTTTATGTATTGAAACCATTACTAAAACTAAGATAACATACAAGAAACATTACACAACAATGATGTTATAAACATCTAGACAGCTCTTAACTATTTCCAGTTCGTGACTTCACATGTGGTGGTATCATGTTGACAGTCTACAATTTCAGTTGTAGAGAAAAATTCATTTGCAGAATATAGTGATTATTGCGTGAGCACACGCATCAGTCTAAATCTGAACATCCTCAATGGCAATGTTTGAACATCTGGCAGGAGGTGGGTGAACATCTTCAGGGGTGCAGTGAGAAAACTGTCAAGAGTCTTACTTGGACGAAAGTTTACAATATCAATGTCGGCCTTATTTCCTTTGTTGTAGTTGGGTGTCTCTTGTAGAAGGGTCCTTGGTTTTCTTGTATGTAGACAAGATTCTTGAATACATACTGGCCAATATTGTCATTAATCCCAGCTGCTTGAAAATGGGTCTGCACTGGTCAAATGTCTTGCAGCAAGATTTATCAGGGTTGCCACAGGTCCTGGAAAGCAGGGGATATCAGGCAATTTCAAATGTGTCAGAGAAATCAGGAATATTTGGAAAAAACACTTGAAAAATCTCATTTTTTGTCTCATTAGATGAAATGGTTTGTGAGATGCCATGCATCGTCAGTGGTTGGGTGCGGCTGAGCACGTTTGCTGCTTGCCTACTCCCTCATCCCTACTACTTCTCCCCTTCCTACCACTCCCCTCAGTTTGCAGTCAGTGCTTCCACCGCTTGTCGCCTGTAGCCTAGCAGCTACAGATGAGAGGCACGGAGGTGTGAGGAGTGGTTTGTTTGGATCCGATTCTCAGAGATTATAGACACAGCTGCCGGAGACAGCAGTCATGTGTGCAAGAGTGGTGTGTGTGTGGGGGGGGGGGGGGGGGGGACCGTTTTCTGTGTGAATGTGTGTGTGCGCGCTTGTTTTCTGACAAAGGCTAACAGTCGAAAAATTTGTTGAGAGATTGTGATTGTCTTTCCTACATGCCTGTCTGCGGCTCATTGATCATCTTTTGTTGTTACCCATCCTCATTATTGATTCTCAGAGTATTTGCACAAGTTATCTGTTGCTTGAATTGATCATCGTGGTCCCATTTCATCTACATACTGTCTGTGACTTCTGAATAGCTGGCCACACCAGTGGATTTCTGTAAAAGGCCAAAACTGCAGGCTGTTTCTGTGGGTATCTCTAACGGATCGGACTGCTGGTCTGAAACCTTCGTTTCCCATTAACATGCAGGTCCTGCCCATCAGGTCTAGTCTCACTGACCTGACCGCAGGCCAGGTCTGTTTGCACCCCAGGGGACTCCACTCTTCATCAGGTTTGTGCCTGGCTCCTATCGGGCTCCAGCTTTTGCAGCATTTTTCCCTTCTGTGCTGTATGTCTATCTTCTTGCTATTCTTTTTCCCCTCCCTTGGGGAACATGTCTGGGGTGTTATTGGGAATGTTGTGCATTATCTGTCGCTGACGTAAGAACAGTCTCACCATTGTTTTTCACTTGCTTTTCCTTTCTGTGTTTCCCTTCTCTCTTTCCTCCACTGCGGCATTTGAGGTTTCTCTTTTTCTTCTTCCTCCCTGTGCCCTCCTGAAGGCTGGCCCATGTATCTGACGCATAACGGGTGACTGGGTAACGCGTAATTTCCAACCTCAGGTTGATAGGTAGGGTTCGCACGTACCCCCTGGTACAGGATAGGCCTATGGCGGGGGATAGCCTGAGCTGCTGCCTTCCCGCATTGCCGATTGGTCCCTCTGTCAGATGTTCGGAAGGTGTGACCTAAGTGTGAACAATCACCTGAGGTAGGTGCGCCTGCTTGTGAAGCCCCCCCCTCCCCAGTTGGAAGGAGCACGCTGTCGGAGACGCTGGCAATCGTGAGGATTATCTCGTAATGAGTCAATCATCTTCACAATCAACAGCTACAAAACATAAACGAAATGAAGCTAATGATTCAAAGACCCTTCCTGCTGCACCGGAGTTCCTCGCGGTCTCACATACTGAAGACGGTCAGTCCTTCACCATGGTAAATCCCCTTATTATTCAGAAAGGTGTTGATGGAGTTGCCAGTCGTGTGAAATCCTGCTCTTGTTTATGGAATGGCACTTTGCTTTTGGAGACCACTTCTGATTCTCAAGCACAACAACTGCTTGCCACCTCGCTTCTCCATGGCTACCCTGTTCATGTTGAGGCCCATAGAACTTTGAATTCTTCCTGTGGTGTTATTTACACTTGGCTGCTCTATGGTCTAACCAAGGCCGAAATCCAATCTTACCTCTCTGATCAGGGTGTCATTGCCATCCACCGGGTAATGAAAAAAGTAGGTTCCTCCTTAGTGCCCGCCTGCACTTTTTTTTTTCTTCTTCCCTTCTTTGAAAGAGTGGTTCTTCTGTCAAAGATCAAATCAGGCTATGAAAGTATCACATTTCGGCCATACATTCCGAACCCAATGCGCTGCTATCAGTGTCATCGTTTCAACCACACTAGAATGTCTTGTCGATACCCAGCCAAATGTGTAACCTGTGGTAGGTAAGCGCATGAGGATGTTTGTCCAGCTCCTCCCCACTGTATCAACTGCAATGGCAGCCATGCCGCCTCCTATCGGGATTGTCCTGCATGTCTTGATGAGCTGGCTGTCAAAGAGATACGGGTAAAGGAAAAAGTGCCTTACACATTCGCTCGCAAGTAATTGGCTAGTCGCAAATCCTGCATTCTCCCGTGTGGCACCTATATTTTTGTTCTTGTTACCCCTCACTCCATAAAGGGCACAGCCAATCAGATGTGTGACCCCTCTAATTCAGCTCTGAGGTTGTGAAATCACCCGGTGTCCAAGTAGCATCGCCATGCCCCCATCCAGCTGTGCAATAAGCCATCAAACTCTTTCCTCAAGGGGCAAAGCCATCAGCTCCACAACTGATAGGCCGGAAAGGACAGAACGATTACTTCCATGAAGACTTATACGTCCCTCCAGCCAACCAACACCCGAGTCTTCCTCTAACTGGAAAGGCTCGAAGTAGTCCAACAAAGGCAAACGGTCTTCTCTTTCACCGACTTGCAGATCCTCTTTGATGGTGTCACCATGTGATTACCTTAGCGTGACTGGCCTCTGTGTGGCCAGTGTGCACCACCAACCGTTTTTCAGTGTTGGACTCCACAGACTGACAAAACAAGCAATCCAGTGCTCCTGTTGACCCCATGGAGTAGGATCCTCCTGCTTCTGTGCCCTGTAGTAGCGACTCTTCACAGGCTGTCACTTTGCAGCCGCCTACGTGACACTCCATCTCTTCCTCATCATGAGCCCCCTCCAATGGAACGTTCGCGGCCTGTGGTCCCACACAGAGGATTTACAGCTGCTTTTAGCATTGCAGCGTCCCCTAGTACTCTGCCGTCAGGAAACAAAATCGCGACCTCACAACCGGTTTGAGCTTTCGTATTTCTTACTAGTTCGTTTTAACCTCCCCCTAAGGTCAGCATTCCATCTCATGAGGGCATCATGCTGCTGATACGGGATGATATTCACAGTCTACCCATCTTCAAGCTTTTGCAGATTGCCTTTTCCTTCCCCACCAGACTTTTTCCCTCTGTACCATTTATGTCCGTCCGTCATTCGATGTCACCAGGGCAGATTTCCTCCAGCTTACTAAGCAGCTACTTCCCCTATTTTTGCTACCCAGTAACTTAAATGCACATCATCTCCTTTAGGGTTCTCCCAGTACCTGTCAGACAGGTGCCCTCTTTGCTGACCTTCTTAACCAACTTAACCTCTTCTGACTTAACACTGGAGCACCCACTTTCCTTTCTGACTCCTTGCACACCTATTCCCATTTGGACCTATCCTTCTGCACTGCCCAGCTTGCCTATCGTCTTGAGTGGTCCGTTCTTTCTGACACCTACTAGAGTGACCATTTCCCATGTGCTATCTGCGTGCACACCCAAATGGCAGCTTAGTAAGGCTGACTGGCAGCTTTACTCCTCCCTGGCGACCTTCGAAGAACAAGATTTTCCCAGTTGTGATGACGAGGTGGAATATCTCACAAACGTTATCCTTTCTGCTGCAGAACATTCCATTCCTCGCACTTCCTCTTTACCATGTTGTGCCCCAGTCCTGTGGTGGACTGAGGCATGTTGCGACGCAATTCGTGCGTGGAGACATGCTCTCTGCATTTTTGACTGTCATCCTACGATGGCAAACTGCATTCATTATGAACAGTTGTGTGCACAGTGTCGTTATATTCTTCAGGATAGCAAAAGAGCTAGCTGGATTTCATTCACTAGTTATTTTAACAGTTCAACCCCTTCCTCTGTTGTGTGGGCCAACCTCTGATGGCTGGACCAAGATCCATTCGCCAATTTCTGGCCTGGCAGTAGCAGACAATGTCACCATGGACCCTATTGCTATCTCCAACACCTTGGGCCACCATTTTGCAGATATTTCGAGCTCTTCCCACTATCACCCTGCCTTCCTCCATTGGAAACAAGTGGAGGCGGCTTGGGCGATACCCTTCTCTTCTCTGAATTGTGAGTGCTACAATGCCGCCTTTACTGTGAGGGAGCTAGAACATGCTCTCAGTTCATCCCAATCCTCTGCCCCAGGGCCAGACGCCATACAAATTCAGATGTTGCAGCACCTTCCTCTTGCGGGCAAGCACTTTCTGCTTATCACGTACAATCGCATCTGGCACATTTCCTGGAGGTTGGCATGAAGCCACAGTCATACCCATACCTAACCCCAGTAAGGACAAAAACCTTCTTTCTAGCTACTGCTCCATCTCTCTTACCAGTTGCGTTTCCAAGGTGATGGAATGTATGATTAATGCCTGTCTGGTATTGTGGCTCGAGTCACGAATGCACAGTGTGGGTTTTCAGTGCGGCGTTCTGCAGTTGACCATCTCTTTACTTTGTCCACCCATGTCATGAATGGTTTTCTGCGGAAATCCCAGACTGTGGCAGTGTTTTTCGTTTGGAGAAGGCCTACGACACATGCTGGAGAACTGGTGTCGTCCATACTCCTTACACATAGGGCTTTGTTGGACACCTTTATTGAGGGAAAACTGTGTGCCTTAGGGTTCTGTCCTGAGTGTCATCCTCTTGCTATCGCCATTAACCCTATAATGGCCTGTCTCCCACCTGGCAGTTCTGGTTCCCCTTGTTGACGATTTTGCCATCTATTGCTGTTCTTTACGGACCTGTCTCACTGAGCATTGTCTTCAGCAATGTCTTGATTGTCTTTACTCCAGGAACATCGACAGTGGCTTTTGCTTTTCCACTGAGAAAACCTCTTCTTGAATTTCTGACGACACCATTGGTTTTTCCCCTTCTGTTCGTTGAAATTACTACGAAATTCGTAGGGCTCATGCTCGATACGAAACTGTCTTGGTCCTCCCATATGTCTTACCTGGCGGCTACCTGTACGCGGTTCCTCAATGTCCTACTTGTCTTCAATGGTACTTCCTGGGGTGCCAATCGAATCACCCTCCTGTTCGTACCGATCCCTTGGCGACTTCCAGCACACTGCTCAGTATTTACCGCCAAGCTCTTTGCCCTGTATCAGGCCAAGGAGTACATCAAGTGACTCAGCCTTTTCGATTGTGTCCTCTGCTCAGACTCACTCAGCACCCTTCAAAGTCTATGTTCACTGTACACTGCCCATCTCTTAGTGCAGTGGTTCCAGGAAAACTGTCACTTGCTCACTCTTTGTGGAGCCAGTGTGGTGTATCTGTGGATTCTTGGTCATGGTGTGCCAGGAAGGGAGGTTGCTGACGCTGCTGCCAAGGCTGCAGTCCTCATACCTAAGCCCGCTAATTCCTATATACCCTCCGATGATCTCTGTATTGCCGTCTGTCAGGAGGTGGTGTCCCTTTGGCATCGCCAATGGTCCTCCCTTCACGAGAATAAGCTCCAGCGTATTCTCCCAGCGGCTCGGATGAGCTCTCAGCTATCCCGCTGGGAGGAGGTCATTTTAACTAGGCTGCCTATTGGGCACTGCCTTTTTAGCCATAATCACTTGATAAGTGGTGCTACCCCACCACTTTGTACAAATTTTGCACAAGTTTTAACTGTCACTTCCTGACGGAATGCCCATTTTCTAACTGTTAACATTCCCGCTTGGGTTTGCCATCTGAGTTATCAGCCATTTTAGCAAATGACGCGTGGGCTGTCGACCTTGTTTTACTTTTTATCCGCCACAGCAATATGGCAAAGGCCATTTAATTTTTAGTTTTGGACCTCTGTTTCTGTATGGTGTCTTTTTTCGCCCTTTCTCCACATGCCTGTTTTTAGCTGTCTTCTCTTACGTCAGTTGGGACCAACATGTCTTTTTTAACTCCTCTCTGTCTTCATGTTCTATAGTTTTGACTTGGGTGCATATGACCCAAGTTGTTTTTTGCGCTCTAAACCAAAACAAATTCGATCCAAATGTGTTTGTGCGTGGCATAATGCAGCGGATTTTCGTGGTTTATCCATGGACCTAGGCATTCAGTGCTCCTCGCCAGGCCAGAGGCTAAGGGCGATGTATTTCAGAAATTGTGTCTGTGTCACTGCAAGAACGTTGCATGGTGTGGCATTTTATAGACAGTTTATTGATTCTAGTACATTTTCGCACTTCAGAAGTAGTTTATATATTAGAAATTGTGGACGATAAGAAGAAAATTCTGGCAGTTTGTACGCTATGTACTCATTGCTCGAAAGACAAATCACGTAATACCTGTAAAATAATAGATGTAACACAGTGAATACTAACTGACAGTAATAAACATAGCAGAACCAACATTTTATTGGCAGTGACCTATATTGTTGGTTTACACAATTCTTCCCACCTAATACACTTCTTTCAAGAGGCCTATTTTTTCTGGAATCAGTGAAGGTATTTTAAATCTGTATTACCACTCCAAGGATGAATATTTTTGTCCCCATATGTGTTTCGTTTTGTTGTTGTTGTTGTTGTTGTTGTTGTTGTGGTCTTCAGTCCTGAGACTGGTTCGATGCAGCTCTCCATGCTACCCTATCCTGTGCAAGCTTCATCATCTCCCAGTACCTACTGCAGCCTACATCCTTCTGAATCTGCTTAGTGTATTCATCTCTTGGTCTCCCTCTACGATTTTTACGCTCCACGCTGCTCTCCAGTGCTAAAATTGTGATCGCTTGATGCCTCAGAACATGTCCTACTAACCGGTCCCTTCTTTTTGTCAAGTTGTGCCACATACTCCTCCCCAATTCTATTCAATACCTCCTCATTAGTTATGTGATCTACCCATCTAATCTTCAGCATTCTTCTGTAGCACCACATTTCGAAAGCTTCTATTCTCTTCTCGTCCAAACTATTTATCGTCCATGTTTCACTTCCATACATGGCTACACTCCATACAAATACTTTCAGAAACAACTACGTGACACTTAAATCTATACTCGATGTTAACAAATTTCTCTTCTTCAGAAACGCTTTCGTGGTTCATGGTGTGGGTTTCTGTTGTCATGTCCTAGTTCATGAACCACGGGCAACGTATGAGTGGCCAAGTAAGTGGTCCTGACAGTCGGGATACCAGTTACTTTGGAATAAGGCTGGGCATCTCAGACATATTCTGAGTAGTGGTCACCTTTGTGCTCAGATGGCAAAGACTACCAAATCCACTGGTTAGTCTCTCAACCGTTAGGGGTAAAACTCAATGGCACCCGGGGCAAGTAAGGCTAGCAACCTGCTTCCCTGGTACTTTAAATATGATGCTGGCAACAATCAGAGCAAAATGCCTCGGGCCTTTGGAGGTGACGGAGTCCCACCTCTAATTGGCAAACCAGGGACTCCTAAGATACGACTCGGCAAACAAATGGTAACGAGATGGGGAGCTATTAATATCAATGGGGGCTACTCTGGGAAGAAGGTAGAGCTGGCAGAGGCTGCAAGTAAGATGGGGTTGGATGTTTTAGCTGTTAGTGACATTCAGGTAAGGGGTGAGAAAGAAGAGGAAGTGGGAAAATACAAGGTCTACCTGTCAGGAGTCAAAGTAGGAATAGCACAATGGGGTGTAGGGCTTTACATCAGGAAAGAAATGGAACCCAGCGTAGTTGCAATAAGGTATGTAAACGAACGACTGATGTGGATAGATTTGACAGTGTCTAGCAAGAAAATTAGGATTGTGTCAGTATATTCGCATTGTGAAGGGGCAGATCAAGATAAGATGGATAGTTTTTATGACGCACTCAGTGATGTAGTTGTTAGAGTAAAGGACAAGGACAGTGTTCTGCTCATGGGTGATTTTAATGCCAGGATTGGAAATCGAACAGAAGGGTATGAAAAGGTTATGGGTAAATTTGGGGAGGATATGGAGGCCAACAGGAACGGGAAACAACTCTTGGATTACATCTTGGGTTGTCGGGTGTTCTGCCGGATATCAGCGTCGTACTTGCACGATATTTCGGTCACGTAGCTCGTGGCCTTCATCAGGTGCGACCTGAGACTACTCCTCGAGTGGACCTGGTCCAGTATTTATGCCTATGGCCTTCTCCCTCCACCAACGGCTGCAGGCACTTCCTCTGTGGTCCGCACCCATTCCCTGCGACCTGCTGGAGCGTTGCTGCTCCGTTTTCCATCTGCTGCTGTTCTAGGTGTATAAACTTGTACTACTGTAGTAGGCGTGAGCTTCGTGTCTATCTTGGCCACAATAATGCGTTCATTATGCTGTTTGTAGTAGCTTATCTGTACTCCTATTTTTTTTATTCATTATTAAACCTACTCCTGCATTACCCCTATTTGATTTTGTATTTATAACCCTGTATTCACCTGACCAAAAGTGTTGTTCCTCCTGCCACCGAACTTCACTAATTCCCACTATATCTAACTTGAACCTATCCATTTCCTTTTTACAAAATTTTCTAACCTACCTGCCCGATTAAGGGATCAGACATTTCACACTCCAATCTGTTGAACGCCAGTTTTCTTTCTCCTGATAAGGGTGTCCTCTGAGTAGTCCCCGCCTGGAAATCCGAATGGGGGACTATTTTACCTCGGGAATATTTTACCCAAGAGGACGCCATTATCATTTATCCATACAGTAAAGCTGCATGCCCTCAGGAAAAATCACGGCTGTAGTTTCCCCTTGCTTTCAGCCGTTTGCAGTACCAGCACAGCAAGGCCGTTTTGGTTAATGTTGCAAGGCCAGGTCAGTCAATCATCCAGACTGTTGCCCCTGCGACTACTGAAAAGGCTGCTGCCCCTTTTCAGGAACCACACGTTTGTCTGGCCTGTCAACAGATACCCCTCCGTTGTGGTTGCACATACGGTATGGCCATCTGTATCACTGAGGCACGCAAACCTCCCCACCAACGGCAAGGTCCATGGTTTATGGGGAAGGGTTTTGTTTTATTGAAATGAAATAACATCAGTGGTATTAATGAAACACACATACCATCTAGCTTGCTTTCTCCATCTAAAAACAGTTCATTACAAAAATTTTGATGTTAGTACTTAATATTTTTATTCACATTAGGAAATGCCATCTGCTTGCAAGTTTCATTTAGATATTTCCTTTTTTGGCACTACTGTATCTTTTACCGTAGCTACAAAGACGGATGTCAAGTTAACGTCTTTACTTACCCTTCAGATCTCAAAATTTGTCAGTGAAATATTCTAAAACTAGTCTGCAAATCAGGGAATTTCCCTTGGGGGTACTTGTGGGAACCCTGATTTTTTTTTACAGCCTTCTTGCATAGGAACAAGGTGTTTACTTCCAGTAGTATGCTCCCACAGCAGCAGTCCATATATGATGTCTGTGGAACACTGCATAATATATTGTGATTTGTGTTTCCTGGGGGGATAAATTACTCTTGAGAGATTAGAACACACATGTGCAGTGTGTTCAGTCCACGTCAACTTGTTGTACTTTGCAATTTCCTGGAGTTTGATGCTGTAAATATTTTCTGTGGGTCCACTGTCACAAAGTTTGTATAATATTTTCTGGGTTTTATCTTGATCAAATTTCATTAAATTTTCTTTCTTTTGGCTGCCTCAAACAAAATTTCAGTGTCCTTCAGTGCCTTTGTTGAATTTTGAACCTTAGTCATTAACGTTGTATCATCTGCAAAGAGCAGAGTACAACCATGACAGCTTAAGTCATTGGCAGACATTAAAAAGAGTAGAAGGCCAAGTACAAAGCTCTGCAGTATACTGTGTTAGTGTCATCTCATGAGACATCGCTATTTGGATATGAACACTCCACCGTCTGTCTCGTAGATAAGGTAATAGTGTCTCAAAAATGAAGCCGTTTATACCATCAGATTTTTTATTTTTCCGACAATGTCTTATGAGAGATGCAATCAAATACAAGAAGAATTAAAGCCATGCAGTTCTTTTCTTCAAATGCTTCCATTATTTTCGTTATTACATTAAGCATTGCAGTAAATGTAGATTTCCCTCTTCTAAATCCGTGTTGGTTATCCAGGAAGAGGCGCTCTTCGTAATAATATAAGTTGGTATTTCATTATAGTTTCAATCACTTTTGCTAGTATAGGAGTTACAAGAATTGGTCTATAGCTGGGTGGACTGCTGTGATTGCCTTTTTTATATACTGATGCTGTCTTTGCCAGTTTTAAAAGTTTGGAAAAGTACAACCTAAAGGCATCCATTAATGACAGCAACCAAAGGTTCTGCAACATCAGATACAGTATCCTTCGGAGTAGCTCATTACATACCTTACATATAAATGCGCTACCAGTGTGTTCAAAATCTTTCAGAATTTTCGCTGTGCCCTGTAGGAGTACTTTCTACCCCCTGGTCAAGTGAAACTATTGCTGATGCTTATATTGCTTGTAATATCAGTTTCTAAATCTGCTACTTGGCCTACATTATTTCCAACACCAATAAAATATTTCTTATAATCATCAGGGCCGTAGGCATTTAATAGGGCAGAGTCCGTTCATTAACCAGTTCCCAGGCTGCTTTGCACAGGTTGCAGACTTCAGAAATGAACTTATTATTGTGTGCCTGCTTGGCTGCTTCTGCTTCCTTCCTGTAGGGTGTCTTAGCTTTCAGATAATAGCAGTGACATACCTCTGGCTCTGCCATTGGTTGCTTTTTAAACTCAGCCATATAACAGCAAAACAACACGCTTTATTTTATAGGCGAGATTGCGAACATGGGGAATGAACCACAAACAGACCACCAGGCATACCGCACCGAAAATTGGAACGCCATCTTGTGACCGCACACACTGATCGTAAATGGAACATCTCAGGACAGTTGTAATGGAATGGACCCTAGAGTGACTAGAACCCACTATGAAGGGGGACGAATAGCAGTGTCAGGTCTGATGAAAATAAGGAGTTACGGTGATATTGTGCATGGATGACACAAATACCTGGCAGAACACCTGACACCTCAAGATGTAAACAGATTGTCGGGAGAGAATGAAGGATTACTTTCTTACATTTGTTTTGCTACGATTCCCAATGTTTTCACATAGGTTCTCCTTTGTCTTTACCATATCAGTACTGATTTTGTCATCCATTTTATAGGTCAGATTTTCTCTCTGATCGTAGAATCACCTGATTAGAAATTAATTTTTTGATATTAATAAGACCATCCTTTTCGTGTTTGTAATACAGCTACATTTTTCAGATCCACCCTACTGTCAGTTCTTTTCCTGTAAGTAGTCTTGTAATGTGCATGTTGTTTGCCCAGCAATGGTGTTAAAGTGATATCTTCACAGTTAGAATGCTATTTTTATATCTTCTTATAATTTTTTTTTTTTTTAAGCCTACATCATTTATCTTTGTAAAAAAACTATTGTCAGGATGATTTAATTTTTAGTGTGATGTGTCAGTTCCATGTGACAGACATTTTCTTCTTCTTTGTCCATTCCTTTCCTTTTTTTCTCTCTCTTTCCACAGCCACCATTGGAGAACCTGGCTACTGTAGAAGAAACAGTTGTGCGCGACAAAGCTGTTGAATCTCTGAGGGCTATATCATCGCAGCACAGCCCACAGGATCTTGAAGCACATTTTGTTCCCCTAGTTCAGAGATTAGCTTCTGGTGATTGGTTTACATCACGGACATCGGCTTGTGGACTATTCAGTGTGTGCTATCCACGAGTTTCTGCTGTAGTCAAAGGTAATTTGTCCAGTCTTCACTAATTTAACAGGTGGAGGTAACACATAATCAGGCGGAAAAATTTTTGTAATGTTTCTAAAGGTGTCCTTGTATTTCACTTAACATGGGGATTTTAATTTTGAAAAAAACTGAATTGGTAAAATGTGTGTGCAGGTAATATGCCGAAAATAAGAATATTAAAATAATACCAGAAGTGTGCAAGTTCATACAGTTTCAACCAAGCTGAAAGATTTTGGAACAACTGTCCCATTCATTTTTAATGTGCAGGATTCAAGACAAGTAAAGCAGACTCATCCTCACATATCAAAAGCTTATCATTCATTGTAGTGATTTCTAAGTTATGTGTTGATAAACAGGATACCGAAAATCTTGAAATCTAATTTCAAGATAAATTTGAAAGCACATCATACAACTTTAATTTTTAAAATGCAATATTTTGATTATATTCCAATAAAAATGTCCAAAAGCATACAAAATAAATTTATTGAATCTGTTAGATTTGAAGAATGCAAATCTTATTCCAGATCATTGATGGGACTACAATATTTGAAAGCAGTAGTTGAAAGTACTGAGAAGAGTAATTTCCATTTGTGTTAAGCAATTAGAGCACTGATGGTTGGAACATAGCTTGACCTCACCGGTCAGAAAAGTTTTCTTTAAGATCATTTGATTCTGCTCTCTCTGAGGACATCATGAAGTTGAAACAAAAACTCATATATTGTGGATGAAATTGATTAGAGCCTTGTTTATTGTTGATATATGAGCAGTAAAAGGTTCAGACAGATGTAGTGATGCAGACTTTAGTAGTACAGTAGTAGTATGACTGGTTGCTCATCGGGTGTTTGATCACTCATGCAGGTGAAGTTATTTCTTGGCTAAGTCAAAAACAAATTATTGTTGGCACATGTACTGTTAAGGCAGAACTCACTATTCTAAGAGATGATGTAAAGGGAAAAATCTGACTGAGTAATGAAAACTGCAAAATGTACCAGTTCTTCAGTTGGACGATTGAGCTATTGTGAAACTGAGAAAATGCCAATTTTTATTGTGATTCGAGAACAACCTAAGCCTGAAATTTTTAATGATGTTGACAATTTTTCTTCAAAATGTAACCATTGAAATTAACTCGACATACAGGGTGTCTCACGAAAGACTCCTGGTAGGGATCCATGGGATGCTCAGTGCGTTTTCTTGCTGTTGCCTGTGCGTGTGCCGCTTGTCGCTGTGCATAGTTCTCAGACACCAATAGTTTGTGTGTACCCTCTGTCCTGTGCTACTAAGTGTACTGGTGTTTTCTTGAGTTTTTGGTCAAATTTAATTGCTTTAAATATTGTTGATAGACATTATTATTGCAGCTGCACCAAGTCCAGGTCATTCCTTGGCCGTATGTCACTGGGTCCAGTCCTCAGGCAGAAATACCTTGTGCACTTGTGATTGAATGTTGGGGTGTTTTGAGTTTCCTGTTGAGTTTCCATTCGGTATGGTATAAACGAAGAATCAACGTGTTTCTTGTGTTGGACTACGCAAAAACAGAAATCGTGTGTGGAATGTCTGCGTGAATTCGTATGAAAATTTCCCGAAGTTCGTTTTGCCAATGATTGGACGAAATACAGATTAGTGAGGAAATTTCAAGAGACTTGATCTGTGTTGCAGAAGTGAAGGCTTAAGAACTTTTTTTAACTGAAAATAAATTATATGAAATAGGGGAGGCTTCGGAAAGAAGTTAGAAAATCTCTGCGCCATTTGGCACTTCAGACTGGTGTGTCAAGAGCATCTGATCATGGAGTTGTGAACAGACTGAAATTGAAACCATACAAAATAACAGTACTGAATCAACTGAGGAACTCAGTTACTGTTGCTTGACATAGTTATTGCAACTGGCTGTTGCAGTCTGTGCACAATGGGGAAGTTGAACCCAAGATGCTTTTTTTTTTTTCTGATGAAGTGTGGTTGCATTTGTCAGGGTATGTAAATTCTCAAACCAATCGATGTTGGAGCTCCAAAAATCCTCATGAATTACATAAACAACCTCTGCATGATGTGAAAATGAGTGTGGTATGAAAATAGTGCAAGACATGTTATTGGACCAATCTCTTTTTATGAAACATTGCATTCTGACAGGTAAGTAAACAATATAGTGTATCCTTTTTTTTCTTTTTTTACGAGAACTAACATCTAACGAAAAGATGTACAGTTATGTCCTGGAGAACAATGCAAGACGACACATCACCAAAACTTCTTAGACTGTAATACAAAGTGTTTTTGATGATGGGATAGTTGACTGACCTCCTCACACTCCAGATCTAAATCCATGTGAATTTTATCCTTGGGGAATGTTAAATGACAAGGTGTATGCAACCAATTCCCATGTGTTTGAAGAGTTCGAAGACAGTGTTCGGCTAGTTATTTCCCAGATTCAACAGCGGAAATTGTTAGAGTGTTTGCTAATGTGTTCAGGGGATATCATGTTGCTCTTACTACATCATTTTGAGCACTTACTGGAAATAAGGTAAACTTAGGTTAATCAAATAGCCACGTTGTTTATGTTTAACTCGGGAAGTGGACACGCGGCCGACTACTGGCAGATTAGTGTCAGTCGGGTGTGGGTGTGGCAGCGGATGTTGTGTCGGTGGCTGATGGCCATGACACTCGACACGCGAGCCCCCTCTCAAGGGTCTTTCGTGAGACACTTTGTATTTAGATAGTTCTTATTGCTAAATCAGTAACTGCACATGTTGGTGCTGTAAAGAAGAAAGTCAACAATCTGGAAGTTGGTTTGACTACTGCTGTGCTTTACTAGGTAGGGTCCTGTTACAGATGGTGTCCTGTTACTATCCTCCAATTTCTGAGCTTACCTCTTTTTTCAAAATATATATGTAAAAAAGCTTAATTAACCTAAGGTATTTAACCTAGAAGGTTGCCAGGGTTCAGTGGACGGTGCTGTACTACTTTGAATGGCAAGGAGCAGTTACTGAATACATTGGTGCTTATCTCGGAGTATGACAAGAGGTAGTCATGTCAAATTGTGACAGCTGTAAAAATGGAATTACTGTTTCTGGATATTGTATTTGATATGGGTGGAGGATTTTATTGAGTTACAAGAGAGGCGCTATAATGTTATGGAAAATAGCTCTGTGAAACCAACTTAAAAGTTGATACATATTCTCTAGAGAGAACAATAGAGGGTGCTCTTTTTTTGTGATCATATATTGTCAGTAAATTTGGGACAAAATATTATTTTATGTGATCTGTCAGCACATTGGCATAAGATTGTCATTGTGTATTTGTGACAATTCCATAAATCTGTGGGTACATTTGGCCACCAGAATATAAATAATTGTAATGTAGTTTTATCGTGTGGACTGGGAGGGTATTGGTGCACAAGTACATATCATTAATAGTACGAACAAGGAGTCCATTGATGGTAATGTCTCATCTGTGGAAAGGCAGTGGGGAATTCATAAATGTCTTTGATATAGATCAGTAGGCTGCAAAAACTGATTGGGATTTTGGTTGACAAAGAAAACCTTTTCTTCTGTGGTAGTATTGGAATCACCACATTTTAACAACCAGTGGAATTTGATTTGCCTATCTTTACCAATAAGTAAGATGGAATATATGAATTGTTTGGTGTGAGGCAGATGTAGGTGACAGATTTTGGGATTTACCTAGTGCTAAGGAGTTTTTGTTGGTCATACTGGACTTTTGAAATGAGATTGTAGTTGTGCTCTTTGTAAACAGAGGTGTCAGAATGCTGGCAGAGACCTCACCCCCATAGTTGGAGTGGTTCATGAACACTCTTGTTTCAGTACTTGTCTATTTTAATGCACTGTATGTACTGGTATGGTAACTTACTTGCATATGGGTTGCAGATTATTTTATTTATTCCTCCTCCCCTCCCCAGATACCTGTATACGTAATCTCTGTCTGTCGATGTATGATATATGATATTATGCTATTACAGGTTGATCTCCCCACACTGCTGTGGATTATGACGTATTGACAAGTGGGAGCATATAATGTAATTTTTGTGTGTTCTGCTTGATAACGTCAAGGTGGCAACATTATCCAATGAAATAGTGTTAATTTCAAATTAAAAAAACACACACAGGAAAAGAGTATTTTCAAGAAATTTAATACATTGTAGAACCAAGCATTGAAAAGTCTTAACTGTAGGATTTTTGTAATAATTTTTGCTTAAACATTTGTGCTTTGTAAGTAGAAAGGACTGCATAGATTTCTAACATGGACTTTTTTCACGAGATTAGAAGAGCTGTTGTGTTGCAGCAACTATAGGCCTACATGATTGAATGTGGTTAAGTAGCAGAATAGCTTTTGTTTGGTCTAGCAATGTTTCGTGATGTTCGTCTTAGTAGCAGATAAAAATATTCACTTTTAATTGCTATTAAATTACTTATAACGTCTTAAACGCAATTCTTGGGACAGCAGCTTGGGACCACAACCACCACCACAATTATAAAACAAGCATGTAAAACTTTCATTCACAACTGTTGTCTCGTATCTCTTACAGTTAAGTATGAAGATGTAACATGCAGATGCAACTTTGAGTGTCATGAAAACTTTGACAAATGCAACCCTTGAACATATTGGTTCTAATGAAGAAGGCAAGTCTAGTGCAGAAATGATTGTAATTATATTCTGTGATTGGTTCTAGAGTAAAAAGCGGATAATATGCGCCCTCTCTTCTACATAGTCCTTGTTTCCCCTCCCCCCACCCACCCATCAGAATGATGAATATTGTATTATTTGTAAATGTGTAGGTACACATGGTTTTGAACAATATTCTTTTTAGAGTATGCAGGCTAACACATTGACAGCAGTTGTAAAACAAATTGAAAAAGAGGCTATTTGGGGGGGGGGGGGGAGGTTGTATATAAATATCAGTATGTATATGCCGCAGGACAACTGGGAAATCCGGGAAAATTGCGGGAATTTTTTCATCTGGTGGAAAACTGGGAAAACCTGGAATTTTTCATTGTTTTAGTTTTCAGTTAAATTTTTTGTAATTTTAACTGGTAAGAACTGATACTCTAACAAAGTAGTTTACTTTAGCCCGCGACTACAGAATAATACTGCAGTGATAAAACATAAATGTGGGAAAGAAAACCAAAATGAACTTAAGTTGCAAAGAAATGTGCCATTTCCAACAGCAAAACACAGTGCACACACAAACGTCTGCCAACACCAAAATGTGTTGGGACGAAGACTGTGCAATACTTCATAACAACAAACTGCTTCCAATGACAGCGACGTCACAACGGTTTACATTAGATCCATTTGAGCAGTTTCCAGTGAGCTCCTGCGCATGCGCGGTTGAATCGTGTAAGAGCAGTACCTGTTCCCACTTACGGCTACTTGAAGTACGGCTCTTAGCTGTATCAGCAGTAGCAACAAGTAGCCGAACACTAACCAGAAAAATTCTTCTGGCAAATACACGCTGCCAGTTTTGCACACGCACAAAGCAGTGTGTTGCTGTAGAGAGGGTGTAGTCTCCGTGTCATAGTCTCCATGTGACCCATGTTTAGGTTTAGTGATATTGCCGTTTCTTTTTTTGTATACAACTCTCACATCAAATGAAACAAAATGGATTTCTGTGACAGAGTGCTAGCAAGTGAATTAAAATGCATTCACACACTTATGGAAGGCTTATTAGTTTTAGTTCACAGATTTAATTTATTTCCAGGTTTTTGACAGTCAGGCATTAATTGCATTGCAGAACACTGAAGTTATTTTTGCCAATTTGCTAAATAAATTGGGCATTTACTAATCTTTTCTGCAGGGGCAGTCAATTTCGTTCCACAGTTTTGACTATTGTCAACTGTTTGCTGGTTTACAAATGCCCGTTTTTCTCCCCTGGCACATCTGGTGTTATGCCATAATAAAGAATCAAACATTAGATTATACAGTACTGGTGCTCCAAGAAAATTTGCATCCCAAAAACCACACCGAAAACCATAGTATCAGGTTGGGGCCTACTTCTTTGCAAATCTGGACGTACGACTGTGCACTTTCAGTCGAATTATGTATTTTGGTCTGGTTTACGAAATTCCGATGCTCTTGGAGTACCCACTGGTGCTCTGTTTCATTTATGACATGATGTAAGATCTCTTAATGCTATATAGGTACGAACATGTGGGCTCCTACATTGTCATAGCTGTGCATGCGCAGTAACGCCATTTTCTGGTGCTCTCTGACAACTGCTGAAACAAATTCTAACAGGTCACGGAAAAATATTACGAATAGTGGTTGAAAAATGTTGCTTCCAAAGTAAATTTCATTTTATGCAAGATGAATTATGTTACATGTGTGAATGTGCTTTGAATTTTTTAAATCACGGAGTGTTTGATTATCATTTAAAGCTTAGCACCCTGAGGCCCAACCAATTAGAAGAATTTAGAGCCCAGGCATTTGTGTTGTTTAAAATTTTACTGGCACATTTGTGTGATGTATATTAAAGTGTAACACGTGTACTAAACAGTGATGTTGCTTGCTATTGGCTGATTGTCACGTGTCATTTGCACTGAATATCTACTATCATCAGCTGTCGAGATCGCTTGACATCAGCTATGATTGGCTTACTAAAGCACAGTGTCGATTTCAATGCTTCGGAAATTAACGTGCTGTGTTTTCTGTTCAAATATATACTTTTGTAATACGAAAATATGCAGCGTACATGCTGCTGCGTATTGAAGATCTTTCCAAAACGCGTTGTGTGTTTCTTTTTTTTTGGGGGGGGGGGGGTGTTCGTTTTTTAAAGTGCTGAGAAGTTCTAAGCCAGTGTATAAAACCTTAACCATTCAAAGGATTGATATGTTTTATGGTTCTGCATCAAACCAGTCTCAGGACTGAAGACAACAACAACACGGCTCCGAGAGAAAGTATTCTGGAAAGAGTGTATCTTCACCTGGGAAAAAGTGTTTTTAACTGGGAAATCGGGGAATTTTTTTTTCCTTGTCCACATATACACCCTGAAATATGTATCCTAGTAGAGATCGTCGTCATCTTTGATACAGAGTGTCCTACCTCTTGGAAAATTGTGGTTGCATATGATGCAGAGTGTAAATTACGCCTTTTTACAACATACAACATTGGTGTCGTGGAAGTCAAGACAAACAATTTGATATCTATAGTTGCTGACTGTCAAGTCAGGAAACACCCTCAGGATTAGTCCACCAAAGCCACCTGCAGAGCAAGCGTGCTGCATGAGATTTGAATATTCTATCACCCTCTTATGCCACAGGGTTTGTCGGTCTTCACCATTTCAAGTTCATTTCTTTTTGCTGTTAAAATTGTCCTTACACACACCTTGTTCATGCACTTACAATTTGTAAAATTGAATGTTCATGTAAATATTACCTCAAAATATTGTGCACCCTAACAGTGTAAAATTAAGTTTAATAGTATTGTTTCTCTAGACTTCTTACAACAAAACTACTGTGCTGGTAAGAGTAAATTTAAATTGAATTGTTAATGTAATTAATTTTTGCATAATTTTTCAAAAGCTTTTCTTCTTTCATTATCCTCACAGTTAAGTTACTAATGTTAACACATTGGCAACCAAGCCAGAAAATAACTTGGGCCGCAGGGCGGTGTTCAAAAACCCATACCCAAGTACAGGGCCGGCCTTAGCCATCCAGGTGCCCCGGACGAGTCGTCCAGTTGGCGCCCTTTATTGTATAAATAGCGAACCTGGCAGTGCTTTGCAACACGGTATTTGACTGTTTTCTAGAAATCGTCTTAAGTGGTTAATGGCGTCATCTTATGATCATAACATGGTTTTTTTCCATCGTAAATTTGAGTATTTTATTTTTTTAAATGGAAATGAAATCCAAATAATCTGAAAGGCCGCTAACACGCTCCATGTGAGTCTTGTGTAGCCTGTGACGTCAGCCCAGCATCCTGCTGTCGCTGCCGTAACAGTCAGTATAGCAGTGATATATTGTTTGGGCATTCACGTTTTGGGACATTGTCTAAAAATATTGCGTAGTACTGCACTGTACATCTACAACAACTCCAGAAAATTGTTTTTGCGTGTTCCAAACAAAGAAAAGATGCGTAAAATGTGGTTGAAACAGGCTCGTATATCCCAAATATTTCTTTTCTTTTCTGAAGCACCCCTGTACTAAAGCGAACAAAACAAAACAAAAATTATTCAAATTGGTCAAGCCATTTCTTTGTTTTGGTGAGACTAACACACAACAATTGATTTTTATATATAGGAGGTAATATGTATAACGAAAGAACACTAATTTTGAATTGGGTACCATATTTTTATTGAATTTAATATAACTGTAAGCCATAAACCTATATTTTCTGTCAGTCATCTGAACACAAAACATATTACGCCTAATGAAAAACAATTATAAACGACTAAAATTTTACTTTTCTCGCTTTTCTGTCGGCAAAGTCTCTGATCAGATTAGCAAAGTCCAGGTTTTCTGCAACTTCATTTTCAATGGACAGTGAGGCCAAACTGGTTAGTCTTGTTTGAGACATTGTAGACCGCAAGTACGTTTTTATCAACTTCAGTTTGGAAAAACTGCGTTCGCCGCTTGCGACAGTCACTGGTATTGTTAGCAAAATACGTAACGTTATCCAGATGTTGGGATATAACTCTTGAAGATTATGCTTTTTTATGAAGTTTAGGGCTTCAATAGGCGTTGCCTGGCTGTCTTCGAGATAGTGTTGCAGGCCTAAAATTTCGTCGCACTGCAAATTTCCATCAATATCTGACTTCATGTTGACAGTTAACTTTTCTTGTAATTTAGAACAGCATTGTATTAGTTCTTCTTTATTTTGATTTTTTTTAATGTCAAACAAGAAACTCCACGTCGCAGAAAATTCTTGCATCTGTTCAAATCTTTCTTTCATGGATATGTGCACGGTGTCCAACAGTGCATTGAAAAACTCTACTTTAAACTTCTTTTTTGGGTCAGTTATTTGATCATCAACAGCCTCTTCACCCGGCCTGCGTTTAATACGTCTTAATCGCATTTGTGGTTTAAATAATGGCTGCGTATCAAGATCCGAAGCCAGTTCAGTTGCTGTTACAATAGCTTGTTCGAAACCTGTTTGTCTATATGTTTCCAAATAAGAGCAACATTTGTCAAGGATTCCCATAAACTCGACAAAGTTGATTGTGGGTGACTGACTTGCTTTACTCACAACGTTAATTTGAAACAGAACATCATACCATGTCACGAGAGAAACAATGAAGCTGAAGTCTTTTAATTGTCCTCCTAGTGTTGTCGCTTCGTGTGACACCGCAGCATCGCTTTGTTCAGTAGCATCGGCCAAGGAAACCAAAGCGTCATGCATTTCGCATAATTGATAACGAACCGCTTTGACGCTATCAATTCGAGCTTCCCAGCGTGTGTCACTTACATTTTTCAGGGTGTATATCTTCAAATGGTCGGTCAAAATTTTCCATCTATTTACCGATCCAGCAAATAGATTAAACATTTTTTGTAACATTCCGAACAGTGTCACGGATTTTACTGATGATTTTGCCGCATCACACAATACCAAATTATAACTATGGCATCCACATGGCACAAAAAAGCTGGTGGATTTAACTTCTTAATTCTGTTCTGGACGCCTTTATTTTTCCCCTTCATGTTCGCGCCGTTATCGTAGCCCTGTCCTCTGCAGTCATTAATGTTAAGGTCAAGATCACTCAATGTTTTTAAAATGCTTTCTGTGAGGCCTTCACCGGTTGTATCATCTATTTGCAGAAATGAGATAATATGTTCTTTTACACTTACGCCATCCTTTGTTATGTCGGCGCATCTTAAAGTTGTTCTTTGTGGCTTATATCTGGAGTACAGTCAGCTATGATTGCATAATACTTTGAACCCTTTATGCGGGATACGATTGTAGACATAACGTGTGATGCCATGAGTTCTATTAATTCATTTTGTATATTTTTGCCGCAATAATGGTCAGCCAAATTACCATTCAATGCCAGTCTGACGTGCTCTTCCATGATTGGATCAAACTTTGCCAATAACTGTACAAGACCTAAGAATTTTCCATTATTTGGGGTAAATAATTTATCTGATAACCCTCTGAATGCCATATTATTTTCAGCCAAATACAAAGTAATGTGCATCAATCTTTGAAGCACATTGCTCCATCGTAAACTTTCTTTAGAAATTAGCTTTTGTTCTTCCTTGTCAATAGTTAATCCAGCTTTAAACCTGATTTCAGCTTCAGACCATTGAGTAAATGCTTTTTTGTGGTTAGGACTATTTTCATGCAGTTTCAGAGCTTCACTTAAATGTTTCCAATTTCTGAAACCTACAGTGGTAGTCAAATTAGTAGTTGACTTTAAATCAAACAGTCGACAACAAAAGCAAAAGACACTGTCGTTTGATACAGAATAAACTAGTCACCGTCGTCTGATAGTTTCTTCGTTTGATAGTTTTCTTGTGTAATGAGTTGAAGAGAAATGACGCCCATTTTCATCTTTTGGAAAGTTATTTAGACATACTTGTGAGGGTCCACATATTATAATGCGATCTATATCTCTAGCATTAAGTACTTTTGGCCATGTACCTACATAAGAAACATTGTATTCTTTTATTGCAAGAACGTTGATACTTTCATCGACCACAGATGTCATGTGTTGATTTTGACTTGGAGAAATATCAGAGGATTCATGCAAAGATGTACTGCGCTGGTCAATTTGATCACCTTCAATAGGTGATTGTATATTTTTTGTGTATAATTGTTCACAGTCTGAAGAAATATTTGCTGATACATGGACTTTTGATTCAATATCTGAAGTATTTGCCTTAGAATTTCCTTTAAGGTACTTATAAATATTCATGTGCTTTTTAGTTTCTTCAAGAACTTTTTCTTTTTCAGCTTTTCTTTTCCGATTTTCTGAACCAGAAAGCTTTTTTTTAATCATTTCCTTCTCTTCTGGCATGATTTAATAATTTGACAAATTATTGCTTGGACACTGCTCTATTTCGCGAACACAATATTCGATCTATAACAAATAAAGAAATTCACCTATCAGTAGACGTAACTAGAAAAAAACCTGAACTGAAAGATAAAAATGTTTTTCGCGCCTACCAGAAAATTAAAATGTTGACACAGTCACGACACTCGTTTCACTCACAATTATTCAGCCACGAAAACATGACCGCTGCCTCCGACTCTTACTGACAATTACTGACATGCGGGTGCAAATCGTAGCGCTGCCAACATATGCAGTCTAACAAACATTGTGTGGCTCTGTATTATTTCAGTAAGTTAGAGGAGAATTCTCTATGAATGCAGTGCACGCATTGCATGATCTATTAATTAATGTACATGAGTCATTAAGTCACAAATATTCGATATAAATACATTCGTATTAATTAAATCATAATGTAATGTATATTTCACAGTCTGTATTTTCTTTTATTTGGAGCGACCGGTAGTTTCTGTTGTAAACGAGAGATGTTGCGGCTGCATGGGCTCTTCCTTGTTGCAGTTCTTAAAACAAATAAGAGAGGCGCTTTGGTAGAGCCCGTGCTAGCCCGCGTCAAACATGGATGGTTGCAGACAATACGAAGATTGCATTCAGCATGATTTCTCTTCTGCTACCCCGAATTCATCGCGCATTCGTAAGATTAGCGACGTATGTTGAATGAGACTGAATAATATTTTAGTTTCGCGAAATGGGTGATTGTAAATTGTAATTTTTTTTTACATGCGTTTAGTACGTGGCTTCCCTTGGGCCCCGGCGCCCTGGGCGACCGCCCGAGTCGCCCCACCCTAAAGCCGGCGCTGCCCAAGTATTTCCTTCACACACGAACCACCTGTTGCATGAAAACTGGATTCATTTTTTATAAAAACAATGTGTGAAAGTCTCGCTATCTGTCTCTTGATAGATGATACCTTCTGTTGTCAATTTCTAGAATTACCTCGAAAGAAGCAGCAGCAAACATAAGAACAGATGTCGCAACTGTCTGGACTATTGCGTGCTCACATTGTTGAAAGTTTTGTGTGAATACTTGTTAGATTTTGCAGTTTGCTGTAATTATGCTACAAATATGTGACAATGGTTGAGTGAGCAAGAAATTTTAGAATATTTTACCAAAGATGATGCCATCTTCATTTAACCATATAGTAGAGCTATGTGCCCTGAGGAAAAGTTATGGCTGTAGTTTTCCCTTGCTTTCAGCTGTTTTTCCCCGTTTAGGCAGTTTCTTTCCAGAAAGGCACCCTGTGCTGGAGCAGTCTTGCTCTGGCCAAATGATTGGGTGCGCTTGGATTGGAAATTATTAGAGCAGCTCTGCTTACACATCTCTAAAAAACATAATTATTACGAGCATTTAGGTAGAGTGTAGTAGTCCTCAGTAATGCCTATTTTCCTGATGTCCATGTTCACATGAAGTTTGAGGATTTTCAGCAGCCCAGCAGATATTACTTTTGGAATTAAAGAACCCATTTTCACTAAATGTCACTTCATCAGTAAACAACATTGATGACACAGAGTTGGGATTGTGTTGATATTACACATTGTAACGGCAGCTAAACACAGCATATATCAGGTAATCATGCTGGTTGAGTTTTTGAGCATGTGTGTTATTGAACGCTTTATACCCATTTTTGTTCCAAACTCTCAGCACTTTTGTATGCTAGATACCTCGCTGACCAGTGACTCTATGGGTACATTGTGTCTTTTGGTAAGACCCAGTTAATCTGTTGTTAATCCCTATGTGCACATCAATCATTTTCAGTTCAAAACGTTTTAAGCAAAAATAGAAGAGATAGGAAGTACATCTGCAGACCAGTAATTTCCATTTAGGAGCTAAATTTTAGGTTGTGGGATCATAGCAAAAATTAACAGAAGGAACTATGAAAGTTGCAATTATTTTGTAATGATGCCTTCAAATACTGAGCTCACAAACCACTAAAAGCAAATGTGAAGAAAAATGCAAATCGCCCATTTTTTCCATTAGGCTTTTAATGTGTGATTGGCCTACACACTTGCTGTCATCTGCCAGTTGGTGCACCTGTCGGATCTTTCTGAGAACCTGAGGAAATTCTGGTACTACGTAAAATCGCCAAGCAGATCAAAAACTTGTATCCAGTCACTTATTGACCAGTCTGGTGTGGCAATATGACAGCAAACCCAAAGGTGGAGTTTTAAATTTTGTGTTTAAAAAGATCATTAATGCACGAGTATCGTACAGTCATATCATTGTTTGAATGTTGCACACTATCTCATATGATGGATATGAAAATAGGCATGTCTGGTCTGCATCTACACCTACATAGATACTCCACAAGCCACCGTATGGTGTGTGGCAGAGGGTACCCGATACCACTACTTGTCATTTGCTTTTCTGTTCTACTCGCAAATAGAGCGAGGGAAAAACGACTGTCTATATGCCTCCATATGAGCCTTCATTTCTTGAATCTTGTGTTCATGATCGTCAGGCACAATGTACATTGGCAGCAGTAGAATCGTTTGGTAGTCAGCTTCAAGTACCAGTTCTTTAAATTTTCTCAACAGTGTTTCTCGAAAAGAATGTCGCATTCCATCCAAAGATTCCCTTTTGAGTTCCCAAAGCGTCACCGATCTTCATAACCTAACATTTACATGTTGTTCAAAGCTACCAGTAACAAATCTAGCAGCCCGCCTCTGAATTGATTCGATGTCTTCCTTCAATCCGATCTGGTACGGATCCCAAATTCTCGAGCAGTGCTCGAGAATAGCTCGCATCAGTGTCCTATATGTGGTCTCCTTTACTGGTGAACCACTCTTTACTAAAATTCCCCCAATAAATGGAAGTCGACCATTCGCCTTCCCAATCACAGTTCGCATGCTCATTTGATTTCATATCCCTGGTGTTGGAACGTGGTGCCCCACTGCAGACGCTTAACAAAGGTCTGAGCATACAGAATAGTTGCCCAGGTATGTGAGTAGCTTTAAGACTTCTTAAGTAATAGAACTCAGTATGTTGTCCTCAATGGCAAGCATTTATGAGACACCAGGGTATAGTCGGGAGTGCCACAGGGAACTGGGATAGGACCGCTCTTGTTCTCTATAAACATAGATTATCTGACAGATGAACAGCAATCTGTGACTGCTGCTGATGATGTAGTAAACAGGAAATTATCATCATTGGATGACAGTAGCCAGATACATGAGCAATGGTGGTTCGTGCATGTCGAGGCACAGGCAGGGACTGCATAGTTGACTATTCCAAGCGACAGTTGCAGTACATGCATGTGCATGTTTTTCACTTGAAGAAAGCGTATATCCTGCAAATTATGTCTCTTGCTTGCAACACTACTGAATGCTCATTAGTTGTTGGTGAATATGTGATGTAGGTGTGCAGAACAAGCCTAAACTCGGCTGCCATCATTCATGACTTCAACTGTAAAAGGACATAGGATGAAATAGAATTTCTGTTTGCTGTGATGAATGGCAGCTTGCTCTAAGTGTAGAAAAATGTAAGTTAATGAAGATGAGTAGGAAAAACAATTGTGTGATGTTCATATACAATATTAGAGGTGTAATACATTAAATAAATTAAAGGCAACCACTCGCCTATGGCTGACTGATGTGTGCCATATAGAAACTCTCAACAGAATACAGTATTTCATCTAGCTTTTGAGTTTTTACTCTTTCTCTAACAAAAGTATACACATTCAGGCACCAAAATGCTCACACCTGCGGCCACAGCAAGACCGTACACTTTTAGATGTGCTGTATAACTGCAATTAAATGTCTGTACACAACATTGCAGAGTGATAGGAAATGGTATAAGAGCACATAGGGGTGGTAGTAGGGAAGACAAATGTTAGTCTTTAGTATAATGGAAGATTTTCAGGAAAGTGTAGCTCGTTATAAAGAAGACCTTGTATAGTGTGACCCATTTTTGAATACTGCTAGCATGTTTGATATCCCCAGCTTGTCAGATTAAGGGAAAACCTTGAAGGAATTCTGAGGGATGCTGCTAGATTTGTTACCTGAAGGGTCAATCAACATAAGATTTTACAGAGGTGCTGTGTGCCTGGAGGAGGGAAGTCATTGTTCTTTTGAGTAACACCATTGACAAAATTTAGAGAGCAGGCATTTGCGACTGGCAGCAGAACGGTTCCACTGTGTGATATTCGCTATTTTTGGCTTAATTAAAACAGCAAATACGAGTAGTTAATACTTTCAGCCAGAAGGCAAATACTTGTTTGTAAATAATGATTAATGTATAATGAGGCGTCGCATAGCGACGGTGGAATTTTCTAAATAATGTAATTCGTCGTCTTTGGGTGGCAATATAAACAGAAATACGGATAGATGTGCGATCCTTCACTATTTTGTTCGCTGGAGAACAAATGAAGCCTTCAGCGCTAAAAAGACTTTTACTGTTTTTCTCGAGTAAGACGGACGCAGATTTGTGGCGGTCTGATCTAATTATTTTTATTAAATAAATAAAAACGTGTTCCGTCTAAGTTTTGAGTGAAGTGTAGGAAGAAGAACTGTTATAACTTACCGTGACGACGCACGAGCGACTCAAAGAAGACAATGGCTATATAAAAGAGCGCTAAATGGACATGATACGGACATAAAAATCTACCGTCATTGTTGTATTAAGCTTAAGGTACGATATATGTTTTAGTTATAATAAATATTTGTTCTGGGAATACTGAATCATTTAGCAGTGCTCATTTCTATTATCTCCTCAGTATTATTTTCATTTTAATTATGCATTTTGCTAATATTACAGACTCCAAGATCAGCAGTCCAATGTGCGTGTTACATTGATAAAAGGAAAACTGTTTTATCGTCTTCTTGCAACAGCTTTAATATTGAATTTCTCTTTTGTGTGATGTTACAGTTGTTTTTGCGCCCTTAAGAACTTTCTGGTCCCTTAGGAAATTTTTTTTGTCATAACAATAACTTCACAACCGGGTATGATCGTATCTACGATCATGAAGTAATTAGAAAGACGATAACGCAACTTCTTAATCAATAGCACGCTAGTTGTGACTGCCTCAAGCCACGCGAAACCGCAAGTAAAAACTATTCACATCTCATAATGCAATATTTTATGACAATGGTCAATCCATGATTCTTACGCCAATTGTGATTGATAAAACAGTTAGTTAAATCTCAATTTCCAATTTTCCATTGAATAGCAACATCACTTCTATTTTGTAACATCACAACTGCCACCAATGTCCCTTCTGTGTAAGGTATGTGAAAAGGAGATAAGGGAAATTTGGACTTGTACAGGGTGGTGGTATATGATCCTCTCAACCATAAACTGTACAGTGGCTTTCGGAGTGTGTGTGTGTGTGTGTGTGTGTGTGTGTGTGTGTGTGTGTGTGTGTGTGTGTGTGTGTATTTTTCCTACGTGGAATGTTTGCCTCTATTATAGAGAGAGAGAGGGGGGGGGGGGAGCATTCCACATTCCACATGGGAAAAATATATCTAAAAACAAAGATGATGTGACTTACCAAACGAAAGCGCTGGCACGTCGATAGACACACAAAATACTAGCTTTCGCAACCAACGGTTGCTTCGTCAGGAAAGAGGGAAGGAGAGGGAAAGACGAAAGGATTTGGGTTTTAAGGGAGAGGGTAAGGAGTCATTCCAATCCCAGGTGCGGAAAGACTTACCTTAGGGGGGAAAAAAGGACAGGTATACACTCGCGTGCGCACGCACACACACACACACACACACACACACACACACACACACACACACACACACATCCATCCGCACACACACAGACACAAGCAGACATTTGTAAAGGCAAAGAGTTTGGGCAGAGATGTCAGTTGAGGCGGAAGTAAAGAGGCAAAGATGTTGTTGAAAGACAGGTGAGGTATGAGTGGCGGCAACTTGAAATTAGTGGAGGTTGAGGCCTGGCAGATAACGAGAAGAGAGGATATACTGAAGGGCAAGTTCCCATCTCCGGAGTTCTGACAGGTTGGTGTTAGTGGGAAGTATCCAGATAACCCGGACGGTGTAACACTGTGCCAAGATGTGCTGGCCGTGCACCAAGGGATGTTTAGCCACAGGGTGATCCTCATTACCAACAAACACTGTCTGCCTGTGTCCATTCATGCGAATGGACAGTTTGTTGCTGGTCATTCCCACATACAAAGCTTCACAGTGTAGGCAGGTCAGGTGGCAAATCACGTGGGTGCTTTTACACGTGGCTCTGCCTTTGATCGTGTACACCTTCCGGGTCACAGGACTGGAGTAGGTGGTGGTGGGAGGGTGCATGGGACAGGTTTTACACCGGGGGTGGTTACAAGGGTAGGAGCCAGAGGGTAGGGAAGGTGGTTTGGGGATTTCATAGGGATGAGCTAAGAGGTTACGAAGGTTAGGTGGACGGCAGAATGACACTCTTGGTGGAGTGGGGAGGATTTCATGAAGGATGGATCTCATTTCAGGGCAGGATTTGAGGAAGTCGTATCCCTGCTGGAGAGCCACATTCAGAGTCTGATCCAGTCCCGGAAAGTATCCTGTCACAAGTGGGGCACTTTTGGGGTTCTTCTGTGGGAGGTTCTGGGTTTGAAGGGATGAGGAAGTGGCTCTGGTTATTTGCTTCTTTCTGTACTAGGTTGGGAGGGTAGTTGCGGGATGCGAAAGCTGTTTTCAGGTTGTTGGTGTAATGGTTCAGGGATTCCGGACTGGAGCAGATTCATTCGCCACGAAGACCTAGGCTGTAGGGAAGGGACCGTTTGATGTGGAATGGGTGGCAGCTGTCATAATGGAGGTACTGTTGCTTGTTGGTGGGTTTGATGTGGACGGACGTGTGAAGCTGGCTATTGGACAGATGGAGGTCAACGTCAAGGAAAGTGGCATGGGATTTAGAGTAGGACCAGGTGAATCTGATGGAACCAAAGGAGTTGAGGTTGGAGAGGAAATTCTGGAGTTCTTCTTCACTGTGAGTCCAGATCATGAAGATGTCATCAATAAATCTGTACCAAACTTTGGGTTTGCAGGCCTGGGTAACCAAGAAGGCTTCCTCTAAGCGACCCATGAATAGGTTGGCGTACGAGGGGGTCATCCTGGTACCCATGGCTGTTCCCTTTAATTGTTGGTATGTCTGGCCTTCAAAAGTGAAGAAGTTGTGGGTCAGGATGAAGCTGGCTAAGGTAATGAGGAAAGAGGTTTTAGGTAGAGTGGCAGGTGATCGGCGTGAAAGGAAGTGCTCCATCGCAGCAAAGCCCTGGAGGTGCGGAATATTTGTGTATAAGGAAGTGGCATCAATGGTTACAAGGATGGTTTCCGGGGGTAACAGACTGGGTAAGGATTCCAGGCGTTTGAGAAAGTGGTTCGTGTCTTTGATGAAGGATGGGAGACTGCATGTAATGGGTTGAAGGTGTTTATCTACGTAGGCAGAGATACGTTCTGTGGGGGCTTGGTAACCAGCTACAATGGGGCGGCCGGGATGTTTGGGTTTGTGAATTTTAGGAAGAAGGTAGAAGGTAGAGGTGCGGGGTGTCGGTGGGGTCAGGAGGTTGATGGAGTCAGGTGAAAGGTTTTGTAGGGGGCCTAAGGTTCTGAGGATTTATTGAACCTCCGCCTGGACATCAGGAATGGCAAACTTTGTATGTGGTGTTGTCTGAAAGCTGACGCAGTCCCTCAGCCACATACTCCCGACGATCAAGTACCACTGTCGTGGAAAACTTGTCCGCCGGAAGAATGACGATGGAATGACGATGGAACGGTCAGCCTTCAGATCACGGATAGCTTGGGCTTCAGCAGAGGTGATGTTGGGAGTAGGATTAAGGTTTTTTATGAAGGATTGAGAGGCAAGGCTGGAAGTCAGAAATTTCTGGAAGGTTTGGAGGGGGTGATTTTGAGGAAGAGGAGGTGGGTCCCGCTGTGACAGAGGACGGACCTGTTCCAGGCAGGGTTCAATTTGGGTAGTATCGTGGAGAGGTGGATCATTAGGAGTAGGATTAGGATCAGTTTTCTTCGTGGCAAAGTGATATTTCCAGCAGAGAGGACAAGTGTAGGACAGTAAATCTTTGACGAGGGCTGTTTGGTTGAATCTGGGAGTGGGGCTGAAGGTGAGGCCTTTGGATAGGACAGAGGTTTCGGATTGAGAGAGAGGTTTGGAGGAAAGGCTAACTACTGAAATAGGGTGTTGTGGTTCCAGATTGTGTTGATTGGAATTTTGAGGTTTTGGAGGGAGTGGCGCTGGAATTGGGAGATGGAGTAGATGGGAGAGACTGGGTTTGTGTGCAATGAGAGGAGGTTGAGGTTTGCTGGAAAGGTTGTGAAGGGTGAGTGAGTTGCCTTTCCGGAGGTGGGAAACCAGGAGATTGGATAGTTTCTTAAGGTGGAGGGTGGCATGCTGTTCTAATTTGCGGTTGGCCTGTAGGAGGATGCTCTGAACAGCTGGTGTGGATGTGGTTGAGGAAAGATTGAGGACTTTTATTAAGTATAGGAGTTGACGGGTGTGTTCATTGGCTGAGTTGATGTGTGGGTGAAGGATTAGGTGGGTGAGGGCAATGGATTGTTCAGTTTGGAACTGGTATAGGGACTGATGGAAAGAATGGTTGCAGCCAGAGATAGGAACTTTAAGTGTGAGGCCTTTGGGGGTAATGCCAAATGTCAGACAAGCCTGAGAAAATAAAATGTGGGAGTGTAATCTGGCTAGGGCGAAGGCATGTTTGCGGAGGGAATGTAAATAAAACTTAATGGGGTCGTTGTGAGGGTGACATGTTATTAGAGGCTGAAATGAAAATGAAAATAAAAATAAAAATATATGGGGAGAGATAAAGGTGAACTAGAAAGCAACTGGAGATGTGGTGTGAAAAAAGGCGAAAAAGTGTTGGTTGTAGCTGGGCTATGTTGATCCTGTGGTGAACTTGTGTAGTTGGACAACCCCTCCAAACCTTACAGGAATTTCTGACTTCCAGCCTTGCCTCTCAATCCTTCATAAAAAAACCTTAATCCTACTCCCAACATCACCTCTGCTGAAGCCCAAGCTATCCGTGATCTGAAGGCTGACCGTTCCATCGTCATTCTTCCGGCGGACAAGGGTTCCACGACAGTGGTACTTGATCATCGGGAGTATGTGGCTGAGGGACTGTGTCAGCTTTCAGACAACACCACATACAAAGTTTGCCAAGGTAATCCCATTCCTGATGTCCAGGCGGAGCTTCAAGGAATCCTCAGAACCTTAGGCCCCCTACAAAACCTTTCACCTGACTCCATCAACCTCCTGACCCCACCGACACCCCACACCCCTACCTTCTACCTTCTTCCTAAAATTCACAAACCCAATCATCCCGGCCGCCCCATTCTAGCTGGTTACCAAGCCCCCACAGAACGTATCTCTGCCTACGTAGATCAACACCTTCAACCCATTACATGCAGTCTCCCATCCTTCATCACCATTACATGCAGTCTCCCATCCTTCATAAAAGACACCAACCACTTTCTCGAACGCATGGAATCCTTACCCAGTCTGTTACCCCCGGAAACCATCCTCGTAACCATTGATGCCACTTCCTTATACAAAAATATTCCGCACGTCCAGGGCTTTGCTGCGATGGAGCACTTCCTTTCACGCCGATCATTTGCCACCCTACCTAAAACCTCTTTCCTCATTACCTTAGCCAGCTTCATCCTGACCCACAACTTCTTCACTTTTGAAGGCCAGACATACCAACAATTAAAGGGAACAGCCATGGGTACCAGGATGGCCCCCTCGTACGCCAACCTATTCATGGGTCACTTAGAGGAAGCCTTCTTGGTTACCCAGGCCTGCAACCCCAAAGCTTGGTACAGATTTATTGATGACATCTTCATGATCTGGACTCACAGTGAAGAACTACTCCACAATTTCCTCTCCAACCTCAACTCCTTTGGTTCCATCAGATTCACTTGGTCCTACTCTAAATCCCATGCCACTTTCCTTGACGTTGACCTCCATCTGTCCAATGGCCAGCTTCACACGTCCGTCCACATCAAACCCACCAACAAGCAACAGTACCTCCATTGTGACAGCTGCCACCCATTCCACATCAAACGGTCCCTTCCCTACAGCCTAGGTCTTCGTGGCGAATGAATCTGCTCCAGTCCGGAATCCCTGAACCATTACACCAACAACCTGAAAACAGCTTTCGCATCCCGCAACTACCCTCCCAACCTAGTACAGAAAGAAGCAAATAACCAGAGCCACTTCCTCATCCCTTCAAACCCAGAACCTCCCACAGAAGAACCCCAAAAGTGCCCCACTTGTGACAGGATACTTTCCGGGACTGGATCACACTCTGAATGTGGCTCTCCAGCAGGGATACGACTTCCTCAAATCCTGCCCTGGAATGAGATCCATCCTTCATGAAATCCTCCCCACTCCACCAAGAGTGTCTTTCTGCCGTCCACCTAACCTTCGTAACCTCTTAGTTCATTCCTATGAAATCCCCAAACCACCTTCCCTACCCTCTGGCTCCTACCCTTGTAACCGCCCCCGGTGTAAAACCTGTCCCATGCACCCTCCCACCACCACCTACGGGTCATTCCATGTCAAGTCACCCAGGCCTTGACACCAACCATGTCAGATTTTGATGAAACTTGGTACAATTACTTTTTTTTATCATCCTGAAAGCACTTGTAATTTTGTTTGCTCTATCTCTTATAGTTTTTTTTAATAAACTTTTAAAGTTTTTAGATTTGGCGTTGTTTCAGCAGTCGGAAATCTTAACTTAAACGAATCCTCACAACTAAAAAAATTTGTATATTAAAGAATACTGAAGATATCAGTATGAAATTTTGGAAGAAGTTTGTGTATTATATCTAAATGTTAAAAAAAATTACCATAAACATATATTAAAATCTTCCAAATGAAAAAAAATTTAAAAGTTGTTTTTTTAACTGACGGATGTTTAGTTTTACAAAAACTGCAATATCTAGAGTCTCAGACCTGATAGAAAGCTCAAATTTATTTTAAAATACTCTTAATTGTATAGGCTATTAGATAAAAGAAAAATTATGTTGGCTTTTTAACCTGGTTAATGGTTATCTAATTTTTAAAATAATATTAATTATATTTTAAAAATAAAAAGGAACAAGTGACTTAGACACCAATAGTAAGTTTTTGTCTTCCTGGAGTAACAATATACGCTTGGATTTTGTTTTGTTACTCCTGTGTTTTGAAGTAAAAAATTATTACAGTGTTAAATAGTGCTTGGATAGTATTTTATGAAGTTTATTCGAACTTTCAGTAAGTACTGTTACTTAGTTTACAGAGATTCTTTTCCAATATCCTATAAAAGTAACCAGAACAGTAATCAGACCAAAAGTGAAATCAGTATGTCAGATATTCAAACCTGTAGCGTAGGGTTATTTCAAAAATCTGACTGTTTCCAAACAACCTACACACCTTCAAAAAAGTTACAAACGGTATCTGAATTGAGTGAGGAAGAAAAATATTTTATCCACTTACGATCTGGAATTAATCTGTGTGAATTTAAGAATATATGTTCACACCACAGCTACTATTTTTTAAATGTTTTTGAAAAGTATCAAACAAATGTGTAGACCCACTAAAAAAACACAAAAAGCCCATCAAAAAATCGTTGAGAAGTGTAGGCTTGGATCTTTCTAAACAATTACTGACAAAAAATATTAGCATAAAACCTGGACAAAGCTTTGCTCAACATGCCGTAACTTTTGTGAGGAAAGATTAAAAGTTGAAGTCAATGAAAATGAAACAGATGATGCAGTCATGGTTGAATTAGAATCATTGGAATCCAGAAATGAATCCCTCGTACAAACAAACATTGCTCTTGATAATTTAGGTTTAACACCGATAAAGCTTCATGGCTTGTCAGAACAAAATAAAGGGTCTTATTTTAAAAGGAAGGTTAGCAGTATTGAAAGGACTGCAAAAAAGGCGGTTTCAAAAGCATTAAAATATGAAACACTCAAGTTCTGATGATGACGAAGAAGATACAAGTGTGGTTGAGAAAGCAAAGGATTTTGATGTGATGATGTCTCTTATGAAAGAGAAGATTTCATCTGTTGGGAGGTCTAGAAAAAGCCAGATTCTGACCTTCGCTCCAGATTCTTGGAGTCGAAATAGTGATGAAAGAATTTAATGTGAGTACATGGTGCGACACGCTAGAAAGGTAAAATCTGAAAAGGGTATTTTGGAAACTCCTGGTCCAAAAAAAGGTAAAACTCTTTCTGAAAATACAGTACGACTTGTAACAGATTTTTATGAAAAGGATGAAAGTCCGAGTGCTACCTGGAACAAAAGACAAAGTAAGTGTTCAAAAAAATGTGTACATGCAAAAAAGACTCATTTTGTGTAACTTGAGAGAACTCTATTATTCTTTCAAATGGGAGAATCCCGAGGTAGAAGTAGGATTTTCAAAATTTTGTTTCTTGAGACCTAAACGGTGTATCCTTGCTGGTGCTGCAGGCGCACACACTGTATGTGTATGCAGTATCCACCACAATGTTAAACTATTACTGGATGCTGTGAAAATTGAAGAATCTTATAAAGACCTAATTAAGATGCTTGTGTGCAACATGGAAAACCAAAACTGCATGCTACATCATTGCGACAGCTGTCCTGCAAATACTGCACTAACTGAGTACTTAACTGAAAAACGAAGTGAAGATTATGATTTAGAAGAAGAAATTGTAATCAGTCAGTGGGTTAACACAGACAGGGCAGAAATGATCAAACAGTCTATCAGAGTTGAAGACTACATTTCTTTATTGGTTAGGTCATTGGAAAAGTTCACCCCGCACTCGTTTATAGCAAAATCCCAATCAGCAGCCTTTAAAAGATTGAAAGAAGACCCACCACCCAAAACAGAAATTATTGTGATGGATTTCAGTGAAAATTATTCCTTTGTTAAACAAAATGACATCCAAAGTTACCACTGGAATAGAGGCGGTTGTACTCTACACCCAGTTGGAGTTTTTCTAAGAAATTAGGAAAACAATGTTTTTGTTTCCAACCACTGTTTTATTAGTGATGACCAAGAACATGACCCTGGTTTTGTTAACTTTGTACTAAAAGAAATTACAAAATGGCTGTCATTACATCATACTGACATTGGCTCAGTTCACTACTTTACAGATGGTTGTGCTGGGCAGTACAAAAATAGAAACAGTTTTAAAAAATTGACTTAACACTTGAGAGACTTTAATTTGAAGGCCCAACACTTTTTTTTTTTTTTTTTTTTTTTTTTTTTTTTTTTTTTTTTTTTTTTCAAAAAGTCATGGGAAGTCAATTTATGATGGCCTAGGAGGAACTATTAAAAAAATTTTAAGGAAAGCCAATCTATAGCTTTCAGACGAAGAACAAATAATGACAGCAATCAATGTGTGCAAGTTTTGTGAAAAAAATATTGAAAACATTCATTTTCACTTTATTGACAAAAAAGAAGCTGATTTGCTACGGTTAAAACTAGAAAAACGTTTTTCAGCAACCCGAATCATTCCTGGAACAAGAAGTTTTCTTAACTTCAAACCACTTCCAACAAACAACCTTGAAATTAGAAGAACTACAGATAGTGTAAAACCCTCCTTAGTCTTTTCTTTCCATTCTTCTTCTGATTGGGTTTGTGTTGAACCATCCATAAATAGCTATGTGGCTGCAAATTATGATGGTAACTGGTACTTTGGACTGGTAAAAACAATATTCAATGATGAAAAAGATGCAGAAATTCTATTTCTACATCCTTCAGGACCAGCTGCATCATTTTATTGGCCTGAAAGAGAAGATTCTTGCATAGTGCCTTTGGAGCACATAGTCTGTGTAGTAGACGCACCTCAATCAAGCGGCACTGGAAGAATGTATTACTTCAAAAAAAGACTGTATCAAAAGACCTGAAAGCTCTTGGATGAAGTGGAAAAACAGTTTGAATCAGCATTAATGTTTATTAAAAAGACAAAATTACTCAAAAAAATTCAATGTTTCAATCAGTTGGGTTATACATAAGTGTCGTAAATACACTATCTTTGTACATAATTCTAATGTAATCTACTATAATTAATAAACATGTTAAAAAGCCATCATTATTTTTGTTTTATCAAGTAGCCTATATGTTTAAGAGTAAATTAAAACAAATTTGAGCATTGTATCAGGTCTGAGACTCTAGATATTGCAATACTTATAAAACAAAATATCCGTAAAAAAAATTATATAGAGGGAAACATTCCATGTTGTCTGTATATGTGTGGATGGATATGTGTGTGTGCGCGAGTGTATACCCGTCCTTTTTTCCCCCTAAGGTAAGTCTTTCCGCTCCCGGGATTGGAATGACTCCTTACCCTCTCCCTTAAAACCCACATCCTTTCGTCTTTCCTTCCCTCTTTCCTGATGAGGCAATAGTTTGTTCGAAAGCTTGAATTTTGTGTGTGTGTTTGTGTATCTATCGACCTGCCAGCGCGTTCGTTTTATATGTATATATAAAAACAAAGATGATGTGACTTACCAAACGAAAGCGCTGGCACGTTGATAGACACACAAACAAACACAAACATACACACAAAATTCTGCTTTCGCAACCAACGGTTGCCTCGTCAGGAAAGAGGGAAGGAGAGGGAAAGACGAAAGGATTTGGGTTTTAAGGGATAGGGTAAGGAGTCATTCCAATCCCGGGAGCGGAAAGACTTACCTTAGGGGGAAAAAGGATGGGTATGCGCGCGCGCGCGCGCGCGCGCGCACACACACACACACACACACACACACACACACACACACACACACACACATCCATTTATGTCTATCGACGTGCCAGCGTTTTCGTCTGGTAAGTCACATCATCTTTGTTTTTAGATATCTCACCTCCTAAATATTAGTGCTGGTCAGAAACTCTGTCCCATAATTTATTAGTTTTATTGATTGAACTTTCCTTTTAGTTTAGGTATAGATAACCTTTGGTGACCCATGGGCCTGATTCACATACTTTGTGGGCTGCCTTATCACATGATGTGGCAGCAGCACTTCTGCCACATGAAGTAAAAACTATAGCATTAATGTTTCTAGGGTAAGGCACGTATTTGAATGGCACCCCTTTTCTGACACACCAAGCCAACAAATTACGTCTCTAAACATGTTTTTGAGAGTACATTCATTTATATTCACTCCCATTTTAATATGTTTGTATTTATTTACCCATCATGTTTCTTTACTTAT